>NC_041395.2:120552714-121199380 GCF_900747795.2 Erpetoichthys calabaricus
AAACAGTTGAAGGTTCAAGACCAATGTAGACAAATTAATTTTAAAAAAATCATTCGAATTAATTGATATTGAAGTTTTGTCAGATTACTTCAATATGACAGTTAAGCAGCATTGGTCAAATGGTCGAAGGTTCGAGACCAATGTACACAAAATCTTTTTTTTTTTTTTAATTTTACCAATTTTTCATCATTTATATACAAATTTGGCGAAATACTCTGTTCAGTGGATAAAGTGTTGTGCTTTTTAAGGAAAAATTGAGGGTCAATTCTGTAATAGGCAAATGTACATTTCTAGTACTTCACACATGTAACGTTTCACTAGTTAAGATTTTCAAAAATGAGAAATGAACATGAATAAATGTTATGTTTCACTTTTAAGTTCATAGGTTCAATTTCATTCTCTCGCTAGTGTCATTCCTGTCAAATCACCTTCCCACGCAAGTCAAGTTTTTGTAATTATTCAAAAATAAAATTAAAAAATATATATATTTTCTTTTACTAAGAATTTGTTGGTCATATGTGACTAACAATAAAATCGTGCGGCACCCATAAAAGAATGAATTTAATTTAATTGAAATGTTCACAGACAATGATTTCTGGAAATGTACCTGAGCCAATGCAGTGATTTCCATGACAGAATCATCCCTGTTTTTAATGCAGTGGAGCCTGAGGGCCCAAAGATCACAGGCATCCAATATTGATTTTCGGCCTTGTCCTGTGCGCACAGAGATTTTTGTACTGTAGATGATGTAGATGATGAGATATTCAAAGACTTTGCAATTTTATGTTGAGGAACATTATTCTGAAATTGTTCCACAATTTGTAGACACGGTTTTTTGCACATTGGTAAGCGCTGCCCATCTTTACTTCTAAGTGATTCTGCCCCTCTAAGATGCTCTTTTTATGCCCAATCATGGTACTGACCTGTTGCCAGTTAATCTAATTCGTTGCAAAGTGTTCCTCCAGCTGTTTCTTTTTAGTACCACTTACTTTTCCCCCTTTTTTATTCCAGCAAAAGTGAGGGAAGGATAAACAAAGGGTTCAAGCACAAACAATACAGAAATGTCAAAATAAAAATTCGAATGCTTCTGGGACTAACTGTGGAAGGTCTTGTGTCCCAACCAAACATCTTAAGCATCCCACTGTCCACTTCAACTCTCTTTTTCTCACCAGCCAAGCCTTTTGTAGACTCTGAAATTGCAGTCTTATAACCAGAAGGGGTTTTTAAGCTCCAGTACTGAACTACTTCTGGGTGCTCCATTGGAAGACCTTCTTGGGTCCTGGGAATAAAGCTCAGAGGCTTTGGTGCTAAAGTTCTTCCTAGAAGCCTAAAACTCTTTTCTTTTGCCACACCTTACTGTGCCTTAGCTACATATTACACTCTAGCATTTTGAGGAATTCCACATAAACTAATACTAAGGTCCATAGTTTTGAAAGACCCAGTTTCATTCTAGTAGAACCCACTGCTGACCATAAAATGTAAATTTCCTTTACTATTATATACCATTTGTTTACTGTTAAATTCACTATTTGTGTATACAGAAATGTTTTGTGTATATCAGTATAACATTGGAACTATATTCTTTTAAATATAATTTACATTTCCTTTTAATTGTATAAAAAGATAATGACCAAAGTCTGAAAAAAACAAAACAAACAACAACTGTTTAACCCTTGTAAAGCTGGTCTAGAATGATACTGCATATGTAAGTGTCAGAAAATCTAGTTCATGTTGTTAAACTTTAGAAGCCAAAATAACCAGTCAAGCATATCATCAGACACAAAGCTTGATAGGATCAGACATAAAACATGGTTGTTTTTGACATCTACTATATATCTAATGAATGAAAAAGAATGGCTATCAAAATAAATCACATGGCAGAATATGTATTCTATTTATGGTCTTGCTTTCTGAAATAATGTCATTCTGATGACAAGACCAAGAAAACTGAATGAGAATTTGACTGAATATATGCCGACCGGTATTACAGTCTAAGTAGTGCCATTCTGAATGAAGATCAGCATCGTTCAGTTAGCAAATGAAAACATTGGAAAAAGAAGTAATATCAAATAATTATCTTAGTTTTCACTTTGGACGATCATTATATGGAAATCTATACTCTGCTGCTTAATATGATACACATCATTTAAAATAAGCATTACTCTCTAATGTATTATCAACCAACTTCATGCCTACTCTTTAATAGCTTACTAGAGAAATTCTTATTCTGAGACTTAAGGATAGCATTTTAAAGCTTGACAATTAATACGCCATTAATGTGTGCCCTGCTAGAGGTGGGTCAGGAATGGAGGACATCTAAAACCTTAAATGAAATCTACACTGTTGGAACTGGATATCCTACACAAATTATTTACGATAGATAGATAGATAGATAGATAGATAGATAGATAGATAGATAGATAGATAGATAGATAGATAGATAGATAGATAGATAGATAGATAGAAACTGTCACTTTCACCTTTTCTTAAATTTCTTCCCCTTCTTCACCCACTGTTATTTGCTAAAATGACTAGATTTTTCCAGCTAGGTATCCCAGGAAACTCAGCAATATGGCCCTCTTCCTATATGGGCACCTTCCATGACCTTTTTTTTCACAAAATGGAGATCAGTTGATCAGAGCATCTGCAAAAGCATAAGGTTGCAGTAGATCAATTAGTCTATTTTATTCTATATAAATCGTCAATTTGCCTTTACAATAAATAATATTAAATCTTCAGAAGTGCAATAGACATTAGTAACTATATGTATATGTATTTTTAATAAACTTGCAAAAAATCCAAAAATCCTGTTTTCTCTTTATCATTCAGGGGTCTTGAGTGGTGTTTGATAAGGAGGAAATGAATTTAAATGATATTAATATAAGGCTGCAACACAACAAAATGTGTAAATTCTTTCTGAAGGCACTGCATATACTTCTGTGATGCCAGAACATAAAAAATATGCAAAACACATAAAAATTTTACTAAGTGAGAAAAACTAAGTAACAAATGTAGGGCTGTTCTTTATGAGCAGATAGCTGTCTAACTGCACATGACCACAAAATCTTACTTTCATTTTCACTTCTGTTATTTCAGTAGAGTGCTCTTACTGCCATTATGGCACTGCAGTGTCTGCTTCTGTTTGTATTCTTTTGGGAGGTAATAGTTACAGGTTTTTGTTGTACTGTCAAGAATCATCCAAACTACCAGCATCTGTCTAGGAGTAAAACTTCCAGGTGAGCTCGGTAGCCCTGATCTTTCAGTTGTATGACAAAGAAACAGTGCTCGCTACTGCCACCTACTGTAACTTCACTTAGGCTACATACTGGAGGGTGACATCTTTCCATTGGCTGGTCTTTCACACTGGTTCTGTGTGCCCTTGAGAACAGAGAAGCACCAAGGTTAAAAAAAAAAAAAAAACATTTTTAGAATAAGTAAAAAAAAAAAAAATGTTGGTTGAAATTAAAGGGTGAGTTCAGTATTTTTGAAGTCAACGTTATTTTTCATTGTGATATACATTAATTTGCCCCACCAAATTGTGCTGTTAAATGAAGAACTATTTATAAATGTAAAAAAAAAGGTAATTTCTATAAGATTTAAGGGTTTTGTTTCAATGTTGGCTTTGGCACCACCATGTAGACCACCATTGAGGAAGATTAGTTTTTTTTTTTTTTATAAAAAGGCTTCAGTTGCCAATACAAGTTTCTAGGGGAAATTAATGTATGCCACTGTTGTGAAAAACAGCGTTGACTTCAAATTCATTAAACATATTCTTCAAGATTGTATTGTATATGTATTTTTTAGCTTCATTTACATACGTTATTTTTCTTGCTTGCTTTTCTCATTGTTTGTTTTTATCAACAGCATAGTTGACAATTATGATTTTAATCATTTTACCAGATTAGAATAATATTCACTGTAAAAATAGTTTAATGGAAGCATCATTGTTTAAAATGTGAATAAACCACAGTGAACAAACCAGCTTTACTTTATAGAACAACATGGTCACTTACATATTTCTATCCATATTACTAACTGAGAATGGTAAACCCTCCAAGCAACGGAAACCGGCTGGATGGAATGCAAAGTAAACGCACGAAGCCATTGCACACGAAACGGGACACACACAGAGAAGAGGATTGAGACCCACGACACCCAACGCCCCCCTCCAGTAACTGAAATAAGAAATGAGGCCACGCGCCCCTAGAACACCAAAAACAAAGGAGTCACACGCAGGCGCCACATAGCACATGAAACGGTTCGCACACAAAAAGGACAATTCAGCCCCACGACACACAAACACCTCCTCCACTAACAGAAATAAAAACTCCGGCATCAAGCCCCCAGCACACAAAAAAAAAGAAGCCGCGAGCGCCACACAAAGCCCATTGGACACGAAATGGGACAGACTACGGACATAGCACGCGAAACGTACACAAAAAGGATGATTCAGACCCACGACCACACTAACACACATACAAAAACGGGCAAGGCTCAATACAAACAATGAACGCCGTAAACTGCAACGGGCTTCTCACACACCACAGGCAAATCGATTACAGCTCCAGAATAGCACGTCCCAAGGGCTGAACGCACGCTAAGGAGATGCGCTTGGATCATCTGCTGGTCTGCTGCAGCTGTTGCTCGCAGGCTGCGTGTTCTGCTTGCCATTGTTTTAAGAGCTGGGAGCACCTGAAGTATGTCTGCCAAAAGCATTCCAACAATTGCTAGGTTAGATGTCCTTGAACTTGTTTTAAATTGTTTGTAAGTAGGGCGTGTCGTCAAAGTGCCTCTCCGAGATGATCTGGCCTCGATTGCTTCGCACAACCCCCCTGGAGGTGCGCTACGCTCCTGCCACTTTGCATCTCTCCCTCTCGCGTTGTGTAGGGGTGGGGGGGAAAGTGGCCTAACACATGCTATGGAGAAGCAGACGGATCAGCTACTGGCTTTGTGCTGCTTCTGCCAAGGTGCATGTTCTGCTTGTCACCCTGCGCGTCGATCATTTAAAAGCCTGTACAGCAGCTGTCCTTCTGTCTCATAGGACGTCAGATTGTCTTCCGAGAAGATCATGTCTTGTCTCCCTGCCAAGATTTTTTTATAATAGAGAGATGTTACTCATATCCTTAGCCCGACATCCACATATCATGTGTGTTTACAAAATGTGTTTTAATAAGTTTACATGTGTTTAAAGCGAGTGGGAGGGGTATTTTAAGGTTTAAACTAAAAAAAAATGTTAATTTATATGGTCTTTCTATATCGCGGATTTTCACCTATCGCTGATGGGTCTTGAATGTAACTTCCACGATAGGCAGGGTTCACTATATATGAGGAGTCAAGCAACCTTTTAGAAAAGATCAAAAATGAGCGGCTGGCACACTTTTATGATCAAAGTGAACAAGTATAAAGTGATTTGTGCACAGGGAATGATTCAGTTCAAACTGGAAGCAGTCAGTAAAAGGGAGAAGCTTTTGTGGTCCCAGTAATAATTCAGTTCAACAATTTAGTTGAAAAGAACCATGCAACTCTTTACTGGTTAATGATTCAAATGGAACTCACAGGAAACAATGAGCAGTATCTTCTGGGTACAGTCAGTGAGGTATAAAAAGTATTGGCAAGACTGCACATATAATAGATGTAAAGTTGAAAACAACACTTAATTGTTAGAAGTTATGTTTTGTTATAAAGATCAGTTTTATGTGTGTGTGATTTAAGTTGTTCAGCTTACAGAGGGCCATAAAACTGTTCTGTTTATATATAGCACTTTTCTCCAAGTGAACTGTAAGGAAATGTAATTACTATAGTGTATATTAATATAAATATGCTCTGAAAATCATGAGAACCCCAAATCAGATGGCCGCTACTTGCACAAGTGCTTTACACATCTATCTGCAAAAGGAAAAATGCTGATGACATTATGCACGTGTCATAGCACTAATGTTACACTTGGCTGAACTGAAAATACAAATCGATGTGTATTTTCAACTGTTCTGGTGTGCTGCTTCACTACAATATGAAAATCTAAGTGTACACTGCGTAATACAGTAGCTGTGAATGTGAGCTGGTAAACACATGTACGTGTTCTTGAGGCTTTAATGATGGGAAAGTGTTTTTATTAACTATTCAAGCAATTGTGTTTTTTAATGGAATACAGTATGGTGTTACTTAAAAAAACTGGTTGTCATTCAGGAATGCATTCTTTTTTCCTTAAAAATTAGTAGTGATTATATTATAGAATTACAGCAGTTAATCTTATAAGGAGGTTACAGTAGGCATTAGGCTTGTAAGAAGGTATAGGAGACTATAGCCAGTTTTGTTTTGTACAAATAATCAAACTGACTTTTCTGCATCTTGCATGCTCAGATTTCCTCTAAATTTTGCAGTAGCCATAAGCTAGAGAAAGGAGATCTTAAAATGATGAATGAGGGAGTGAGGGTATAGTATACTGAAGAGTCCGACATAAGAAATGATTTGCATTATTACATTTTTCCCTAAATCTTTAGAGAGAATTGATACCTTAGAAGTCAGTCTACAGTTCTTAAGAATATTTATATAAGATTTTAATAATAAAGATCTAGGAAATCAATTGTGGAAAATGCTGTTCAGATAAAAATGTATTAAATGAGTTGCACAACTACTGCTAGTGGGGGTTTCTGGCAGTTTGGTCTGAAATTGTGTCAGAGACTAATATAAACATTCCTTGTCTGTCATGAATTTTAATTTCCTGATAAGGTGCAGTACTTGTAAGGGGTGACATGTTGCAGACCTTTGGTATCAGATGTTCATTCTGTGCAGTGTTCTTCCTTGCATTGTCAGGTAACATAACATTTGCCAATTTAGGGTCCGAAAAGCAGCCTTGCACACCTGACCACAAGTCTGCTAAGAGTGAATGCTGCTCTAAAAGGTAAAAGTGTGATTGGACTTTGATTACCTGGAGTGCTGAACATTAATAAATCTCCGGTGCAAACACACTTAACATAGTGTTACTCTCTGCTTACTTGACATTGATTTAATAAATCTTTTTTAAGCGGCCAGATCCAGTTCACACTATTTTCTCTTGATTCTTGATCTTCTATATATTACATGGAAGCTCCTCACAACTTTTAAGCTTCTAGTATTTTTATCTGAACATCAAGAAGTAATTTGGAAAAGGAATATATGGCAGTCTGATGTCTTTGCACATTTCTTTAATGTCATTTTATTAGTCCTTTGCCATGGACAACATGTCGATTTATGGCCTTAACAATTATGCATCTAGTAATATGATGTTTATAAGCAAGCTTTTAGGTCGTCAGTGGCGTTTTTGTTTTAGGAACACACAGCTTACATACAACATCCATCCATCCATCCATTTTCCAACCCGCTGAATCCGAACACAGGGTCACGGGGGTCTGCTGGAGCCAATCCCAGCCAACACAGGGCGCAAGGCAGGGAACCAATCCCGGGGCAGGGCGCCAACCCACCGCAGGACACACACACACACACACACCAAGCACACACTAGGGCCAATTTAGAATCGCCAATCCACCTAACCTGCATGTCTTTGGACTGTGGGAGGAAACCCACGCAGACACGGGGAGAACATGCAAACTCCATGCAAGGAGGACCCGGGAAGCGAACCCAGGTCTCCTAACTGCGAGGCAGCAGCGCTACCACTGCGCCACCGTGCCGCCCTACATACAACATATAAAATAAAAAATATATATATATATTTTCTCTTCCTTTTTCCCCTCAGGTTTAAATGAAGAACTTGTGCAGCTTCTACTTATCAGAGATGAGCTTCACATGGAGCAAGATGCCATGCTGGTGGACATCGAGGATTTAACCAGGTAGAAAAATGTGTACTCAGACAAAACCAGTCATTGGCCTTGTGCAGCAGCACATTCAGAATTATTTTACAGTTTGGAATAAAAATGATTTTATCTTTAACAAGAGATAGAGCAAAGTCAGTGTGGCATGATGACTGTGACTACTAGTTCTCACAGAGAGTAATTTCTTAACTGGCATCTAACTTCCTGAAATTACTTAAAGGCTTCATTTAAATGGTCTTGTTTACAGTATTCAGAATCAGATATACAGTATCAGGATGTGTTTGGTTTTCCTATGAATTTCAGCAAAAAATCTTATTCACAAGAATGGATGAGTACTCCAAAATTTTCTTTGCTTTTATTTTTCTTTTAAAACATTTTGAAATAGCTGCTGCTTTATCAACCACACTGCAGAGCTAATATTATGGAATGAGCAACTCCATATATTTAAACATTCTTGTTATTTGCAATCTGCTCTGACTCAGACACTAAACAAAAATGGTAAGAACAAATGTTGAATATAGCAAGAAAACACAAACACATGAGCAGAACGTGCATATGCCATATAGACAGTCCAGATTCAAACACACTTCTTGAGCGGGAAGACCACAGCTCTGCCTACCTTGGGTTTTCTCTGGGTTTCAGTTTCCTCCCATGTGTGTTAGATGTTAGTTGAGGACTATAAATTGGCCTGATATGAATGAATCAGGATGTGTGGGAATGGGCCTGAGGGCAAACTGGCACTGCATCAACAGATATTTGTTGCATTATCTTAATATTTGCAGTGTATGGAGACAAAAGAGGGACAGAGGATGAATTTTGGAATAGCGAAGGTTAAGAACATGGTTGGAAAGGATGAACAAAGTGTGGTCTTGTGTGTATGATAGGATCAAAAATAGATAGAAGAGGTACCTGGAAAAGCTTTTGAATGAAAAAATCTAAGGGTAGTATTTAGAGCTGGAGGCCCAAATGAAGGTGTAGTACCAATAATAAGGAGAGAGAAAGTAAAGCAGGCATTGAAAAGAATGAAAAATGGAAAGGCAACAGGACAGGATAAAATCCCAGCAGAAGGGGGAGAAGATGTGTTGCGGGATCTAATGCAGAAGACCTATGAACAGGAGAGAATAGCTGAGAGACAAACAGTGTGATTGTTCCCATTTATAAGCAGGAGGGCAATATTCAGGATTGTGAAAACTATAGAGGGGATAAAGCAGATGTCACACATAATTAAAAATTTGGGAAAGGTTTATAGAGTGAAGACTTAGGCACAGGAAAGGAGCAGTTTGGTATTATGCCAAAGAAAGGAGTACCAGAGAAGTATGTGAGGATTTTTCAGGGTATGAATGAAGGAGTGAGGACTTGTGTTAAAAGCAGTGTTGGAGTAACAGAGTAGATCACAGTTAGAGTAGGTCTGTGCCAGGGATCTTATTTAAGGCTTCATCTCTTTGATCTGGTTATGGATGCATTGAGTCATGGGATAAAAGACCAATCCCCCTGGTGCATACTTTTTGCTGATGGCATTGTGCTGCGTAGCACCAGAAAAATGGAAGGGGAGAGGAAGTTGGAAGAATGTAGAAGGGCTTTGGAAGATAGAGGGTTCAAGATAAACAGGAAGGAGACAGAATAAATTAGGTTTAATGATGACCAGGAATCACAAGTTAGCATCTTCAGAGAGAGCTATTGAAAAGAGTGCATACATTTAAATATCTAGGATCAGTGGTAGCCCGAGATGGAAAATTAGATGCAGAGATAACCCATAGAGTGCAGTGTGGATAGAACAATTAGAAGAAGGTATCAGGAGTATTGTGTGATCGAAGAACTAAAGCAAATGCTAAACGTAAGGTTTTTAAGATAGCGGAAAGACCAGCAATGATATATGGAGCTAAGACATGGGCAGTAAAAGGAGCACAGAAGAAGAATGTGGTAGAATTGAGAATGTTGAGGTGGTTGTGTGGATTTACAAAAAAGGACAGAATAAGAAATGAGACATTCAGAGGTAAAACAAAAGGGAAGAAATATCTAAGAAAGTACAGGAAAGTAGGTTGATGTGATGTGGAACTGTGACGAGAAGTGACAATTAATATGTGGGCAAAAGAATGATGGGAATGGAGGTATAGGGGAACAGAAAGCGAGGGAGGCCAAAGCTGAGGTGGATGGATAAAGTAAAAGAAGATCTGAAGGAAAACGGCTTGACTGGCAAGAAGATGCAAGACGGAACTGCTAAGAGAAGGCTGAACAAGCACATTGACCCCACATAGAAGCGGGAAAAGGTGAAGAGGGAAGACGAAGAAGTAGTGCGTACCCTGGCTTTGAACTGAAATAAGCAACTTTAGTAGGAGTAAAATTTGACTCTTGTGCATTATTGGCTAAGAGACATATACATTCTGTGGCTCATTCATTGATTTTCTGACACTGATTAGTCCAACATAAAATTAAAGAAGGCTAAACCCAATCCCAGAAGCATCAGGAATAAGGCAGGAACCATATATTTTAGAATACAATCATACATACCTCATTACATTTCTTATAAAAATAAAAATATGACAGTAAAACTTGTTTGAAGCTGTAAAAAAATAATATAAGAAGAAAATGAACAAGCAGTATTGAGTGTTTTCTTGACACTGTGATAACTAAAGTGCATTGACATTTATCCTTAATGATGAAACGTGGAAATGTTTTAGACAAACCTTTGTGAGGTCATGAAATGCAAAAATAAATGTTGTGGCCCAAATCATTGTTGAAAGTTATTCTGTGATATGAAGATCATTTTGGATCTGAAGTGACTATTTATAATTCATTAGTTTCATATTTCTCTCTCTTAGGCATGCCGAGAGTCAGCAGAAGTACATGACAGAGAAAACCCTGTCCAAATGAAGCAAGCATATGTTTATGAAGAGCCATTAGAAGGACAAACAAGCAAGGCTAGATTTTAATTTGCTTTTGTGATTGTACAAATGCTGATACTCAAGATGGTACACTTCAAGAAAAAGTCAGTGTTAGTCATTGATACTGTCTGAAGCTGTCTGTGCTTTCAGTAACTGGCCTTGCACCTTCATAACTTGTCATAACTCGTTCCATTTACTACTGAAAAAAATTGGGCATTTAATATGCAAAAAGACAAATGTCAAATACTCTCTGTGTGTCTGTGTGTTAGATTTATATATGCTATGTTGGAGTGTGTATGTATATATTTATGTATTTATATATACATACAGAGCATATACAGTATAAATATACAGCATGTATAAAATGTACACACATGCACACCACCAAAGTACAAAGAAAGTATACAAAAAAAAAATTAGGATAAAATGGTTAAGAATAAAATGTTGTCTAAGAACTAACTTATGAATTTTAGGAGTTTTAAGTTCATCAGTATTTTAACGTTGACCTCTTTTTATTCTGCACAACTTGTAGTTTAAAACAAAAGAGAAACTTTTATTTGAAGGTGCTAAACAAGTCAAAGGAGACATGCCTGCCTTGTAGTAAAGTTGTAGCTTTTTTTGGTAATAAGTTCACTTTAATCAGTTTCAACATTTTGTGAATGTTGACTTTCTGACACAAGTCGTTTTAAATATAAGTGTGTTAATATCATTTCATTCAATTGTATTCAACAACTTATTTGAAAAATTTTATGTACAGATATGTAAAATAAAGAAATCTAAAACTTTGTTTCATATTCTATGTCTTGGTGGAGATCATTCGTGTAGGAGAGGCATGGATGAGTGTGACTGGATGAATTTGGGGTGACTGGAGTGTATCGCAGCTTTCAGATTAGTTTTTAAGACTCTTCATAAAATTCACTTTGTGTCAGAAAACAAAAACAGCATCCATAAGTAGTTGTACAATTTGCAAGAACAACTGTGTACAGAAGACGTGACGCGTGAGTGCAGAACACGGCCACCCCTGGGGGTGGTTGCAATCTAGTAGAATTTCACTAATTGGCGGTACAAGCAGCAGGGGGTCTCACATAGATACATACAGATGCCAAATGGTTTAGCATTGTGCCACTACTGCTGGCATGCCTGATTGCCAAAAAACATCTTATTGATGAAAGGTGTAGGGACTTGGGCCGCCAGAGAAAGATGCTGATACCAGGTGGATATGGTCAAACATTGTTAATAGATGACATTAAATTGCTTCATGGCTGATGTATCTAAACAGGCAGCAGACAAGATTGGTTATTATAGGCAGTGGCATCCCCAAGCTAAGATAGCTACACTTCTGGTAATGTGCATGTCTAGAATGTTGGGCAGTATATGAAGACCAACTACTTGACCGCTGATGACTGATGCATGTGTGTTTAAGATCTGTAATGGTTAAACAAGAGTCTAAAGATCTCAGTGATCATGGCAAGCCCAAGTTATTGGAAACATTCATTTGCACCACTGCTGTAAGCACTCCAGCTTGGGTCAGTCTGTCAGTCATTATTCAACCTGCTATATCCTTACGTAGGGTCACGGGGGTCTGCTGGAGCAGACAGAGCATATACAGTATAAACAGCCAAGGAACAAATCTCGGGCAGGGCACCAGCCCACCGCAGTATTGTCAAGACACAGGTGTAACAATTGAATCATTTCAACTGGGGTAAATTATCAATAAAAAAAATAGTGAAAGAAATTACCGGACTGAGCCTCAGATTCAAGGGCTCAGTTCTGGTTAAATTCAACACACCCAGTAATAGTGCTGAAATAATGCAGTTTTTAGCAGCATTAATTGAACCTGCAACTTGCACAAGTATTTGCATATATATTTTTAGTTTTAGGGGGTACAGTATAGTGGCATAGAAGCAGGCATTTGTGACAAAAATATTATTGTAGACAATTTTACCTGGGTATTTTAGATATTTATGCTGCTTACCATTAGGCCAGTTCTGAACTGTTAAATAGCCTAGTTTGGGATACAAGAGCTGTGCCTGAGGGGATCAGTTGAGCCTTCACAGAGACCATTCCAGGCCTCTCAAATGCTGAAACAACTATCCTATCCTTTACAGTAAAATGTAAAATCAAGCTTTTGGCAGAAAAAGTTTGGGTAACACTATGTATGCTAGAAATTGTCATAAGAAAAAATTTTAAAACATTCAGAAACTGCTAAAATGGAATTTAGAGTGGAGTCTGGAATACTGGTGACTTTTGTAATGTGCCTTAATGTTACACTGTGCTTAAACTCTACTCAAAGTAATAACTGAAATTTTCTTTAATTAAGCACTTTTCACAACATGTTTCCTTAGAATGCTCCATGAATAGCCAAGTTACTAAAAGATAATATAACACACTAACAGGAAGTATAAAAATTAGTTGGAACAAAAATACTGCTTCCATTACATCAAATGATCAGTTATAAGAACATCACAAGTCTGGCAAATGTGAGGCAACCATCCAGCCCATGAAGTTCATTGGTTTGCTAACTGATAAAGTGTCCAAGTATCTTTTAAACATGGTTGAGTTTTCAGATTTCCAGGAGCTTTGTTTGAAGAATTGCTTAACGACTTCCACCTCTTAATTTCCATCACTGTCCTCAAATGCTTAAGTTAATACTATATTTAACTGATCAACTTCATACTATATCAACACCTTTGAGGATTCTGTAGACCTCAATTTGGTCCCTATGAAGTCTCCTCTGCTTGAGACTAAACAGGCTTAAAGCTCCTTAATTTGTCAGCTGAGGACAGGCCAATTTGTCCCAGCATGCACTTGGAGAGATAGCCTATCAGGAGTACTAATAGCATGAAAGAGAATAATACAAGGGTGCAGCTGGTACCACTGGCCATTTAACATTGTATAGTAAACCATGTTAAATGAACTGTGAGCAATTAAACAAATTAATTATCTTCTATATAATAAAATTAGTACTTGAGTCTGTATGTCCTTTTCCTCTGGGTAATCTGATTGGCCAGTTTTGCTTTGGTGTGATTGGTCAGTTTAGCTTTGGTGACATGACAAAAGAGGAAATGTGAGTGTGAGATGCATGAGAAGTAAAGGTGCACACTGAAAAAGTCATCTTCAAAGATGGAAAGACACCTCAAAAATAACGAGTCTGAAAAGAAGGCTTTACAGGAATACACTCGAGAGAAGGCGCGTCAGTTAAGATATATTCAGACACATGTGAATACATTGGAAATGTAATACTAATGTAATAGTACATGTAGGGTAAGAGATGGCAAATATTTTTAAAATTATTCTATTACTTGTCTTTGACAGGTATTGTGGCTAATATTACATAAAATTATATTAAATTAAATTAAACATGGTTGGGCATAGAGGAAAATGCCAACTATAGGAAAGCACTGGCACTTGGTAAGTTTTGGATTATTTTTAATTCTTTTCCCTAGAAATATCTCTACTAATAGGAATAGGGTTAGAATGAAAACATGCAGCCACTGCGGCCCTCCAGGCCTGGGGCCTCATGCATAACACCGTGCATAGAATTCACACTATAACATGACGTAAGCACAAAAGCAGAAATGTGCTTACGCACAAAAAAATCCAGATGCATAAATCTGTGCGAATGCCAACTTCCACGTTCTTTTGCTCCATTAATCCCGGTCAGGGTGAAAAGTAACACATGTGCATGCACCTGCTGCCCCGCCCCAACTCCTCCCAGAATTATGCCTCTTTGAATATGCAAATCAATATAAATAGCCCTTAAGCTCAGCCTTCTGTGAAAAGGCAATGGCAAAAGCACGGGGGAAAAATAGAAGAATTTCAGCGAATACCAAGTGGAGGCAAGGAAAAACGTACTATTTGTTGATTTAAACAGTGATATAATCAACAAAAGGAAGTTGATCGAGTGACAAAGAGTGTCGGAGAAACTGGAAAGCTCATGTTCACAAAGTCGCACATGAAATAAAAAAGACGTCAGATATCAAAGTCGCCGTGAAAAGACGAGTCGTAGCCCACCGTCTGAGTGTCACATGAAAGCTTATAAGGTACAAAGAAAAAAAAAGGCACACAGTGGGGAAAAAAGCACGAAATGTCAACTTTAATCTCTAAATTTCCACTTTATTCACGTAGTTTATTTTGTCATTAAAGTAGAACATCATAAACTTCATCCTAAATCGTTTAATTTACTAGTTTCTCAATCCCATCGTAACTAAAGTAGCACGTTAGATGCTTTGTTTTGTATTTGATTTTCTATGTGCTCTATGTGTGTGAATCACTACATGCTTCCGGGCTTTCTCTTCCGCCGACAGGACACAGAATCCATTACATTCATGATATTACTGCTGTCTGAATAATTAAAATACTGAGATATATACTTGATATCATTTTCATGATGATAGGAGTTAAAGCATGTTATTAAACATGGGAACACAGTGGCGCAGTGAGTGTTCATGTCTCACACAAGATGCTTGCTGCGCCATGCGCGACCACCGATGAAATACTTTATTGTAGCAGTACTGTCTCTTTCAAACGTACTAACACCCAATTCCTGTCCTTCCTTTTCTTTCTCCAAATACCCAATCGCCACACAATCAGCTCTGTAATAGATGTTAAGCCATCTGTAAGCTTAGAACGCCGATTCTTCAAAACTTTTAAGGAACATTGAAATATCTTCATAGTACATGTTTAATTATTCTATCCATCTATCCTTCCAGTGTCGCGTCAGCACCAGCAAAAATACAGCGCGAGGCAGGAACAATCCATGAACGGAGCGCCAATGGCTCGGTAGCGCTGCGGCACCGTGTAGTTAAAAGTTTTATCTGTATAATATAACAAACATATTTTGCTGCATTTCATCTTAAAAATGATATCGTCATCATATGTAAATATGCGCTTTATAAAGTGGTTCAGGTTGTGCAATATTATAACTATCGCAAGTTTACAGTGAGGTAATTGTACTTATAAGTACAAACAGTTCTACAAGGAGCACTTGATGGACTGATTGATTGCATTTATATAGGGTGGTCCAGATCTAATTATGCAATTTTCATTACGCATTAACTTAAGTTTATTACATAGAAAATCACCCGAAAACTCCCGGACCATCGAGAAGTGTGCGAACTGATGACATGAAGAATCATCGAACTGGAATCGTCCCTGCATAAATCAAAGTCATCCAGACGATCTGGATCTGCATAATTAGATCTGGACCACCCTGATAATTCTCTTTCCAATCAGCTGCTGTAGGGCTGTGATTACCCACTCAGATACAGTTATATAAATACTCTGAGTGGTGCAGTGAGAGTAATATGGCATGTGCACATTCACATGTACAACTGTACCCGCTCTGATCCTACATGCTGCAAGACTCTTGATTATTTAAAATATGGAATACCACAAACCTCTCGCATCACAGCATCCAGATGAGATGAAGACCCATCAGCTTGAGCCCCATAAAAGAGGTCCTGCAGACTGGCACTAACATTTCCACAGGACACAATGCCATTTAATACTGAGAGTTTAACAGTGTGATCAGGAATTACTTGTCATTAATATGTTGCCTGGCTTGGTGGGATCAAGCACAAGGCACAAGCAGACCCCAGATAGAGGCTAACACTCCAACAAATTCCCTTTACACTCACGTCTTTGAGATGTGGCAGCAAATCCAAAAACAACAACATGTATTACTATAGCATGTTTTCATACCAAGGATGTAGTTCAAAGTAAATTAGAACATGTCAAAGAAGTAGATGAGGACAGAAACAGTGATGGGGTTTGAACCCAAATTGCTTCACCTGTTGATGGAGGACACCAGAAATAGAATTTTGTAGGATGCAATTACTCACCCCGTGTCACCATTAAATACAATATCAACCAAATGTGCACATTTGACCTATTGAATTTTCAACACACACATACAATATACCAATTTAAACTGATTAAAGAAGACGACCAAGTTTCTCTCATTTCAGTGGGCCAGTGAAGTGCAGAAGGGAACAACACAGTATGTATATTAAAACAACAACCTGCAGTAACCCGCAGTAATTCTATACATTATAAAATGCATTTCTTTATGTAGTACATCAGGAATTTAATGCAGCTCAATTTTTATAAAACAAACAAAACATTCTTCAACGTGTTTCACGAATTCAGGGTCACAGAATGCTAAGGGGCCTCATGTATAAACAGTGTGTATGCACAAAAATGTTGCGTAAGCCTGTTTCCACGCTCAAATCACAATGTATAAAACCTACACTTGGCATAAAGCCACGCACATTTTCACGGCAACTCAAACCCTGGCATACGCAAGTTCTCCGCTCGGTTTTGTAAACTGGTGGCACCCAGCATCAAAGCAGTACTTTTATTCCAGTGCGGTTTCCCTTTCTTTTTTAGATCCACATCCCTGACACGGCTTTATCATATACACTGAAATTAACCACATATTGTTTATTAGTTTAATGCATCTGATTATAATTAACCTGTAACAATATAATGGTCCACAGAATAGCCAAACTATTCCAAATACCATAGCTGCTTTAGTGTTTTTACTCTCACTGCACCTTCTTCTTCTTCTTACAGCTGCTCCCATTAGGGGTTGCCACAGCGTATCATCTTTTTCCATATTACTCTCACTGCACCACTCAGAATATTTATATCACTGTATCTGAGTGTGGAATCACAGCTCAACAGCAGCTGATTGGAAAGAGAATTATCGGTATACAGCATCAAGAACACGCTGCCTCAGCCATGCTGTCTATTTGAACTGCTCTCATACGACAAACGCTTCAGAGCCTTTCCTGTACGGACCTCGCATTTCAGAAACAGCTTCATCCCAATAACTATAAACGCACTCAATCAGTCCATCAAGTGCTCCTTGTAGAACTGTTTGTACTTATAAGTACAATTACCTTACTGTAAACTTGCGATAGTTATAATATTGCACAACCTGAGCCACTTTATAAAGCGCGTATTTACATTTGATGACAATATCATTTTTAAGATAAAATGCAGCAAAATATGCTTATTATATTATACAGATAAAACTTTAACTTAATTTAAATAATCTATATTGTTAATAATTAAACATGTGAGGACACGGTGTGGCATGGCTAACAAGGAGCTGGCGCATGTTCAGGGATTGTATCTGCCTCGTGCTGCATTCTTGCTGGGGCTGCAGCGAGACTGGAAGGACAGATGGATAGAATAATTAAACATGTACTACGAAGATATTTCAATGTTCCTTAAAAGTTTTGAAGAATTGGCGTTCTCAGCCTACAGATGGCTTAACGTCTATTACAGAGCTGATTGTGTGGCGATTGGGTATTTGGAGAAAGAAAAGGAAGGACAGGAATTGGGTGTTAGTACGTTTGAAAGAGACAGTACTGCTGCAATAAATTATTTTATCGAAGGTCGCGCACAGCGCAGCAAGCATCTTGCGGGAGGCAGGAACAATCTCTGGACAGGGAGCCGGCTTGTCACTATCACTGCGCCACCGTGTTCCCATGTTGAATACATGTTTTAATTTCCTATCATCTTGAAAATTATATCAAGTATACATCTCAGTATTTTTATTATTCAGAAAGCTGTAATATCACGAATGTAATGGATTCTGTGTCCAGTCAGAGGAAGAGAAAGCCCATTTAAGAGGCACGAAGTGATTCACACACAGAGCACATAGAAGAACACATACAAAACAAAGGCCTACCATGCCATCCTCAGACTTAACGTGTTACTTTAGTTACGATGGGATTTGAGAAACTAGTAAATTAAACGATTTTAAGATGAAGTTTATGATATTCTACTTTAATGACAAAATAAACTACGTGATTAAAGTGGAAATTCCGAGATTAAAGTTGACATTTCGAGCTTTTTTCCCCACTGTTTCCCTATATTTTTTCTTTTCTCTGTACCCTAATAAGCTTTTATATGACACTCAGACGGTGGGCTACAACTTTTTACGCCGACTTTGATATCTGACAACTTCTTTTTTTTATTTTGGGTACTGTGCGACTTTGTGAACTTGAGCTTTCGAGTTTCTACAACACTCTATGTCACTTGATCAACTTGTTGTTTATACCACTATTTAAACCAACAAATAGTAAGTTTTTCCTTGCCTCCACTTGGTATTCACTGAAATCTGTGAAACGCACAGATTTATGCATCTAGATTTTTTTGTGTGTACAAACATTCTGCTTTTGTCCGTACGCCATGTTTTAGTGTGAATTCTACGCACAGTGTTATGCATGAGGCCCCAGGCCTGGACAGGTCCACGGTTCATCACAGAATCAAAAGATATATATATTAATCTAACGTACGGTTTAATGACAATGACAAAAACAAATACTAACAAAATGCGCCAAAGACATCATACAATTCTAATTATAATAAAATAATATATAATAATAAATAAATTATAATAAAATTATAAAAGAAAGTTTGACAAATCAGAAACCTTGTTATGGCCATTACTGTGACTACATGATGGCTAGAAAGATCAATGGTGACATACAAAGCACAATGAATGAAAAAGAAGAAGAAAAGGCTGAAATGAACAAAAACAGCATTAAATGAATGCCAGAAAACTGAAACTGAATGTGTCCCCTGTTGTCATTAACTCACAGCGATGACAGTGCGCTTTTCTTGTGGCTTTCAAGTGTTCACATTAAAAAGCTCCTTATTAGATGAACAGATAAAAAGGAACGATAACAAAAAGACGAACTGTTCACATACATGCCCAGGGCACAGGGGTTTTCTGCCCTGGTGGAACTGAAACCAAATGCTGGAACCCAGGGCACCTTTTTTTTTCCTGTGCCTGGACTGCCCCCCAGAAACACTTACGTGTGTGTGTGTGCGTAGATCAGCGATGATGTCGTTTCTTTCTTTTAAGTGAAAGCTACATTCAGCAAGTGACAGGTTTTTTTTTGTGGCATTCACTCAGATGGTGTGAAGAGGTAAGATGTTGCAGAAACCACGATCTTTTGTGCCTGTGACCACATCCACCCAGCAGGGCCTGGGGCGAGATACTGGAGGAACTTTCAGAGCTCTGCTGTGTCAGCAGTGAGATGGTGGAAGATACGCATTGTAACTAACCGCTCTGTTTCACCCACTTGGCTACCCCTCATTTTCCTTCCTTCTTGCCAGGAAAGCTGAGAAATAGTTAATGTGAAAATCAGTGTGTCAACATGCTGGAAAATCTTACCCTTTTGTTTGCTTTCAGGATTTAGTAGAGTCTCACTGCACTCAGTGAAGGCTTGTCTGAAGGGCATTTCCATCTGGGCTGCAAGGTGCCATGACCATTTTGTTGCTGTTGTTCTTCTTCAGTAAGGTAACCAAACAGGAGCATGTGGGTACAAGGGCTGGCACCGTAACGTAAGGCACTGTTACCTAAATCAAGATTACAACAGATCTGGCGCATCCTTCAACCAGTTCTTTAAACCTGCTTTAATACTTCTGAAGGTCAAGTGAGCCTCAACTCAGCAGGGCCAATCACACACTTCGGGAAAAAAGAATGACATTTGTGAGGAAGAAGCGGTAGCTTTACTTGTCTTAAGGACTATACTTTACAGTGTGACTCAGTTCTCATGATGTCATAAAACTAACACACCACAGACTATACTTTTGTTATCAACATGGCACATGTTTGAATGTAGGCACAGGAATGTCCATTTCATATGCTTATCCTTGCAGCACTCGACACGTCGTTGGTTAGTTACAGGGCCTTCCCAGTACCACAATGAGCTTTGATGGGTTAAGAATTGGGCTCTGGCCATAGACACGAGATGACAGTGACAGTAAACAGGCTGAGGATGGCATGGTAGGCCTGCGTTTAACACTGCTGGTATGTAGCCTCAAAGTCCGGAGCGGTTCTAAATTGACCCCCTAAAGGAGAGAATGCTTTGTGATGTCCTCAGTTTAGGAAGGTTTCTACTTTGCACACAATACCATCAGGATAAAAATGCAAAACTAGCTTTGGGAAATGAAAGGATGCAAGTAAGTAAAACAAGAGTAAATTAAATAAAAAGGCACAGCACTTGGGTGCAAGGCAGAAATGAACCTTTGCTGGGCTGAAACTCTCATGCTGGGCCAACTCAAACCCACTAATTAAAACTTGAGATTTGGCAAGCAGCTTCCTTTATCGAAGGAAACAAACCACTGTACATCTGGCCAGGCTAAGTGATTTGCTCGGGGACACACAGCGAGTCACGGCAGGGAAGATGACCCAGAAACCTTGGGGTTTAAAGCTCAGTGCTATAGCCACTACAACACCCTTAATTTGAATGCCTTGTGAATGTCGTGAGAAGCCAAGTCTAGCTGATAAAAGCTACACAGGCACATGGAGAGCATGCAAAATATGCACAAATACGGCAATCAGGCTGAGAATCCAACACAGTGCTGCTGATGCAATGGCACTAAATCCTGTGTAGGCCAGAACAAGTCAACAAATCAGGTATATGGCGCATCTCATCTCAAAATTAATCCAGCTAGCACTCTTAATGGTCAACATGGGCAAGTGACCTGAATCCAGACGAATGTCCAACAAAGCTTGTAAAGCAAGGCAGTATGACAAATTCAAGCAATGCTCAGGGTGATTTCTTTTACACAGAGTTTCCAGCTTATTAAGTATACCCCTTCCTCGATCAAATCCTACACCCCACCAGGATAAATTAGGCAGACCAGAACTTCTAGCGTCAGCTAGTGTTTAATGTGAGCATTGAAATGGGCAAAATGAAGAAGTTTGTGATATTCACTGTGGCATGAGAGTTACCACTAGGCGTGCACATTCTAGCATCACCCAAACGGCTGCTGTCATCAGCTTTTCACATCGCCACTTAAATGGTTTATCAAGAATTGTATGAACTACTAGTGACAGGTGATCCTGTATACAATGCAAAAGGACAGAGCACAATGAGGCAAGTGACATTCAGATTGTACACTGAACAATAGAACAATCTAGACGAAGACAGGCCATTCAGCCCAACAAAGCTCTCCAATCCAATCCAATGAATTCTTCTAAAATAATATAAAGTCTAGTTTTCAAAGTCTCTAAAGTCCTACTGTCTTCCTCACTACTCCCAACTCCTTCTCATAAGGTGTACTTTTGATTTTCAGACCTCCAATTATATACTCAAATCTAACATTTTTACTTCCTACGTGTTAAACTTTATTTACATCTACTTACATTAAATTTCATCTGCCACAAGCCTGTATGCTGTCCAAGTCCCTCTGTAGTAACAGATTCCAGATTATCTGCCAATCCACCTATCTTGGTATCATCTGCAAACTTAACTATCTTCTTACTTATATTCCCATACAAATCATTTACATTATTAAAAATAGCAGTGGCCCTAACACTGACCACTGTGGGACACAACTCTTATCATTACCCAATTCTGATATGGTTCCTTGCACTATCACCCCCTGCTTCCTGTGTCTGACACAATTTTGCACCCATCTACAAACAACACCCTGGAAAAAAGTTGCTTGGTCAAACAAATCCACATTCCTACTGCATCTTGCTGATGGAAACATCACAATTTGGCACAAGCAACATTTCCATGGGTCCCAGTTCCTGTTCAGAGTGCATTCTGGGAGTTTGTATATTCTACACTCTTTTCCCACACTGGCTTACAATTTTCTTCCAAAGACATATGCTTAGGCTGAATGGTGTCTCTAAATGAATGTGTGGCAATGATGGCTCTATGATTGTCTCACGTTGCTGCTAGTACAGACTCCATCTCCTTGCTAGACAGAGGGATTTCAGAGAATTTGGCAGGTAGACTTATTCAAGTGCTTTTATTTATTATAACCTGTCAACATCTTCAAAGGAGCTTGGTCTTCAAATAAGGAGCTGCTTGAAGGAGACTTGGGTGTTTCTAAACATACTCAGCTTTGATTTCAGGAAGACAATGGGGGCTTAGTATCACAGAACTTAATATATAGTGGATTTTAAACTCTGTAATTTTCTAATTTATTCCTTTTTATTATTGTTAAATGGAGAATTAATATACCTTATTACAAGCAATATGACAAAAATGTGCAAGAAAAGCTTAATGTCAATCTAGATTGTCAATCTTAACAAGAAAAACAGCATATCCTGCCCATTTCTGTTTCATTGTATTACATTGCCCAATTTGATTTTATCACAGCACAGACATTTACTTTGTTTCACTTAGGTGGGCATCAGAACTGGCATAGGAAAACCTTAGAAAGAAAAGCCGCATTAGTTTGTGTAATCAGTGACTGGGTTGGAGTGTGAAAGAACTAGACAGGCAAACAATTGGGTAACTGTGGTGGACTTAGATAAATTGTATAATGCCTTTTATCATCTACTCATTGTTATGGAGACATATTTAATTTATGGAGAGCCTTCTACTATCCATCTAACTATTTATTAAAAAAAACTTTTCTTAGCTTTTTTATATAGTGCCTTTTAAATGTATCTGTTTATTGTAATCTATATAGCTGATTTTATTAGAGATTTATTTTATTTAAAGCTCCCTTAAAATCTGTCCAGAGTTTACATATAGATAGATAGATAGATAGATAGATAGATAGATAGATAGATAGATAGATAGATAGATAGATAGATAGATAGATAGATTCATTTATATCTATCTATCTAAGTATATAAAGATATGAAACGTTTTACAATAAAATGAAACAGAGTTAGCTTGTATTGTTTACAAGAGGAAAACTGTGAGCTGATAAAATGCAAAAGCACAGGGCGCCACCCAGTCTAACAGGTCAGTCTTTGGAGTGTCAGAACAAGCTGTAGTAATCAAATTAAAGCTATGCATATACGAGGAGACCATGCAAATTCCACACAAACAACAACAAGGGCAGTATTCAGCCTGTGCTAGCTGAAAATGGTGAACTACTGTACATCACTATTCCCACCTCAGTAACTCAATCGTCATATTTGATGGAGTATTACATAAGGAATTTTGGGCTGGATTCATGTATTTGGTAATGGAGCAGATGAACAGAGCTCAAAATGTCACTTTCTAATGCAAAGTGTTCACGTTTAAATTCAAATAAAATAAGTAAAATTGTTAGTTGATGTGCATAATACTGCCATTCAAACTGAAGTTCTTTGCTTCAGGACGCTTTTTAGCAGTGGTTTGACCTCAAACCATTAGACTAAACATACAGTGCAGTGTGGCCTATCGTTTTAAGCTTTGGACTGCAAATCACAAACTTGTTGGTTGAACCTGTCTCTGCCACTGTGTGACCCAAAATGAATCATTTTGTTTGTGTTTTTCCGTTGTAAAAAATATTAATTATATACTGTAATTTGGCTTTCCTTAAAACAATTTGTCAAAATAGTGATAAATAGTTGTAGCATTATGATATTTTTACAAGCAGACAAAAGAAAAAATCCAGAGCTCTGAGTGGCAGGGAACTTGTGTTGTGATTCCTTTTAAAATTAAAATTCATGTAAGTGAGGGGAAGCCCCAAAGTGGCACAGTGACACAAACACAGTAAGTGTGATGCCACTCTGCTACTCCTTAGTCAGCCGGGTTTCACCTGTTTATTTGCTTTTAGCCCTCTTCTTAAGAAGCTAAAAAAACAGTATCGGGCATTTTGATGTCCTCATGCAGGGAAAGATCTTTGACTTTGTGTCTGTGATCCTCAGCTCAGCTGCTTGCCAGTTCTCACTATCAATCTGAAGGGTTGCTTTCTGTGTTTGATGCCATCTCTGTGTGTTTGAGCAATCCTGCTTGGCATCAGTTGTCAGAAATGCTTCTAACATTAAAAAGCAAACAAACGGACTCTCTTTTATATAGTGCCTTCTATCCCATACATATCACAAAGCTTCAGTAGAAAAGCTGTGGAAAAGAGGTTCTTTTCATTTTTGGGCTTCTATTCCTTGAAACACTCGCTTATATTATATAAATACATCCTTGTAGCACTTTATTATGTCCACCTGCTCACAAAAACAGATAGATATTCCTGTTGATCGTGTCTGCTATTTTCATTGAGTTTTCACCACACGATTAGCTGTTTACAGGATCTGGCTGTCATTCAAACAAACATTAGAATGGGAGAGACGTGGGAGCAAAACAACTTTGACTGCAATGTGATTGCTTACGCCAGACATGTTGGTTTCAGTATCACAGAAACAGCTGCCCTCGTGGGTTTTTCATTACAGTTTCTAGATTTTATAGAGAATTGTGTGATGTTCAAAAAACATCCAGCAAGTGGCAGCTCTGTAGGTAAAAACACCTGTTCTGCTATGTAGCATATCTATAAAGCACCAGGCTGAAAACGGACATTGGCAGGACACCATCTACTGCACAAATCCCAGACTCCAACTTCAGGTAAGGGCCATTAGGCCCCAAATGTACAGTAAAACAAATTTAAAGGTATTTTATCCGACTGTTAAATTTCTTTCTGTGCCCCTTCTTGATATTCAGTCATGGTGCCCCTACTGGCCTTACTATATAATCAGTTAAAAGGCATGACTGCCTTTCAGGGATGGGTGTTTGTTATACTGGATCATTTCTTTCTTTAATCTTTAAGGCCCTGTCTATATTGGTTAAATGAATGTGTTCTGAGCAACCTAGGCGTTTAAGTTTCTTTTTGTAATTGACTTCAATATGACTTTACATTTGCATTCGTTTGCCTCTGGTAAACACCAACGTGCAGCCCAGATTGTAGTTTTGTGTGTTTTCCTGTGGGGGCAGTTATCAGGTAGTCCAGAGTGTTTTTAACCTGTAGGGTTCAAGGTTCATCCTTCACTAGATTCACAAAATATTGATCAGTTGGCTTTATTAGACCTGACCTCCAAGTGTTTAAAATTTTCCTGATACATCGATGTAGGCAGGGAAAACATCACCGTCGATACGGGGTTCACCCTCTGACTGTACAGCATGTGTGTAATCTATGAAGAAATGCGAAAAAGAAAAGCTGGTACAACACCACATTGTACGCTAGTCAACTAATATGCGAGTCAGTGTTAGCCCTGAAAAGCGGTTACTTGTCACCTTGAAGAAAGCAAATATACAAACAGTATTCATGTACGCACTTACCCACCGGCCTTAATACATGGGACATATCCAGTCTCCCAGAACGTTAAATGAACGACATGTAAACACAATAAAGACGTTTTCTTCGCGCTCATCAGGTTTTTGGCAGAAATTGACAGCAAATTATAGCTGCATGCAATGTTTTTTTTAATGCCATATTAACGTGCATCTGACCGAACGCAAGTGGTGGAAGTCCATGTGGACGTTTTGATTCACTGCAATGGGCAGTAAAATACTTGGCGTTCAATCCGCGCACACCTGATGCTACAGACAGCAGAAAAACACTCACTTTAAACATCCATGTAGACAGAGACTGAACAGTCTAGAGGCTAACTGTATATGTTACATAAACAAGCAACTCACAGACCATAATTGTATTTAATTTGCAAATGGTAGAGACTGAATAAAAGAGTATTAAAAACAGAAATTGCATTTCCTTTGTTAATTCCATTTATAGTTTATTTATTTATTTAGCAAAACCTTTCACCCAAAGTATAAAGTCATACTACAAAAGTTTTATAATTTCTACACCTGCAGGTCAAGTGAGCTGCTCAGGGTTTGTGCATTACAGCCACTCAACATGTACTTTATGTATGTATCAAGATACATATTCTTTCGATAAAGCTATTAAGAACACACTCTTACTTTTACCAGGTCACTGATGTTATAAATTATACCTGAGCTGGTATAAACATTGTCTTCTCATCCAATGCACTGCTAATGCTCTGTTGCTAACTTACATATCTGTCAACTCCAATGACCCAGACACTAGGCTGTATCTCAATGATAATGTTGATCTTGCTCTCATGAAGCTTCAGTAGAAGAGTTGTGGGAAAGAGGCTCTTTTCATTTTTTGGCTCCTATTCCTTGAAACTCTCTGCAAAGTCTATTTGCGACACTTCCTCAAAAGTAACATTTCAAAGTAAGTCAGAGAGTTCCCCTGCTTTCTAGAACTGATCTGCACTCATCATGTATGCTGTGGAATGAATTCCACCATACCTCACAATGCTAGATCATCTTGAAGCTCAGATCTTTCAGCCTCCTTCAAGCATCTATTTGGCTAGCAAAGTGAGACGAAATCACTGGCTAGAGTCAGGAAGTGCTGCACTTCTGGCACTCCACCTAGGTAGACAGACATTCTTAAGCAAGCAGCTTCATTAGGAGGAGTTTATGCATTTGAAGAAGTGGAGGACTAGTATTCTTTTTGTGTATTCTTAGAGAATTATCAGAAGACATTAAAATGGAGAGGTGCATTACACCTTTAGAGTGCTTATGATTCTGTATCATCTTCTCTGAGGAACTGTGACTTCACTCAGAAAGAAACTAGTGAGAGCTAGCAAAGCACAAAATGACAGCTGCTAAAATAACAAAGCTACAGAGAAGCATCTTCAACTGCCACTAGAGGGAAGCACTGGTCAAACTAGGTGGAATGGCAGACAATCTAGCATCAGTTGGGTCATTACTGGGATGGGTCTCAGACAGAACAATGTAATAGATATATTTTGGCAGATACAATTTACAAGGATTCACAATCACTTTCCTTTCACAATCACTTTCCTTTCAGTTTAAATTTGGCATTTCAGCTTGTGTACTGAGGTCCTGATGTACTTTTTTGGCCCCTTTAATAAAACTCGTAGAGCATCCTATTTGCTGGGCTGTTGCTTCAAGATGACTGGCTAACGCTGGCAGCTCAGTTTTTCTGTAGAGAGGGTATGTGTGCCAGTGACAGAGAGTTAAAGAGCAGATTAAAATGAAGCAACCATATAGCAGGCCGACCCACTACAGGAGCTGAGCCCCTAAAGCGTATTTCAGACTGGCTGTAGTCTGCTTTCACATAACCTTGCCAACCCTGTCTGTATGGTCATCTCATTTCAAGTGCATTTACAGTCAATGAAAGAAAGACAGGCTACTTGAGAAAATTAAAGTACTAACAAAAACCTTGGCTTGATTGACCTTTATTTTGGAAATATAAGATTAAAGTGGGCCCAGTCCTCCTGTATTGGAATATCCACATCACTTAAGTTGGTAGGGCGGCATGATGGTGCAATGGTAGTGCTGCTGCCTCGCAGTAAGGAGACCTGGGTTAACTTCATGGGTCCTCCCTGTGTAGAGTTTGCATGTTCTCCCTGTGTCTGCATGGGTTTCCTCCCACAGTCCAAAGACATGCAGGTTAGGTGGATTGGTGATCCTAAATTGTCCCTAGTGTGTGCTTAGTGTGTGGGTGTGTGTGTGCCCTGTGGTGGGCTGGCGCCCTACACCGGGATTTGTTCCTGCCTTGTGCCCTATGTTGGCTGGGATTGGCTCCAGCAGACCCCAGTGACCCTGTGTTAGGATATAGCGGGTTGGAAAATGACTGACTGACTGACTTAAGTCAGTAGCTCTCAGTCAGAAAGTTAAAAAAAGTTTGAAGAATAATGACAAAAGACATGCTTTTGTAACTTATCTTGAAATTAAATTCATCTGACTGAAATAGAGTAACTGGAATTATGTGCAGCTGCTTGAAACATATGGTCAATCCTTCATTTTTTAATCTTAGGAATTGTGTATAATAGACATTTTCAATCCAGACATATGAATTATAAGCATTTTATTTTATAGGTTGTGATATGCATGATTTTCATGTTACCACTTCAATCTAGGTAGTAACTTCAACATTAAAGTGGACAAACTGTTATTAATTTCATACCACATTTTACAAAACTATTTTAAAATTAGTAAAGAATATGAAACACCTTAGGTTGCACGAATCAGGAGAATGTACTCAAGACACAGTATATAACAGATAAAGGACATGCCATAAAATATTAGATTGGCTTTTTTTTTTTTTTTAAACAGGAAAGTCCATGGCACTCACTGCATTACTGCCTATGTGCGTTTTCATGTAAAACTCCAGTTAGTGCACAAACACTCATAAATATAGCAACATATAGCAGTAAGAAATGCAAAAGTCAGATTCCTTGAAGTTTAAATACGTAGCTGTCAGTCACAAAAGAAGAAAGGATAAAAACTACTGAAAAGTTAACAGAAACAAAGATGGAATCCAGCATCTCTGTACTACAGAGAAGATAAATCATTTAAAAGACGCTAAACAATACTGTTAAAAACAAAAAAGCCAACATGAATGGTGGATAAATGTATATATCAACATGCACCCTGTGATAGACTGGCACCCAAGTGGGGTTGGGTGCTGTCTTGAGCTTAATGCTGCTAGGATCAGCTCCAATACTTGCGCCCTTGAACTAGGGTAAAACAAAATTAACAAAGATAGATAGATAGATAGATAGATAGATAGATAGATAGATAGATAGATAGATAGATAGATAGATAGATAGATAGATAGATAGATAGATAGATAGATAGATAGATAGATAGATAGAGTGGCAGACGGCCGCGGCCCTTGCCCGGCTGGGACGCCTCTTCTGCATACGGTGCGGGGGAACAAGCATGGGCTGTACAATACCTCCCCTGGGACGCTAGATGGCAGCCCCCCTGGACGGCAGTGGTGGCCCGCATCCGTGGGACGATGACAGGGTGAGCTCGTGTAAGCACGATCAGGAGCTGGGCCCGCTGCTTGCCGAAGAACATCAGCAAGAGAAGGAGCACCTGGAGTCTCTACCTGGCGGTGTTGTGCCAATGGAAGGGGGGGGGGGGGCGTGATAAAGAGCCAGGAAACCCTCCACAGAACAGGTAAGGGGGTGAAGGGCGTGTGCCAGGACCCTGCCGCTAAAGGAGTACAGGCAGGGACTGTGAAACGCCACTCTAATCCCAAAGGACATTTGATTGGGCCTATGCAAGAAGTGCAGGGCCCTGATGGCTCTCGGCTGGCAGACACAGACGGAGGAAGTCTGAGTCCACTGCCGGCCAAATTAAATAACCTGTTCTCGGCTGTACATGAGCTGGAGGGCGTGCTCCAGCCTGTACAGTCTATCTTCCAGGCACTATGTCTGCTTCAGCAGACAGTAGAGAGGCTGGAGAAGAAGGTTGAAGTGCCCCTGATTGCCGTGCAGGAGTGGCGGAGATGGCGTGGTGCTATATTCTCCAGCCAACGTGATGTGGCGGTGCAGGTAAGTAACACCTGTACCGCATATGGAAAAGAGGTGCAGAGTGAAAGCGCGCTGGTACCGGTCAGTTCCAGACGCGGAGTAGCCGCTACACCGACACTGAACGCAAGTGAGATGACCGATTATGTGGTGGGGCCGGGAAATGCAGAGGCGCATGTGAGGCACCGGCTGCTAAGTGCCGGCTGCAGAAGCGCCTCACCCCAAATGCTGGGCTCGCCGGTGGTGGGCGTTAAAGAAACCAGGGAAAGCTCCACTTGACGGAAATGTATTAATTATATTCAGTATTTACTGTATAGCTATTGCAAGCTGCCAGGCCCAAATACTTATTATGTGACATTCAAAACTTTTACCTTTGTCTGTGTCAACTGCCCCTATGCAAACTACGCTTATCTTCCCACATCTCAAAGAGTGTGCCATCCTGAACTACATAAGCAGGTTAGAAAAACAGTTGAATGAACTCCTCTGAGGGATTTTTACAACACTTAAGTAGGGACCCTATTGACCAGTAAGCAAGTTACAAAAACAAACTTAAACGTCCCTCACACAAGCAGAGAAATACAGTCCAAAGAAACACATTAATGTCAACTATTAAAATACTTCATTTTTTAAGTTTACAATTTTAGCTTAAGAAAAAAAATCCAGTTATAAATAGTAAACAAACAAAAGTGAAAGTAAATGAGGTGTGAATGGCCATGAGTTGCTTACAACTCAGTAGATGAAATGCATTATGTTTTGTTACCTGGAAGGCAAATGACATTTCTTAGCAGAGTAACCAGTAATTATGAAAATAAATTAATATGGAAAGAAATGAATTTGTTATTTATGAATAGCCAAACAGACAAATGTCTCTGGTTACTCATCTGACATTTTCACCAAATGAAAAAAAAATCCAACTTTGTAAAACATGGTTGACATTTTATATGTGGTGCCCCTAATGACTTCACACTTACATGGTAAAGGATATTTTATGCTGCATTGATTATTTGAAAAGTAGGAATTCTTATGTAGCAATTGCTAATTATTGTAACTGTCATTTTTCCAAAGAAATGGCTTACTACTAGATATAACACAGATATTAAAATGAAGACAAGTTTCTGACATACTGAGATTAATGGACAACGCCTGGTGATCCTGACTAATGATCAGCTTACATTTTCTTATTTTACCCACACAACAAACTTCAAGTCAGGATTAAAGCAGAAGGGAGAGCCATTGTCATCAGTTCAATGTCTGCAAGGCACCTCGATGGACAGTTTGTCTTTAAAAAAAGATTAAACCAGACCATAATGATTCCACTCAACATCGATATTTTAAAGTCCATTTTAGCAGTTTTTCATGTAACAAAGTCTGACAATGCAACATACACACAATGTGATGCAAAGGGTAATTTGTATCTTCAGCAGTTTAATAGTAAAGATCAGCTTAGACGATAAACAATCCCATACTTATTCCATTCAAGTGAGCATTTTCATTTTATATTTCACTGTATTTTTTAATCTGATTGACTTTTTTCTATTTAATTGTTACAAAGATAGTCAATTAAATTTTCAATTCAGGATTATATAATGTACCTCTTAAATAAAATGATATACTGTAGTCACAAAGAAATTCTGATTACACATGGGAGTAAGATTACCAAAACGCATATCAAGCACACTCGGAAAACTTTCAAAATTATTATTTGAAGCATGTTTACAGTTAGTCGTCCGTTAATTCTCCTCTTACACGGCTTAGCAGTGGAGGAATGGCTTTCTAAGCCCCAGGCATGCTAAGAGTATAGTTGTAGGTGCCCTCTGCTCCTGCTAGTCTTGTCCTTTTGAAAATTGTTCTAAACCTAAAATCGAGAGGTTTTAAAAAAACAATGAAAATTTGACAAACTATGCAAAGCTTATCCACAGCAAAGATGGAGGGACCCACTCAGGAGCCATGATATCTGTTGAAGTATGTTTGGAGCTGCAGAACTTGCACAGCAGAGTTTACTCACACCAAAAAAGTTACAAGAAGCTGCAATGTCAGATCATCAATTCAAAGGTTTACAATTAGACTTGGGAGTCATACATATGTATGGCAGATCCAAACATACAAAACCTTGATATTGAAAACTGGCTCTTCAAAGGCACTGAAAAAGCTCAAAGAAATGGACTAGGTTCTGCTGGACTCCTGTCTGAAATCACACTTCTCTGTCTTTTATTTCTGTTAATTAGATGGCTCCTGGAAGGGACCCCAAGTATGGCTGAAGACATTCATAAGCATACAGTTAGATGCTGAGCAGCTGGACTTTGTGTTGGTGAACTAAATTAAATACATTTCAGAGAAAAAATAAATAAATTAAAAAACTTTGGAGTTTTGTGCACATTAGCCCAACAGCTCTTTAAATATATGGTCTTCTTAAAATCATGGAATAGTGAACCTCACTGAGTCCTTAGGCCTGCAGAAGACTTCACATGCATGAAGAGTGGGCAATGTACCTGGAGAGCACCAGCCGTGAGGGAGAGCCTGCCTAATATGAATCCAACCAGTGAACTGTTATTGCATTTCTGTGTTCGTGATTTACTGACCATAACAATAACCATGTTCCAACATAACAGTGCTCCTAGTTTTTTTATTCAAATACCTTAGGTCAATTGTCAGTAATTGGCTTTGTAGTCTTGTCATCTGATCTGAGGCTATATATTCCAGCCCCTCAAATAAAAAGAAGTGTTCATATCTCAGAAGAACAGGACATCAGCTGGATCAAGGCAAGAAATGCATACGGGTAGCAAAGATTTCCTTAAAGCAGTTAGCAAAGGTTCTACTTTAGAATGCTATCAACTGCCAGCTCCAGGGAAACTTCTACCACTTTTAAAGGAAGATCAAGGACCTGAAGTCTAAACTGGTCTTGCTTAAGGCTTAATAAATCCCCTTACACCCTCAGGGCATCTTTCAGCAAAGTCTACCTGAAGGGGGGAACCCCAAAATAAAGCCTTATTATTCAAAAAATAAAGACAGCATATCCTTTTTCATTAAATCCTGACAGACAACTTCTCGAAAGTGATAGAATTTGTATTTGTGTCAAATTTAAAAGTTACTATACTTAGAAACTGCTAGTAAACTAGGAAACAATAGGCACTAACAATAATATTTTCAAATTTTTGTTTTCTGATACAGTATATCCCATGTACACATAATGCCAGGGCAGTTTTTTGACCTTTGATGCATTCCCAGACATGTCAACTATACCTGTGTAACATTTCACATTGATAACACAAAGAAATAAATAGTTACCATGGGTGCCCAATCCCCTATCCAAAACCTCTCCAAACAGGGAACCAGGTTCAGAACAATTTTATTGCACATAAAACACTGAATTATATGAAAGCTCTGAACCCCATCCTCTAATACACTCTTACACCCAAGTACCCCCCTACCCCACCTACATATTTACATGAAACCATTTACATTGTTTGCTCCTGCTTCAAAGAGTATAATTTTTCATTATGCATGTGTCACAGGGGGACATTTTTTTTTGTGCACTGGGTGGTTCCATTAGGCACCCATTGTGGGACTGGGGGTGAGAAGTTAAAAGGCTGTCTGCAGGATGTAGGTATTTGCCGTATTGCAAAGGAGTCCCTTTGGCTGGTTGAGATTCCAAACAATACCAAGTTGTGATAACAGAACTGCTTCTTCCTTGGAGGATGTCTGTATTTACCCGAAATTAACATGTTTGACAATATTGGTTTCTAATCAGCAGATCTGTACTCATTAATGGTTAGTAACAATACATTTTGTTAACTTGTGTTTTCATTAATTGTTAAACCCAGGAAATTTAGATGTGCCATTGATTAAACTGATTGTCCAGGACTGACAACGGCCGGGAGTAAAAGAGATTTAAACTCCTGGTCAGGAGAAGGCAGAGGAGGGATGGTCCACTGAGAATGCTGCCAAGACACTCGGACAGAGCACAGGGGCTCGTAGGCAGACGAGGGTACCTGGCTGGCACGATGTGTGGCACAAGGACAGCAACACTTACTGCCAGGGAGGAAGAGACAGCTCCACAAGGAGACGCCAGTTGTGGGTCCAGTGAGAAAGGGAAGCCACATGAAAGGACCAATTAAAGCTGGCAGACGAGAAATGAGGCGTTCCTAGGTCACAGCAACACAAGGGTTCTATTCAATAAGGGCGCGCACAAAAAAGCGACCTTCAAAAGGGCGACCTCAATTGGGCGCGGCGAATAAAGGTGCACGTAAATAAAGGCGACCTTCAAAAGGGTGACCTCAATTGAGCGCCGAATAAATGCGCGCACAAATAAAGGAGCGCTTCAAAAGGGTGACCTCAATTGAGCATGGCAAATAAAGGCGTTCGTAGATAATTTAGTTGAAATGGCTCTGGAATATGTGAAGAGCAACAAAGGTGCAGATCTACTTGTAGTCGAAGGCTAAACATTCAGAAAGGAGAAAACTATCAACAGGAAACACATCTGGAAATGTACTGAATATAGGATTGCACATAATCTACAGCTTCAAGTGCAACTTGCTTTCACCTTTTTATACATTCAGTCATTGCCTTAATCTAATTTTCTGTAATTTTGAAAACAACGAAATATAGAGAGCTTTAGAAATAGTTCGTTAGAAGTAGTTCGTTAGAAGTTCATGCATTAATTAATTGGATGTTTTAATATTCTTGCTTTCACCTTTTTATACGTTCAATCATTGCCTTTATCTAATAAATTTTCCGTAATAATTTTGTTGCGTTTGCCTTTATTCGCTGCGCCCAATTGACGTCACCCTTTTGAAGCACTCCTTTATTTATGCGCGCAGTTATTCGGCGCTCAATTGAGGTCGCCCTTTTGAAGCTCGCCTTTATTTACGCGCGCCTTTATTCGGCGCTCAATTGAGGTCGCCCTTTTGAAGATCGCCTTTATTTATGTGCGCTTTTATTTGCCGCGCCCAATTGAGGTCGCCCTTTTGAAGGTCGCCTTTTTGTGCGCGCCCTTATTGACGGATACCCAACACAAGAAGCCCAGAGTGGAAAAAAAAGGAACGACAAAGAGACGCTGGCAGAGATTCAACAATTTGACACAACTTCTGTTGGGACGTGAGTGTCCGGTGAACAGAGTGCATCCGTGGACAGCTGAACAATTAAGTGTTGGGGTAACACAGTGCGCAAACTGGACTCTGCACCACTAAAGGTTGTATCCTCCAATTCTTGTTTTTAACGGACTTTTAGAGAGTGGACTGTGTGTTTTCCTTTTAAAAAAGGGAAATTCGTTCCTGATATGTTTAGATTTTGTTAGGTTCGTTTATCTTTTTAATGTACTTTATATTGTCTTGTGTAATAGAGCTTACTGTTGCTTTTTTCTGAAATTACTGTTGTGTCTTTCATTGTGTGTTTACTCACCATCCAATTTAAAGAAACCTATGTGCTATTATCAGTAAATTTCAAGAGTTCCCAGTCTCTTAATAAAACTGGGTGGCGTAGTCGGATATTTTAATGGTGACTAAGTTAGATTACCTGTGATTACCAGACACCTGTCATACTGTCACACATGCCTCACCAGTGTCCCATTTTGTCCATATATGGACTTCTACATATTGTTGGAGACGTCACAGTTACTGCCATCCAATGGTACGAGGTTTGTGAGTGTGTGACCTATTGACTTAGAGCTAATGGCCTAGAAATGTGAGGTGTATTTGCCAAAGGTTGCCTTGCAACTCTTCTTATTTGGAGGATATCACATGATTGATTCATTGTAGGATAATAATGCTTGGTCTTGTTATGATCTGGATTATCTACTGCTGTTGCTTTGTGAAGTATTATGCAAGAGCACATGAAAAATCAGAAGAGCAGTGTAACGCTTGCGTTTGCTCAGTTAGTGGGAGGGGTCATTGCCTTGATTCAGACTTTTTGATTGATGCATAACACTTGGGTATTCCTTATACAGAACAATTGCTACAATTTTTTCAAATATTTTGTATCATTTATAAAACACCACACATATAATTTCATACCAGATTAAAAGTCAACTGTAAATATTGTAATAATTTGATTACTATGAGTGTGAAGTCAACATTCATCACTTGTAAACGAGGTATTGTTTGTATCAGTGTGTGGAATACTTCGCCTGTATGATGTAGTGAAAGATTTTAAATGATTGCGCGACCTGGTACCAGGCCATTCGGGGTGTAAGAGGATCTACCATGCAAAAAAAGATATATATGGCTTTGTAAATAATGGGTGGTCACCTCCTCTCATGGTACCAAAACCAAGGAACCACTAGTAAATATCAACAATGATGAAAACAAATTAAAGGATAAAAAATGTGTAATGCTACCTACAGAGTGTCCAGGTTGGACTGAGAAGCACCAGAGGACTGAAAAAGCTGTATCCAGAGTAAAGACCTTGGTGTAAGAGGAGGAATTTAGGGACATGGTGCACAATGACTTGTGGTCAGCTTGAAAGAGTTTCAGGCCAAACATTTGATGATTCAAGAAGACCGCATCCAGGCAGTTCTTAGCAATGAAGAAAGTTTGATCCTAATCTGGGATGTTATGAACAAGGATAATGACACTTGCAAGAACTCTTAAATCTAGTAAACATACTTTCACTGAAGGAGATATAGCCACACGCATATGGTGGTAATGAACACAGGCCTCCATGAAAAAGCAATACGATAAAATGATTCAAATTGAATTACTGAAGTCTCTGGCCATTTCAAGGGTGTCTTGGGCAATGTGTCTTCACATTAAAGATGAAAACAGGATTACAAAACTGGCAATGGGCTGTATTTATTTAATGAATTAATAGATAACTAAAATAACAGTAAAAACTGTGATTTAGTTGCCAGGGGATGACACTCTTCAGTCTGGAAGGTTAAAGAAAAACATCAACCTGCAGTGGAGGGGCTCTGTTACTTTGTATTTTGTCTTCGTAAGTGAGGATAGAGGGGCTCATTGACTCACTGACATAATAATGAAGAGGCAACATTGCAGTCAACAAATACAGAATCAAATCTGTAGGTAAGGCTTTCAAATTACTGCTTAATCTACATTCACATGATAAACAACCTTATGCTCAATGACTTACGACTCAGCCTCAAATAGCAACTAAAAGAATGAAGCTGTAAGTACCTAAAATGAGAAACTCATTAATCAGAGAAGGCCTCCAAGTAAAACCTGTAGTCTGATGGGTGTCATTTGAGGTGGTTTAGGCCCCTAGTGATAACACCACCTAGACACTTTGCATAATGCATCAGAGTATCTATCGGCTGGCATAAGTATCCATGGGAATTGCCATTGAGATGCTGGAGACTGTCATGGGGTTTTGAATTGTCAGGACTGGTCAGCTCAGTAATTTATCACTATAGCCCATATCAGGAAAGAAGAAGCCAAGGTTTTCAGAACTGTGATTCTGGCTGACTTTGCTTTACAACCAACTGTGGATCTCCAAAGGATTACTTTCTCCAGGACTGGCCATGTCTCAATGATATATTAATAAATGTTTATTGTTATGATCCATTTATGTTAATTAATTTGAAATTGTTTTGTTTTACTATGTTTAAACAAATTTAGATAGATAGATAGATAGATAGATAGATAGATAGATAGATAGATAGATAGATAGATAGATAGATAGATAGATACTTTATTTTGTACCTTTATACACTGAATCCATTGTGTAATTTGTAAAATTTGCTACAGCACCCTAAGCCAATAATCAGTAAGGAGTGTTGTACAAAAATGAAGTAATTTGAATGGGTATGGGGGGGGGGGGGGATTAATACCACTGACTATAAAACTTATCAATTGTGAATTTTATTTTACAAAACCCATCCTTCCATATTCTGACAAACATATCCCCATTTGGTGTCGCAGGAAACTCTTGGAGTAGCATGATGACCAGCTCAGTTTAAGCACTCTCACTTAGACTGGACCAGTCCACAGAGTACAATTTCTTTAAGACACAGAAGGACAAATTGGGGTACTGGGAGGACAGAGTGAGACTGTGAAGAATTTGGGCTTGTAAATAGCATTTGAATTTTCACCTGTTTCCCACAGTCACTTTCACATTACCTGACTAATAATCATTGGGACAAATAATGAGATAAAGCATACACATATAGAGATGTAGGATTTCCCCATTTTTAACCAGTTGCTATTTTAAAAAAAAGTGATTGGCTTATATCCACATACATGACTATCTTGTGAATCAACTGTACAGCAATATCCTGAATTGAATTAGTTTCTGTTTAATGTTATAAAGGTTCACAGTGGGTTTCTGCTTAGTGAAACAGCGATTTTAAACTGTAAACACTGTGAGTTAGAACTTCTGAAATCTCTGTCTACACCAAGTTTCCCTACAAGAAAACCAACTGCTAAGGAACTGGTAGAAATTATTCATCAACCACATGGTTTCCTCTCCTCTGATGTACACCTAAAGCTAAATATATCCAGTTTGTCGGTGGCTTTCCTTTCTCATGACACTCCATTTTTGGTGAGACATTTCTCTCATGTCAGTCCAAATGATACTGTATTTAACTAACCAAAATGGAATTTCTTCACAATGAATGGTTGCCGTTGATTATCTTTTGATTTTATGTAATTGATTATTTTTACTATATATACATTTTGAACACAAACAGTTTATCTTTTTAATAAGGGGCTGCCTTCTCCTCTTAGCTGTTGGATTCTTCCTCCAGCAACATGCAAGAGCATGGGCATGAAAAAGAGTGAAGGTCAGATCACGGGCTATTTGGATAAACTGCTTCAGAAAAAAGTGATGGATCCAGTGTTAGTATATGACTAACAAATCAAACTATTTCCCCTTGAAACATCAAAAATGCCGCCGTGCCTGAGGTGGGCTGGGACGGAAAACCACGAGGCCCCGCGACTTTAATACCGATTGTTTGGTGAGATATTCAACGGATATTGGATACAGCTTGTATTTTGCAATATAAACATGATGAAAACTGAATTCGTTTACCATGCCATGCACTTGATATATGTGAATTACTAATTTAAATTGACGAACAATAAAATCTGCAAGACCATTTAATTTACTATACAACTTTCCGAAACATTGACATGAATTGTGTATAAGTTTATCAGCTTAGGAGGTCATTTTGCTTGGCTTTTCTCAGCTTAGGAGAGAATTTACAATTATAGTGAACTGAACGCTGTCGTCATGTGAGATTTTTATTTAATTATTTATATTTTGATAATAGCCTCGGGAGAATTTATAATAAGACAAGAAGCAGCCGTAGCGCTTTAAGAGCTGGGAGCTCGCGCCGACATACAGCTGTGGCATGAGAAGGTCGGTTGGATGGGGCTATAAGGTAACTGACGTTCGTTCACGTGGCTTGTGCGCGTCCCTGCGCTGGTCTGCTCCTAACCTTGTGCAAGTGAACGCGCTTCTTGGCACATAAGAAGGTCTGCAGAAACCAGCATAGTAGTGCCGGAATTCCGTGTCACGTTAAAGAATCCTTACTTGAAACCTCTGTACACCTCAGTCCTTGAATTGATCTACACCACGTCATACAGTGATATTTGGACTCTCCAGTTCTAATATGAGAATGAGTCAGATCTTACCAAAACTAGTACCAACCTCTACTACGACTTAACATATTCTTTCCTACTAAAGTATTAGTTTTTAGCGTCTTAAATAAGAAAAATATCCAGCTGTTACATATTGGGAATTAACACCTTTATACTTAATAAAGCACGCTGAATGACCCGTGCCAAAAAAAAACAGAATATATCCTTCCACAACCTCTTGACTGTTTTTGACTTAAAACGCAATATATTTTTAAATTTAGATTTTAACATCTGTGACATGCATGCATCTGACTTATACATAACGTTATTATCCACCTTAAATGTCAGAAATGTGTCTGGGACGTCGGAAAAAAAGAAAGACAATCGAACACCACGTGACAGGGAAAAAGTGGGCTCGGGGAAAGAAACGAACGGACGAACAACGGCTATGGAAAGTAAGACACGGGAGGTTTTTCATCTTTCATAAACTCATCCAAAATTACCTATCATGAAAAACACACGACACTGAAAATAAGGTGTTACACAAATATCCCAATAATTAGATTTGATTAAAAAAATAACTTCTGTACCTCATTGTTATAGTTGTTAGATTTTATTACAACCTCTCTGCTTTTAGTGGATTTCACTGTGCAATAAAGGTTATTTTAAACTTATAACTAGAACATAAATAAAAACTATCCTGCACTGAGCCATCTACAGTCACCTCTGTTTGGAATTTTTTTTATTTCACAGTTAGGGCATAGAGACATGTCTGTGTCCAGACGTATACGGATTTAAAGTCGTAAATACAAGATACTTTGTTCATTTTTAAAATAAACTTGATATTTAAAAACTCCACAGCATAGACCTAATCAGAATACACGATACCAATTACTGTAATTTAGACAACGGGGAAAATATCTAATAAACACTTCTTAGTCATTATCGACGTGTTAATACATAACTTGGATCACACGTCATACATACCGTACTCATAGACATCGCTTCTTCTAATACTTCAATTTCTGTGGCGTTTCGGGTTTATACAAGCTTATGTTTACTCTGAAAATCTATTGCAGTATAATTTTGTGTTATTAACTTTGAAATTGAAAATATGTTTTAAAATATTGTGGTTGACCTACGCAGGCTTAGATAATTTGAAAGAAACTATATTTTACAGGCGGTACATAGATTTGTCGCTAACAAGCCATTCATTGACAGAATATGAGTGACACCATATGATACAGAAGATAGAAAGATATGAAGGATATTACATAAATGAATTAGATGAAGATGGCACAATATAAAACTTATTGATAAATATAAAAAGCACAAGATAGATATTAATGAGAACGGATATATCCACCGTAAGGTGTGTCAACCTAAAAGGTGTTACCAAAAACGAATGTTAAGCTTTTTAGAAGATGACAGACTTAATAATAATAACTTCAATGTGAACTCCTGGTAATTCATTTATTTATTGGGTCAGTTAATTAATTGGGATTTGAACTGTTACAGCAATATGCATGTACATATAGGAATACATATATATTCCAAAGAGCCAATCAGGATCGACGTGTAAAGAATCACCGTTGAAGTGGCCGCGCACGAGTTTAGATTGGACTTCATCTTCTGAAGTTGCCAAGAACTTTTAAGTTCCCTTTGCAGTTATGCGTGTAAAATGATGTCGTTTAATTAAGGTGCTCATTGCGAGATTGCAGGTCGATCGAGACTCCGCCTCTTCAGCGTGTGAGCCTGTCCCCTTAACATTAAATCGAGGGACTGTTGAAGCCGAGGGTTTTTTTTTAAATTAACAATATACAATCATAAACCATTTCACAGAGCATGTGTATGCAGCATTTACTGTGCGCGAATTTGCGCTACGATTGACCCGTGTCTAGACCAGGGTTGGTTCTTCTCCAAACCCCAATGCCAGTTAGATTAAGGGAGTTTGAGAAAGAAATGTACTGTATTTGAAAATGTAGGGATTGGTGGAAAGAACAGCACTGCTTCCCCGTAAAAACACTTTTATAAATAAAGGTAAGTGGTTCTGCGCAGTGATACAATGGGGGAACCATTAAGTATCATCCACATTAAGGTTTCAGAAAGATTTTATTTTTATTTAGATTTGAAACAGGCTCCAACTCCAAGAGGTTTGCGAAATAAACTACTAATCAGTTTCTGATTTTAAAGGGACTATTGCTGCACACAATTGCAGGCTAAGTTCATGTTTACTTACTCTGTTAGTGTCCGGCTAGACCCCCTACTATAAATGATAGATTTCAGCTTTACCCATATATTACAAATCATTTCAAAACCAAAAGTAACCAATTTTATATGAAAGGAACTTTTTTCCCCAGAATTAAACGGTTCTTTGTCAAGTAGAACTCAATCCAGTAAAATGCGATTACAGAACCCAGTATTTTAAAGAGAGGAAAGGATACGGTTCGCGTCACAGGTGTTCCCTGCGTGGAGGCTGCATGTTCTTTCCATGCCCAGGTGGTTTTCCTCACGGTGCTCTTATTATCTCTTACAATCCAAAGACAAAAACGTTGAAGGAATTAGCATTACTAAACTGGCCCGCGTGTGTATTCGCTCTGCGATGGGCTGGCGCCCTGTCCAGGTATTATTCGCACCTTACGTCCGGCAAAATTTCCAAATTACTGCATGAAAGCTGATTTTTATACATTAGTATGAACTCCAAAAGTTTCAAAAACAAAAATAAGACGTTATCTCTTGATTTTCGAATTTATTAAATTAATCAAAATCTTTTAAGCGACAATTAAAGAAGCGTTATGACGATAAGTAGACCTGCGATAGGACCTGAACTGGTTTTAAAACACGGATCCACTTGAGTGGCGGCGTTTGAAGTTAGTGGTTTGTGACTCACAATTCTGACACACGGATTCGCCGATGGAGTACAGGTGACTGGCTAGATTCCATTTGCAGGCAGAGAGAGAAAACAGAATTTGTAGGTTAGCGTTTTACATTTCCAGTTTGTTTACGTTAGGTCTGGAAAATATGATTCAGGGTCACAGATGACAGCCTGATATTTCCTGCAAGCGAAAAAGGTCTAGTGAGAGATACCTTCAAATGTAAAGTACTAACTCTTCACCGCCGTAGCGCTGTTTTATTCCCCAATACGTCACTCCGACTCCATCGATCGCTTCTTGAGATTTTGATAGATTATCTTTCTTGAGTTGACGCCCCGGACAGGAGCGCTTTGAGCTCAGAGTTGCCGGTGTGTGCTCCTCGAATTTGGTTAAGCATCTTGCCATCATGTTTGAATCTGTCATAAGCGAATTTCTAATTTATAAATTTAAATTGATCCCTTTATTAAAACGTATGTACGCAGAAACATCTCCTCCATTCATGGGTCCGTCCATTTTTTTAATCTTATTTCAAGTGACCTCCTGCAATTCTACACTATTTAAAATAAAACTGGTTCTTCGGAGCCATACCATTGTGACATCCTCATGAATGTTCAGGTAAAAAAAATCCCGTAACCCCGTAACAGGACCTATAAATAGCCATGAATATAAATAATACCAATGTGTTCATGATTTAAAGTTCAGATTTTCTTGATCTGTCATCATCCTGCTTGGCAGCTTACTATACGTTTAATATTTATGTTCTGTCCACATATTATTAACCTTTTCAAAGTCCAACGAATCATCCATCCATCCATCCATTTTCCAACCCGCTGAATCCGAACACAGGGTCACGGGGGTCTGCTGGAGCCAATCCCAACCCACCACAGGACACACACAAACACACCCACACACCAAGCACACACTAGGGCCAATTTAGAATCGCCAATCCACCTAACCTGCATGTCTTTGGACTGTGGGAGGAAACCGGAGTGCCCGGAGGAAACCCACGCAGACACGGGGAGAACATGCAAACTCCACGCAGGGAGGACCCAGGAAGCGAACCCAGGTCTCCAGGTCTCCCAACTGCGAGGTGGCAGCGCTATCCACTGCGCCACCTCCAACGAATCAATTTTATATAAAAAAATGCAATGGTTCCTTGCCACACAATGCTTCTGCGAGGAAACGCACAACTAGTGCCATTTTAGAGCCATTATTTTACAGGTTGTATATAAAACAGTAAATGTTTGTGGGGAGATGGAGACTCGAAAAACAATGCAAGAATCAGTCCTGGAAGGGATACCAGTTCATCGGTCCTTTTTCGGACCATCTCTTCGGACAGCAGCACTGAACAATTCGCCTTTCACAATCACTGAGCTTAATTAGATTCGATAAGTAATTAAAAACTGATATGAAAAATCCGTTATCCATCCACTATCTAAACCTGCTCTTTATCTGAATCAAAGTCTCGGGGAAACTGGAGCATATTCCACCAAGCATAGGGCGCAAGGCAGGAATAACCCTTAGATAGGGAGCCAGACCATTTTAGCACTGGTCGGTTTAGATACGCTGCCTTGCTGCAAATGGGTTTTGGGGATTTCACGTACTTGACTTCGAGCCTGTGTCAGGTTTAGACAGTCTCGAAAAAAAGCTCTGTATGATTAAAAATCCATTATGTAAGATATATTTAGGTTACGATTGTGGGGGGAGGGTATGTGTTACAGGCGGAAATGTATTAATACGCAACCGACGCGTCGTAATGAAACAACCTCATTCATAGTAGTCATATTTGCTTTCTAGTAAACATTGGGAAAATACAAATGGGTTTAAAAACTTTTTCTCTTAGCGACCCGCAGGGAAAACCCCTAGTATACAGTTACTGCTATAAAAGTTGTATCGGTGCCTTATGTTCATTAGACCAGCCGAAACGGTTACCGAGACAGACAAACGACAATGACACCAACTTGCATTCGACTTTGTAAGTAACTTGCTTGTCTTAATTATTAGCATGTGTTCGAGAGAAAGGGAACCATTAAAATGTTAGAATTTAAAAGTCATTCAAAATCATTTATAGTCGAAGAGTGGTTGGTCAGGCTACCAGGCTCCCCTGTTAAAGACGACGGGTGCGAGGGATACCGGTGAAACCGATGACGAGGGTGACACTGCAGTGCTGACAATGGAGGAGGATCGAAGACTATTGTGCGGGAGGTGTGAATTAAGATTAAATATGATGTAGGCTGTTCCTCCCTTTGAAATAAATCTTCTAGATGTGTGTATTCAAACGGCGTTTCTAAGTTTTATTCTCACGACTGTGCGAGACTGAATCTGCTTGTTTTTGCAGGACTGCTTTTATCATATGAAGAAATGATATGATATTGAAGGCATATTCAATTAAAAGACATATGTAAAGTTAGGGGTAATTAAACCAGTCTTTTCCTTTACAGGTGTTGCTGCTTGCATGCTGCTGGCCACGATATTCTCTTCACTACCCAACAGCTATGCCAAACCTGTGTCAGCCACTAATTATACGAAGTGCTTGGATATCACCAGACAGATACTTGACAATATGAACAACGTGAACGGACACAACTTTTGGGTATGTAATATTTATTTTCTGAGGGGGAATTATGAAATGCTTAAATTGCATGGGGAAGTATACGCATAAATCCAAGTACCCGGCAATAAGCTTTAGTCCCGTCCAGGGTTGGTTCCTGTCTCGCGTCTGCTGTTCCTGGTTAGGAAAATTGACAGTATTGAATTAACACCCAAAATGTATAAATGCAAACATGTTTTTATTTAAGCAATTTTAACGATTTTGCTGTGCAGACCCAAACCTCGAGCCAGGATTACAATAAGTGGGATCGAAAAAAAAACTGTTTAAATTGATGAGTGAACAAATCCAACTTAATAAAAGGCTTCACATTTTTTTTATAAAACGCACTGCCTTTATCATTCTAACAAAGCCCATAGCAAATAGAATATAACACAAAAACGCAATGCCGTGAACTGAAAATGTTAGCGCTGAGGTCTGAAGTTGATTACTTACATTTCAACCCGTCCTATTAAATGATTAAGCTGAATCTAATACTTTGGCGGATACCTTTCATGGATATTCCCACGGCTGTTTCAGGCGGAGAACCACCTGCATGTTTATTTCTATTGATACAAAAATTAAACTCAGCCAAATTTAGGCAGCTAATAACCAAGCTGTCGCTATAGCTTATCCGAAACGTTTTAAATGTTGTCAGGTTTCTAACAACCTCTTATCGGTCCCGGTGAGTCTTCTATTATGAATGTTTCAAGCGTCCTTTTGATTTTGCGCATCGTTAATTTCTTCCAATTTTTTATAAGAAAGACTAAATAATTTATGAAAAAAATCTGCTGGATGCCAATTTTGTCAAAGCATTTGGCAATCTGAACACCGGATGACATCCCCACATTGCCGTGTCGATGCAGTCCACAGATGCATTTAGTTGCTCTACTTTTCAGTACAGTAAACCCCCACATTTGCACATATTATTAAGATTTGGTATTCCTAACTTTTTAATGATACCACTCAACATGTCCTCCTGTCAGTGCCAGTCGAATCACATTTGAAACCCTAGGCGTGGTACCCCTCGTTGTTCATAACGTGTAGTTAGTATTATTAGACTTCGATGACCTGTAAGTAACACATCTCAGAGCACCTTTGTGTATACTGCGGACTTTAACAGAGCGCGCGCCCCTTTGTGTTCACTTTCATGAACGGCGTCCAGCGAGTAACAGCGCCCACTCAGTGTCGTCACAGTTAATCGACCAGGGGCGTGGTTCTCCCTCGGTGCTCACAGCGCGCGCCCCTTAACTTTCTTAAATTGCACCCCTTCGCCTAATGATTCGACCATCCTTGTTTTCGCTGTACATTTTTCATAATGATGGAAATACAAAAAGATTATTGTTCAGCGAAGCCACACAAATTAAAAGTTTTCATTACACCCATTTTATTTTCCATATATTTACTGGACCTGCTCATCTCTGTTCTAGGATCATAGCATCTGGCTATTAAATGAGCACTTACCTCAGGTCTGTTTTACTTTTCAATTCATTTCAGAAAGATGTTTAAATTGCACAAGATCAACACAGTCTTCCTATATGGTGCTGCATCGCATTCCAGATAGCTAATTCCCTTATTAAGTACCCCATTATTATTTTCACTTGCGTGTATTCATTTCCTTATCGCGAAAACAAACCAGCTGCCCGCCTCGTTGGGCTGGAATTGCTTCGGGTAGAACACTAGTCTCGGAAACCAGAGTTCCACTCCGAGTCTGACCTCTGTCCGCGTCCCGCGGGGACTTAATACGTCTTTTCGTTTTTTTTCTTGTTTTCAATCTCCTCTTATGTCTTAGGTCCTGCTGTTTCCCTCAATAGAAACATGGCATCGCTCGAGTAACTGTGGGTTTGTGTCTGAAATTGTGCTGCCATACTCTGTCCCGTACAAAAATAGTTCCTGCCACGCGATAGGCGTCGAACAATTTACTCTGGACTCTGATCCGGTATAATTCAAAGTCTTGCGGGGGTACTGTGATTTTTAAATGGCGTCATGTGTCAGTGGTGAAGGGACACAGATTTAGGAGATGACTCTCTCACTTGGTCTCTTTGTATGTGTGAGGAATGGCCTTTAATAACGTTAAAAAACCGAGGAGCACTCCTTGCATAATCAACGTTACAGGTTGTGTCGTTCATTTTTCCCCCTTCATATTAAATCGTAATGTTAAAATGGCACAGTCACTTTATGACAAGGTAGTTTCACCAAGAATGGACACGTGACAGTCGTTGTAAATGGACAGATGCTAACACAATACACCTGGCTTGGATGGACGCTAGTGTTTTACAAAATTGCAATTTTGTTATTCTGTTTATCTTCTAGATGAAACTTAATGTTGGTTTTAACTGCACCTCAGATGAGCTGAAAGACATCACAAACGGCTTAACGGTGTCCTACTGTGAACCAGACGTAGCAGGGGAGGTAAGTAGAAAGCCTTTTAACGGTGCTGGATTCCAAACAAATGTGAGATTTGTTGTATGTCCATATGCAAGGAAAAATTTCACTGTACTCTGTGTACTTGTAAATAATGATCATATGAAACCCATAATCCACTGAACAATGTCCACAATAGTTTTATTTGTCATACTTTTTCTAAGAGAAGTCAAAGGCCAACATTTACTTAGTGCCTCAAGTCCCTAGTCGCTTTGTCTTTGGATCAACATCCCCCCCCATAACTATATTTCTTTATTGTGCACCCCCTGTGCAATAACAGTACACTCAGTGCATTTACTTTCACACACAAAAGTGGGATAAGGTGAAGAAACCTGTTATTTTTATTTATGTTTACATGCACAAGTACGCTTCTGGAATTCTCCTTTAGCAAAATGCTCTGATGTCTTTAAACTCTGCAATAAAGAGTTAAATGTTATCATCGGCAGCAGTGAATCTGAAAACAATCAAGAGCCTGTGGTAATCTTCTTGTGTTTTATAAATACATAATTAGTCCTTCATGTGTTGTGATGTAAATGACATCCATTGCACAACCGAGCTGAATTTAAGGTGGAGCGGCAAGTAGCTGATGAACAAGTAGTTAGCTTCTGCCTCTTCTTGACCTGAGCCCTGATGATTTGTGTGTGAACACTGGCCACTGGGTCACCTAATCACACTGTTTCAACATATCTTTAGAAAATAGGGGAGAGAGTGTGAGATTTTGTATGGTGGCTGGAGTGGAGTGTATAGAAAATCATTGACTTAAAACTAAACTGCCACTTTATTAACCCATTAACTGCCACGATCCCTATTTGGGGATCATGTACTTTAAACCAGGAGGAAATCCTTCTCCAAACCAGCCAAGAGTCGTGTTCCTGTTGATATCAGAACCTCTGGAACTGGTCACTACATTGAACGCACAGAAATGAGCAAACAAAGGAAGTGTGCAGTGTGTAAGACTAACGCAAGAAAACAGTGCTGCAAATGTAATGTTGGACTACATGTTGAGTGTTTTCCAGTATGGCACCAAAACTAGGTAGTATGTGTCATGATCCCAATTTGGGGATGGCCAAAATTTTGAAATTTTGGAAAAAGTACAAATGTTGAGATTCAAAATATATGTTTTCCTTATTAAGCAGATGTTAATCTATAACAATAAAGCGAAAATATTCAGGAAAAATTTTTTGGCAGTTAATGTGTTAATAAGGTTTTTCTTACCAAACTGCACGCTGCACACGCTGTTTTTCTGCTTGGCTATGTGATTAAGCTCTGCAGAGCCGTGCCTTATTGGTACGTGTGCTTCTTGCCTTACATCCAGTGCTGCTGGGATAATGATAACACAGGTATTTTTACTTCAATAAAATAAGCATTGCGTTAGATTACTCTTTACTTTAAAAAGTAATTGGATTATGCAATGTATATGAACTACTCCTGAGATTCTGTTGCTGAGCTTACCAATGTTTCAGTCAGTTCATCAGCCTAAATTTAGGCATTTTCTGAAATATTGAGACAGATTATTTTAACCAGGAGAAGAATAATGCAATCACCCAAGCATTTTCCTCTGGAAATGTATCTTTGTGGATGCTTCTACATGTGGCTGTTGAAAGCATGTGCAAAGCTAACACATGTGCAGGCTATGAACTGTAACTCTGTTAAGAGTTTACATGGCCAAATAACCAGGTTACTGTGGGAGAAATCTGTGTGTTGACCTGGCTTCTCTAACTGGAATAAAGGGTTTATATGGCATTTTAGAAATCAGATTTCTGCAAATAACTGGGTTTTTAAAGTAAAGTGCATGTCAAACTGTACAAGTTGACTCTGCCAGGGCCCATGCATTCAAATTCCAGTGCAGTCAACACTTTTGCCCAATTTTTTCATTTGACAACTCCAGCCTGAACCAGTTCAGGCAAAGGACACATCACAAGTAATGGGCCTGATAAGTCACTGGGATCCCTTCCCAACCAACCCACAGACATGTTGAATAAAAGTGCATTACTGAACCAAATGCAGGGATTGATTTGTATTTATAGGAGACCAAACACAATGTAATGACTTTATTGCAGTAATTTATAATAATTTTACAAAACCGTTCATGTTGGGATTACATTTAGGGACTCAGTTGGTTTAATTTCCATGGGGGCTTATGGGTCTGAAAGGCCCATTTGGGGTCCAATCATGTTGCCAGTATAGGTTATAGTTTCCCCGTGATCCACATATTGGAATAATCTGATTCAGAAAGTGGCAGGGTTAGAAATAAATGAGGGCCGCAAGGTGGTGCAGCAGTTAACAGTGCTTCTTCACATCTCCTAAAAAGTAGGTTAAAATAACAGGTTGGGCACTAGCTGTGAGATGTTGTAGGTTCCCCTTCCTTGTCTGTCCGGGTTTCTTTGGGCAGTCCAAAAAATCTCAAAGAGTCTTAGTTGGCCTGGTATGGTTTAGTGGAGGTGCAGGCTGCTCTCGTCTGTCCTGTGATGGACTGGCACTATGTCCACATCTATTATTTAATGCTGTGGGCATTGTCCCTAGTTCTTCACAACTACAGCACCTGAAATATGCGAGTTCAGCCAAGAGATGCAATGGATGATGAATGAAAGATTTTTCTTCTTTGGTTTCCTCCTGCTGTACAAAAGCACATTATTGTATTGCAAAATTTGGACTGCAGTTCTTCATTTCGGCAGCTGATGTCACTGTTGCATCTAGTTAGGTCTGTTCCAAAGTGGATTTACTTGTCTGAAGGATACCAACCAGTGTTTACCTCCAGGAGTAACAGTTGTGTCAAATTGTTTTAATGTTTAAAACTTAACAAAGCCTTCAACAGACATAAAGAATTAAATTTTTCTCCATTGGTACCCGACTTCTGTATTGGTTTCTGCTGATAACAGAATTATTTTTTTATTTACAGATTTTCGGATGTGAAAGAAAACGGAAAGCCCCTTTCAGTAAGGTAGGTTTTTTGTATGTTTTGTTCTGAATTTTGTCTTTTTTTAGCCAAAATGAGGAGTCAGATATGCATGTTTTCCCTGCTCTGGTTAAACATGAAAGAGTTCTCTCCTTTCAATATTCCACCAGACAGTCGCTGGTGGGATTTGGTCATGCACCATTGTGTGTTACAGCGCAATTAAACCACTTGGACACATCAGTTGCTTGCATTTGGTGCCTTTTACTATTATTCAGCAATCTCAAATCTCACATTTCACACTGTGTCCACGGGTATTTTTTAACCCTGGTATTTTAATTAACCGGAGTTTTGCTTTCTGTTGGCAGCTTGGCGTAGCTCACCTTATTTTCATTAACTTTGTATTATCATTTATTTATATTGCCATCTTCAAAAGCCTCAAGAGGCTGAATAAATGCAAACACAAACTCAAAGGGTACATGAGAAGAGTCAGTATTTATATTTGTATTTTTCTATAGCTTGCTCTTGTTCCATTTGAATACTTCATTACAAACTCCATATGAGATCAGAGATCTTTTTGCTACTTCAAAGAAGCACCAAGGCAGCTTTACAGGCAAATGGGACTTTTCCAACCGCCATTAAACTTATTTAACTCGACAGCCTTTCCCAAGATGCCACTGGTCTTGGACTGTTATTGCTAACCATGACTGTCCTGCTGCCCAATTAGGCTGATGGTCTAATACAGTTAACAAATGGGTGGCATATGCTGAAGCTGTCTGTAATATGAGTTTCTGTATCCTTAGGTGTGTCTGAATGTGAAATTTGTTTGTAGTTTTTCTGAAAGCTCCTTTATCTTGGTGGCTGCTTGAAATTATGAAATACATTATGATACACTGTACATAGTAGGGATATTTGCATTATGATAGGTGGATGCTTGTTTGTTCAGTCTGGCATTTTTGCCTGTGGTGTGACTGATTTATTTCCATCCTTTGAGCTGCTTGGATTATTTAGGTTTGCTAAGGAGCAGGAGACATATACGTATTGCAGACAGTGTGGAGTAGGGCCTGAGGCACGATGCTTTAAACCACAAGCACGCTTGTTCAGTTCCAACTTGTGGCATACTGTATGATCATCTGCGCAAATCACTCAATCTGCCTGTGTTTTGACCGTTTATAAAAAATTATATAAACGGCTCAAATGCTTCCTGTCCTTGCGTTTTACTTTGGATAGAAGTATCAGGCAAATACGCAGTAACAATTAGAAATACACAACCACTAAAATTCATTTGGACTTTAGAATTCTGTGACTTGTTAATTCCAGATATGTGACAGAAATCAAAATTCTTTTGAGAAGGTACAACATGTTTTTGCATGACTCAGTGTTTTCTATGTGTGGCACTACACTGTATCCGTGATATATTACAGTATACTGTACCGTACTGCCAATCTATCTATCTATCTATCTATCTACCAGTATCTTTAGTGAAATCCTATACTGGCACATACAGAGACACGTGCATCTGTTCTTTGTCTTAATCATGACCTTTCCTTGCAATTCTGTGTTTGCAGGAGGACTGCCTTAAGAGCATAACAAGTGACATACTGATTTACAAAGAAGAAATAAAGAACAATGTGGAATTCATTCCAAATGACTTTAAATTGACAGACAAACTGGATGAACTTGTAAAGGTATGAGATCATTTTAATATTCATGATAATGTTGCCTTTGTGCTGTTTTTACACCCAATTATTTCTTAATTGTCAAACCTCTGTTGTTTATCTGTAAAATATAATTATGCACCTTTGGTCCAGTATGTAAAGAAATGAGTACTTGTTTCCAATTATTTATTTAGAGGTCATTCAGATGTTAAAGTAAATTAACAGTATTCATATCTGTTTCCAAAACTTTTTTGTAGCACAACTCTGGTGCCACAAGGCAGAAACAATTCAGAATAATTGTTAGGATTGAACTGGACTTTTTCTGTTTCACAAAGCAAAGCCTTGATTATCAGGTTGCTTATTCAGAATACACCCTTACTCAGGGGATCGTGGAAGATCAGGATGTGTTATTTATATCCTCTCACAATTTAGGCAAAGGGGGCTTAAATGACTTACTCAAGGTCACATAGGAAGTAAGTGGTGGAGACTAAATCAGGGGTGGGCAGATTCAGTCCTGGAGGGCCGCAGGGGTTGCAGGTTTTTGTTCCAACCCAGTTGCTTAATTAAAAACCAATCCTTGTCAATTATTTAATTGCATGGCTTGCTAGTGCTTTAACTCTGCCATGTCAGGTCATTCTCATATCCTAGATTTATTTTCCTTTCTAAGGATATCATCCAAATGATTTGAAGTCTAAAACAGATGAGTAATTCTCAGTGCTTCACTTTTTTCTCTTCACTTTCCTTCCAAGTATTTAATTAAACCAAATAGTGCATGATAAATACACACAGAGGTGTAAATGAAAATAAGCTAAATGGAGAAATGCTGGTCTCTTTTGTCATTATTTGCTATTGCTAATTAGGAGCAATTAAAAACCAAGACTACAGCTGTTTAAGACTAAAATAAGTAATAAGGGTTCAAAATCTTAACGAGCGAGACAACTAAAGTGAAGCTGAAGTGTTACTTGAGCAATAAGGGCTTCTTATTAAGCAATTGGGTTGGAGCAAAAACCTGCAGCCACTGCGGCCCTCCAGGACTGAATCTGCCCACCCCTGGACTAAATGAAAGTTCTTATTGTATGAAGTCCGGTGCCTTGGCAGCAACACCACACTGCCTGCTAAGAACGTGATCTGTTTGAAATCAGAATATGTGAAAGAGCTGGTCCCAGTCTTGATCATTAAACTACAGTCTAAAATCCAGCTACATTTAGGAGTTTCACAGAAATGCTGTTTATCATTTGCAGGCTTTGGGAATCTCTACTGTGGCAAAAATTCCCCAAAAAGAGGAAACGGATGAAAATTCCTTCAGCAAAAGGTGGAACTTTTGTAAGGTCCTGCAGTCTTTCAAACTTCGAATCATAACTGTTAGTCGAACACTGAACTACATCAAAGCTACATCATAAATCTGGAGTTTGTACTCTTAGCCTTTGGTTGGAGGATCATATTCCACAAGAGTTCATGTTTGGATACTCAACTGTCTAAAATAAGCTAATATTCACAAGTTAAAACAAAACAATAATGATGCTATATTTATTTTTTATTGGATAAATTATTTTATTTATTCAGCATATGCTGAGATTGTTATTTAATATTTATTTTTTATTTCTTTGATTTGTTTTGAAAGTTTGATGTCATGTAAAGTACTCTAAAAGACAGATTGCTAGGCAACTTATGTTCTTAATGCAATTATGTTCATTTAAAGAAATGCACTGTCTGAAATATTGTTTGCAAGATTAGTTTGTAATCCACATTTATTAAATTACTGTTGTTCAAAAAGCAGAGTGAATTATGAACTAAACTGACAAATGACCACTGACAAATCATGTATTTATTTATAAATTTTATTGCTAATTTATTAAACCTTTTAAAAACTATACTGCTTTCCCCTGTATTTCTTTATTAAATAGTTTTGTGCTATGTATATACATTATAGCAAACATTAAGCTATGTGTTGTGCAATCAGTTAACTTGGTGGAAATGTTGAGTAGCTGGTCAAGTTGCATGTATCTACTGTACACCGAGTGGCAAAGGAGACAAGCCAGCATCCACAGTTCAAAGGACACAGTTCTACTCAAGCTTGTTTTACTCTAGACCAGGGGTTCTTAAACTTCTTTATCTGAGGACTCAAATAAGAAAATCAATACCATACTGGGACCCAAGAAGTGGAGTATTATCATAATGACATTGGAGTCATAAACAGACAACCAACACTGGCCATATAATAAAAACCAGTGACACATACAGTATATAAATACTTGGTGTAGGCTTTAGTAAAGCTGAGACAAATTAATTTTTGGGGTACTGTGCAAGGATATGATGCATTTTGAAAAGATAGCATGAATGATCATTCCTTATATGGTGCCACAAATCAAGTTAAATGAAGTAGACAAAAAACAATCAGTGCAGTTTATTTACTTTGTCTTAAATAATACTCTTTTAAAATAACTTTTTTCAAATGAGTCCCACCATAAACAATAGAATAGTAATTCAAACAGTTCAAAATATCAAAAGCTTTCTTTAAATGTTCAATAATTGGAGTAAAAAAAAAAAAAGGAATTCCTACAAATGGGAGCACTATTTGTATATTATATGGTGACACGATAAATCTTGATGAATAATTTGAACTGTCCGATTTGAAATATATAATACTACTGACTGACATTGTGTGAATGTCTACAGCTTTCCTCAAAGTTGGATATTTTCTGATGTTGTTATACCACCTCAGTGGTCCTGTCCTTCACACTACCAGCAGATTGATATTTATTGACCCACTTTAAAATAGTGTTACAAGAAGGAATTCTTCCTCACTTAGGTACGTTAAACTTCAAGCAAAATCTTCTTTGCACCTATATTACAGATTTAGGTTTAACATATACCATAATTGCAAACACACAATGAGGCATCCATGGCCACTGAAACTGCTTTTATTGTACAACATACAGTATATACCCCAAGTCCATTCACTTGTATGTCCTGAAAATTGTGCCGCAACCATTAATTTTTCTTTGACATTTTAAACTAGCGCCGTAGTCTCCACAAGCTCAACTGTCTCTCCCTCCTCTCTGCTATTTTTTTTTAGTTTCATGCCATAGACAAACTGCATCAACTATGTTCTTTCACATACTACCACAATAAATACACTGCCAACTATTTACCATGCTATCACGTGGCGCTGCGAGTTGTCCTCGTATCCAATGGTCTTAGAGTTGGTGGGCGTGGCTCCTTCCTGCGTGCGCCATGGGTGTCTTGTCGGCGGCTTAGTGAATCCACGCCCCTTCCGGCGTGCTTTCCATGGGTGGCTACTTGTCTTCAGGCTTAGTGAATTATATATATAGATTATTTAAATTCTGCGGTGGGTTGGCACCCTGCCCGGGATTGGTTCCTGCCTTGTGCCCTGTGTTGGCTGGGATTGGCTCCAGCAGACCCCCGTGACCCTGTGTTCGGATTCAGCGGGTTGGAAAATGGATGGATGGATGATTTAAATTTATTTTTATATAAATTTTTTTATGGTTTATACATTCAGTTATCTTATCTTAGCCTTTTTAAAAAAAAAGTATAAAAAAAAAATCAGTATTTTTAAAAGTATGTCAGAATTGAAGATATTACATTTTCATGGTCTCTGCTAAGCAGGCTCCTGTCAATAATGGAGAATCCACTGCATCCACTAAACAGTATCATCTTCAGAGAGAGTAGCAGCTTCAGCGATAGACTGTTGTCACTGTCCTGCTCCACTGACAGACTGAGGAGATCGTTCCTCCCCCACACTATGCGACTCTTCAATTCCACCGGGGGTTGGCGGTAAACAGTAATATTATACAATGTTATTGACTCTTATATCTGCCTTGCACTCTCCACCTTGCACTTTTTAACTTGCACTGTGTTTTTATCACTGTTTATAATTAATACTGTTTTTATCAGTATGCTGCTGCTGGAGTATGTGAATTTCCCCTTGGGGATTAAAAAAGTATCTATCTATCTATCTAATTTGAAAAAAGTTACATAGGAGGCACACATTAGCAACCATTTAAAATAATTAATGCAAAAAGGAAAGGCCATTTTTCAAACTAATCATGCACTCTGGATATCAAACCATTTGTGCATCACACTAGTTACAAGAGCACCATATTTAGCTTCTTCTGTTCCCTCAAAAGGAAATGTACAGAATGTTTGTCCTTTTATTTATTCCTAGATAATGGCAATGAGGCGTTGGTGTTCTTCTTGAATACCTTAATCAGCTCTGAAAAGACCTCTGCAATACTACAACAAACATTTGACACAATTTTTTTTTATTGATTCCACATAAAACAAATTCACATACAGAACTCAAACAATCCAAAAATGTAACACTTAAGTATAAAAATATTTTGTTAGAATTGAACATAAAAGGCTTTTGCAACATTCTTGTCTGAGCAGGAGTTGCAAGTGATTCTAAATGACTTCACCTTCCTAGTATGTATTTCTATGGAATTTGTTATTCCAGATAAGAAAACAATATTTTCATTGAATATATAACAATAATAATAATAATTCATTACATTTATATATGAAATATAACAAGTTAGCTTTAATTGCATCTTTCATATGGAACAGGGCAGTTCTACAAGTTGTAACAAGCCAACTTGTGAGTAAAAGTCGAACCTGGTTTTAAAGTGCTGATAAACACTTTTTCAAAGCTTGACCAATTTAAAGAATATTCCTTTTTGTAAAGTTCCATTAATACAAGTATGTATTAAGCTAATTAAAGAAATCATCCTCTGCACAACATTACACAACACAAAATGAAACTGCACAGAGTGTCTCATATTTATTATTACCAGGACAAGGATCAAGTTCAACAAATAAGTGAAAATGTCTGAAAACATTTAGTTTTCAACAGTGTAAAGTGAAAGCATTTCCTGAGGACAAAGACATAAAATTCACCAGCAAATTTCCAGAAATCTAGTAGTTTTAATGCTTCGCAGTGTCCTTTGAGTTTTTCAACATATCTGTAAAATATACAAAGAAATCGCAAAGAATTAAAATGAAAATTTAAAAAAGAAAGACACAATTAATAAAAAATGCAGTATGTGTATTGCTGTAAAATTCAAAATGAATTCAAACATAATTTTGTATATCATAGCTCTAATTATCAGTCACTAATGAAAAATACTTAACCAGTTCAGGGTTGCATGGTGCGTGGTCAAACCCTCTTCCAACAACATCTGGCCCAAGGCAGGAACCAAACATGGAAGGAGAACTACTCCATCATAAGGCACATTCATACAGTATACTGTAAATACCCATGCTCACTCATAATGGACAGAGTGGGATGTGCTGATTGGCCAGGTATGATTGTGTTTTTTAGGGGGTAGGGGTGGAAAACTGGAGTACCCCCAAATAGAAAGGAGAAAAATATTTATACTCCACAAAGACATGGATTGGACTGGGATTTAAAACCAGAACTCAGCGACACTACTCCTTTAAAATGTGCAGTCGCCTCGTTATAACTGCCTCCATTTTAAAAATTTATCATAAGCAATGAATCCTTCATATTTGGTGAAAGGTGTATGGAGTCATCTGTGAAGCATCTCTGAATAACTCCCAGGAACTGCACTAAAAGTCTGACCTAGATGTTTTTGGGTGTAAAAGTGTCCAAGAAAGGCACATTAAGAACCTCTAAGGTTTTTTTTATATTGGTGGGCAAGTTAATACTGGAAATGCCTAAATTATTACCCTTGATTGACATATACAACCCATGAGATACATCCATCACTCATATCTCAAGCACACAAATCAAATCAAGCAATATGGCCAAGGCTAGTGACCTTAGCTTCAAAATAGAGCAAGTAAGAATACCTACACAGGGGCAAAAGGGAGGCACTTCCCCTGAAAAGGCTGCACAAATCAAACAAAGTAAAAGAGCAGAAGCTGGCAAACTCAGTTCTGAAATACATTGCAAGGGTTCAGAGAGACGATTAGTTCCTTTAGCTGTCTCATTGTTACCCCCTGAAAGGACTGCATAAATCAAACAAAGCAATCGAAGCTGGCAACCTTGGTTTCAAAACATTAAGTAAGGGTTAGAACCGGGCTACTTCATAACTCCTGACAGGGCTGCACAATTCGAAGACTGAGCATGACTCGCTCCTTTAAAAATATCAAAAAACACACTCCAACAAGCCCAGATAGCTACCTTTTAAAGAACTACACAAATAACGAATCAATTAAACAATCACACTGGGTTCAGATGATCTCAATAAACAAGGCAAGTTTCAATTAGAGCTGAACGTACTGTACATCTGTGTCTCACAAATACGTGCTTTCTTTTAGAAGGTGGCTTGGTAGCTTATTTTTAATAACTGACATTAGCCAGAAATTGGATGAGTGGAAATTTACCCTTGGATTTTCTGTCAACCTGAAATTACTTTGAGCTAAGTAGGAGGCACAAGTTAAATAACAGTTCCCAAAAACCCCCATTTCACTTACCTTTACAGACATATACGTTCTGGTTAGTTTATCTTTCTGTTCAGGAATTAACAAAGTATATCAACTCAAAAAATCAAAATCTGAGCTTAAATACAACAGGTAATAATTCTTCTTAAAGTCTGCTGTATATCTGCATATGTCTTTGTATTAGCATAACTATTTGCATCCCAGAATTATTGTGTTAAAATATATTTTAATTCCCTTCAATTTGTTTAGCTGATTGGTTAAAAAGAACAACAGGTCTAGGGAATCCCTTTTCTAAAGTTCTCTCATGCATGGCCCACGCTGTCTTCTGAAACTTTTAACTATTTTAGTAGCCCCCGAATACTTGTCTTCATTCACCTGTATTTGCTCCCTCCTTCCTCAAGCTGTTCCTGTCAGTATGATGTAATTTTTGAGCTAAATGGCCTGCTTGTCAGAATTTCGTGTCCTCCATACCTTTTTGCTAAACTCTTTGTTAAATCCACACAATTAAAAAACAAAGCTAGTCTCCCCTTATAAGCCCTATAGTATACCTATAGTCTTGGTCACACAGTTGATTCACTTAAAAGCTACATGGTATCTAAATAAAACATACAAATTAAATATTATGAGTCCTATTTAACAAATTATTGGACCCCATTACACTAGTATAAAAATTTGTCCTACCCAAAAGTATGGCTGGAGAAGCAGAGCAGTTTTGCATCCTACTACCTTACTTCCAGCTAGGAGTTTCAGTCAAATTAGCATCATTTTTACGAGGTCATTGTTCAAAAACAGTCAGCCTTTCCCGGAATGTGTGTATTGATCTCTTCCTGAACGCCATCTTCTGGCAGCTCCTAGTTAGTTAGGATAGCTCACAAGATCTCCTAAATTCTGGTGAAGTTAAGAGAAGTTTCCCAAATTAGGAAAATTGATAAAATGCTTTTACTCCTACTCCAAATTTGCATCCCTCTGAGATTTTTGAGCCAGATAGGGCTTGATAAATATGAGCATTTATCTCTTTTCTTTGCAGTGTTTGCAAGTCCTGAAAATCCCAATGTTATGTTAACTGATTGGTGAAACCATTTTGGCATTGTCTAACTATAACGGCATGCTGTAACCAAAAGGGCAAACAGTTTGTCTGAGAAAGGCTTAGCAGTACAGCACATAGCTACCACTCCAAACATCCAAGCAAACTCTGCAAAAGTATCTGCAACTTATGGTAACTTAATCTCACTGCTCTTGCCATCACATAAGGTTGAACCTCTGATAAAAACTGGCACCAAAGTTGGAAGCAGAGAAGGATCCAGAAATGTCTGGACCACTAGGCTCTCACAATAAATGAAACCTTTAAGAGATCCTCAGTTATATTTTGGTTTGCCTCCCCTTGCTTTTAGATAAAACAACTCATCTTACCAGTCTTTACTCTTTCAGAAGTCTCATTGTATGCTGGAAAACAGCCATTGGCTAGTGAGCTGCGGTTGCCTATGAGGAATAATCTCCATTGTGAAGTACCACTGTCCTGTTTGATGTGTCAGTGTAAATAAAAATATTTCCAGCCTCTGTGATCCATGTTTTGACAGTAAAATGAAGTGTAAAATTGCATGCATATAAAAGTCCTTTCTTAAGTGTTTTAAGCACCACAGAACCCAATGTATTAATAAAATATAAGTGAGCCCTAAAATTAAAATTTTAAATTAAACATGGGTAGGAGGTAAATAAGTATAAGCAAAGTCATTTGTGAAAAAACAAGGATGCATAATTAACAAAATTCAAAAATTATAGGAATAATGAAACCATGAATATCAAAGATTTAAAGATTGGTCTCTGAGGGATGGCCAAGGGACAATTCAAATAATGGATTAGATGTTTTTAAATAAGCCTCAGGTAATATCCTGCATCAACAAGTAACAAGTAGGAAACAGAAATAGAGACAAACAGCAGGCAGATGGTGAGATACTGTAGAACCCATGGTATTGTAAGTGTCCGAACGTATAATCTGACTGACAAAGTGAATCAGAGATGTACAATAAAAACATGTATCCATGTTCCCATACCTTTGAGAAGGTTATTTAGCTCAACTGGCATTTCAGACTCTCGTAGAGACTTGGACAAGTTTCTTAATGTTGCATCATTTTTTTTCTTATTTCTCCATTCATCAAGCATCAAAAACTTTTGCATTGTAATATCATCTTCCTCCTCTTGAATCCTGTCAGTGTCCTTTTTTGAAAGATTAAGGCAACTTATGGCAATCTCTTTCCATTTTTTGTCAAGTTGCTGGGCAATTGCCATAAGCTGCTGGTCTGTTACACATGCAGCAGTGCTTCTCTGTTGTCCATCTGTAAAGGACATATTACATGTCTATGTTAACACAAAAGTCAAATGGTAACAGTTACCCAGTGCTGTTTATCTTCTGCATTTCTAACATACAGTACATAAACCCTGTCCCATGTTATACTTTGGCAATTAATGATGTAAACTCTCTTCAGAGTTTGCAATCTAGTCCTAAGTCACAAAATAACAACCTCAATAAAACCAAATTAATGAAACTGACTGTAGATTAAATAAAAAAATCCACCTTATAATAATTATAATTATGAAGCATTAAAATTGACTTACAATATATGATAAAAAATTACAATACAATATAATATGAATCAGACAGTGTGAAGAGCCATACAGAAATCCTCAACAGTCAAAGAAATGAATGGCGTAAACAAGGTTTCAAACGGTGAGGTTACATTCAATAAGTGTTTAAAGAGAAGCAGTGACTCATTGTACCTGCAAAGAGTTTAATTGTCCTTCAAAGATCTAGACTGTCCTGTGGTGTTTAACATAACTGTGGCCTAATTAAGTTTTGAAGAATTTCAAATGTAGTGAAAAGTCAAGCAAAATGACACCTTTTATTGGCTAACTAAAAAGATTACAATGTAATGCCTGAAGAAGGGGCCTGAGTTGCCTCGAAAGCTTGCACATTGTAATCTTTTTAGTTAGCCAATAAAAGGTGTCATTTTGTTTGACTTTTCACTACATTGATAATGGCTAACACGGTACAACACCCTAGTAATAAAGAGTTTCAAATAAAGTGACTGATTTTTTTTTTTAACTTGTAGCACACCATTTTTCTACTGTGTTATTGAAGGTGAGTTAGGGTTTTTCTAGTTAAGTAAGATAAGATGACATGGTAACAATGTAGTGCAGGTCAGGAGACAGGCAGACTTGAAGCAGAGTGTACTTCTCACAAACTGATAAGGCAGGTTGGAAAATTTGGCCATGTTTCATTTAGTAAAGTATGGAACATGCATGTAGTGAAAGGAATTTTTTAAGTGTCATATCTGGGGCAGAAATATTCAAAAGGATGTTAACATTTTGTAAAAAAAAAAAAAAAAAAAAAAAGAAAATCTATGAATGTCCCCAAACCAAGCACCTTCTATATGTTCAAATTGTGTACTTTAAAGATGGTGAAAACACAATCTTCTCTTGTAAATGAACAACTGAAAAGTACAGCTCATCCTCAAAATGCTTCCAGCATACATTATTTTCAGTAAATGCTGAACCACTAGTCTTCTACTTAGCTGTAGATAGTTAGAGATAAATGTGGCACTAAGTAAAACACACAGGGAAGAATGAGGGATGGATTTCCTCTATATAGATAACTAGACTATTATAATTCTGTTCCTTTCTCATTCCTTCCATAATCTCATAATGCATATATTTGCAACCCAATATGACAGATGAAATTTAGGTAGCACCATGTAGGCTTGTGCTGATTGTTAATTGGCTAAATGTGATGACATGTCCTCAATATGTGTAAAATATGACTCACTTTGAATAATAAATGCTTTCAGCATTTGTTGATTACATAATCATGCAGTAGCAAATAAAATGTTAATTTAAAAACTTAAATGGAGTATTAAAAGATTAGTTCAGTATCTTTCAAGTTTAAGTTATTTCTTCACAATCATGGTATATGTTAATTTGCCACAAAAAAACTGAGTTCTTAAGTGAATCATATTGTAAAAATTTGTAAAACTAACTAACCCACATTTGTGTTTTATAATGGAGCTAATGGAAACTGGGATCCCATTGTGAGAACCCTTAAATACTGAATATGTCCACTCTGAAGTAGCAACGGTTTCGATTTAAGAAAACGTGCTTTCTGTTATTTTTAAGCATGCTGTTGACAACAAAAGTAAACTGGAAATAATTAATTTCCTTCCTGATTCTTAGTACTGTTTTCTCAAGATATGTTTCTTTGTTACTTCTCTTCTCACTGTGAGTTTCAGGGGTGGAGTTAGACATTTTAAAAGCAATACTATGCTTATTATTCTAGTTTTGATTCTGTAATTCTGTTTCTTCAGCAGTTATGTTCTGCCATGGCTTGTAATAAGAGAAATACTTACACAAATCATACAATTACTTTTTCTAAATGGTTCCTACTTTCACCTGTTACATTCTGTGTAGTTATTTTACATAGTATATGGAATGAGATGCACATTGAGTGGCAATGTAGTGAAAACAGCAAAATGCTTTCCTTGTACAGTACTTTGTACAGATAACAATACATCTGAACTGAACTGATTACACTGCACTGTATTTTTTAAAAAAAGCCTTACATTTTTGAAAAAGCCAAGCCACCTGCACTTTCCATGGCATGCTATATGCATGCACGATAAAAAAAATATTCAGAAAATGAAAAAGACAGTGTGCAATAGAGCAGGTTAAACCACCACAAACCAATTATCGTTTTTTTTTTTATGCATGATGATTTGCCTTTGTGGCGGCACGGTGGCGCAGTGGGTAGCGCTGCTGCCTCGCAGTTGGGACACCTGGGGACCTGGGTTCGATTCCCGGGTCCTCCCTGCGTGGAGTTTGCATGTTCTCCCCGTGTCTGCGTGGGTTTCCTCCGGGCGCTCCGGTTTCCTCCCACAGTCCAAAGACATGCAGGTTAGGTGGATTGGCGATTCTAAATTGGCCCTAGTGTGTGCTTGGTGTGTGGGTGTGTTTGTGTGTGTGTCCTGCGGTGGGTTGGCACCCTGCCCAGGATTGGTTCCTGCCTTGTGCCCTGTGTTGGCTGGGATTGGCTCCAGCAGACCCCCGTGACCCTGTGTTCGGATTCAGCGGGTTGGGAAATGGATGGATGGATGGATTTGCCTTTGCTGTGGATCTGGTAATGAAAGAAAACTGAGAACAATGTTTTTGAGTGAAGACTCACAGGCACTCATTGATACCAATTAATCTATAAATACTCTGGGAAAATAGGCAGACACTATATAGAAGATGATGCTGTGAAGCAAGAATGAAAGCTCTGTGCTACCACTCTGCCTATGCTAAAAAACTGTATTGTACTAAACTTACTGAGCTTCAGCCTAAATAAACCTCAGGTGATTGGTGTTGCTAAAGGAGCCATTGTGTGTTTGTATTGCCCAGTGATAGCCTGCTGTGCTATCTGGGAATTGCTCCAGCCATGTGCCCAATGCTTGCTTCGATAGGCTCAAGCTGTCCTGTGAACTTGCCCTTAGGAAGATGGATGGTTAGGAAGATGGATGCCTAATGTCTGCTCAATTCTTTTTAGAACATTAGAACAATATAAACAAGAACAGGCCTTTCAGCCCAATAAAGCTTGCGAGTCCTATCCACTTAATTCTTCTAAAAAAAACATCAAGTCTAGTTCTGAAAGTCCCTAACATCTTATTGTCTACCACACTAATTGGTAGCTTACTCCAAGTGTCTATGGTGATCTGTGTAAAGAAAGACTTATTAATTTTCATACTGATAATCAGGGTGACCTAAAAACAAAAGAATTCATGAACCTCCTGCACTCTTTTGATCTGAGCCAGCACATTAGCCAGCCAACACACACTTGGGGCACACAATGAATTTAGTGATTACTAAAGGATTAAAAGTTGATGTGAGGCAGTAACCTACCTTTCTTAAGTAAAATTCTAGAAAAGACAGTCATTACGCAACTAAATGATCACTTTAACAAACATTCTATTCTTGACAAGTTTCAGTCAGGTTTTAGAACAAATCACAATACAGAAACTGCACTCGTTAAAGTAGTAAATGACTTATGGGTAAATGCAGACAGAGGCCGTTTATCTGTTCTCATCCTCTTAGATCTGAGTGCCACATTTAATACCATTGATCACAATATTCTTATAAATTGCCTTAGTAAATGGGTTGGCCTCTCTGGCAGTGTTTTAAATTGGTTTGATTCTTATTTAACATGCAGAAATATTTTTGTTAATTGTGGTAATTATACTTTAAAGACATGTGATATTCTATATGGTGTTCCACTAGGATCAATCCTGGGTCCACTGCTCTTTTCAATCTACATGCTTCCATTAGGTCAGATTATCTCAAGGCATAATGTGAGCTACCACAGCTATGATGATGACACACAACTGTATTTATCAATAGCACCTGATGACCCTGACTCTCTTGGTTCACTGACCCATTGTTTAACTTGTGTTTCAGAGTGGATGAGTAGTAATTTTTTTAAACTAAATAAGGAGAAAACATAAATCTTAGTTATTGGCAAAAATGGATATAGTGAGGGTATTAGAAATAAACTTGATCCATTAGGCTTAGAAGTCAAGACGGAGGTAAAGAATTTAGGAGTAATTATTGACTCTGACCTAAATTTTAAATCACATACTAATCAGATTTCCAGGACAGCATTTTTTCACATATAGCAAAAGTTAGCTCCCTTATAACTTTGCAAGATGCTTAAAAATTAGTTCACACTTTTGTTTTTAGTCAACTAGATTACTGTAACGCACTCCTTCCAGGACTACACAAAATAGGTTGCAACTAGTGCAGAATGCAGCTGCCAGAATCTTAACTAGGAAAAGAAAATCCGTTCACATCTCTCCAGTTTTGATGTCATTACATTGGTTGACTTTAAAATACTGCTTATGGATTACAAAACCTTAAATAATCTCGCTCCATCCTATATTTTGGAATGCCTGTTAACCTTACACTCCAAATCGTAACCTTAGATCTTCGAATGATTGTCTGCTTTAATTCAAAGAGATAAACTTAAAAGAAGTAGTGAGGCAGCCTTCAGTTATGCACCTAAAATCTGGAATACCTTACCGACAGATTTTTGCCAGGCTACTGCAGTGGAGCAGTTTAGAAAATTGCTAAAAAGACATTATTTTAAAATGGCTTTCTCATAGCTAAATTTTAGCGTAACCCTGATAAACTATATATGCATTGAATTATCATTTTTATTATGGCTCCGCAATCCATACTAATCCCTACTTTTCTATGTTGTTGTTTTTCTATTTTTTTCTGTGATGGTAATCTGCGCCATCACCACCTGATCAAGGCACCATGCAGTCCCCACATTGATGGATTGAAGGCAGTACCCCAGATGTCCACATGACCATCATCATCTAATTCTTTCACGTGAAGCCTGAAAACCATGAGGACTGCTGTAAATAATTTATATTATGTTAGCCCATTGGGGGCTGGGTGGTCTCGTGGCCTTGTTTTTTGTTTTTTTCCTGTCCTCCCATCCATTGGACCTTATTTTATTCTTTGTTATTTAGTATTGACTACTGTTATTTTATTTTTTATAAACATTTCTTTCTTCATCTTGTAAAGCATTTTGAGCTGTACCATTTGTATGAAAATGTGTTATATAATTAAATGTTGTTGTTGTTGTTTCACATTATAAAGCAAAATGACAAATAAAGAACATAAAGACACTGGTAGAACCTTTAGGGAAATAAGTAAAAATACTTAAGGCATTTTAAAAAATGACTTTGTTCAATTTCTTATGTACTAACATTACCAAAGAAAAAATGCAAATATTTCAAAAATAACAATACATAAGAATAAGCCTCTAAAAATTGGTAAAGTACATGCAATACATTTCTCACAATTGCATTACAATTAAAAAACTGAACATCTTTTGCTGACAGAAGAATATTTACATCTTGCTATTTTGTATTACTGAAATACACAATCTATAATTAAAACTAAAGGTAGCTTTAAATCATGTATTGTATCTTTGATTGCGCCTCAAAGATGACAGTTACTTGGTAACAGATTCTGGTAACAATTTAGATGGTCTATGGATTTGAATTTGGAAGTAGAATTTCATTTTTCTTTTCTCTGTTATGGCACAAATTGGTGGCAAAGTGATTAGCACTAATGCCCTAGAACTCCAAGTATGAATATGCTTCAGACAACTGCCAATATGGAAGTTGCACAGTAACAATGTATTATATGCTGCTCTTATTGGAATAAGTGTGCTCTTAAAAATATATTTAAATGTATCATCAAATGTATTTAAATGTATCACATTTGCAACATGGTATGTCCGTAAAACAGTACTACAGTACCTGTCATGTCATTCCATTTGGGATTTTTAATGTTATTGTCTTCTTCGTCAGATGTGTTGCTAGAGTGTCTCCTTTTAATCCCTGTGAATAAAAGGCTGTGTCAGCAGTTTCATGCATTACATTAATTAAAAAGGATGAGATTCCAAAGGACAATACCCACAACACTAATAATAAGGTACCTATCTTCCTTGAAAATGTGCTAAGCATCTTACTAAATATTTCAAGCAATTATTCATATGTTACAAATATCTATATACTGTAAGAAAAACAGACACATTTATTGTAACTCTATACTACCAAAATTAAAAACGGAACTAAAAAATCGGAAGTAGTCTCCCATACACTTTCTTGTATACTCAGATATGGGGATGGATATTTGAGGAGTAAACCGCAAGACAATGATTATATTCTTATATTATGTACATTAAAGAACCATCAACAACAAATCAAACCAAGTTAACAATATATTGAACAATTATTATAAAAGTAAAGTTGAATAAATTGGACTCTGCAGCTGCATAAATAAAAGGTTAAGTACCACTTCCAGTTAACAAAAATAGCCGAAAAGTTGATAAAAATCTACGTTTTGTATCTAATACTTGTATGCAAATTTGGTTGACCTAAAAGCATACTCAAGTTACATAATTAAGTTACATAATTCCAAAAGTGGTATTTTCAGACTCAGGGAGGTCTAAAACACTGAGATTCATCAAAATCTCAACATTGAATCTTTGGATGATGATTTGGAAAAACAGATCAAGAACAATCTTGCAGCCTCTCTGACCTTTTTATAACAGGAGGTTAATCCACACCTATCAACACAAATCACTCACTTGTCCTAATACCCATCTGTCTCTCAGTCCTGGGCTCTTTCGCAAAGTAGTTGAGGAAGTGAAGAGGTGCCCCATCTCTGCTCTATTTTCTTGACTAGACTTAATAAACCTTGCTTGTACAGTGGCTGTAAATCCTCTGTTAGGATCACTTCTGACAAAGCCTTGGAATCTAGAGTGGCCCTGCTTTTGTTAAAGAGCTCTTCTAGAGGATTCTGGTGTTTCTGCCCCGATGGCCTTTAGTTGTTTCCTAAAGAGTAAAGTGTCCCTGTCAGAACTTCAGCTGCCTTTTACCTTAAAAGGACAGCATATTTCCATACCTTTTCAGAGTGAAAGTGTGCTCTTTAGTAAATAAATATGGCTGATAATCATCACTGAATTTGTCCTAAAGGTAAGCAGTCTAGCACATGCATTCCTAGGTAGCAGCCATGTGCTTGCAATTGTCTACTATCTGTCCTTGCCACATGACAAACTGTTCTCCAAAATTCTAACCATTTCAGTGTCACCCTGATGATGCCCTTACCCTGGTTTGTCAGATAAGCATCTCTTCAAAATATTTTACACAATTACAGAATATTATATACACACACACAGTACTGAACAAAGGTCTTAGACCATCTGAACAACAAGTATTACTTGCTTGTGAAAACACTCTACAACATCACAATAAATTTAATACAATAAAAAGAATTTCATGTGTTTTTCAAAAAACATTGATATATTTGAGATAACTAGAACATCACCAGTGACTTTCCTAAGGGGGAGAAGACAATCAAGTCAACGGTTTGCTCAGCATTTGGCAGAGTTTATTTGGTACCAAAGTACACACTTTGACTGTGTGAAGAAGTCTTAAAAAATATATATTTGTGTAGGGTTTCAGCTGCATGGCATAACATAAAGCAACAAATAACAGCCAATGGCAGAATATTTTATGAAGTGATGAGTATAAATCTGATTTCTTTTTTTCACAAAGATGCTAGTATGACTGAACTGACAACGTATACATTTTATGACTGTCTATAATGCACAGTAGCAGCTTTGACATGGTTTATATATACATTTCAGCCAGTGGTGAAGGTAATCTGGTAAAAAAATCCATTGAATAATGATTGTTGAGAAATATAACAGATGTTGACTCATTACGCTATACCTTCAAGGTGAATGATTTAATGACAAAAATGTTACCTTTCACCAGGATAATATACACCATAAACACAATTAAGAACTACTGAGAGTGGAAGTCTACAGATGGAACATTATTAATATTATACTCCAACTACGAGTCCCAACCTTAACATACCTGAAACTGTATAGAATCTACGGATGCAATGATTCACAAATTTGTTCAATTGATTAGATACACTACTGTCACCATTCAATATATTAACACTAAGCCAACCTACTAATGTGGTGAGCCAACATACAGTAAATAAAGTCCACAGCCCTGTACAAGATCACCTCACCCACAGCAAATCTGGTCATTGAGTTGTTTGTCTCCTGGGCCGTGAACAGTTCCCGAAACAGTTCAGGCATGGCAGACATCTTCTGCTTAGTGTTCACAGTTTATCTGGTTAGGACACCATATTGTTTTCTGATCCTTCAAAGAAGATGAGCAATCCAGCATTGCTTTCTGAGATGCTAGATTAATAACATGTGCAAAACATCCTGTTTGTGGCCTCAAAACATAAATCACTACAGCATTCCCAATATTTCTGGCATTGTCAATGATCACAGAATAATCATATTTGCTCTTTCTAGTTTCCACGGTGTTACTGCCTCCATTAGCTCTATGTGGTTTTTCACTGGTATGACTCTCAAGGGAACATGTCTGATGTGCAGGGTTTTTTTGCTGTACTACTGTATTGTACTTACTACTGAAAGGCAGGGTGCCATTATAATCAGGTAATTCTCTGTAGCCCTGGATGTCAAACATCTGTAGTTAGAGCAAAAGCACATATTTTTGAAAATTCACCTTCAAGATAAGCTTTTGTCTTTCTGTACAATGCAGGAATTAAAGTTGTAATCAAATATTTGTAAGACGGAATAGTGTAATATGGTTCAAGCTGATGAAACATGTTCTGTAATCCTATATTCTTGACAAGCGCAATATCATATCTAGCATGACAACCATGTCACCATCTGTTGTAGTGATTTCTTTAGTGCTGATAGAATCATCTAAGAAAAGCTGCCAAAATGCTGGGTGGAGACTTTCAATGTTGCCTTGTGCCTCCTTAGTTTCATCCAACTTGGGTGAGGTCTGCACAGGAAAGTCAGTATGTTTTTGTTATTAGTGTTATTGACATAATTGGTACACTGTAATTTGTTGACTCAATGGTCACCACCATAATAATGCTGAGAAAAGCAAGGTGCTCTTAAATACACTGCAGTCTTCAATGACACAAACTATACTTGCCACTCAGAACATGTTTTTCTCCTTCTGCATTCTGTTGTGCAGTAAAAGCAAAAATAATTTTTTTTCAAGGTGACATGGGCTACCGTAGACTTTCTTGTATACTTTTTAACACACCTCATGTAATTAAAATAGCAATTTATTTTATTAATGAATACAGTGATCCCTCGTTATATCGCGCTTCGCCTTTCGCGGCTTCACTCTATCGCGGATTTTATATGTAAGCATATTTAAATATATATCGCGGATTTTTTGCTGGTTCGCGGATTTCTGAGGACAATGGGTCTTTTAATTTCTGGTACATGCTTCCTCAGTTGGTTTGCCCAGTTGATTTCATACAAGGGACGCTATTGGCAGATGGCTGAGAAGCTACCCAACTTACTTTTCTCTGTGTCTCTTGCGCTGATTCTGATCCTGACGTAGGGGGTGTGAGCAGGGGGGCTGTTCGCACACCTAGACGATACGGACGCTCGTCTAAAAATGCTGAAAGATTATCTTCACGTTGCTACCTTCTGTGTGCAGCTGCTTAGTGAAGCGACATGCTGCACGGTGCTTCACATACTTAAAAGCTCAAAGGGCACGTATTGATTTTTCACTGTTTTGTTTTTCTCTGTCTCTCTCTCTCTCTCTCCCTGCTCCTGACGGAGGGGGTGTGAGCTGCTGCCTTCAACAGCTTTGTACCGGCGGTGCTTCGCATACTTAAAAGCCAAACAGCCCTATTGATTTGTTTGCTTTGCTCTCTGTTTCTGACAGCCTGTGCTCCTGACACGCACTCCTTTGAAGAGGAAGATATGTTTGCATTCTTTTAATTGTGAGACAGAACTGTCATCTCTGTCTTGTCATGGAGCACAGTTTAAACTTTTGAAAAAGAGACAAATGTTTGTTTGCAGTGTTTGAATAACGTTCCTGTCTCTCTACAACCTCCTGTGTTTCTGCGCAAATCTGTGACCCAAGCATGACAATATAAAAATAACCATATAAACATATGGTTTCTACTTCGTGGATTTTCTTATTTCGCGGGTGGCTCTGGAACGCAACCCCCACGATGGAGGAGGGATTACTGTACAGTACTTTATTTTCTTTACTCTGGTACAATGTATTGCTCGATTCAAATTCCTTAACTTGAACGATGAGATACAATACTGCGCATTGTTAGACACCTAGTGAGACCACTTGGACAGGAAAGAGAACTATAACTCAAAAGAAGAGTTACAGTAAATCCTGGAAGAAATTTGAAAGAATATGCCACAAGACTACTTGAAAAAAATTAAGAGCGCAACCAAAGTAAATTGCTTAAGTTTTACATTCTAAGGAACATCACAGAAAATACTGGTTTATTTTTAAAACACAAGGCATTTTTGTTACATTTAAATGTATTAACATTCATTTGTGTTTATTCTAGTGTTACTGCAAACATTGTTTTCACAAGCAAAAAAAGCACTTACTTAATATAAGTTCAAATTCTATGCCCAGTCACTGTTGAATGTGGTAGTAGCACAATATAGTTTAAATTCTTGTAATTACATTACAGTTACTTGACTTTACATAATATATAAATAAGTGATGTTCCTCACAGATTAGTGCTGGACCTGCTGCTCTTTTTAATATATCTGCACGAAAGCACGAAAAACCGAACCATCTCTGACTCCAACGTCAATGTACATTTCTTAGCCCGTACACGAAACGAAAGATACTCAATACAAAAATCTGTACTTACTGGTTAGAGGAGGTGCTGAAAACGATTTCCTTGTGCGTCAATTGACTTTTTTTGTTAGGATAACTGTTGATTCCAAACTAGCCCTTGTGTAACCCTAAGTGTGGATGTGTATGAGTGGACCATGCAACAGACTGATACCTTGTGGGCAATGCTGCTGGGATAGTAGCCCCCATGATTCAGAACTGAACTGAGAGAGGACTGAGAACATTATCATACTGTGAAAGTGTGTATGTCTTAAGAGATGCCCATTTTTATCTCTACCTAAGGTTTAGGAATTTAATATATTATCCTTCTTTATACAGTATGTTTTGGCCTCTCTCTCAATAGTTTATTGCTATACATTAACTAAAGTTACCTTGCGATACCTTGGTGAGAAACAGCAAATATAAAAAGTTATTAAAAATGATATAACACCAAACTTCATTACCCTTAAAATTGTCACATTTAGTACAATAATATTAAGTGACAACAGAATAACAACAACAAAAAAATTCAGGTTTTCAATAAAAAATAAATATGAACTGGTGAAGACACAGAATACCAACATCTCACAACACCATTCTTTGTTATCAAGTGTGCTGGTACTGTGACAGAAAGTGTGAACTCAAACTCTTTAATTTCTAAAATTATCTAGATTGATCATTCAAGCTGTGATTGCTATAAACATAAACAAGCAATCATTTGTAATTACCTTGATCTACAATGATTGGCATTAAAAGCTTTAAAAGCTAGTATAATTATTTATTACATAACTTTTCTAGCACCTGCCAATTTTAATGGACTAGACCAACTCAAATTAAAAATGATTATTTGAAATAACAGGAAAATGTTACATAGGTTTGTTATCTAATAAATACAAAACTGAAAACACATTCAGGAGTAGTGGGAAAGATGGCAAATGCAAATTTTAAAAATGATCTTCCTTATGCTTGATCCACATACCTTTTAGATAACGTTGATCAAAATCATCTAGGGAAAAATGCAAAGAACATGTTAAAGCACTTATGGAAATACATTTACATGAGTATTTACTGGATATTTTATATACAATTACAAACTGGAAAATTAGAATACAGTATGCACAGAAATTAGAATGTATAATATGATTACGCACTTATTTCAATTATGCACTTGCTTTACTATATGATTCGGCATCTTATAAAATATTATTACTTTCAAAGTATATTGTAATCTCACCAGCAGAGTTTAAGCAATGGTAAGCATTGAATTGCACTGAACCTTAGAGATAGTTAAAACACTGGACTGCACTGATATGCAAAGATATGCACATGTAACTACAACAATATAAAATGACACCCTAAAAGCTGACGCCAAGGACTGTGCTGAGGATAACCATAATGAATAATTGGCATGGAGAAGCATAACCTAATATAAAACTGGGCAAAACCGAAAGTTACAGGACAACAGAATAATGAACAATGGAATGGCATAACCTAATGGAAAGTGGGCTTGACTGAAAGGTGATTGGACAGAGGTGGCAAAAAACCATTAGATTTTGCCCAATAGCATAAGCATTAATGTCAAAGCATCTTATCTTTCTCCACAGACACAACATGTTTTTTTTACATAAATGTGTTAATATAGTCACTGAAAACTACAGGTCCTGACTCTTGATTTTCCTTACTTTGGATATTAGTGGTTTGTGATTTTATTCTGCAACACAGTAAGCAGACGAAAATGTTAATATCAATGTTTCTTTTAATAACAAAGTTTTCAGAATTTTTCTGTACTAGATAAATACTAAAGCTGTTGAAACTGAGAAATTATTCATATTTGCATACTCAATCAAAATAAACAAATGAAGAAACCAATACATTTTACAAAAAATCTCTAACAGACCATTTATAGAAAACACTGGCCATTTATTCCATGGGAAAAATGAAATTAAATCATTGTGTATTGTACTACTATGGCCAACATGATGGCAAAACCCATTGCTTCTGACATTTATGCATGGAATACATAAAGTCTGTTCCTGGTAGGTGGCTTCACTGCAGATTATAAATATACAGTATGAGCAACAGAAAGCAAAACGAGGTGGCCTAATGTAAGAGAATATAAGTTATTTGAAAATATTATGTCCCTATCTGAGTTGTAAAATGAGCAGTAGTTACAGACAAGTTTGAAATCTATAAAGAGATGAGATAAAAAAGAAAATATTATGAATTATAAAATGAAAACACAATACACCTAACAAGTTATGAGAAAACGCTTTCTTTAATCAGCAAAAACATGAGTACTTTCAGACAACAGTAGGTGACTTTTATTTTAGTGGTAGAAAAAAATCTCTCCATCCATTTTTGAAGCCACTAACATTATTAAGTGTGTGGGGAGCCACAGTCAATTCCAGCTATATTAGGCAAGAACCAACCTTGCAAGGGCTCACCAGTGAGTTTCTGGGCACACTCAGGCAGACATTAACATAAGGGCAATAAGAACTTACCATCCAGCCTAACATGCATGTCTTTCAGATGTGGATAACATGGTACATCCAGAGAGACAACTTGCCAGATTCAAAAAGAATATTCAAACTCCATACAGACAATGACAGGACCAGGATTTAAACCTTAATCCCAGTACTTGTAGAGAGAATCTCTGGTCTGTATACCAGTGAATGAAAAAATAGTCCAGTAAAAATGTACTTACCCTCTCTTAGTGCTGTTGTCCAGATAACCTGGTCAGAATCAGCTTCTACTAATGATATTTTAAATGGAGTTGGTTGTTCATAATAAACTTCAAAGTAAGGTTTAATTGCAAGAACCTCTGTCACAAACTGTATCTCCTGTTAAAATAAAATATCTACTGTAAGCAACAACAGAAGTTACACAGCAAATCTAGAAAGCCTAGAGAACAGAATGAAACAATCTTTATTTACCACTTAATCTATATATAGTCACTTTTAAGTTCCTCATTTATTCACTTTCCAAAAACACTTACTTCAGTACTGGTTAATGGAGAGCTGTAGCCTAGCCCTGCAACTTCAAGTGTAAGGCACAAAAGCAATCTGGGACATGCACCAAAGGCATTACTAGGCACACTTGTTTACTGCAGGGACAATTTTCAGATGCCAGTCATCCAAGGTTGAGCAGCAGCAGTAACAACTGCATGGCCGGACAAAATTTAATGAACAAGCTGGTTCTAAAAGAGATACTGCTGACTTACAGAACTAGCTGGTTAAGAGTGTTTAAATATTTTTTTTACATAATACATATGTAAAGATGATAAAAAATTGTCTATGTTCTCCTTTCTCATTTTTGTTGTTTAAAAACTGGCTGACTGTGTAAGACATCTGGGGCCTCATGTATAAACGGTGCGTACGCACAATGTTGCGTTAGCCCGTTTCCATGCTCAAATCGCGATGTATAAAACCTAAACTTGGCGTAAAGCCACACACATGTTCACGGTAGCTCCAACCCTGGTGTACGCAAGTTCTCCTCTCCTCCTTTTGCAAACTGGTGGCACCCAGCGTCAAAGCAGTGCTTTTGCTCCAGTGTGGTTTCCCTTTCTTTTTAGATCCACATCCCTGACGTGGCTTTATCAAATACACTGAAATTAACCGCATATTGCTTATTAGTTTAAGGCATCTGATTGTAATTAACCTGTAACAATATAATGGTCCACGGAATGGCCAAACTATTCCAAAAACCATAGCTGCTTTAGCATTGTTACTCTCCCTGCACCACTCGGAGCAGCTGATCGGAAAGAGAATAATCAGTATATCCAGCACATGCTGCCTCAGCCATTCGCAATTTGAATTGCCCTCATCTGACAAACGCTTCAGAGCCTTTTCTGTACGGACCTCGCGGTTCAGAAACAGTTTCATCCCAAGAACTATAAACACACTCAATCAATCCATCAAGTGCTCCTTATAGAACTGTTTGTACTTACAAGTACAATTACCTCACTGTAAACTTGCGATAGTTATAATATTGCACAACCTGTGCCACTTTATAAAGCGCGTATTTACATATGATGACAATATCATTTTTAAGATGAAATGCAGCAAAATATGTTTAATACATAATACAGATAAAATGCTAACTTCATTTAAATAATCTATATTGTTAATAATTAAACATGTGAGGACACGGTGTCGCAGCGGTAGCGACAAGCTGGCGCCCCGATTATTCCTGCCTCGCGCTGTATTCTGGCTAGCGCGACACTGCGGAATGACAGATGGAGAGAATAATTAAACATGTACTACGAAGATATTTCAATGTTCCATTAAAAGTTTTGAAGAATCGGCGTTCTAAGCTAACAGATGGCTTAACATCTATTACAGAGCTGATTGTGTGGTGATTGGTTACTTGGAGAAAGAAAAGGAAGGACAGGAATTGGGGGTATTGAAAGAGACAGTACTGCTGCAATAAATTATTTCATCGAAGGTCGTGCACAGCGCAGCAAGCATCTTGCGGGAGGCAGAAACAATCTGTGAATGAGGCGCCTGCTCATCACTATCACTGTGCCACCATGTTCCCATGTTTAATAACATGCTTTAACTCCTTTCATCATGATAATCATATCACATATACATCTCAATATTTTAATTATTCAGAGAGCTGTAATATTACGAATGTAATGGATTCTGTGTCCTGTTGGAGGAAGAGAAAGCCTGTTTAAGAAGCAGGTAGTGCACACAGAGCACATAGAAGATCAAATACAAAACAAAGCATTTAACGTGCTACTTTAGTTACGATGGGATTTGAGAAACTAGTAAATTAAACAATGTTAAGATGGTTTATGATGTTCTACTTTAATGACAAAATAAACTACGTGATTAAAGTGGAAATTTTCCCCACTGTGTGCCTAATTTTTTTTCTCTGTACCCTAATAAGCTTTCATATGACACTTAAGACAGTGTGCTACGACTCACCTTTTCACTGTGACTTTGATATCTGACCACTTCTTTTTTATTTCAGGCACTGTGCGACTTTGTGAACTTGAACTTTCGAGTTTCTCCGACACTCTATGTTACTCGATCAACTTCCTTTTGTTGATTATATCACTGTTGAAACCAACAAATAGTAAGATTTTCCTTGCCTCCACTTGGTATTCGCTGAAATTCTTCTATTTTCCCCCGTGCTTTTGCCATTGTCTTTTCAAAGAAGGCTGAGCTTAAGGGCTATTTATATTGATTTGCATATTCAAAGAGTTGTAATTCTGGGAAGAGTTGGGGTGGGACAACAGGCGCGTGCAAGTGCGTTACTTTTCACGCTGACCGGGATTTATGTACCGGAAGAACATGGAAGTTGCCGTTCGCACAGATTTATGCATCTGGATTTTTTTGTGCGTATGAACATTTCCACTTTTGTCTGTACACCATGTTATAGTGTGAATTCTACGCACTGCGTTATACATGTGGCCCATGGTGTTCATTGATGCGGTAATGTCTATGAGCATAATGTAAGAGTCAGAAAAACACTGAATTCTGCAAGTTATTTTATGAGCAAGTTCAAAATACCTTTAAAAGGAAGACAAGCATACTGTATTTGGTTTGAGTAATGTAGGAGAATCACTTTGGTTTTGGCTTAGGAGAAAGGCAAGTTTGCAAGTAAATTTATTCTGATATGGATGTAGTTTGATTCAACTTCCTAGTTCTCAGAAAGCTGACTTCAGATGTGGAACACAAGTCAATGTTTTCTGATTTCCTAATTGGTATAATCCTGTTTCCTCCTTCACTGGTTTAGTTTTTCCAAAATATGTACTGTATCTCTCATCTTATAAACTTTTGTTCCAGAAATCCAAACAAGAATGGAGTAAGGAGCTAAGAATACCTGACTTTGTACTTTTGTGGATATTATTCTTTTTGACTACCCTGATGGCTGTGCTTGTTTTGTGCAGTCAATGTAGTTTGTCACTGTAGTAGAGTCATTTACATCTAATGAGATTTTTTTCTTACTTTGGTTGAGACATGAATAAAATAATTATAAAAGAGAGCTTTGAAAAACAGAATTATGAAGCATTCATCATCCAGGCTATTTCTCAAATAACCGGGGACATGTTTGACCTATTAAAATGGCTTATAATTCAGTAAAACCTCTGCAAATGTTAGTCACTGGGAAACCTGAAACGAGAGTAATGTGTTTCAATGAGAGTTTATTTTCATGGTTTTAAATAGTTCTGCATAAGTCTCAATGAAACCAGTGACTGTGATTACTGGTGCAGAACTTCCCAGTATGGAGACTGCTATGTATCAGTACTTCTAGAATTCTTTATCTCATGCTTACTAACCAGTTTCTGTCCTTTTCGTAAGTGTCACCCTCTCACTTTTTTGTTGCTAATTACCTCGAAACTCACAGCTGTACAGAATCAGCTGTACCATACCTGAAGAATTCTGCTGCATTGTAACAGAAGTGTCAGTCCTTGTATGAAGCCTCTCTATGTTTGACCACCAAGTATGGACGTGGAACAAAGCAGCAGCCTCCATTTCAACTAGGCAAACAGTTCATCTTCATTTGCTCCTCCTCCTTGTTTACAGTACATTTGTGCGATTCATAGTAGATGCTTTTCTCATCCCTTTAACCAGGGAAGTAGACATAATGATGACAATCTTTGACTTCATCAAACCACAGCTACAATTACTGGTTTGTCATTTGGAACTGTCAGTGTGCAGAATGTATTCCTAAATTTACCATTCATTTGGCACTACAAGTTGTGGCACTCACTGAGATCTGGATCCAACTGTTTTCCAGCTTCAGCTTCTCTCATACCTGGCATTCTACTGGAAGGGGAGGATAACACAGGTGTGCTATTCTCCAAGAACTACAAATTCACAACCACGGTTACTATGTTATTTTTAGTATCTCCTATTACTGTATATTAATATATACATTGTTGTTCTCTATCGCCCTCCAGGTCTACTAAAGAATTTCCTCGATAAAGAGGACATGCATCTCTTCTCTATCCAAGACGACAGCACTCCACTTTTAAACATTTTGGTACTGAACATTCACTTGGATAGTCCACCTGCTAAAGACTTTCTAGATCTTCTTTACTTTTTCAATATGAAGAACAGTCACACCCCATCAACTCACAAAGCTGGTAAACTTCTGGAACTTGTTCTCCCATGGATCTGCCCCCTGATAAAGTAACTATCACTCACCTACACCAGTGTTTTTAAACCATTACGCCATGGCACAGCAATGCGTCACGAAAGCTTCCCAGGCGTGAAGTGCAAATAATAGTGTAGCACACTTTGGTCTAAACCGGACAGGGAAAAGGTCCTCGGGTGTTCAAGTCCTGCCAGAGGAGGACAGAACTACCTGGAAAAGCTTGCATAAAAGCAGCTCAGTGATCACTATATTGCAGACTTAATGCTTGGAGCACTTTGGATGTGTTTCCTGGCTGCTACAGTCCATCTGCTTGGGTGTGTGGTCACCAGCAATTTTCAAACGGCTGGTGGATAGTGAGCATACGAATTGCCTCTGAGACAAAGAGGGGTGAGCAAAGGTACAAAGCAGCTAGGAATGGCCCAAAGTGCTCACTATGTGCTATCTCTTTGGACAGTTGAGGACCCATGGCTACACATGAAGACTCTCCTGCCCATGGCACTGTGAAGCTGTACACAGCTCACAAACTGCACTTAGAACAGCCGGAGGGAAAGAAAGGTGGTCAAAGGCCCTGGCTAATCTAGATAAATATTTTTTTTTCTAATTCTCCTTCTCATCTGCCACTACACCACTGATAAAGTAAATTTCTATCAGGACAGAATTAGGAACACCACTGACACTCAATGTGTGTTCTCTGCTATCACTTCTCAAACTTCCACAACCTCCTTGGCAGTCAATGACTTTGAAATGTTTTTTCACGAAAAAGTGGCTACCATCAGTGTACAATTATCGCCACCCCTTACAATTAACTGTCCCCCTCCCGAATAAAGCACACATTCTAGATGCCTCTCTAGATGCCAAACTAATCCGTCAACACGTTAAAGGAAGGAGGGCTTGTAGCAAGGCTCATAGTTCCACTACATGTACACTTTCAGCAATAGTATAACATGGCTGTATTTTGCTACATTTGTGAGTACCTTTGATGACCAGAAAAAGAAAATATTTTCCCACTTGTGCCTTGCTTGATATCAGATTTTGGAAAGCTAGTACATTACAAATGTAGTAAAATGCTCTCCAAACTGAACATTATGAATTACTTTAGGTTGCAAGGGTAAGCATTAATGACTAGACATTTGTAAATTATTACAGTCTTTCCCTATACATAATATAAAGAGGGACAAAAACAATACACTAAGTCAAAATATCAAGTTAAACAGGTAAGTATAACTTCATGGTGATCGATGTTGACAATTTTTGAGTTGCTGACAGTATTTTGGCCATGCTTAAAAAAAAGCCCTGATGAACTGATTTTTACTGAAGGCATTGATGTGTAAAGGCTGTAATGTTGGTAGGATGCAGTCTTAATCTTCTCATCCTAGAAATGCTAGACCTCATCAACAGACAATAAAGCTTTTTGGGTGTCATAAACACAACTATAAAAAGAAAAACTTCCCTGATTCTAGAACTGTGGACACTGAAGCCAACTGGTGCCACTTTCAAGACCACTCATACTATTAAAACTTTGAAGTCTTTAAAAAGTCAACAGTACAGAAAAAGGTCAATGGCGAACCACCTGCCTGAATGATGCTGTTATAATGACCCACTGTGAGGCCTGAAAGGCGCCTCTTCAGTTCTACCATAATAAAACACAGCCTGTTCTTGGAGGTTAGAATCTTGAGAATGTCATTACCTCTTTAATTGCTGAGTAATGTATGTCAGAATAGATTTTGATCTCTTAATCAAGAGTAGGGTTTTCATGGAGGGAGCCAGAAGCCAGCAAAAACACATACTCCAAGTGTCTCAATATTTTGAAAAATGAGTAGTGCATTTTATTTTATCAGGTAAAAAGAATGAATGAGAGATTTATGGCACCCCTTAAGTGACATTGGTGAGAAAATAAATTTACATGGGTGAAAAAGAACTACTTGGGTGAAAAAAATGGATTGGTAGGTATTTAATGCTCCTGTGGTCTGCTGTAGAATATTTTTGAAACAAATTGTGAGAAAATATGGGCCACATACATATGGGAGAAACAGATGACAAAAGGAGGAGACAGGACCAAAGTATACCAAACTGTCAAAACATACAGGCTTATTTTCCACATCTTCTGTTATTGGCCTGATTATAGAGAAGAGCATCCTTTCAAAGTTCAGCCTTAGATGGTAAAAATAGAAAAGTTTCTGAAATAGCTTCTGATTAAAAAAAAAATCAACTTAGGTTTCAAATTGGGAATTTGTTTAAGATCATGGAATCTTAATGTGTGATCTGTAAAATTTTGGAAAGTTTGGTACAAAAACAGTTTACCTGTTTAACAGTTTGTCTTAAAGAATGCTTAGTAAACAGATGCATGATTAAATTGGCTTAGATTTTTAATTTTAAAAGATTTTAAGAAAAGATTTGTGAGTTTAAGTTCTAGTAAGAAATCAGATTTAACTATGGTATAGGAGACTAAAATACCTAAGAGATATACATTAGAACCAATACTTAAATTATCTATGAATTTTCCAAAGGCACAATCCTAGAAACTGTTTAATACCTGAGGTGTTACATCAGCTTCAGGCTCACTGATTAGCTTGTACTTTTTGTTTTCTTCCAATAGTTTCTGACAAACAGGAGGTTTATCAATTTTTATGTACCTTTTGCAAGATGTTCTGCAGTCTTGATATATATCCTAAAAAGAACAAAGAACAAATAATTTAGGATATTACTATATCTTTAGAAATATCTGTTAAGCAAAGTAACATAATGAACAACACAAACATAAAAAGTGGACTTGCGATAACATGCAAGGGAGGAGGATGAGGGGTTATCTGAAGTACTGCAGTGTTTGTAATATTACTTTACTCTACAGACCTTAACTGTCAGCAGACTGGCATTTGATGTGAGTAGAATACTACTTTTCATCTTTGTCAGTTCATTGAGAGAAGAGAGCATATTAAATTTGGCATGTTAGCTTCCAACTTTAAACACAGTTTTAATACAACATAACAATCTATATTCATATATAAATGTGTAAGGGTTGTCTGCCTGTCACACAAACACTCATGCACACCTGGCCTTTAAAATTTGATCTTGTTCTCAATCGACAGCTTTTGCTGTGACACACACATGCCAGACAGCTTCAATAACATCATATACATAGCTGTACAGGTGAAATGCTTAAGTAAACACTTTCATAGCCTACAATTACAGATATCTCTTCTCATTTCCTTATGAAACTACTCAATCTCATTCATGCATTTAACCCTTCCATCCAACCATACACCATGGAATCTAGGGAGGTTGTTCACCCGGACCTGGCCAAATTCTAGTGTACACTGATGTTACAGCAATTCCAGCAAAGCTGAGTCCACGAGAAAACATTCAATTTAGCTTAGCAAAAACAACCCCTGAACTATGCCATTTCTCAGTTAGTCAAATTTATGTAACTGATTCAGCAACATACATATCTTTATAATTCCTCCCCCACCCCCATATATTCATCTCTTCTCCAACCTTTTAGTAATCAAGACTTGATGACTACAATTCCCATCATGCTCTATGGCAGATTATTTCATCAACCCCCACGCAGTTTCAATATGAGCACCAGCAAAACTGTGATGTCATCTGAGATAGTAGCTTCTATGTATTTTCTTTCCTTAAACTGTTTGTAAAAACAATTTCAATACCTTGCGGGATTACATTTTTTATTTTAGAGTACAACTTTTTCTCTCATCGTTGGTTATGTTTAGCCAAACTGCATTAACAAAACACATTTTCCCCTATATTTATTTTCATGTACATAATTTTCAGAAAAATGTGTAAGTCCAGAACTGGCTTATGCAGTGATGTCAATCGTTACCTATTATGATATCACATTTGACATCATCTATGCAGTGACATTGGCCCCACTGTCATACACTTGGTCAAGTATGCATTTTACTCTACTGTGTATACACACATGAAAATAGCTCTGAAATGCACAGCCTTGTCATTTTTACAAAAAGCCTACACTGTTGTCCACCTGCATATCGCCATTAACTTACCAATATGAAATGAATGACCAGCATTAACTGCTTTTTGAAGTAAGCAAACTACAGACGGAAACTATTAAAATAAAAAAAAGTTATGTGATGGACCTAAGTTACCACTGAACACACTGACTTTTTTTGTAGCTCCTATAGATGCTTTTATACTTACTGTATAATAAATCAATGTAAATTTTTAGCTTTCATACCAACTTTTTGGCCAGTTTCTTACTTTCAATGAATCAGCTTTAAATCGCCTTTATAGGATTAATGAATACAACTACTTGTGAAGCCCTGTGCTAACTCCTTTACTCAGGACCAATACTATAATAATACACAATTCCTCAGGCTTTTGGTTTAATGTTTCACCACATTATTGCACTGTTTCATCTTTGTGTTTTCCATGCACTTTTCTGTTTTAAAAAAAAAAACACTTTTGTTTTGGTTATCCATATTACAACACCTCTAAGTGCTTTTCCCATTCCATTTTATTTGAGGACCACACAAACACATATGCAGTATCAAGAACTTCCTATCTTTGCCTTCCATTACAGCCTCTGTTGATACTGCCCTAGGACATTTGCCATAAAACAAGCAAAACCTGAGAACAAAATAAGGAAATTATAACTGATAACACAAGAAGAGACCTCTTGCACTGAAAAACTATCAACATGACTTTTGCTATAACTAATGTAAATGTATCATTTTCTAATAACTTTGAATTCTAAAAATACAAAAGTAATAGAACTTTCATATTTAATGTATATTTTGATAATACTATCAACTGCACAACATAAGCCTGAATATTTAGTTGCACTGTGAGATGAGTGGCCTAGGAAACAAGGATGTGAATGCAGGAAGAAATAGTAAGAAGCAGGCAGAGCAGAACAATACCATTGCAGAAAAACACAACTTAAAGGAATTCTGTCTCTGCAAGAAAAGGCGACTTGTAGGTAATTGTTTCCTATGCATGTGTGCTGCATGCTCCAACAGAATGACAATCAAAGGCAATAGCATAAGACTGGTGGTTTGGAAGGAAGCAAATTATGCTTCCTAAGTCACTACAGTACTGATACTCACCAAGTGGCAGGGATGTCTGATGCTGTCTGAATAGGAGAGAATCCAAGAAAGAAATACTAGAAGTGGCAACATCTTTTTCTGCCAAAGAAAGCAGAGGCAGTGCTGCCTTATATAGAGTAGGCATGTTGATGATGGCCTATGTGGCCCGTCCTTTTCAATGTTACAGAAGGTAAAGATGTACTGAGGTCTCTGAATGCCGAAGGGAAATGTGACTTGAGAGACTTTATAGAAACACACCCTGATCCCAGTAGTTTTGTGTGAGAACTGAAAGCTAAAGAGATCAAGTGCTCAACTGGTGGCAGGAAAGGAGGCCAGTGTTAGAAAGTGATGGGGGTTAAGGAAGTATGGTACATAGGTAAGCAATTCCATTATACAGGCTAGGCTTACAATAGTGAGTTTACTTGAAATTATCACTTAGTTTACTTTATTACCATAATAACATCAGCTGCATGTCATTTAATTTACTGAGGCTCACAAAAATAGCATGTGAATACAAGCATACAACATAAGTACAACAGTAAAACTTATTTGCAAACTATCCCAAAACAACCAATTAAACAAAAAATATTAAAGCACATTGATCAAATTATTATAGAAGTCTTTTCAATTCAAGATATTAAGTAATGAGCCTTGCTGCTTATGGGTAATTGCTATAACAAATTATGGTAAATTTTTTTTCTGGAGCAATAAAAGAATTTTACCAAACATTAGAAGTATAGGCGAATACTGGGCAGGGCCTAAAACATATTATATACATGAATGTTATCCTTGGGAATAGTGTTCAGACAGTAATTATTTTCAGTTTATATGATACTAATAAGACATCTGATTGATAAAATGTATTGATCTTCTTTCATTTACTGATAAAATACAACTGTACATATCAATAAAACCTAAAGATCCATCTTCATTTAATTAAATGCTTTCATATGGAAAAATATTGAAAGACTGAAAATTTTACTTAAAATTCTGAAAAAAGTTATTTCTTGAGTTTTAATGCTGCAAAAAGCAAAACAAGACTGATTTATTAATGATTTTAACTTTAGCCTGGCACTTTAGATACTACCTCCACAACATGTTAACAGTTTTACTTTAGTCCTCGGACTGCCACATTGGGTTCTACCTATGAATTTTACTGGATTTTAAAATCCTTCTTTAAAGTTGTAAATGGTTCTCTTCTCTCTAAAGTTATCTTTTCTTACAGAATTTTTGGCATGTATTTCAGAAAAAGCTTGTTAAGCTTTTTACAGCAAAAGGAGAACTTTTATTGAAAATGTAATTTTATGTTTTTTTTAATTAATACTTAATTTATTAGCATCTAAAAAATGTTATTTTCACTTTTTCATTATATATTTTTGTGTTGCTCAAAGGCAAAAGAATATGTTTACATGCAATATTACATACATAAAACAAGGAAAGGTGCAATACATTTTAACTAGCCGACACCCGCAGTAGCATACGGCAGTGTAAGAATAGGAATGGAAAACGGTGAGAAAGGAATTCAGAAATCAAGAAGAAACAAATACTTATTCAAAGACGCAGTGTGCATGTAGAATTTCCGGCCAAGCAGGATTACATGTGAAAGTGATAAATAAATGAGGCTTTCCGAATTTACGTACTATGGTCATGGCATCCTGATAGTTTTGATGCATGTATCTTGGACTTCCTGGAAATGTGGACGGTAATATGATCATTTTGCCTACACGTACGTTGTTATTTTCAGCGTTTGCATGCAGTGCATCTGAAAGTCCTTTGTATTGTTCCACGCCCAGATCTTGTTGATGTAATCTGAGATAGTTGAGACGCGCGCCCTCTGTTTTAACATATGCATCTACGACGTACTGTTGGAATAGTTTGCCGCCGGAGTGCAAAATACTAAATGTATTCCTCATTGTTAATCCGTATGCGTAAAATTGGCATTGAGTAAGCCTTATTTGTTTGCCGGTTCTTTTATCGGGAACATGTTGTAAATCTTTGTGCCAGCCAATGTCTCTGTAAGGGAATAAAAGTGGGTAAACCACAGGATCGCAATTCATATTGAGCGTGGAAATCTGTTTACAGGAGTTGCCTATGGGATAGATGCAAATGTCCCTTTCGGTAGGCGGTTTGCTATCTTCTCCGACGAAAATCACTGCAGCATCGGTGTGACATGTCGGGGCATTGTATCGTCGTAAATCCTGCCTAGGGTTTTCCTTGAAAACCATTCGTACAGATGCTGTTGGATTGGACTGAGCGATTTCATGCATGTGTTTGTGTGATTTAGCGAAGGGGTTGATGGTTCCGATCATGGAATCTAGCTGGAGAAGTACATGTTTGCTGCATATTTATTTTGTAAGCGTACTTCAGTAGCTTGCACTGTGCCAAAAACATACAACTGTCCATAACCTGGGGCCTCATGTATAAATGGTGCGTACGCACAGAAATGTTGCGTACAAACCTTTCCACGCTCAAATCGCGATGTATAAAACCTAAACTTGGCGTAAAGCCACGCACATTTCCACGGTAACTCATACCTTGGCGTACGCAATTTCTCCGCTCGGTTTTGCAGACTGGCGGCACCCAGCGTCAAAGCAGTGCTACTGTTCCTGTGTGATCACCCTTTCTTTATTAGACCCACATTCCTGACGCGGCTTTATAAATACACTGAAATTAACTGCATATTGTTTATTAGTGTAATGCATCTGAGCGTAATTAACCTGTAGCGATATAATGGGCCAGGGAATTGCCATAGTATTCCAAATACCATAACTGCTTTAGCGTTGTTACTCTCACTGCATCTTGTTCTTCTTTTTGCTGCTCCCGTTAAGGGTTGCCACTGCGGATCATCTTTTTCCATATTACTCTCACTGCACCACTCGGAGTATTTATATCACTGTATCTGAGTGTGAATCACAGCAGCAGATGATCGGAAAGAGAATTATCGGTATACAGTTTCAAGTACACACTACCTCAACCACAGCAAAAAGCGTCAAAGCCTTTCCTGTACGGACCTCGCATTTCAGAAACAGTTTCATCCCAAGAACTATAAACGCACTCAATCAGTCCATCAAGTGCTCCTTGCAGAACTGTTTGTACTTATAAGTACAATCACCTCACTGTAAACTTACACTACAGTTATAATATTGCACAACCTGCACTACTTTATAAAGCGCGTATGATGACAATATCATTTTTAAGATGAAATGCAGCAAAATATGTTGCTTATAGTATACAGATAAAACTTTAACTTCATTTAAATAATCTGTATTGTTAATAATTAAACATGTGAGGACACGGTGCCGCAGCGTATAGCTAGTTCAAGGATAGCTCCTGCCTTGCGCTGTATTCTTGCTGGTGCTGACGCGACACTGGAAGGATAGACGAATAGAATAATGAAACATGTACTACGAAGATATTTCAATGTTCTTAACGTCTGTTTCAATGGCTTAACGTCTATTACAGAGCTGATTGTGTGGCGATTGGAGAAAGAAAAGTATGGACAGGAATTGGAGGTTAGTACGTTTGAAAGAGACAGTACTTCTGTAATAAATTATTTCATCGAAGGTCGCACATGGTGTAGCAAGCCTCTTGCGTGAGATATGAACAAGCACTGCGCCACCGTGTTCCCATGTTTAATAACATGCTTTCATTCCTATCATCATGAAAATGATATCACGTATACATCTCAGTATTTTAATTATTCAGAGAGCTGTAATATCTCGAATGTAATGCATTCTGTGTCCTGTCGGAGAAAGAGAAAGAACGGAAGCACGTAGTGATTCACACACATAGAGCACATAGAAGATCAAACACCGAACAAAGCATTTAACATGCTACTTGAGAAACTAGTAAAATAAACGATTTTAAGATGAAGTTTATGATGTTCTACTTTAATGGCAAAATAAACTACGTGATTAAAGTGGAAATTTCGAGATTAAAGTTGACATTTCGTGCTTTTTTCCCACTGTGTGCCTATGTTTTTTGTTTGTACCCTAATACGCTTTCATATGACACTCAGACGGTGGGCTACGACTTGCCTTTTCACGGCGACTTTGATATACGATTTCTTTTTTATTTCGGGCACTGTGCGACTTTGTGAATTTGATCGTTCGAGTTTTTCCGACACTCTGTCACTCGATCAACTTTCTTTTGTTGATTATACCACTGTTTAAACCAACAAATAGTACGTTTTTCCTTTGCCTCCACTTGGTATTCGCTGAAATTCTTATATTTTCCCCTGTGCTTTTCCCATTGTCTTTTCACAGAAGGCTATTTATATTGATTTGCATATTCAAAGAGGCGTAATTCTGGGAGGAGTTGGGGCGGGACATAAGGCGCGTGCACGTACGTTACTTTTCACTCTGGTCGGGATTTATGTAGTGGAAGAACGTGAAAGTATGCGTGCGCACAGATTCCTGCATCTGGATTTTTCTGTGCGTACGCACAATCCCGCTTTTGTGCTTACGCCATGTTATAGTGTGAGTTCTACGCACGGCATTATACATGAGGCCCCTGGAGAGGCAGAAGTGTTAGCGTATAGTGGAGAGATTTGACGATAAATTTGCCCATGTATTTAAAAACAGTATGGTCCGTGGCCAGGAGGTTAAATTATCTGTGCACCCATGGAAGCAAACGATATAGAAGAGTTATATTCTCAAATGTGTTCACGATAATTTTTAGCTTCTGATGTTTGCTGTGTAAGAAGCTGCTGTAAAGACACTGGTGGCTCCCGCAAAGGTGGTAAAACTACTTTACCGTTGTGGCAGCACCTCAAGTACTTGTTGGATGTATTACGCTCAGCAGGCCAGTACAGTGCATGACATGGAAGAGGACTAATAGGAATCGAGAAATGCTGTGTCGGTTGCGTGTGGGAAGGACTGGTTTTGAAATGGAAGCAGGACGAACCAGAAGAGAAATATATACAAGAGATGAATTTGTTAAAATTCCTGAGGTCAGTGTCCGTATTTACTTGATTAATACTGTGTTTCAATTAAATATAATTTTAATAACTAATCCTGAATTGTTAATCCTGAATGAGGTAATTCGATGAGATTTTCCTTTAAAGTCCATATGTTCAAAGCTAGGCCATTACACTCACAAATGATTCTCATTACATCAAATTAATTTTTATGTACCTCCATCTGGTATCTGATGTGCCATAATTCATATTCATATAGCAAGTATATTTGGTTAATATGTAGTATTAGTCAAAACAAAAAAAAAAAATAAATTCTTTACCTGTATTTCAGAGTTATTATTTGCAGAAAAATGAATGCGAAAGGATGTTGAAGATCCACGCCCCACCACCATATAAATAAGAACAACACCGTGATGTCCTGCTGGCTCTGATGTCTCAGCAATCGGACCCATGGGAGACAGTGAAGTAACATTCCACTTGACATGGGACCCAGAATGGTCATGTGAAGGCTCAATTATGGCTGTATTTTTCTTAAAATGGAGAATTCCCAGCTTCATGTGTGCATCATGATCTACAGATAAATTATTATAATTTTTAATAATTTCAGAACAAGAAATTATTCAAACAACCAGCCCATTAAATACTGTATCATCATTAGAATAATTCTATAATAACAAAAATATGAACAGATGAATGAATAAGAATAAATAAAAGATGACAAGTGATGTACTGAAAATTATAACCATGGAGATTTTACAGATATTCTCAAGTTCATTCAGGGCCGGATTTATATGAAAAGAGGCCCTAGGCTATTCCACTTATGAGGCCCTTTCACCTTCCATTTTTAAGTTTGTAAATTACATGAGAGATAATAAAATTTTGCTAACAATTTGAATGTAGGCCCGTCTTGATCTTGAGGCCCTAGGCTGAAGCCTAGTTAGCCTATAGGAAAATCCGGCCCTGAGTTCATTACTGATATGTTTGTGCATTCAAAATACAATGGCTGCATAAACATATTTGGACATGGTGCTATTGTTCCAGTAATACACAGGGAGCTAATAATTTCCTAAGAATTAAGTTTTTTTGGATGCCACCAAGGAACTGTACAGGAATTTTTAAAGCCTTTTTCCCTTTAGAAAGTTTTTTTTTGCTTTTTTTTACCTGCACAGGAATAAAGGTAGTGGAGTGTTTGTGAGAAGTGTGTGGAAAAGTCACTTTACTTTAAGTTGTACTTTTTACTTGAATTCAGAACTAGCGTTGGCAAGGGTAGACAGGGTAGTTGTGGAAACAATGAATTGTGTAAAAAAATAACGAATGTAGTAGGTACGAGTAGTTAAAACTAACTGAGTCCATAGTGGGATGAAGTTAAGGCATATAAAGAATAAATGTATAGAGCGCCGTATACTGTAGTACTAGCACAGTAAGGCATTGTCACTAGTAGAAAGCAAGGGTACATGTGTTAATTTCTTAGAAAGAAAGCATTTATTTAAGTACATGTAGGCGGCTGACTTCAAAGTGGTTAAGAGAGTGGGTCAGCGGTGGTAGAAACAGACAAGCAAATGAGTAAATAACCAGTGGGTGATAATCAGTAAACAAGTGTTCTTAGTAAGAAGGAAATAGTGGGTAAAAAGTTCTACAGTACTTGATAGAACAGTTCTTTGCAGTCAGGAAAGCTAGTGCAATTAAGAGCGTTACAGTAAGGGTTCAATAATAGGAAGGAATACATAATGGTGTAAAAGCAGGGGGCATAAAGTTAGGAAAATACACAATGAAAGGTAAAGTTGAATAACTTTAAGGAATGACAACCAGAAAGCAGTCGACGGGGTGGAGTATTACAGGAGCTTTAGGGGACAGAATGTATTAAATAACTGCAATGTTTCTTTAATCTATTAATTTATTAATTTTATTACAGTTAAATCATTTACGTTTAATAAAAAGAGTTGAGCAGTTTAGTAAACCAAAGCAAAATTTTAAAAATTAGTCTAGCGTAATGCAAGTTCTGTTGGATGTTGGACTTTTTAGAGATATGGCTTGAAAGAGTAAGTCCTCCTTGAAGGCGGTGTAGATGCCTGCTGATTCAGCATCCAAAGCTCATGGTCACTGTAATGGGAGAGGATTTGTCTGGCTTGTTTTACAGTAGAGAATTAATGGCCCCGGCCCAGATGTCCTATAGAGAGATAGTGTGCAACCCTAAGGTGGCCCAGGAAGAGATTCCAGTCCACAAAGGAAGAGATAGGTGTGTCAAAGTCACAAAGCACAAGACAAATGATGCACATTGTTCAGGGGCATTAGGAAATTAGTGAATAAATATATAAACTCTTGACACATATTTTTAGGAAATCACTGGGCAATGGGGAAATTCTGAAGGACTAGAAAATGACAAATATTATCCTGTTATATAAAAAGGGTAATCGAGCAGATCCAAGTAACTATAGGCCAATGAGCTTAATGTGTATCACTGATAAATTAATGGAAGGAATTTTAAAGGATAAAATTGAACAAACATATGACAAGAAAATGAGTTTTATTGAACATTCAGCGTAGTTCAGACATGAGAGGTCATGTTTTACTAACATGCATAAACACTATGAGGAAGCAACAAAAAGCATGCGGCCAGAGTGATGCATTTCATATTTTTTATCTTGACTTTCAGAAAGCATTTGATAAGGTACCACATAAGAGATTGGGCATTGAACTTAAAGAAGTGTGAGTTCGGGGTATACTATATTGATGGGTGAAGAACTGGCTAAAACACAGAAGTAGAGGGTTATGGTGCTAGGAACCTTGTCAGAATTTGGTTAAGAGTGGTGTTTCATTAGGGCTGCTGCTATTTTTAATATACTGTGACCAATGCCGCAGAGAGTATTTCAATTGGAAATAAACACACTCTTACACCTCCTCTTTGCGGGATCAGCTGCAGGCTTGCTGGCTTCGAACATTTAAAAGACTGAGCAGCAGCCATCCTGAGGTCTCACGCTCCTGTCCTCTCTTCCCCTAGACTCCCTCTGCTCCGATCGCTGCTTCCAAGATGCTGTACCCCCTTGAAGAGGAAGACTTTGTGTTCTTTTGACCAGGAGTCAGGGCCGAGGTTTCACTTTTGACAGCTGTTGCCAGTGTGGCAGGACCGCTTCTGAAAGAGTCTTGTGTTTGTATCTGCCAGAACTGCAATAAATCTTCTGCTCCTTGGAAACCCTTCTGTGCTCTCCTGTGCAACTTTGTGACCCAAGCTTAACAATACACAAATTAACTGCATAGGAATATACAGGGCAGCACGGTGGTGCAATGGTAGAGCTGCTGCCTCGCAGTAAGAAGGCCTGGGTTCACTTCCCGGGTCCTCCCTGCATGGTATTTGCATGTTCTCCCTGAGTGGGTTTCCTTTGGGTGCTCCGGTTTCCTCCAACAGTCCAAAGACGTGCAGGTTAGGTGCACTGGCGATCCTAAATTGTCCCTGGTGTGTGGGTGTGTGTGTGTGTGTGCCCTGCAGTGGGCTGGCACCCTGCCCGGGGTTTGTTTCCTGCCTTGCGCCCTGTGTTAGCTGGGATTGGCTCCAGCAGACCCCCGTGACCCTGTAGTTAGGATATAGCGGGTTGGATAATGGATGGATGGATGGAAGATTATACAATAAATAACAAGCTGATTAAATTTGCATAAGATACTTAGCTAGCTGGATTGGCAGGTAAGCTAAAATCCATTGATTCATGACAGAAGGACATGAGCAGCATACACTCTTGGGCAAGTTTGTGGCAGACGAAATTTATTGTAAGTAAATATGAAGTATTACATGCAGGAAGTAAAATGTTAGATTTGAATACACAATGGGAGGTCTGAAAACTGAAAGTACATCTTATGAGTACGATTTAAGAGTTGTAGTGGACTCGACATTATCAACTTCAAGACAATGTTCAGAAGCCATTAAGAAGGCTAAAAGAATGTTAAGTTATATAGCACGATGTGTAGACTACATGTCAAAAGAGGTTATGCTCAAGCTTTATAACGTACCTCTGAGGCCTAATCTAAAGTACTGTGTACAGTTTAGGTCTCCAGGACACAAAAAAAAGACATGGTAGCACTAGAAAAAGTCCAGAGAAGAGCGACTAGGTTGATTCCAGGGCTACACGAGTTGAGTTATGAGGAATGATTAAAAGAGATGAACATTTCCATTTTAAGGAAAAGGAGATTAAGTGGTGACATGATTCAACTGTTTAAAAGTTCAAATTATAAAAGGAATTAATTAGTTCAGTGGATTGAGACTGTTAGTTTAAAATGAGTTCAACAAGAATGCAGGAACACAGTTGGAAACTTGTTACAAGTAAATTTTGCACTAACATTAGGACATTCTTTTCACAGAGAACCACAGACACATGGAATAATTGATCGAGTAATGCAGTAGACAGTAGGAGTTAAGGGACCTTCAAAGTTAGTGTTGATGTTAATTATTATAATTCTGATATAAAGTGAAACAATATCAATGTAGGTAAACATCTAAAAAAGTAATGAATAAGATCTAATCAAATTTTATATTCTTTGCTTTAATAATGTATGTTTCTCAAATTACATATTTACAAAGCTACTTTTTTATGCCTTTTAACAAATAAAGTTTTTTGTGACAAAGGCAAAATCACAATAGGCATGTCTATGACAGTTATTGAGAATACTGAAATATAACTTAATATAAGCAAATTATTGAATACATACTTGTATATATTAGTTCAAATATTCCTTTAAATAAACAAATCACAACAAGAGATAGCCCCACAGAAGAGAACTTTTGACACTAGTCTAGATCTACTACTTTACTTTGAAACAGAGACGCTATTTCTTACCAATGCTTACCACTTTAACAAAAAGTAAACATTTGAATAAAATGTGCACATATTTTGTAATTACTAACTTACTATGTTTACCTTACCTCCTAAACACAGAGAGTGGGGAAAATGAACTGCTTTTAGAATGGCTGGATCACAGTCAATATCAAAAAGTGGGCCAACAATCTTCCATGGTCTTTTCAGTTGCATACTGTATTTGCTCCAGGATAGTACTGAATATGTGATTATAATTATTCCTTCTACTTCAAATACTAAACCAGTTGCCATGCACTGGTATGTCCCTTCACTATCCAGCTTCAAGCTATTGAGAAAATAAAAACATAAACAATAATCATAAGGTTGGTTGTTTTTAAATTTTTTTTCCAAAAATAATGGATTGTGAAAAGGCATTTCAAAATACTTACACAAAGCCCCCTTTGGAAGTATTTGTTGGAGATACTTCTTCACAGGACAGAGTCTATAACATAATACACAAAAAGCATCCAGCAGATATATCATTATAATTGTTCAGGTTTTAACTTAGATCTGTTTATCTGGAGCTATTCTTCATAACTTATGGGGTAAAAAGTTCCCATAGTCTCATTTGAACAATGAAGTTATAAAGTTACCATAACCTGCATGTCTTGTCCGACTTAAAATGGTAAAATCCTCAGGTCTCTGATCAAGGTTTTTGATCAATATATATAATTATTGAATTTTATATATTTATATTATATATTTAATATCTTAACATTATTAAAGAAGAAAAGCTTAACTTTCTGCCTACTATTATAAGTAAAATATGCTTTACATGTATTAAGTTTCTGACAGTACTTAAGAAAAATGACATATACCTTCCCCTGCAATAAATATTTCACATGGATACTACCACAGCACTAATACAATGCTTTCCTGTAAACTGCTAAGAAAATGTTCAGAATCAGAGTAATTGTGGGTCTGGTCAAAACCTTAACCTAAATATTCTTCAGTAAACACACCAAATCCAGATCCACAAGGTGCACATATAGAGACATATTCCATACAGAAAATAATATTGTTTTAAAGCTAAAACACAAATGTATTTTTATATGCAAATGTGTTAAAAATTACATACTTGCAAAGCCTTGCATTTTTCACACCATGGCTTAAGGTAGGTCTCTGTAAAGGAAAAAAAAACACTAGAATTTATATACTGTAGTTGGTATTGCAGACATTTAAAAAAATGTCTGAATACACCATACCTTAGTATAAAATGCATTAAACCACTTCTCTAAACTTTTTGCTATTTGTGCCTGACAAAAAGAACGAACCAAATACATAAGCATGCTATCTATCTATATATATAAAATTCTTTTCGTGTTTGAAACGGAAATTACATATGACCACGCGATATGGAAATTACATATGAAACGGAAATTACATATGACCAAGAAGTGCGCCCCGCGTCGTCCTCTCCCAGCCCTCCTGTCTGGACTATAGCGCTGAGCTGTCTGCTGCCAGGCGCGTTCTGACAGAGAAGTTTTATTTATTCGTCCACGTGACTGTCGCGGAAACTGCCACATTGTAACTTTTTTTTAGTTGGCAGTACTTGATAGTAGAAGAGATAAGGAAAACAGCTTTGCAAATTTCTACCTTTTAACTGTGGCGAGCTGTAAACAATGTGAATGAGAACAGAGTGGACGCTGGGAGGCGCGGAATGTCGGGCTGCGCCGCGGGGTCGAGAGCTTCGCAGTTTCGGGCAGCGTCCTCTCTTCTCGCACTGTTTGTGACACTTCAGGTGCCCTGTCGGTTCCTAGGAGAGTGGAAATCTTTGCGAATGAGTGTAATCGGCGCCATCGAAGCAGGACTCTGTTTGTAAATTACCCTGCACGACTACTTACTGTCCTTTAAGGTGAGTTCAGGTCACTAAAACCCCGCAACATTCAAGGTTCCTTTTGTGATTAATTATTTTAATAAGCAAATCACAGGCACATAGTGCAAGGTTGTCAGGCAGAAATTTGGACGATCACATAGAAAATGTAATTTCTATACCACAGCAATCGTGTAGCGCCTTTCACAAGGGATCTACTACCGAGACATAATCCAAATACATTTTACCTGCTGTTAGTACTACTTACCTGTTGTGTTATAGCGCCTTTAAAATGTAGTTTACCCCAAAACACTCCAGTTGTGCTCAATATATCTTTACTTCTTATATGTTAATGTTTTACTGTTTAATAACTTATGGACTACATTTTATTTTTTTCCCTTGCACTCAGTGAGCGAAGCCACTGGGTAATCAACTAGTAACAAATAAGAAAATCATAGCTGTTAAGATGTATTTATCATGTGTGTGCTTAGTTTCAGAAATAAGCAATTTTTAACCAGAGTTCCAGCTTTTCCAATTTAAAATCTATCCCCCCAGCCATCTTTTACACATGTTTCATACATGAAGCTGAAGCAGTAACTGGTGGCAAAAAGTCAAGCCCTCCACATTGTTTGTGTGTTTATTAAAAAGGGGTACAAAAACAGATAAATAGATTCAAGCATTTCATTTTTTTTAAAATGGGCAACACTAATATAAACAGTGCTCATCAAGAGAAGACACAAATTTGCTTCCAAGATCAGTGATGAACAGTGATAAAATGTGCAGGATCACAGTTCATTTAATTGCTATGGTAACAGTTGGGTACTTTGACCCTTAAAATTCTGAAATCATATTTGGAAATAAAGTTACTACTCTCATATGTTGCAGTAAAAATAATAACCAACAACCGCAGAAGCGCTTTTTCTCCAAATTACAAAAAACCTAGCCACTGGAGCCCATCTGAAATGTAATTGTACCAGCTGCATCTGCTGATTTGAAAAGTCCTCCAGTTCATTCAGTGTATCTTTCATATTAAAAATATTAATTGCATTAATAATAACAAGTAATTAATTAATTCCCAATCTACTTATAACTGTTGCCCTTACGTTTGGTATTCATTACTGGTTTATATAGTATCCACTCTCTGTGATACTAACTGACTTTAATTATCTTGCACTTGAATACTCTGTGTACTTAACATACTTTCTAAATCTATTACTATCATGACTAGTTCCATTATTGTACTGTATGCTTTCTGGACTTGCACTCATCTTCAGCTCTTTTTCCTGTTTTGGTCTTTTGTCTTTTCCTTTATTTTTGTTCTTTCTTTTTTTCTTAGTATTTTTTCCGCTCTGTGGGCAGGTCCCCAAAGAGGAAGGTGACAAAGCAGTTTCTGTCCATCTCATATTCTTGATTGTCAGCCAGGTGGCAATACTCAGACTTTACTTCTTGGTACTCACCATAACTGTTTGAGCACTATTTTTCACAGTGTCACTTTACCCCAGTTTTCAAGTTGTACCCTGGTCACCTGCATGTATTTAACCCTGTCTGTCATTCTTAATTACCTGCATAAACCCAAAGTCTCCAAATACCACAAAACAGAAGTAAACACTGCTGCAAAAGATAAGGAAAAAAAAAGTTAAAATATCTTTCCTGACTTCCTGCACTAACTTCCATTATTCTGTCAATGCCTATATCTCTTTTTTTATTGTCAGACTGTGGCCTGAAAATATCAGATAAAACCTATCCAAAATTCAAGTGCCAAATCCAGCAGATTAGCCCGGTTCTGGCTGCTTAACCTATGGGTATATGCTCTCTGTCTTGACACATATAAGTAGACAAATGCTGGCTCTTACATTATACAGGAATAATCAGGTTTAACGTATTATCACTAAAACAAAATCTAGCCACTTTTCAAACTGGCCAATGCAATTCTTCCATTTTTAATTGTATTTCTTTTATTTTTTTCATCTCGTTTTAACTCCACTTTTTTCTTCACTCACTGTTTCTTCTTTCTTTCATCCCTCTCCTTACATTCCCTGTTGCACTCTGACATTTCATCTGAGCTCTTGTCAGTCTCAGGTAAGTCACCTGCCCATTTACTGTGGACGGGTCATGATTCTTTCTTACCCTGTTTTTGTTCTCTTTTGTGGTGGCTATTTTGCATGCTTGTACCTCACATTTTTCATGTTAACAGATCTGTCAAACGCCGTCTCTAAATTTTCACACACCACCATATTGTCACTTTATACTGTTCCTGCTTTTTTCTGTATACTGTTCTTCATATGGGCCAATTTTAAATTGTCAGTTTACTCAAAATGCATCTCTTTGGTATGTGGGAGAGGAGTATAATCCAGTAACTGAAAATTATAGATTGTATCACCCTCCAGTGAAGCATTAAAAGTTATCATGTAGCAATATTTCACAAAACACGAGAAAAGCACACACAAGCAAAAAAAATGTTTAGAGGTATATAACTCTATAAAAACACAAACATTGCTAAGTAATTAATACACTCTTACCTGTTTTCAGGTTATGTTTAGTTTTCCGAGAATCTACTTCTTTTTCATCTTCTTCAAAATTTTCTTCTGCTAAGGATGACGTTCCAGTTTCTGCATGCCCCCAAGTATAATGAAAAGAGCAGATTACAGAGATTAAAAAACAACAGTTATACACCAAGATTTGTGACTAAATTAAAGTCAATATATTTAGCAATGTTCAGTGAATTGATAAAAAATAAATTTACATTTAAACAGGCTCATGTGAAAAAATGTCATAATAAAATTTTAGTAAGATATTTATCGACCAGAATTTTCAATACAAGTAAAGTTAAAGCTGTTATACCCAAGTATTGACACGATAGTTTGAATAATTTGGTACAGGAAAAATGTTTTAATTTTCTGAGTAGTTATTGATAAAATTATTATTTGTCACCCCTAGTAGCCCTAAAATTAAAGGAACATCTGACATTGTATTTGATAATGGAAAGTGTCTGACTGGTTATGAGATTGTTTATGCATTTGCAAATACATGTGCAAATTATCTCTTTGTGGTGTATGAAGTATTATCATAAACAGTAAATTTTGTGGTTTGAGGTGTAAAACATCCTCTCTGTCTGACATACCATGAGCTAAAATGTGATTATGTTTCCATTTTAGACTTCAAGTAAACATCCTTTATCCACTGAAGTGGTTTAAAGAGCTGCTTTTCTATTATTCCAAATGTTTGATCAGAATCAAATGTATTTTTCCCCAAAGACAGTAATTAAACTGCTTGATCAAAAGAAATTACATTTTCTGTGATTCTTGGTAACTACCATAGGAAAAGCAACCAAGAAATTTTGCTGCATTTTTCAATCTTTAGCATGAAATAATGTGTGTAGTGTAGTTACATTTACCTGTGATGACTGTATTAAAATGTTCAAATGCATGTTACAGAAGAGTAAGGGAAGCCTGGAGTTCTTTAAAGTCATTTGATACACCGAGGCAGGAAAGGTCACTTACTGTTCAACAGTTACATATACAGTGCATTCAGAAGTGTTCAGACCCCACCACGTTTTTCACATTTTGCTATGTAGCAGCCTTACGATAAAATCAAACATCAAACAACCCTTACACTCCAGAAGCATAAAAATTATTTATTAAAAATAAAAAAATACATCACATTAACACAAGTACCTGTACTCAGACACCTTTACTCAGCACTTAGCTGAAGCACTTCTGGCAGCAATTACAGCTTGGAGTATTCTTGGGTATGAAGTGACAAGCTACACACACCTTGATTTGGGGTTTTTATGCCATTCGTCACTGCAGACCCTCTCAGGCTCTGTTAGGTGGAAGATAGACTGTTGATGGACAGTTATTTTCAGTTCTCTCCAGAGATTAATGTTTTAGGGGGGCCATTCTAGGATATTCATAAGAGTTATCCTAAAACCACTCCTGTGTTATCTTTACTTTGTGCTTCTTGTTACTGTCCTGTTGGAAAGGGGACCTTCAGCCTAGTCGGAGTTCCAGAGCACTAGAGCAGTTTTTCATTTTGTACCTTGTTCTGATCAGCTTCCCCTCAACCCTAAGAAGTCTCCCAGTCCTTGTCACTGAAAAATAGACCCCACAGTATAATACTGTCACCACCATATTTTACCGTTGGAAAGGTATTGTGCAGGTGATGAGTGATGCCTGGTTTCCTCCAGACATGACACTTAGAATACAGGCCAAACAGTTCAATCTTGGTTTCATCAGATCACAGTATCTAGTTTCTAACAGTCCAAGAGTCCTTTGCATGTCTTTTTACAACCTCCAAGCAGGTTTTCATATGCCTCTTACTGAGGAGAGGCTTCCATAAGGGAACTGTGTAAACAGAAATATGGGTGGGATGAAGAAGTAGAAGTTAAGTGATTCCAGCAATGGAAAAAATGGATGGACAACTTGCAGCTACTTGTGTATTACAATGTGATTACAGACTTTATTGGAACAGAAAGAGAGCTACGAGAATTAGTTAAAAATTCTGACCAAGAAAAAAATTTGCAATGCCATGATGAAGAAAGAAATCGAATGGATTTTTAATCCACCATTGGCCTCCCATCAAGGCCGCATGTGGGAAAGACAAATTAGAAGCATATAAAAGGTCCTAAACTCAGTACAGGCATTAAACTGACTGGCTTTGGTCACATAATGTCCGCATAAATGTATCATTTTGGAGACGCTTCTGAAGATGGATATGGCACTGCTTCTTACCTTCTCCTAACTAATAAAGAACATAAGAGACATTGTTGGGCAGCACGGTGGTGCAGTGGGTAGCGCTGCTGTCTCGCAGTTGGGAGACCTGGGGACCTGGGTTCGCTTCCCGGGTCCTCCCTGCGTGGAGTTTGCATGTTCTCCCCGTGTCTGCATGGGTTTCCTCCGGGCGCTCCGGTTTCCTCCCACAGTCCAAAGACATGCAGGTTAGGTGGATTGGCGATTCTAAATTGGCCCTAGTATGTGCTTGGTGTGTGGGTGTGTTTGTGTGTGTCCTGCAGTGGGTTGGCACCCTGCCCGGAATTGGTTCCTGCCTTGTGCCCTGTGTTGGCTAGGATTGGCTCCAGCCGACCCCTGTGTTCGGATTCAGCGGGTTGGATAATGGATGGATGGAAGAGACATTGTTCATTTTTAATGGGGAGGTCAAGAGTGGCAGCACTGAAACCTGTAACAATACCAAGTTTGGAATTAACAGCAGCTGTGGTAGCAGCCAAAATAGATAAAATGCTAAAATGTGAACTGCAAATTCCCCTGCAAGAGACAACCTTTTGGACTGATAGGACCACCGTATTAAGGTACATTACAAATGAAAGTGTCCGCTACAAAACCTTTGTTGTCAACAGAGTTACAGTGATAAGGGAGGACACACAGCCCTCGCAATGGAGATATGTCACATCTACTCTAAATCCAGCAGACCAGGCATCACGAGGATCGACCATTGAAGGTTTCATCAAAAGAAAGATATGGATTCAAGGCCCAAACGTCCTCTTAAAGCCAGAACATGAATGGCCAAAAAGACCAGATGAAGGGGACTTGCTTATTAAGGATGATATAGAAGTCAAAGGCTGTGTAGTAAACTCAACAAGTGCAGAAGAGAAAACCAAAACAGTAAAAGAACTTATAGGCTACCATTCAGAATGGCTAAGTCTGAAGAAAGCAGTAGCATGGTTCCTTAAGTTCAAAGAGGTGCTATTGCATCTAAAAGACAAAAGAAAGGCATTCCAAGGCATGGTCATCTAAACTGAACACAACCCAGAAAGACAAAAAACACTAATCACAGAACATATGAAGTAATATAAATTAACAATGAAGATAAAGCCATTTTTCCTTAGAAGACTTGTCTAAAGTAAAAAAGGAAATTATTCGACATCGGTCAATTACAAGCTTATCCAGAAGTGACTAAAGCCTTACATAAAAATCAACATGTAAAGAAAAGTAGCCAAATTTACAAACTTGATCCACTCCTGCAAAGTGGAATCCTAAAGGTTGGAGCAAAGCAAACCAAAGTTGCTATGCCAGAAAAGGCTAAACACCCCACAATTCTTCACAAAAATTCACACGTTGGTGCCGTTATTTTGCAAAACATTCATAAAGAACATGGACACTGTGGATGTAACTACATGCTAGAACAGTTGTGTCATAAATTTTGGATCCCTCAAGCCAATTCAGCTATCAGAAAAATGATTTCAAAGTGTACAACCTGCAGAAGATACAATGCCAAAACGGGTTAGCAAAAAATGGAAGATTTACCCGAAGATCTTCTACTGCCTGACCAGCCGCCCTTTACCAACACTGGAGTTGATTATTTTGGACCTTTTCAAATAAAAAGAGGACAAAGCTTAGTCAAGAGGAGTACAGTCATTTTCACTTGCCTAACAATAAGGGCTGTACATATAGAAATTGTACACAGCTTGGACACTGATTTCTGTATCAATGCCATACGTCGACCTATTTGCAGAAGAGGGCAGATTAAAATTATGCACTCAGATAATGGAACAAACTTTATTGGAGCAGAAAGAGAGCTACGAGAATCAGTTAAAAATTCTGACCAAGAAAAAATGTACAATGCCATGAAGAAGAAAGAAATCAAATGGATTTTTAATCCACCATTAGACTCCCATTAAGGTGGTCTGTGGGAAAGACAAATTAGAAGCATAAAAAAGGTCCTAAACTCAGTACTTAACCAACAATGAAAGCCTTCAAACAGTGATGTGTGAAGCCAAATCCATCATCAACAACAGATCCCTTACATAGGTATCAGATGATCCGAATAACTTGGAGGCACTAACACCCAATCTTGCCAAATACCAGATTGGTGAAGTGTTGCAGTGATGCTTGTCCTTCTGGAAGTTTCTCCCATCTCCACACAGATTCTCTGGCGCTAAGCTAGTGTGTGAATTATGGATAATTATGGGGGTCACTGCATATATGGGGGCCATATAGCACCTTTCTCATGCTTAATTAGCTTCACAGAGTCTCAGAAAGAACAGCAGGGTATATATAACATTGAATTCAAATATTTTACTGCATAGAACACTAAAACAGATGCAGGATAGACAAAACATTAAACAGAATAAAAGACAATAAACGAGAGTAAAATACTAAACTCAATACAAGAATAAAAGTCTGAACAAATGACATAATTTGTGATATAACACACACACAAATTATCCTGAGCATCTGGACAGAGAGGTAAACTGAAATAAGGGGCAGAATGTTATGTTAAGTTAAAAGTCTTCCTGAGTTTTACATTGTTTGTTAAAAGAATGAATGGAGTCAGCTGATCTAATTAATTTCGGGAGCTCATTCCAAAGTCTGAGCGCTATACAGCTGAAAGATCTGTCACCCATTGAGTACAGGTTAGTGTGAGGCACAGCAAGACTACCAGAATCAGAGGACCTTAGTGGGTGAACAGGAGCATAGTGATGGAGAAGATCACTGATGTAGTCCAGTGCAAGGCATTTAAAGCTTTGTTGGTTATTAATAGAATTTTACATGCAATCCTGTAAGACACAGGGAGTCAGTGAAGGCAAAGCAGGATGGGTATTGTGTCGCTGGTTCGTTTAAGGACTCACACAGCAATTTTTTTGTCAACAACTCCCTTGCACATGCTCTTTCTTCCTTCCATCTACCTCACACTTTTTTTCTGTACCTAGTCCTCCTTGATTCTTGGAATGTCCATACACTCATGGATTTGACCACTACCAACCACCTTAGAGAACATCCCCTGTAGCTTCATGGATGTGGCCAATACCAAAGGATGGTGGAAGTTGAAAAAATTAGACCGATTACACAACGCAGGCCTACGAAATCCAGAATGACAGGTGGATCAACTAGGCTTCTGGAATCAAACACTGCGCCAATGAGTACAAAATATATGAGTTCTACAGCGTCATCAAAGGAATTTAGGGTCCTTCTTGACACATCATCATCAGCTTTGCCTTCAACGACCTGCAGAAAGCATTTGGCACCATCAATTGTGAGATACTTTGTGTAGTGCTTTGTTCAAATGTCCCTTGAAATTCCTCACCATGCTCTGTTTCTTCCAATGAATGAGGAATGAAGGTGAAGGTCCTTGTTGGATTTGAAACATCTGCTCTCTTCAAAATCAGTGTTGGTATCAAGCAAGGCTGCATCCTAGCTCTGCTGGACTTCAGCATTCCACATCTGCTGAGTCCAGAAGATCCTGGGCATAACTTGGGAGGACAGGATTCCACACACCAAAATTCAGGACACTACTCAACAATCAGCATTGAGTCCATGCTACTCAGCCATGTCTTCCGCTGGATCAGACAAGTTATCCATATAGAGGAGTCTCAGCTTCCCCAGATGGTCCTGTATGGAGAACTTGCTGAAGGATTCCAACCTCGGGGAGGCCAGAGGAAACACTGGAAGGACCACTTGAAGTGTCCACTCAAGGTCAACATGGGCATCTCAAGACACTCGATGGTGATTGCGCTCTTTGGAAACAGGATATTTCTATTGGCATCAACCTATAGCACGAGGGACAACTCTCCTGTCTGGCGGGCCCCTAGGTTTGCCTTTCCTGAATTGGGCTGCTCTTCCACCAGCATACACACAGGAAGGAGAGTGACTGAGATGGATAAATGGATGGACAGAGTCACTGTCATTTCAACAGACAGCCATGTTCATTAGGAAGTGTGCTAGTCTAATGCTAAGAACTGTTGCTGCCAGAGCAGCCATGGCGCATTCCTATAGTTTTGTCAGGACTGGGTCTAAAGGACAGGTGGTAGATTTCATCCATCCATCCATTTTCCAACCCGCTGAATCCAAACACAGGGTCACGGGGGTCTGCTGGAGCCAATCCCAGCCAACACAGGGCACAAGGCAGGTACAAATCCCGGGCACGGTGCCAACCCACCGCAGAGATAAGGAGGTAAATAAATAAATATGCACACACACTTTGGTCTGAATATACACTGGAATGACCATAACGCAAGAAAATGTAAAAGAATGAAATATTTTGACATGGCTGGCATGGTCACAGTAAAGCTTTATGCAGGTGTTTTGCTGCTGGAAGACAGGAGCACCAGTAGCGTTTCTTGACACACTCCTGCTGAATAATTCATTGGTTCAAAGTACTCAATGTTAGTATGTCAGAGAGGATATGCAGCATTATTAATAAAGGCACTCAGTTTTGTTTTAATTCTCTTCTTCTCTACTACCTCCAGGGGGTCCCAGAGTGTGTCCTATAACTGAGTTTGCCCTTTTAATTAGCTTGTTGATTTGCTGGGCCTCTCTTGAAGTGATGTTACCAGCACAGCATAGAAAATCACACTAGCCATCAAAGAGTTATAGAAGATGTGAAGGGTGTCAGTTCCCACATCAAAGGAACACAGTCTCATGAGGAAAAAAAGAGTCTGCTCTACCCTTTTTTTATACAGTTCCTCTGTGTCCCAAGAACAGTCCAATCTGTCATCGATGTGGACCCCCAAGTACTTGTAAGAGCACACTACTTCTATGTTCACTCCTTTAACAGAGATCAGACATAAAGGCTCTTTGGTGTGGCAAAAGTTAATAACCAGTTGTTTGATTTTGCTGATGTTAAGATGCAGACAATTCTCTTTACACCAAGAAACAAACTTTTCCACCATACTTCTATACTCTGTCTCATATCCTTTATCAATACACTCCATATGTACAGAATCACCTCAGACTTTCTGCATGTGACATGACCTGGGGCCTCATGTATAAATGGTGCGTACGCACAGAAATGTTGCGTACGAATGTTTCCACGCTCAAAACGCGATGTATAAAACCTAAATTTGGCGTAAAGCCACGCACATTTCCACGGTAACTCATACCCTGGCGTACGCAATTTCTCCGCTCGGTTTTGCAGACTGGCGGCACCCAGCGTCAAAGCAGTGCTACTGTTCCTGTGTGGTCACCCTTTCTTAGACCCACGTTCCTGACGCGGCTTTATAAATACAGTAATCCCTCGCTATATCGCGCTTCGCCTTTCGTGGTTTCACTCCATCGCGGATTTTATATGTAAGCATATTTAAATATATATCGCGGATTTTTTGCTGGTTCACGGATTTCTGCGGACAATGGGTCTTTTAATTTCTGGTACATGCTTCCTCAGTTGGTTTGCCCAGTTGATTTCATACAAGGGACGCTATTGGCAGATGGCTGAGAAGAAACCCAACTTACTTTTCTCTCTCTCTTGCGCTGACTTTCTCTGATCCTGACGTAGGGGGATTGAGCAGGGGGGGCTGTTCGCACACCTAGACGATACGGACGCTCGTCTAAAAATGCTGAAAGATTATCTTCACGTTGCTATCTTTTGTGCAGCTGCTTCCTGAAACGACATGCTGCACGGTGCTTCGCATACTTAAAAGCTCGAAGGGCACGTATTGATTTTTGATTGAAAAACAAACTCTGTCTCTCTCTATCTCTCTCTCTCTCTCTTTCTCTGCTCCTGACGGAGGGGGTGTGAGCTGCCGCCTTCAACAGCTTTGTGCCGCGGTGCTTCGCATACTTAAAAGCCAAACAGCCCTATTGATTTGTTTGCTTTTCTCTGTCTCTGTGACATGATCTGCTCCTGACGCACACTCCTTTGAAGAGGAAGATATGTTTGCATTCTTTTAATTGTGAGACGGAACTGTCATCTCTGTCTTGTCATGGAGCACAGTTTAAACTTTTGAAAAAAAGACAAATGTTTGTTTGCAGTGTTTGAATAACGTTCCTGTCTCTCTACAACCTCCTGTGTTTCTGCGCAAATCTGTGACCCAAGCATGACAATATAAAAATAACCATATAAACATATGGTTTCTACTTCGCGGATTTTCTTATTTCGCGGGTGGCTCTGGAACGCAACCCCCGCGATGGAGGAGGGATTACTGTACTTGATATTCCAACACTGTTGATGCACTGAAGGAGATCAATCACATCCTCAAGGGCAGACGCTAGAGGCTCTTACAAAACTGCATGGTCTACAGAAGTGCCCAGTTTGAATTCTGACCACAGACTTGTTGTTGCTACTCTGAAGATCCAGCTTAGGTCCAGTAGGCTACCACCTACTAGGAGAATGAGGCTGGACCTGACCAGACAACAAGATCAGGCTATTTCTAATGAGTTTGCACACAGTTTGTGTGAGGGACTTACAGACTTGGATGTGACTGCTGATACTAATATGATGTAGAAGACCTTCCATGACAAGACCCTGAAGGTTGCTGTTAGAAGTGTTCCCAGAAGGAGGTGTTTCATTTCGCAGGCCGCCTAGAATATCATCATGAGGAGTGGCAGCGTATGGCTTGAAAGCAACTCTGCTCTGTACCGGAAACCGAGAAGGATGGCTGTGAGGGCTCTGATAGCAGATAAGGAGGCATTTGTTAGATGAAATTTGTGAGCAAGTGACACACTATCTATGGTCTAGTGACCCACGTCCTGCTTACAGAGGAATCGGAGCATTACGTACATCCAAATCTTTTCCTCGAAGAGTTGCAGTCAGAGCAGGTGATGGAACATTCCTTATGGATGACGCTGCAATTGTGACCCGCTGGGATGGCTACTTTGAGCAGCTGTTTAAAGCTGATCCTCCATTTTAGACTGGAGCAGTCTAGTTTTACACCTAAGAAATCTACCATCCATCGCATCATGATGCTGAGGGTTCTCATGGAGCACAAACGCAAATATTGACAGAGTCTGTTTGCATGCTTTGTTGATTTTCGTAAGGTGTTCAACTCAGTTGATGGAGCTGTGGGACACCCCGAGACTTTGTGTGATCCCCCCAAGGTTGCTGGATATCATGGCTGGCCTCTACTCTGATACTTTAAGTGCAGTGCAGACTGGAGGCAGAACCTCTATGTTTTTCCCAGTTGATTCCTGGGTTCGCCAGGGGTGTGTTCTTGCTCCTACTCTGTACGATGCTTGAATGGACTGGGTGTTGGGTAGGGTCATGGGGTCCAGCAACTGTGTTGCATCTGTTGGTGAACATTTACTGATCTTGACTTTGCTGACAATGTTGTGATCTTCGCAGAGTCAATGGAGGCTCTGATCGGGGCCCTCGAGAGACTGAGTGAGGAGTCTGAGTATCTGGGCTTGTCTAGATGTTTACTTACCTCAGCAGCGACATTCATGTCATTGGTGACTCTTCCTGTAATGTCAGTAGACAGATTGGGAGAGCATGGGGGAGGGGCGTCGCTGGAAAGGGGTGTGTGGCGCTCCAGATATGTCTGCAATATTGTTATATTATTGGAAGTTATGGACACTATCCAGTGACCTGAGACGAAAACTGGACTCCTTCCGTACTGTGTCTCTTCGGAGAATCCTTAGGTACTGCTGGTTTGACTTTGTTTATTCAGTATAATGTAGTGCATCTGTGTTATTCTGACTACAGAGTGTATATACAGTTTAATGTATTACACATAACAGAAACTTTCCTAAATAATAAGAAACAGTCATATAACTTCTTTCATGGCTGTACATACCCATACATAGATAACAACAACAAATATGCATTAAACACTATTACATATCAGAAATTAAACCTTTCTTCTTGTGTTTTGTAATATGACACCAGGGAAATAAACTGTGTTATACATAGTATCACATCATCCTGCTCTTAAGATTTCTCATGTATAAATATAAATTCTTTGCTTATTACTTGATAATGCTTGTCTTTAGTTTAATAACACACTGCTATACACTGTAAAAAAATCAAGGTTAAAATTAATTGCCTTGTTTGCCTTGAGTAAAGTAAAAAGTGGGCCAAAGTAATGTTGCTGAAGAGAACAACTGCTCCCAAGAATGTAAAATAGTTCTGTGGCATAACTGAACAGACATTTTAATTAACCATATACTCTGACAACTTACTCTAACAAATATTTGCTACTCAGTAAAGATTCTCAGTACATTGTTACCTGAAGTAATGCAAATACAATCACCTTTATTCAATTCCCTTAAAATCTTTTATGAAACTATTCATACAAAATAGTATGACATTTTTTAATTTGCATTTTGACATCTAATGTCAGTTCATTTGCTCTCATCTGCATGCACTTTTCCCAGCGTGGTCACACTTTACGCAGAAAGTTAAAAATTAAAGTTAAAATTATAAACTGCAAAACACTGGCAGCTATTAGTCAAGGTTTTTTAAAAGACATCATGGGAAGCACTGAAAAGCCCTTTGAAAATATGTATGCAATTTTCAAAAGATTAACTTAAATCCACTGTGCTTTAAAAAAGTATTCAGACCCCAAGAGGTTTATACTTTTTTGTTTCAACTGTAAATTCAATTGGACATTTTTCCACGTGTGTGTCAACCTCCCTTGCCCTATGGGAGGTATTTTATGCAAAAAAGGAAATGGACATTAAAATTATAAAATGAAAATGCAATCTCTCTTTTGCAATTTCTTTTTCAAAGTCTGTGTGCAAGAATGCTGCAAAAATTAAAATTAAAATGAAACAGCCCCATTTACAATTTTATTTTCAGCCTGAACCCCAATGAAGCTACAATAAAATATATAAACATTTTTTTAAGTAAAATGATTTTATTTACAGTAATCCCTCACTTATCGCGGGAGATAGGTTCCAAGGCCGACCGCGATAACTGAATTTCCGCGAAGTAGGGACACTATATTTATTTAATTATTTAACGTGTATTTGGACGTTTTTAAACCCTCCCTGTATTGTTTACAACCCACCATTTACTCTATTAAAAACAGGGACAACTGCTAAGCAATATGAAATCGGTAGATAAGTTTACACTTACTGTATAGCGAAGTACACGTAGCAGCTTGTAGGCGGTCATGACGTCGTCGACCTTGTTACAAAGATTCCTAAAGCAGATTCCATCCAGACTACTGCCTTATCACGTCCACTTGCAACTCGTTTTGCACCCTGGTTAAAGGACACTGCGGCCGTAGATCTTATATGCTTTTCCTCCTTTTTAAATAAAAAGAATCGATGTCCTGCAGCGGTGTAGCTGTTCCCTTCCTTCAACATATCCAAAACTTTTACCTTTTCTGCAATCATTTGCATCTTCTATTGGTGCTTGGACACGGCCCTGAAGCATTAGCACGTTAATGATGAATGAGTGAGATGAGACTTCCTGGTTAATGCAACACTCCGTCGCTGAGCCAATCAGCAGCACACAGGAACTTAACTGCGTGCTCTGATTGGGTAGCTTCTCAGCCATCCGCCAATAGCATCTCTTGTATGAAATCAACTGGGCAAACCAACTGAGGAAGCAAGTAAAAAGACCCATTGTCTGCAGAAACCCGCGAAGCAGCGAAAAATCCGCATTATGTATTTAGATATGCTTACATATAAATTCTGCGAAGTCGTGAATCCGCGAAAAGTGAACCGCGAAGTAGCGAGGGATTACTGTACTTCAGTTTTTAATTCATTAAAAAGCAAAAAAAAATTTTTTTCTGTAACCACAATTTTCTTGGTTATATGTGGCTAAATAAAATTGTGGGACACACAAATATTAAATGATTCAAACAATTTTTGAAACTTGTTTAGCATGGTGGGGAATTACAATGTTGTTTTTTTATATTTTATGATGAGAGTAGCTATTCTATTAATTGACTGAATTACATATTTACCCACTCCACTCACTGGAAAAGGTAAGTGGGGACAATCCAGTGCGTCTCTCACTTGTATGCTCCTATATCTCACTATATTCTCTCCGTCATTGTTGTGTGTATGTTAATTGGAATCGCATAACCATTAATTATGGCTAAATTTGTTACATAGTTGCATCAGTTTCGATGGATTATTGTATTGTCATCGATACTGAACACGTAAGCAAAATTTGAAGAAATTTGCTTTGCCAAAAATGGTTTTAAAATCAGTTGCAAGTTTTGGCCCAGACAAACAAACAGATAGAGAAGTCAAGTTAAATAAAATTGTTTAATAATAAAAACGAAAAGTAAAATGCAAATAAACACTGGCACCACCTGCTGCTCATTGAATTTTCATTTTTCACTCTGCATTTTCATATTCAAGTTGTCAATGTGAGAAGTATTCTATTGATCAAAGCGGCTCTACAGCTACAGAGGACAAAGAATTTTGGGAAATTGAGGTACAAACATATTGAGAACTTGAAAATAAAAATGCAAAGTGGAAATGCTTTTTACTTTTCATTTTTGCAGCTTCATTGCAGCTCAGGTAGAAAATGAAATTGCAAATGGGGTTATTTCATTTTAATTTTGATTTTTGCAGCATTCTTGCACTTAGACTTTGACAATGAAATTGCAAATGGGGTATATTTTTGCACTCAGACTTTGAAAATGAAATTGTAAAAGAGAGATTGCATTTTCAATTTAGAATTTAAAATTTAATTTCCTTTATAATAATTAAAAAATATTTATTATCTCATGCCCTTCCTGTACTTTCAGCACCTTTCCTCTGTATTTGCGTGTGTGTGAATGTTTCTTTGCTAGCGCTCCCTCTCTTGAGCATGTTCCCATGAACCCTGCTTCTCAGACTGTCATTATTTTTGAGGCGCATTTCTCCCCTATCTTATCCTATTTTTTGCCTCCTGTACGCTTTTATACTTGCTGTCTTTGAAGGTGACTATGTCAGCATACCTCATATGCCATTTAATTCTCTTTGTGTTTTTCATACTCACACTTCCTCTTTCATCATGTCATCAAAGCCAAACTGACCAATCAAATTGCTCTGAGGGACTGGAGACTTGGACCTTAGTGTTTTATTATATAATAGCAGTAGTAGTAGTAGCAGTAGTAGTAGTAGATATATATCTATTGTGGGGAACAGCCCGGACACAGACAGGTAGGCATGTTGTTTCTTCACCACACACGTTTATTTACAACTATTATATACAATTAGTGCGCACAGACCCAGTGCCTCAGCACCAATCACCCCTTAAGTCCTGGCCACACTCACAATGCCTTTCACAGTCTCTGGTCCACCTCCACTCCTCTCCACCAAGCTTCGTCCTCTTCCACCCGACTCTTGCCCTCTTGAGTGGTGGTGGCTGGCCTTTTTTATACCCCACCCGGAAGCATTCCAGGTGCTTGATTACCTGAGCCTAATTGCATTTCCGGGTGGGGCTGAGGAATTGACCAGCCGGGCTGCAAAGTCCATGCAGCTCCCCCTGGCGGCCATCCGAACCCCCAACCAGACTGTGGAGGACTCCATGTCCCATGGAGCCATGCGCCAGGTTGGGGAATCATCGTCCGCCAGGGAGGCTGCCACCAAGCGTCGCGGGGGAGGTATTGAGCTGTCCATGGTAGCTCCCCCGGAACAGATGCAGTAGGGGCGTCCCTGCCGGGCATGGGACCCGGTTGTCCTTCACACTATCTATTCTGGCTCCCTAATCATCCCTTGTGTCTAACTGACTGTCTCTCTCTCCTTCATCACCTAATAGCTAACTGGTGCAATAATGGCTGCCACTGCATCATCCAACACTTTGGTATGTTAACTGTCATTCTGGTTATGCTAATCCTTAAGCACAGGTCAAAAGCACCCCAAACCAGTGCTTGTTTCATGACATACACACCATAAATGTAATAACAGATAGCAGTGCATGGCATCTTTTTAAGTAAACTAAGCATTAGATAAGCAATAGAATTATAAAATGACCAATAAAATATACTGTATATAAGCCTCTAGGGGTCTAACAAAAACGGTGATGTAAAATAGGGCCATAGCAATAGAAGTAGGCCTAGCAGTGCTAGACCTCGGTCTGCTAGTAATTGAGTAGACATACCTTTAAATCATCATTAGTCTTTTAAATCGGTATAATCTAAGTTAAGAAACAAGAAAAAACAATATCTACTAAGAAAGGCATTCAGGAGTATTTTACATTTTTTCTGACAGCAATGAAAACCTACATATACTCAGGGACTTAAAACCATGTATTGGTAACCATGTATCTTGTACATTTTGAAAATAAAAAACAGAACAAAGAAAAACATTACCTTTTGATGACTGCACATTTCCATCACTAAAAAAAAAAAAAAAAAATTTAATGGTAATGATAAATAAATTGGCATCCATGAAAAAAGCATCACAAGAATTCTCACAATAGACAATGGCATATTTAAAAACTATAACCAAATTCAACATTTATCTGCAATATCTCAACTACATGTCAACTTGATAATCTTGCTTTTCCAATGTTGAGCTCACAGAATGGTAAAACATTATAAGCTAAATGATACAATAAAAGAGTTCATAATATACAACATTTAAATTAGATCAATCGTTTTGACCATATATGTTTAAACCTCTAACACTAACAAGTACCAAGTTGTTCACAGTAAAAGCCATAATTCAAAGCATTTTAGGATACAATACAGTGTGCTTTTCTCCTTGAAAATCTCATTGAAATGGGAGCTCATGTACTACACATAGAGCTTTGAAAACACCAGTGCAAATAATGACTTGAAAGAAAGACCATGGAGTGGCGGGCTATGTATGCAGGAGAGCGGACAACTAAATGAACCAATGAATGCTCATCCTAAATTACTAGGGGGCTCCGCCCCCTGCTCGCTTCGCTCGCCTACCCCTGGTCTTGGGTAACCCGGAATAGATTTGAAAGAGATTATTGTCGGCGTAACCCGAAATACACTGATGAATGTATGCGATATGTGCCTGCATTGCTTGCGGCATTTCAGACGCGCGCTGTAGGCGCCTGCGTTCATTGATTATATCCAGGCGGGCTCATGTTTGTATCTCCGTCAGTTGTGGTCTTTCATTTTGAACCCGTGCCTGCTTTGCTTCCGCAGTTTCTGACGCACGTTGTAGGTGTCTATGTACATTGTATTTGTTCATGCGGAGCGGTTTGGTTTTGGAGCTGAGACAGTTTTGCTTCTGCGGTTTCAGACGCGCGTTGTAGGTGCATACGTCTATTGTTGTTATCCATGCGGGCTCGCTTTTGTAGCTCCGTTAGTTGAGCTGGATCGTTTTGGAGCCGTGACCGTGACTCCATTAGTTATCCGTTGTGACCGTGACTCCATTAGTTATCCGTTGTCTACCGTTAGTAATATGGATAATTGCACTTACTGTTAATACGGAGCGTTTTCTGTGGTTGTACCATTAATAATGCATCACTGTAATGTGATTCACATATGCTATATGGTTTGGGCGTGTGAGGGTGCCGTACGTTTAATACGGAGAGTTCGTTTATTGTCATTACCCAGACCATGCTGTGTAGTGTGGACATTTAGTTCAGAAGCACGTTGTAGGCGCCTGGGCCTTTCGTACTTTCTCGCGCCTTCCATACTATTTTTGTGGACCTTTGCGGACGCCGTAGTGTCTTACGTGTGACTCTGGGGTGCAGTGCAGAATCCTCTTTTCTGTGTGGCTGTGTCGTTAGTCGTTAGCTATGAGCGCATTATTGCTTCATGTCCTATTCAGAAGTGCGTTTTGGACGCCTGCGCCTTTCGTACTTTCCCGCACCTTCCGTACTATCTTTGTGGACCTGTGGGGCCTCCGTAGCCTCTTCCGTTTGACTCTGAGGTGCAGCGCAGAATCATCTTTTTTGTGTGGCTGTGTTGTTAGTCGCATTGTTGCTTCATTTCTCATTCACGTTAGTTGAGCTCTTTCGTTTTTGGGCCGTGACTCCTTCGTTTGCAGTGGATAAGACTTCGCTTGCGGTTTATGAGACGCGCGCTGTAGGCGCCTGCACAGTACGTCTCATGGTCCCATCGCCGTGTACCTGCGTCCATATCCGGTTTATTCTCGGTTAGTAATATGGACAATGCATACAATGTAGACAACAAAGAATAAGGAACATGTGTGTTTTGAACCTCACAAACAAAAGAAGAAGCTCTTCTGTCTAATTCCTCATATTTTACATACTGTAACAGAATGGAAAAAAGAATTAAACTCTCTGCAGCCGTTAACCCTTTGTTAAGAGCCACTCTGTCATTTAAAAATAAAAATTTAAAAAGTATACAGAGGACCTATTTTTTAATTGAACTAGTTAGATGAATAACAGGGAAGAAATAACTTGTTGCTAGACTTTTGTTTAGATTTCTGCTAGTCTTCCTATTAACTGGCTCCTCTGACATGCTGTATACTTTTTTACACATTACAGAAGTATACATAAATATTAGTATTTGTAATTACATATGTAGTAGAGCTGCTGATCAATTGCCATTAACGTGTGAGATTAATGCATTAACCATTTCTGTGATTACATTTAACACAACCCCTAAATCTGTTAATTTAATCCAATAATTGGAACATCGTCACATTTAATGAAATGGTACCAAGTGAATCTAAGTCTGTTAATAATTCTTGATCATTTTCTTTATTGTCTTGTATTGGAACATAAAATAACATGAGAACAATTAAAATCAAACCAGTTATACAAGCGAGGTGAATGACTTTCATGTTCGTGTCAGACGGACAAGCACTGTGCACTGAGTGAGACTGCCAAGATCATCATCATCCTTACCATTATGCTGCGTTCAAATATTGAAGTAATTGTTTCTATGATTGCTAGACAACTGGGCCAAAGCATCTCCAAGTGGGGTATTTCCAGTATGCTGTGATTAGTACCTACCAAAAGTGGACCAAGGGTGAACAAACAGTGAACCAAAGACAGGGTCATGGGATCCCAAGGCTCACTGATGCCTGTAGGGAGAAAAGATCAGTCCATCTGGTCTGATTCCAGAGAAGAGCACACATTGATGAAAAACTGTGCATTGTATCTTGCTGTGTATAGGGCTATGTTGCCGCAGACCAGTCAGAGCGCCCAAGCTGAACCCTGTCCACGGCCAAAAAAAGGGCCTACATTGGATACATGATTGTCATAACTACAGCTTTGAACAACTGAAGAAGATGGCCTGGTCTGATTAATCACGTTTTCTTTTAGATCATGTGGCTAGCCGGGTGCACATGCGTCGTTTACCTGGAGAAGAGATGGCAGCAGGATGCACCATAGGAAGAAGGCAGCTGGCAGAGGAAATGTGATGCTATAGGCAATGCTCTGCTAGAAACCTTGGGTCCTGGCATTCATGTAGACGTTACTTTGACACATACAACCTATTTACAACATAACTACGTAAATGTTGTTACAGACCTTATATACCCTGCAAGGCAACTATATTCTCTGATTAAATTGGCCTCTTTTAGCAGGATAATTCACCCTGCCACACTGCAAAATTTGTTCAGGAATGGTTGAGAAACTTCACAAAGAGTTCAAAGTGTTGACTTGGCCTCAGATCTCAGTCTGACCGAGCATTTGTGGAATGTGCAGAAAAAACAAGTAAGAGCCATGGATTCCTACCTTGAAATGTACAGGACTTAAAGGATCTGCTGCTAATGTGCTGATGCCAGATACCACTGGACATCTTCAGTGGTCTTGTGGAGTCCATTAATCGATTGATCCGAGCTGCTTTGGTGGCATGAGGGGGACGAACACAATATTATTAGGCAGGTGGTTATTAAGCTTTGGCTGATCGATGTAATGCAAAATTACTCTGAAATCTTGAGAAGAAATGTAATATTCAGTGGTCTAGGACTATGCAATGTCATAAAACTTCACATTGTCACTTCAAAACATTGATGATGTGTAATTGTCTTGGGAGGGGTGGGGGGATGGTTATGGATTACAATTAGCTCCTCTAATGTGGAAAGTGTCTACATGGGGTGGAGGAAATGGTGGAAGGTTGTTTTAGCTCAGGATGCAGCTCACGTAATAGTATTTAGAAATGTCATTATGATAACTCAAAAGTAATTCATTCCAAGGTCATTTAAAACTGCTACAAATCACCATGCTGTATTGGCGTAAAACTCTAAAATTAGATCTGACTCATCTAAAATGGATTTGAATAAATGTCTACCAACAGGAAACTAAAAGTTACTGATTATGTTTACTCACTGAAACCTGACGTTCTCAGTTATTCTTTTTCTACCATCTTTACTATCAAAAAATGTGATTCCCCAACCATTACAGAAAAAAATGTACTTTGCTGTTTTTCATTGTGGCTTGGCCATAGCGCATATTTTGCCTTTTCTCATCATGCAGGTAAACTATGCTGCAAAAAGTGCATAACGCTGAGTGTTGATTGGTATTGCAAGCTTGCAATATACAATGTGCATGCAGAAAGACAATGGCACTATCTTGTTAAAAAAATGTAAGGCACTGCCTTGATATAAAGCATAATCGGTTTATTTCAGATTAATTACCTCATGTACACAGTCCAATTACATTCCTATTTCACTGTAAGCAGAGCTTGAAGTGGAAACAAGTTATGGGTAGTTTTCTATTTAGTCAACATCTTGTCCCTCTTGTTATTACTTTTACATGACTGGGGCTCCCCCTTAGAGGTCGAAGCATGCATATATTATTATATGATATCGAAGAGGAGCTCCTCTTGAAGCTCTGAGTGCCGCTGGTAAGGGCCCACCTCAAGCACTGCCCACAAGACCAAACAAGCACCATCAATCCTCACTTTCCTTGGATGTCACTCAAATCTCACTGCATAGGTTGTGTAAAATATAACACCACAAGGATAGGCTACTGCTGTCCCACAACCCTGCCCAAGATAAGTGTTCTAGGAAAGCAAATGGTGAATTAAAAATATTGCAACAATGCCGACGAGTTGCATTAGTCTGATGATCAGTCACCCACAGTACGAACTGACATCCAATCACACATAAAAGCAGCTTCAGAGGACCCTTTAAAAGGGGTAAACCTGCCAAGGTCACTAAAGAATTCCAACTTGTACAGCCACAGTGAGCGATCATTTTAAGGATAGTGAGCTACTTAAAAGAGTGAAATAAAGAGCGAGAAACCATGAGCAGCAGTGCTATAAATATATATGCATTCGTACCATTCATTTGAGCGTGACACACTGATCAGACTCCCTTCCTTCAGCTATTGCACACTCCTGCTAAATTGGCATAGCATAGGAATTTCACACACCTTCTGCAGCGAACGCAAGTGCTTGATACCCTTCTTGTGATGTGCACAAGAAAAAAAAGTAACAGCTGCAGTTTGTCATTTTGTGCAAATTTCTCTAAATGTTTTTATTTTATTTATATTGACAATGTGTCCAGTCTAACGGTGACGGACGATATAGCTGAGACCTACTGGTGGCTAGTATTATTTCCATTAATGAAGACTAAAACAAAATATGTCACTAATGAAAAAATAATCATTTTGTTAACTAAAACTAAGATAAAAATATGAAAAACTAAACTAAAATATGAAAAACTAAATATCAGAAAAAAATTTAAAACAAAACCAATTTGATTTTCACCACACTAGAAAAACTAAACTAAAATATGAAAAACTAAATATCAGAAAAAAAATTAAAACAAAACCAATTTGATTTTCACCACACTAGTGTTTGTGCATAATGTACATGTGAGCATGCAGGGTCCATGTACTTTTTGGTATTTGAAATTTCGTTTGAGAAAATAGCATTTAAAACAGAAAAAGAGACACTTATTTGATTTTCAACTTAAAAGGGAAAAATGAAAAACACAAAACAATTACTCTTTTCCTTTTGTTCTTTCGCACATCAGAAAAGAACAATGCAAGAAAAGAGAACAAGAAAATGCCATTTACTTCGCAGTAAGTAACAACAATAACGTTCATAAAAGAACTGCTACATCAATGAAGCAAAGTTTGCAAAGCTTGTATTTTTACCTGAAAGATGCAACTCAGTTTTTCTGTATTCATGTCCTTAACCCGGAGTGTCACTCGTTTACTGTTCCGAAAAACAACTTAATGGCCCATCCTTTGCTGATGCCAGTGTAACTTCAAGGTCGTCGATCGATGTGCTGTGAGGACTGTTCGCACGTGTTTTCAAAAATCGCGCAGAAGAAGAAGTACTTCCAGTTTCATACAACGAAAATGCGTCTGTTTTGTTGTTTTTGAGCTATTACACTTTCATTATTTGAATCACAAATAAATCCAGAAAAGTATTTGTAATTTTAAGTTTATGACTATTTGTTACCATAGAATTAAAAAATACCTTATTTTCCCTCATTTTATTCTTTAATCAAAAATCAAAATCTGAAAATTCTTTTCATTTTTGTTTTTGTTTCTAAAATGAAATTTCAAATACCAAAAAGTACATGAACCATGCAGTTGCAAGTATATTTATTATACATTATTTAAACTTGCGCAGTCATAAATTTGATTAGGAACAAGCATTGATTCATGCACATGTGCAAGTATCCCTCGCTGCTCAAGTCTTAATCTATGGATTTGTCTTTTCATCCATCAGTCAGTTTTCCCTTCTAGAACTGAGAGCGAATACCAAAGCCTTATCCATGACTTATTGTGTGAAGTTCATTGTTTATAATTAACGAACCGTCACAGATGCGCCACTGACAGCGAATGGCTTGCAATTTAAATAAACCTCAATGAAAAGGTGCTTAAATTAAATCATGACAAACATTATTTTGGAAGATATAGTTAAATATTTTGAAAATTAGAGCCATGGAGGATTTGTCAAGTTTGATTAGTTGCCTCATGCTTCAAATTCAGTCAGTATTTAGACTGGAAAAAAGATTTACCTTTATAACCCAAAAGAAGTAGACATTTCAGTAATTTAAACTTACATCCCACAGATATTGCTTGTTTATTGATGGTACATTTGCAGTGACATATTAAGCAGATGCCTTTGTTACACGTACAGGGTATATGTTTAGTTTTAATCAGGATATTAGAACTGATGTTTCCATGTGGGTGATGCAGTGTCACAGAGTGCATTCCTGTCACATTATCATAATGAACTTCTCTATGTTAAATGCTTAATTGATAGCAAACACATGGACTACAATAGTTTTAATATATTTAGATGACGCAGTATTGAAAACTTTTTAACACATGATCTCTTCCTGAGTGTTCTGCAAATGAAATTGAATGGTATTATCACCCAGCATATTGCTGTAAAACTGATAGTGAAATCTACTCTAATCTTGTTTATTGTTCTTTATCCTTACTGCTCTGGGTGACTGTAATATCAACAATAATATTCCCAGTCAGCATACAAATATTGTATTATTTATTAATGACATTCTTCTTTTTTTCCTGCATGTTCCTTAATCTATTTCAAAACTCTGACTTTCAGATATTAATGTTTTATATTAGTTTGTATCCTGTGTTAGGGCGGTGCGGTGGCGCAGTAGGTAGCACTACTGCCTCGCAGTTAGAAGACCCGGGCTCGCTTCCCGGGTCCTCCCTGCGTGGAGTTTGCATGTTCTCCCCGTGTCTGCGTGGGTTTCCTCCGGGTACTCTGGTTTCCTCCCACAGTCCACAGACATGCAGGTTAGGTGCATTGGTGATTCTAAATTGTCCCTAGTGTGTGTTTGGTGTGTGGGTGTGTGTGTGTGTAACCTGTGGTGGGCTGGCGCTCTGCCCAGGGTTTGTTTCCTGCCTTGCGCCCTGTGTTGGCTGGGATTGGCTCCAGCAGACCCCCTTGACCCTATAGCGGGTTGGATAATGGATGGATCCTGTGTTATAAATGTAATATTTGCTTTTATTCTATTGTATTCATTTGGACTAGTCGTGAAGCACTTTGAACATTCAAAAGGTGGAAAATAAAAATGTATTATTATTGTTTTTTTAATTATTACTGCTATTACACAGTGCCATGATTTCAGGTTTGATTGCTAGCCTGGTCAGTGTCTGTATGGAGCAATCTAAATTGCCAAAATCTGTTTACTCCCGGGCGGCACGGTGGCGCAGTGGGTAGCGCTGCTGTCTCGCAGTTGGGAGATCTGGGGACCTGGGTTCGCTTCCCGGGTCCTCCCTGCGTGGAGTTTGCATGTTCTCCCCGTGTCTGCGTGGGTTTCCTCCGGGCACTCCGGTTTCCTCCCACAGTCCAAAGACATGCAGGTTAGGTGGATTGGCGATTCTAAATTGGCCCTAGTGTGTCTTTGGTGTGTGGGTGTGTTTGTGTGTGTCCTGTGGTGGGTTGGCACCCTGCCCAGGATTGTTTCCTGCCTTGTGCCCTGTGTTGGCTGGGATTGGCTCCAGCAGACCCCCGTGAATCTGTGTTCAGATTCAGCGGGTTGGAAAATGGATGGATGGGTGGATGTTTACTCCCACATGTGTTGTTAAACTACATCCTCCTAGTTTAGGCGCACAGGGAGCTGCCCAGGTTTTGCTTGTTGCTAATTAAGTGAATGATGTAAGATGTTGCTATAACAGATGTTCACTATTTATTGCAGAAATGCACTATTTACATTGAAAAACTGTCAACTATTGTCAACTATTAACACAGTTCAAGTAGTGACTTCAATAGTATTAAACAAATAAGCAAATTTAAGAATTCACAGAATAAAATACACTTTTTAAAGTTTTGAAATGGGTAGGTGACATACAGTTCACATCAGAAGATATCAAAAATAAATATAAAATACAGTGGTGTGAAAAACTATTTGCCCCCTTCCTGATTTCTTATTCTTTTGCATGTTTGTCACACAAAATGTTTCTGATCATCAAACACATTTAACCATTAGTCAAATATAACACAAGTAAACACAAAATGCAGTTTGTAAATGGTGGTTTTTATTATTTAGGGAGAAAAAAAAATCCAAACCTACATGGCCCTGTGTGAAAAAGTAATTGCCCCCTGAACCTAATAACTGGTTGGGCCACCCTTAGCAGCAATAACTGCAATCAAGCGTTTGCGATAAGTCTTTTACAGCGCTCTGGAGGAATTTTGGCCCACTCATCTTTGCAAAATTGTTGTAATTCAGCTTTATTTGAGGGTTTTCTAGCATGAACCGCCTTTTTAAGGTCATGCCATAGCATCTCAATTGGATTCAGGTCAGGACTTTGACTAGGCCACTCCAAAGTCTTCATTTTGTTTTTCTTCAGCCATTCAGAGGTGGATTTGCTGGTGTGTTTTGCGTCATTGTCCTGTTGCAGCACCCAAGATCGCTTCAGCTTGAGTTGATGAACAGATGGCCGGACATTCTCCTTCAGGATTTTTTGGTAGACAGTAGAATTCATGGTTCCATCTATCACAGCAAGCCTTCCAGGTCCTGAAGCAGCAAAACAACTCCAGACCATCACACTACCACCACCATATTTTACTGTTGGTATGATGTTCTTTTTCTGAAATGCTGTGTTCCTTTTACGCCAGATGTAACGGGACATTTGCCTTCCAAAAAGTTCAACTTTTGTCTCATCAGTCCACAAGGTATTTTCCCAAAAGTCTTGGCAATCATTGAGCTGTTTCTTAGCAAAATTGAGACAAGCCCTAATGTTCTTTTTGCTTAACAGTGGTTTGCGTCTTGGAAATCTGCCATGCAGGCCGTTTTTGCCCAGTCTCTTTCTTATGGTGGAGTCGTGAACACTGACCTTAATTGAGGCAAGTGAGGCCTGCAGTTCTTTAGACGTTGTCCTGGGGTCTTTTGTGACCTCTCGGATGAGTCGTCTCTGCGCTCTTGGGGTAATTTTGGTCGGCCGGCCACTCCTGGGAAGGTTCACCACTGTTCCATGTTTTTGCCATTTGTGGATAATGGCTCTCACTGTGGTTCGCTGGAGTCCCAAAGCTTTAGAAATGGCTTTATAACCTTTACCAGACTGATAGATCTCAATTACTTTTGTTCTCATTTGTTCCTGAATTTCTTTGGATCTTGGCATGATGTCTAGCTTTTGAGGTGCTTTTGGTCTACTTCTCTGTGTCAGGCAGCTCCTATTTAAGTGATTTCTTGATTGAAACAGGTGTGGCAGTAATCAGGCCTGGGGGTGGCTACGGAAATTGAACTCAGGTGTGATACACCACAGTTAGGTTATTTTTTAACATGGGGGCAATTACTTTTTCACACAGGGCCATGTAGGTTTGGATTTTTTTTCTCCCTAAATAATAAAAACCATCATTTAAAAACTGCATTTTGTGTTTACTTGTGTTATATTTGACTAATGGTTAAATGTGTTTGATGATCAGAAACATTTTGTGTGACAAACATGCAAAAGAATAAGAAATCAGGAAGGGGGCAAATAGTTTTTCACACCACTGTAAGAGTATATGTGTGTGGTGATCTTACTGCTCTCAAACAGAATCTCAAAAATAAAAAAATAATGTTTTTTTTAAATTAAATAACCTTTTGCTTACATTTGTTGCATGTTAAGGTAATATACAGTATCACATCACAGCACACTTGTAATTTGATTCTTGCATTTTTTGACTATACTGGAAGCCTTGAACTGTGACATTATCGTGAGAAAATTAATTTCTGTCACAGACAGTAAAATTGCATGCATTAAGTTGAAGGTAAGAAATAAATGATACACCATTTGACAACTATAAAGAATACTGTGTAACATACATAATACATAATAAAATGTAACATAAACTCAATGCTGAAAAACTAAAACTAAATAAAAACAAAAAAAATTAAAAAATGAAATAAAAACTTAAGTTAGAAAATGGGATAAAACTAAAACTAAATAAAAATTAGAAAAGTAAAATCAAAGACTAAATAAAAGTTAAAAGTAAATAATATCTTAAAACCAGAAAAACACTGGTGGTGACCTATTATAGAGTGACTGGAACACAAGGGAAAATTTTCTGATTTGATGGAAAAAGTCCAATAACAGAAAAGGAGAGGAAGACTTATCCCTAGCATATTTTTAAAATATGTATGTGAGATATCTTTTATTTAGTGTCCAATACAACACATGCAAGATAATAAGCAGTTATAGTATTGACATCTAGTGAGATCACCTTAAACAATTAATACTGGGTATTACAGAGGGTCAATGTGTATTAAACAGATGCTGTAGTTTGTTAGACTTATAATTAATTTGTTCTTAATTTTAAAAGGGCTTGGCTGTCACCCAAAAAAATTTAATCATGTGGCCAGTATAATGCCACTCCTTTATGATGTTGGACTTTTGGGAGATGATTTCGACAAAGTCTCCTCCCAGAATTCTTACATCTGTGGGAGATGCCAGCTGATTCAATACTTTGAGCTTAGTGTTGCTGACTTTGAGGAGGATGTGGCTAGCCTACATTGTAGTAAAGAACTGGCAGATCTTGCCCAGGTGTCCTTTAGGGAGATAAAGGGAGGTATAGGGAGTTAAAACTAGGTGGGTGACAGTCAGATGTAATCACAAGGCAAGAGGCGCACACTGTCCAGGGACATCAACCCTACAGTTTAAAGTTTCCAACTGATTTCAGTACCTTGCGCAGAAGGACAGTATTCTGATAACTCTGAGGTGATAGGTAAGGATAAGGAGCCTAAATAGAATCCAGTTGTCATTGTTCATGTTGAAACATAACATGCATACTGTAAGGACATGTTATCCGGTCTACAATACAAATTTAAAGAGTTAGGTGTGATGCTGAAGCACAGAACTGACAAGTTGGTCTTCTCTGAAGTTCTGCATTTGCCATGTGCCAGTCTAAGTAAGACTAAAGCTAGATGGCTTACTGAGAGGCTGAAATATGGGTGTAGGATAGAGGACCACTAGGGGGCTCCGCCCCCTGCTCGCTTCGCTCGCCAACCCCTGGTGTTAGGAAATGCCAAAGAGTGAGATGTATGAATGAGATATAGCATAGTGTGAAGGTGTGGATAATGCATATAGAAAGCAAACAATAAAGTGTTTGGCACAGTGTAAAGGTTTATTGGAAAATTTCTTTGTACACAACATTAGTAGTAAAGATGGTGTCTTGTCCTTGAATGAGTTTTCCTTGGCATGGAGCACTTATAACCTTAACTTTAACGTCAGATGAATGACGAACTCGTGAGAAGGCTTGTTCCGTTTTTAAGGCTAAGATTGTGTTGTGGTAATCCGGCTGGGTTAATAGTGTTTAAATATTCTAAGGGGAAATTAAGATGGTCATTGTCATCATCAGAGTTAACTTTGTCAGAGCTTAGAAAGAGTTGTGCCTCTCCTGGAAGTAATGCAATGACCTGGTTATTTATGTGATCAACATTAATATTTTTTGGACATAATATAGTGCGTTGTGTTAAAAGGGGTATTTGGTCTAATGAGATTGCTGTTCCAAATATCTCTGTAACTAAGTCGTCGCAGATAAGGCTTGAGGAATTGTAATAATATTTGGGTGAAGTCCATCTGTATTGGTGAGTGTACCATTTCCCAGTTGTAATAACCAATTGTTATATTCTGGATCTGGACATCGCATGTTTTGTACCAACTGTATTTTTTGAAAGCAATGCCAATTGTCTGCGTATTTTAAGGTGGACTGAATAATAGCTGAGCGCATGGCATGTGGAACAATAGCCAGGCATTGTCTAAAATCTCCTCCTAATAAAAGTACCTTTTCTCCAAAGGGAATATTATTATTCATCAACGTTTGTAGAAGTTTATCAATGGTGTTGAGTAAGTGACTGGATGCTATTGTACATTCATCAATAATTAACAGTTTTGCAAGACGGATGTCACGTGCATTGCTACTGTTCATGTTTATAGTGGATACCAATTTGTAGGATCTAATGCAGTTCATAAAGTGTTTACTTTGAGGTACATCGTTAGTTAGAAGCTTCTGTAGATATTCAGGATATGAATGTAAAGGAGGCAGTCTAATTTGAACCTTTTGACAACAACGTGTAAATTCATTACTTGTATTGCCAGTTGTTTCTTCAGGGTAGTTAAGTGAATGACAATGATTGCAGATGACATTCATTAATCCCAATGAATTTTCCTGAATAGTGCACTCACTATTGAACGCGTTGTCAGCTAACTGGCGCAAGCGTTTAGCAGGTGTCTGTCGTTGATGTCCGCAACGTGTATCTTTTGCTTGTGCCGTTTGAGAGGCGCGTCGTTGCATGTCCAGTATTTGGGACGTGTTGTTTTGGAGCTGTAATCGATTTGCCTGTTCTGTGTGAGAAGCCCGTTGTAGTTTACGGTGTGCATTGTTTGTATTGAGCCTTGCCCGTTTTTGTATGTCGGTCAGTTGAGCTTTCTCTTTTTGGAGCCTTGCCTGGTTGTTTTCCGGCATTTCAGATGCGCGTTGTAGATGTCTGCGTTTATTTATTTTGTTCCTTCGCTGCTGTTTCTGTATGTCTGAGACGGGAGGTGTTTCGTTTTGAACCCGTGCCTGTTTCGATGCAGCACTTTGAGACGCGCGCTGCATGCGTCTACATTCATTGTGTCTGTCCATCTGGAGTCGTCTCTGTAACTGTGTTAGTTGAGCTTTGTGTTTTTGGAGCCGAGACATTTTTTCTTCCGGAGTTTCAGAAGCGCGTTGTAGGCGCTGACGTCTATGCGGGTTCGTGTGTTTGGTCCTGTTATCCGAGCCGTATCGTTTTGTACCCGTGATCGTGAATTCATGACTTGTTTGTTCTTCAGCGTGAGAAATATGGATAAGTAATAAGGAGGATCGCACTCACTGTTAATATGGAGCCTTTTGTGCGGTTGAACGGTTAATAGTGCCTCATTGTAATGAGATCCACCTATGCTGCATAGTGTGAACGTGTTGAGATGACGTATGTTTAATACGGACGGTTCCTTCAGAAATGGGGCTTTGTGTGTCATTTCTTATTTATGTTAGTGTGGTCATGGGTCTGAATCGTCGTTTTTGTGTACGTTTCGTGTGCTATGTCCGTAGTCTGTCCCGTTTCGTGTCCAATGGGCTTTGTGTGGTGCTCACAGCTTCTTTTTTTTGTGTGCTAGGGGCTTGTTGAATCCTCCTCTTTGTGTGTGTCCCGTTTCGTATGCAATGGGTTTCGTGCGGTGCTGTGTGCGGCACCGGCGTCTGACTCCTTTTTTTATGTGCACGGCGCCTCATTTCTTATTTTACGTTGCATTCCATCCAGTTCCCGTTGCTTGGGGGGTGTGATTTATGGGGCGCCTGCGCAGTACGTCTTTTGCGTCCACGGCCCATGGCCGGATGTCCCTGCGTCCATCCAGTTTACCATTCTCGGTTAGTAATGTGGATAGGTGTATGGGGCATTGGGACACCTTTCAGAACAGGTGTGACCTCTTCTGCTGTGATGGGTTACATTTGAAGCAAAGGGGAATCAATGTGTTGGGGAAGTATAGGAGTTAGATAGATAGATAGATAGATAGATAGATAGATAGATAGATAGATAGATAGATAGATAGATCTAGACCAGGGGTAGGCAACGTCGGTCCTGGTGAGCCGCAGTGGCTACAGGTTTTCATTCCAACCCAATTGCTTAATTAGAAACCAATCATTGCCAATCTCAGACCTTATTTAATTTTATGGCTTGTTAGTCTGTGCAATGTAAGGCTCTTATATCGTAGATTTTTTTCCTTTCCAACGATATCATCCAAATGATATGAAGCCTAAAACAGATCATTTTCAGTCTGTCACATTTTTCTATTAAGTGTTTCATTAAATCAAACCGTGCATGATGAACACACACAGATGTAATTGGAAAAAAGCTAGCTGGAGAACTGCTGGCTGCTTTGTCTTTTACATCTTATTGCTAATAAGGAGCAATTAAAACACTGAATGCAGCAGTTTAAGATTGAAATAAGCAATTAAGGTTGGAGAACCTTAACAAGCGAGACCACTAAAATGAAGCATCAAAATGTCACTTAAGCAATATGTGCTTCATCAGCAATAATTGAGTTCTCGTTAAGGAACTGGGTTGGAACAAAAACCTGCACATACTGCGGCTCACCAGGACCGACGTTGCCTACCCCTGATCTAGACCACACAAATTTAGTAATTCCCACAAAAGTTTTAATGTGTACATTTCCCAAACATATTTTTTTGGTAAGAAACATTTTGTGGTTGTTGCTGCAAGATTCAAAATCTTTTTAAAATTACTATTTTATAATTGTGCCTAATTTGTTACTTATAAATTAATATACTTTTTCATTGTGCACATTTTGTTAAGTTAATGGGCATAGGATATTAGCTTACTTGTTGCAGTTGAAGCATGGATCTGCAGAATTTGCCTGCTGAGTGCAACTGCGCAATTGCACAAATAGAGTGCCCTTTGTTTAAGCTACATTTTTGAAGAAACTTGGTTAAACTTTCTTAAATTGAAGGCTAAAAACAGACTGAAGTATATTCTTGTGCTAAAATCAAAACAAAAATTACAGAAATTGACCTGTATTTAGTGAATTTGTACTCAGTTTAGCTCGTTTATTATTTGACGAATCAATCGCTGCCAATCTGTGACTTTATTGAGATGTGTAATCATCATTTCCTTAAAATGTTTATGGTGGGCAAGCTGCCTTTAAATCTGAATGTAAATTCAGTGACACATACAAACAAATAAGAAATAAGGCTTTAGGATAACGTTCCAGAAAATCTGCGATAGTTACACCCATGGCTAAGGCAGCCACCTAACTTTGTAAATAAGGACATTTCAACAGAAAAATAAAGACTTTGTAGGACACCTTCCCCCATGATAACACAACTAACCTTTATTTTCTCTTATGATCTTTTAGAAAAGTTATTTGGTTTTGGCAAAAGTTCATTGTAATCTTAAAGAAAATCTATTATGTTCACTGGCAAGCTAATAATAGTCATAGTCATTCTCAATTCCACTTACTGCAGTTCAGGGAAGCCAGGAGAAAGAGTCTATCCTGGAAGCACTGTGCACAAGTAATGAAAAAGGCATGGGCAGCGTACCAGTTTATCACAGGGTCCACTAACATATGTACTCACACTTGTACTGGGACCATTTAACCAAACCTGCATGACTTTGAGAATGTAGGAGGATATTTAGTGTACCCAAAAGAATAGCACAAGAGACAATACAAACAAAATACATGCAGACAATCAGGTGCTGGCATTTAACGTAGTATGCTGGATTTGTAAAGTGGGATTGCAAATAATTCTGCATTACTGTGCTACCTACAAATATGTTACTTATATTTCAACTAAATAATTCAGATTTCTTAATCTAACTACATTCAGGTGTACAGCCTTACAGCCTCATGACTACTAAACTTTCTTAAAGCTACAAAAAAATTATACTCCAACAAGAAAAAACAGTATGGTATGGATGAAAAAAAAAAATTAGACAGATTTTTCTTATCTTATTTTACTGTACATTCTGTAGGATGTTTTGTGTTATTTTACTGATGCAATTGTTACATGGCAAGTCTGGCTGTTTGGCTAAATATGAATTGAAATCTCTGCATGCAAAATTGAAAAAATATTTATTTAAAGTTAAAATAGTAACTTTATCTATTAAATAGTAACTTTATCTATTAAAAATGTTATCAACAACTGTAAACATCATAAAGAACAACCTATGGAATTAAAAAATGTCTGAAATATTAATATCAAAGTGATTTTTAAACTGTGGGTTATTGACATAGACCCCCCCATAGAGTCTGAAGTTTACATACGTGAAAGGCAAACTACACAGACAGATTGAGGAGATCATTCCTCCCCCAAACTATGCGACTCTTTAATTCCACCAGGGGGGGTAAACGTTAATATTTAACATTATACATAGTTATTGTCTGTTTTTTTCACCTGTATTATTATCATTCTTTAATTTAATATTATTTATTGTATCAGTATGCTGCTGCTGAAGAATGTGAATTTCCCATTGGGATTAATAAAGTATCTATCTATCTATCTATCTATCTATCTATCTATCTATCTAAACTGAGCATTATGAATATCAGGTGAATATGGCACTCTGATGGTAAATTATAGGGTGATCAGAATTTCGAAATCCTAAACCGGGACACTTGTGTAGCATATAACCCCATAGAAGCTCAAACAGTGCTTGAAGTGTAAACAAATAAATGGAAGTGCTGTCTGTTTCTGTTGTATTTTAGTCTTCCTCACAATGCTGTTCAAACTGAAGAAAAGTTTTTAACTTTGAATGGCAAAATAATACATGAGAAGAACTGTGTAAAAACCTTTGGTAATGATACAATACCACATCAACACATGTGGAAAAGAAAAACAGCAGAGGTCATGTCTAGAAATGCTTTTGTGTTTGTGCATGAAATCTTCAGAATGCAGGAATCTTATGTTATTTAAAAATTAAACATGGAATTAATTCAAGAACAGATTTGTGCGTGCTCTGAAAAAAAAAGTTAACGATCAAATGAGCTGTAATCATTTAACTAGTAATGTCACGCACTTATTACAGCAATGAAAGGATAACAAGATTTTAAATAGTGTCCTACCCAGCCTCAACATATAGGTAGGACCATAAGTATTTGGACAGTGATATAATTTTCATTGTTTGTGCCAACATAATGAATTTGAAATGAAGTAATCAAGATGTGTTTGGAGTGTGAACAGTTTTAATTTAAGGCATTTAAAAAAAAATTGTATGAGCCATGAGAAAAGACAAGTCATTTTTATACATGGTCCCTTCTATTTTCAGGGGCTAAAAAGTATTTGGACAAGCTAACATTATCATGAATATAGCGATCGTTTTTAGTACTTGGTAAACAGGGTTGAACCCGATTAAGACACTCACAGGGTGGAAAGGGAGCTGGAATCAGGAAACATAGCCCTGACGGGGCCTTTGGGTACTGCCTGAGGGTGGTGCCCCGTGAGGATTGCCGTGGTTTCAGTACGATCTGAAAGAGCTCCAGATGACTTGCACAACACCAGAAACAGTTCCCGTGTAAGATTTAAAAGAGAGCAAGCAGCCTAACTTATTTAGAAACGGGAGGCTGTGGGCAACATTCTGTGGGAGGTGGAACCACAGAATTTTTATTGGTGCATTTTGGCTGGTGTTTGTGTAAGAAAAGTGATGGTAATGAATAAAAATATTTTATTCAAATCTGGAATTGTGCTTGTGCATTATTGTGCCTGTGGTTTGGGGATCAGTGTGGCTTTCCCCTGTGGTTGCAGTATTATAGAAAAAGGCACAATATTGTTCACTTTAATAAATGGAGGTACTATAATAAAAAGCTATTGAATGGGATATCTGTTTTTGCCATGGTATCGAAAGGTAGTGAATATTGTAAATTTTCGTTGGTACTTGTATCAAGTAACTGATTAAAATTGGCCTATTTTTAAGAATTCTTGCATCTCAACTAACCTCCACAATAACATCCAAAAACCATGGCAACTAAATGAAGCAATTGCACACATGATAGGCCTACAAGGAACTGCCCTTTTAATGCACCATAACGCAAATGCATGGAAAAGATCATGCATGAGAAAGTTTTGAGAGGTTGTAGTTTTTACAACCATTTTAATGAAATCCTTTGATTACAACAGTTTAGAATGTCAAGATCAATGTATGAAATACTGTGTAGTTGCATGGGATTATTTATCAGGAAACTGGGTAACCACCAGTCAATAGTTCCAATCCAAAAACACAATGCCATAACCTTTGTAAAAATCAGTCACTTGCAGCAAGTATACAGCTGTGATAGAGATATTTGAGGTCAGTGATACTACTGTCCACCACTGTGTTTACACTGTGTTCACAGCCATTCAAAAGACAATGATGCTTAAGTACATAAAGTTACCAACCTTTGTAGAAGTAAACAAAACCAATTCTTTGGCACACCTCCTGCCAAAAATATATGGCATGCTCAAGGAATGCATATACATGTCCTTTCTCCAAATGAAGGTGGCCGGGATTACATTAAGCATAAAGCATTGCATCTACAATTTTTCACACCCGTTTTAAGGACGTGTTTAAACCAAGACAATGACACTGGCCTGAAAATGCATATGATGCATCCGTATTCATCATATCAGACTTGCACAGGTATGTAACAATTTCAAGACACCTAACACCTAGGTGTGCTATGTACACACTAGACTATTTTTTAATTACATCAAAAGTGCCCTTTTTATGAATGCCCAAGAGGAAATGTCCAAAGCAATTTTATTATAGTCTATGTTTTATTATTATTATTATTATTTGTATTAATTAAATATACTGCCTTTATATTTTAAAAGATAAAGAAAAAAAATAGAAGGAGCTTACTTAGGTTGGCTCATTTGAAAGCAAACTTAATTTAAAATAAAGTATTTATGCCAATACAGAACAGAGGAAATGTGCAAGCATGCAATCATCTGATGGTTTTTACTTTCACTATGATGCATTTCCAGAAATAAAAACATTTTAGCAAGCTAAGCTTATACAGACAGGAAGTGCAGGCTAAAAGTATCTAAATATAAACTTTATGTACACTTCAACAACCACATATATGTCAGGGCTGTTTTTTCAAAGAAAAACAAATACTGTTAGATAATTAATTAAAAAGTTACATTTTTATATCCAGTTGAATTAATTACTGTCTTTTTTCTAGCTGCAACTACAATTAAGGACTCCATTGGGTGTTCATTTGCTAACAGAAAACAAATGTGTATTTTCTATAAAGATTATTCAGACAGGAAGTTGCTGCCTGGGAAGTGGCATTTCAGAGGCATAGCTACAGTACTACTTATCAGCTAACAAAGATAGCACCTGCAGGCTACAAACAGGAAAGTAAAGAAAAAATGTTTGTTTTATCTATGATGATGACAAATAATGTGATTCTTTAAAGCACCCCTTTACAGAGAAGAATATCCCTGCAATTAGCCAAAGGAACCCATGACTCAGGCTTTAGTATTTCTGAATGAGACTAAAGTGGAAGAAGGGAATTTAGGGGTAAGAGGCCAACATGAGTAAAAACATAAAATGATATAAATTGCAATTATGGTGTCAGTTGCTGTTTTTGTTTATGTACACATATGTCCAGGATTGTTAACAAACCAAAAACATTATGGTAGCTCTCTCAATCCCACTTAAAGTTTCTTTTTAGGGAAACTGCTGTGGATATGGTCCACTTTTTTGATGTGCTCATGCTCAGTGATGTATAGCAAATAAAATGGTCAAAACAAAAACACATTTTCACATATTTTCCCATATGGCATATGGAAACTTCACTTTTGATTGGTAAGTTCTGGCATTTGTGATTTACAGTCAGGTGTGTGAGCCTGTGGAATGTGACACTACATTGTACATAAAGTTATATTAAGTAGCTCTAATCAGTAGTAATATATTTACATTATTCATTTTTTAAATATATTACCGAATTCACAAAAACTGGATTAAACACTTTCTAAAAATAAATAGGATATCCCACATGTATTCACTTGCATGAAGTGAATTGGCTCTCAAAAAGAATAATACAAAGACTACAGTCTTAAATGGCCATTAAATTATTTTCATGCTGCATGAAAAAGTAATGCCCTGACAGATAACCTTAAACTGGTTTATAGTACAGAAGAGTAAAATCATTTTAATTAACCACAGCAGCTTCTCTCTTGCTTTTTAAATGTTTTTTCAATTCCTCTTTTTCACTTGTCTCTGTCTTTAAGATGTAACACTGTTAATGAAGTACTCCATCTAAAATATATTTTTACTTAATTTTATTGTTATTTACCCCAGATAGTTTGTAGTGGTTGATGAGAGAAATTTCTAATCACAAAATTACATATGGAATATACAAATGCAAAGGAGGCCCTGCAGTGACCAATTCTGGACAACACAAACTGTGTGAAAAACATCCATGGGAAAAAAGAAATAAATTCTCACATAGCTCGTGTTGCATTATCCAAATGTCCAACATACATTTATATGGTGAAATAACATGCAACATGTGAGCATTTAGTTCTAAAATATCATTAACAGTCACTTTCTGAAATAATGGCATTCATAGTAAACAGGAAAGATGTAATTCCCACAATGCCTTGTGTTTGAATTGAAGACATGAGTCTTGACAGTCTTGACCAATGAAGGAGGGGGTGAGGCACATCTTCAATTTGAAGATCTTTTGCTGCTTCTGTTACACTTTCAAGCACTTTTCCAGTTGACACAAGATGAGAATTAAATGGTCATTGACATTGCAAGCTTCCACCTGTTCAACAAGATGACAGATCCCTTGCCTTATCAACCCTCCGTTTTCCACTGGATGAATGCACTACTGATTGGAATGCCTCTTACCCCAACTGCTCAGGCACCTTGTCCCACCTTTTGATGCTGATTGGTCATTTGACTACATTCAGTTTTGGCATAATTATTACATGGTGTCGAATAGAAATGCAATTCACCCCAAACAACTGCTAAGCAAAATGCCATATATTTGCATTGCGTTTAGTTATGACGTGATCTATGGGCATCAACTAAAATGAAATACGGTTTTCTACTGCACTTTAAACTGACTCAAAAATTGCATGCTGTAGTGAAAAGAAATTAACGATTTGGTTGATATGTTTTTAATTATGGCACAATGAAAGTGTACCAAAATTAACTGCACTACATGTATATACATTACTTTGCAATGCAGTTAACGTGTTGAATTGCATTTAATTTTTTAATAATTAACATTCCATACTTTTAAGGCAGGAAACACATGTATTATCACAACATTTATCCCATTAAGGAATTAGTTAAGAAGTAAACCTAAATGATTTGTGTTAGGTTTGAAAGTGGAATGATGTGACCAATCTGCCATGAGTATCATTTTAACCTGAGTCATTCACTTGAAGTTAATTACTTTATAATGCAGGACCATGTGTAGCCCTGATAATGGAATGGAGGTTACGCATTCATCCTATAAATGTAATGGACATAGATATAGGCCTGGCTTCAGTGGGTGATTTACGCATAGTTAAGCTTCCAAAAATATCATGTTGGGCTTCTCCACCAATGCTGTTTACTATGATGTTACTTGCTTTATTTTTGGGATTTTATCACATCATTTCCCCACAAATCTATATATATAATTCACTAAGCAGCCGACCATGGCACGCAAGACAGAGACCATGGGATACACATGACAGAGCCATGCCCGCCAACTCACAGAGCCCCATCCACCAACTTTAAGACCATGGGATACGCACGACAGAGCCCTGCCCGCCAACTCTAACCCTCCTCCCGCGTCATGGGATACGCACGACCGCGTCCACCCTCGCAAACTGTTTTACATGCTGCTTACAGCGATTCCCATCCACGACAAACTTGCTTCTTCTTAGATGGTCCTGCAGGAACAGGGAAAACGTTTGTCTACAAAAACCTGAATCATACCATAATAAGAGCATAGTGTTTTTGTTGGCTTGCCCACCTGCCCGCCTGACTGTTACCAGCATTCACCGCAATGTACTGGAGTGTAAAACTATCGCACCTGCTACCTCACAAACTGTCCTTATTCCCCGGATTTCCCTGACCCCATCAGATTCAAATTTGCCTTGTACTTTTACACGCAAACAATTTCCTGACCCCATCAGATTCAAATTTGCCTTGTACTGTTACATGCACACAATTTCCTGTTAGATTAGCCTTTGCAATGACAATTAATAAGGTACAGGGCCAAACTTTCAAAAAGATATGCCTCTCTCTGCCAACTCTAAGACCATGGGATACGCACGACAGAGCCCCGCCTGCCAACTCTAACCCTCCTTCCGCGTCATGGGATACGCATGACAGAGCCCCACCCGCCAACTCTAACCCTCCTCCCGTGTCCACCCTCGCTCTCGAGGCATGCACGCTGCCTGCTCATGTGCCCGCCCGCAATACCTCACCAAACACTGCCTCAGCCGCTTTCGTCTCTGCTACAGTCCACACGCACCTCTAAGCCACATTGACTTTTCATTGTTCTTTTCGGTTCCGGCTGCTTTTCTATATATAATCCAACAAGTTGCCTGACCATGGGATACGAACAACAGAGCCCTACCCACCAACTCTAACCCTCCTCCCGCATCATGGGGAACGCACGACAGAGCCCCCGCCCACCAACTCTAACCCTCCTCCCACGTCCACCCTCGCTCTCGAGGCACTGCTTGCTCATGTGCCCGCCCCCAACACCTCACCAAACACATCCTCACTCACTTTGGTCTGTGCTACAGTCCACATGCAGCTGTGAGCCACGTTGACTGTTCATATGCCTACCATGGCCACCGCTTCAAATGTATTTCATGGAAACAATACTTCTTTCAATGTTATACAAATTCCTGCATCAGGTAACCGTTTGTTTCTATCAGTCAGTTTTTTTCTGGAAAAATGTCATCGACGAAACTGTTGCTCTCGAACTTCGCAACATGGCTGTAACCTTTGTTTGCCAACATTGGGATAAATTCGAAACCAGTTTTCAGTCACGGACAATTGTATGTTGCTCTCTCCAGAGTTCCATTTTTTCATTCACTTACAGTCGTATCCTCAAACCCACCCCATTTGGACAACTGTGTCTTTCAGGAAGTGTTCACCCATCAATAAATAATTATGTGGCATATGCTACGCCGCGGGTTGGCTAGTGTATTAATATTTCATATTTATTTTTTTTAATAAATTACAGCTGTATAATGCATTCTGACAAAAAGCATACAAACTCAGAATTTTACAACAGTCAAAGGAACTTATTTCATAAAAAGCTTTATATTCTAAGTACAGCAAGTGCTGAAAGTGGTGGCAATTCAACCAAGAATGCTTTATTTGGATAACACAATATATGAGTATCACAGAACAAAATTTAATTTGAATGAGAAAAGACAGAATCAGGACTGAATGGATAATGCCTGACATGGAGATGAAAGTATATTAGAAAAGAGCTCATGTACTTTCTGAAAAATGTTTTAACATCTTCTGAATAACTTTAACTATGAAAGTAGTACTAGGGTGTTGTACCGTGTTAGCCATTATGAATGTAGTGAAAAGTCAAGCAAAATGACACCTTTTATTGGCTAACTAAAAAGATTACAATATGCAAGCTTTCGAGACAATTTAGTTAGCCAATAAAAGGTGTCATTTTGCTTGACTTTTCACTTTAACTATGAAACAAATACAGGTAATTGAAAGGGCAGATTGCGGTAAAAGGGAAATCCAGAGCCTCCATGTACGTTTTCTCAGATAACATAGATAGGTAGATACTTAGAAACCAATTCAAACTTTTGTGCAAAGATGCATTATCATTAATGTATTCATTAATCATTTAAACAAAATTAAAGACATGTTTATAGCTCGGTTTACAGTTTCTTATCTGAAGATAGCACATAAAATCACCAATATATAGTCCAATTCAATAAATTCATAACTACCAACATGCTCAAAACACTAAAAGGAATTGCGTAAGATTTCAAGGTTTCTGTATTTGTCACTTACACAATTATACATGTATAACGTGCAACGTGTCAACCTGGTTCACTATTCGGGTTATGCAAAAGAGAATAAATATAAGAATTATGAAATAGAAAATCAAGTAAGACTAAATAGAACACCTTAAACTTTAAATATAAACTAGTAATATACAATATATAAGGTGTAACATATAGTGATAAAATTACATAATATTATGTTATGTTTTACATATAGTGATAAAATTATATAATATTATGTTATTTTTTATATTATGACTTTTACTGGGGGATACATCGAATATACTCGAAGCATCACGGCTTATTTCGGAATGTAGTAAATGACTATCGTACACAGTATACAAATTGTTGCACATTTTTTTTAAGATTCTTGCATGAGACTCACTTTGGTGTTTTGCTTATCTCCTCTCACAGACACAAAATGGAAAAAACTCACATATATACAGTACATCACACACACTCCCACATCCCATCCAGACCATTCTCCTGTGTTAATGCAAATGTAAGTGATGTATATAGTTGAGATGTGTGTTTTTGTATCTGCATATGAAAGAGTCTGGACAGCAAAAGAAAGTAGGCGTGAAACTGGGTTTTTTGTTGAGTTCAGATGATGGAGGCGGACAAATTGATTCAGAAAACAAATTGCACTGGATCTATTATTTGGTAGTGGTTTGGCTATCAAAAGGAAGATGTCAGACAAAAAATTCACCTTTATCACACACATCACATAAAACACCAAACCAACTGGCCCATAAGCAAATAACTTTGGCTCCTTCATTTTCCAAATCAATTCCATATGACAAAAAAAGGCCAAAATGGAAAAAAAACATTGGCCAAAGTAACCAACTACATCGCCAAAGACATGACACTTCATCCAAAATATGAATTGCCTGGTCACAATTTTTTGCAGAGTTATACATTTCAATGAGAGAAAGCCTGGCCATCCAGCTAACAAATCTTCTCCACAACTACTGATTTGTGGTCCATCAGAACGTGTGAGTCATATGTGAGTGTCGCTGTGCATTACATCAACAAATGGGAATTTGAAGAATTCATGCCTTCAGACATTTTCCCAGAGGATCATACAGGCAAGATTATCGCAGAAGGCTTGCAAGATGCTCTCAAGTCATGGAACTAAACAGGAGCTCATCAAGTATGCATTACCACTGATAAAGGGACTTAAAGCTGAGAACATGAATACGTAGACAGGACTGCAGTGTTTTGGTCATTAACTGCATCTTGTGATTGGCGAGTTTTTGTTTCTCCCGAATTGTAAAATTACAACCATTTTTATTTTCATCAATGTCATAAAAGCATACATGTAATTAAAACCTGTGTGTACCTGTGTATACATACACATGTGTATGATGTATTTATCAATAAATTATAAAGTATATATTGCCATAAAGTATATATTGGCTGTTTGGTTAAAGTGGGTTTAAAATATGACACAGATCAGTAAGAAACACATACAAAATAATTGCCAAAATTATTTTTGCTGTTAGGCAGGAGACTAAATTGTTGGATTTGTTTCCAATTATTGTAACATTTTAAATGTTTGTTGTTATTCTGAGAGAGAAGCAGGAAAGACCCCTGTATTAACTATGCTGTTGATGTTTGCAAGAAGATTGTGCAAAGCTTCTCATTCAGTTGGAAGAGGAGGAGAGGCCTGGCCATGGTACAGATGGAGGTAAATATCCCTGCACACCAGGTGATCAGCGAGTCTCACCTGGTGGACCCCGTCAGAAAATGATTGAGCTGGTGCTGGAGCAGGAGCGTGCCACTTCTTAAACCTTGGACTCAGACAAAAAAACACGGCACCTTGTTTTGGCCTGGGAAGACCTTGAGTCCTTGAGCCAGTACACAAGGCTCTAAAACACCTCCTGGACTTCACCGATGTTCTATCATGCGAGTACTATGTCACATTGTCCTTTGTCAAGCCAGTGTCTCATCTCTTCCACTCCAATATCTTGGCAATTCAAGACGATGACACTGCACTGACCCAGTCTATCAAAGGCTCCATCCTGAATTACCTGTGGGAGAAATTTGCAGACCCTGCCGCCAATGACCTGCAGGACATGGCAACAGTACTGGATATCAGGTTCAAAACAACATACACTGCAGAAGAAAAGGTAGAGGAAATCATGTGCAGAACCATATCGGAGATTCTATCTGACCAGGACACAGATGAGTCAACTGCTTCTCAGCCTCAGGAAACACCAACAGTATCAGAACCTTGGAAGCTTCTTCAAAAGGGCAAAAATATCCTCTGCCACACCATCACTGAGATAGAGGATTAAAACAGAGTTGTCTGCCTACTTGAAGGTTGTTGGTTCTGACACTAGATAAGATCCCCAGCATTATGTTGTTTTGAAATATTTATAACGTATTATATATAAGAAATACGCTTCTGATAATGTCGGTGTGGAGGGTCTCGGTCAGGTACAGAGGATACCGGGATGGTTGCACACACAGTCATGGACTCCCGTGGCCGAGTTATACTGCTCCAAATGCCTGGCGTGAACTTGAAGGGGATATTAATCCCGTGAAAGTGTAAGAGGCAGTCTTGGAACTTGGGCTACAGTGGAGGGGCAAGAAAGAACAGATAGCTGCCGGTGAATTGGGGTGGCTTCTGCTAATCGCATTATGCAGGTTGGACTTAAAAGTCCAAAGTATAACTGTAAAATGTGGGCAACTTAAACAGAAAATAGACAACTTACAAGAAAAACAAATTATCTCTTGAGAGTACATGGAAAATGCCACGACCCGTGCGGACAGGTGGAAAATAAATGTACTGCTTTAGCAGTACACTTAGTGCAGGATAAAAGAGGGAAAAAAAACACCCGTTTCCTCTTTAAAAGTACAAACCATAATGCAAGGTGATTGGAATCCAGAAATATGGGATGCAGCTGTATATAATTCTAATTAGTTAAGATGTCTGGCAGAAAAAAAAGACAAAACTGAGCCAGACGCGAGAAATAGTAAAATAACAGTTTTGAAATTATAGACATGAGACCGGTTGTCTGGAATAAAGCCAAAGCGGGACCCGGGTGGATAACACATACTAATCAGCTGCCATACAGATTTTCAAACCCTGCTAGAGAAAATAAGTGCTGTGTTGGGGAACATTGTTATTCAATAAGTTACACCATTAGCCATTAGAAATAATGTTTTGTAATGTTATTAACAACTGCGCATTATTAAGAGTCGATGCATGCAAGCATGCGTTTATGTTACCTTGTCGTCAAACGAATCACCCGTGCAACAGGGGCTGGCAGTCAGTTACTTAAAACTGAACAATGTTAATACCGATAAAATCCATAAAGTCTAGATCGCGCTCACTAAAACAATTGTAGAAATCTTTAATGGCATAATAGCAGCCCAATATAATCCAAAATACCTGTCCGCCTGTTAAAACACAGTTTATGAGCTGTGCAGCTGTTACTGTGCCCAAAAGGTTAATGCAGCCACCCCAACACTGATAAGTGTCATGAAATGGGTGTTAAAAAATTTTAATGTACCATCCTGTAGGATATCAAAAACACAGAGTTTTTAAAATTATTGACGTGTTATGACGTTATACGATAAGTATTGCTTAAATTACAAACATGCGTTATAAGCTAGCTACTGAAGACTGTGTACACAAATAACACTAAAATATAAAGAGCTCTAACTTAAACTGGAAAAAGAACAAATAAAATTGGGTTTAACTTTGCAATGAGAAGCATGCCTCTAAGTTACCTTCCTGTGGGTACTGGCCATACATTAGGAAGGTATACATATACAGTATACATACTGTATATATAAAATTGGGTTAAAGTAAATAAAAATGGCTTCACTTTTGTTTAAAACTAGTCATAAACATGCAAAACATTTTTCCTTTCAAACCCTGATCAAGTTTAAAGGAAAAATACTCGTTTTATAATAATAAAAGAGAAGGGAGACAATTTCTTGCAAGGAGCAGAATGTGCATGATGTGCATCAATGGAGGTTGTGTATTTCAGGAAATATTACAGTAAAGCGTGTGGTGGCACAGTGGTTAGTACTCTTGCCTGGTGATAGGAAGTAAAGGTTCAAGCATGTATGTTTTCCTTGTCGAGTCAGTATATTCTCTGTGACTGCGTAGCTTTTTCTGGGAATGCTTTCTTGCTGTGGAATTGTGCCGCGTGATTTCCCGATGGTTGGATTCACCTTGTCGCTAAATTGGGAAATATTTTTCCTTGATTGCTGCTGAATCAGTTCACCACTGAGTTTTCATGATCTGGAGACATGCACTGTATGAAACTGAACTAGCTGTGCTCCTAATTTGACAAAAGTTATACCAGCTTGTGTCCTGAGAAGTTGTTTGACTGTCGTGATAAGTAAGTATAAGCATGAAGGGAAAGAAGTTAGTTGTTTGATTGACATGATAAATAAATATAAGCATGAAGGGCAAGGAATGTTTAAGTACGTTGAACTGTGAAAACATATAAAAAAAAAAAAAGCACAACCTCCAGTGAGTTTATAGTACGTGTAATAGAGGTCTCTGTGAATGAACTGCAGTTGTAAAAGAAAAATGTGGGTATGAGAATGTTTTGTTAAAAACAATGTATGAGAATATGTGATGATATTTGAAAGACTGAAGCAATTGCTAAGTGTGTAGGATGAGAGGCTGCTGTTAAGAGAGAGTGGAGGCTGTCGTTTGTGAAAAGTTGCTTTCTCAAGTGTGCTGAATGATGTCTAAAGAACTTCTGTCTTAGCCAAGTAAGCTACCTGGGCATGAAATGGAATAAAATCTAGTTTAAAAAATAAAAGAAGATTAAATACTCTTGTGTCTGGGGTAACAGATGCTCTCATACAGGGGCTGGTCATAAAATTAGAATATCATAACAAAGTTGATTTATTTCAGTAATTCCATTCAAAAAGTGAAACTTGTATATTAGATTCATTCATTACACACAGACTGATGTATTTCAAATGTTTAATTTCTTTTAATGTTGAGGATTATAACTGACAACTAATGAAAGTCCCAAATTCAGTATCTCGGAAAATTAGAATGTTAATTAAGACCAATGCAAAAAAAGGATTTTTAGAAATGTTGGCCAACTGAAAGGTATGAACATTAAAGGTATGAGCATGTACAGCACTCAATATTTAGTTGGGACTCCTTTGGCCTGGATTACTGCAGCAATGCGGCATGGCATGGAGTCGATCAGTCTGTGGCACTGCTCAGGTGTTATGAGAGCCCATGTTGCTCTGATAGTGGCCTTCAGCTCTTCTGAATTGTTGGGTCTGGCGTATTGCATCTTCCTCTTCACAATACCCCATAGATTTTCTATGGGGTTAGGGTCAGGCGAGTTTGCTGGCCAATCAAGAACAGGGATATCATGGTCCTTAAACCAGGTACTGGTAGCTTTGGCACTGTGTGCAGGTGCCAGGTCCTGTTGGAAAATGAAATCTGCATCTCCATAAAGTTTGTCAGCAGCAGGAAGCATGAAGTGCTCTAAAACGTCCTGGTAGACAGCTGCGTTGACCTTGGACCTCAGAAAACACAATGGACCAACACCAGCAGATGACATGGCACCCCAAACCATCACTGACTGTGGAAACTTTACACTGGACCTCACGCAACGTGGATTCTGTGCCTCTCCTCTCTTCCTCCAGACTCTGGGACCTTGATTTCCAAAGGAAATGCAAAATTTACTTTCATCAGAGAACATAACTTTGGAGCACTCAGCAGCAGTCCAAAGGCGAGACGCTTCTGACGCTGTCTCTTGTTCAAGAGTGGCTTGACACAAGGAATGCGACAAGCTGAAACCCATGTCTTGCATACGTCTGTGCGTGGTGGTTCTTGAAGCACTGACTCCAGCTGCAGTCCACTCTTTGTGAATCTCCCCCACATTTTTGAATGGGTTTTGTTTCACAATCCTCTCCAGGGTGCGGTTATCCCTATTGCTTGTACACTTTTTACTACCACATCTTGTCTTTCCCTTCGCCTCTCTATTAATGTGCTTGGACACAGAGCTCTGTGAACAGCCAGCCTCTTTAGCAATGACCTTTTGTGTCTTGCCCTCCTTGTGCAAAGTATCAATCGTCGTCTTTTGGACAACTGTCAAGTCAGCAGTCTTCCCCATGATTGTGTAGCCTACAGAACTAGACTGAGAGACCATTTAAAGGCTTTTGCAGGTGTTTTGAGTTAATTAGCTGATTAGAGTGTGGCACCAGGTGTCTTCAATAGAACCTTTTCACAATATTCTAATTTTCAGAGATACTGAATTTGGGACTTTCATTAGTTGTCAGTTATAATCATCAACATTAAAAGAAATAAACATTTGAAATACATCAGTCTGTGTGTAATGAATGAATCTAATATACAAGTTTCACTTTTTGAATGGAATTGCTGAAATAAATCAACTTTGTCATGATATTCTAATTTTATGACCAGCACCTGTATGTCATTATTTGTAAGTCTGTGTCTATTAAAAGTCTGTGCTTCTTTGTCTGCCTGCTGACTAATCAATAATGTGAAGCAGATCCCAAGGGTGGGGGACACCATACATAGTAACATAGTAATAGGGGATCATATTCAAATTTTATACATAGTAATACATGTGAATGTCTAAAAAATATATAGCCAAGATAAAGGTGGAATAGCCTCAGGACAAGTCCTTGACTGTCTTTTGAGTGACCCTGCCAAAGACCAGACTTAAACCTAATAGGACCAGCCTATTCAAATGGCAGCCCACAGGCCACACACAGCCCAGAAGTAACCTCCAAGTGGCCCAGCCCGTGGTCCAACAAGAAACACTGAGAAAATACAAGAAAAACACATTGTGCAGGCCGTCAGATATTCCTACATAAACTCCTACAGTAATACTGACCATGAATGCAACACTTTGCGTAACATTCAATCCACAATGAAGTGTGTTGTTGTATATCTAGAAGTGGTGGTTGTAATCAGTACAGTGATTTTTTTTTTTTTATGTGACGGTATGCGCCGGGATGTTGTACTGGCACCTCAGCTGTAACAGCTGGTGATGGCACCGACTACATATTAAATGATTCTATAATCAGTTGTGTGCTGAGTCTTAGATGTACGTTTGTTTTATCAAGTTAGTGCGAACGTGTATTTTCGCAAATTAATCTGTTACTCCAATGAGAGCTTTGTTAAAGACAACCACTGCCTCTGTACTTCTTTTCATACAAATGATTGGGACTCCACTCACACACTTCAATCCTGCAGATTCATGGCTGTTACAAGGACAACAATCAGCCATTGACACTCAAAGCAAAGAACAAATTAGGAGGACTGCATTTTATGAAAACATGCAAAAAGTACGGGACTACATAACTTTGTGTAGAATGTAGAGCTCGTTATTAACCTGCGGTGGATATTCTTTGATATTGGAAATTCTGTGTAATTTTAAACTATCAAGCACAATATCATACAGTACAGTATATATCTATGCAGGTGATGCAATAGCAGCGCCGCTGCCTTGCAATAAGGAGATCATGGTTTTGTGTCCCAAGTTTTCCCTGTGTGGAGTTTGCAAAGCGCTTTGAGTAGTGAATTATACTTGACAATTTGTCAATTTCAAATTTTAAAGGTTTTGTTTTTTCACCAAATAAAACGTAGCACTAGGACTCTCTTCCTCTATATACCTTCACACTACCTCACACTTAATCCAAACACAACATATGCGTACCGCTCCTTTTTTGTTTACAAATAAGGCAATGCTAATCGCACATGTGGTGATTTAAAATGAAAATATGCTCCCTCAGTGTGCAGTAAACGTATTCACGTGTGTGTTAGTTACTGTTATCACTTGTTATGGGTTTGGGTACCCATAGTATTGATAGTTTTTTTTTATTCTGTTAAATGCACTTTGTGATGTGCCTGGGTCATATATGACCAAAATATTTATTTTATTTCAAAAAAGAAACAAATATTATTGGTAATACTGCTGTGACAGACAGCCCGGGGCCTTGCCCTGTCGGGACACCCTTCTGATGTAAGGACCGGGGGAGAGGACATGTCCACAGCAATACCTCTCTTGGAACACGAGAGGGCAACCCCCCTGGATTGCATCGGGGCCACAGGCTTGGGGCTTGGAGGGTCAACCCTGTGTCAGGGGGCGTCTGGACAGTTCCGGAGCCATGGACTGCAGCACTTCTGCCACACCCAGAGGTACTGCTAAAACAGGATCTGGGTGCACTGGGAGCACTTCCGGGTGCCTATGCAGCACTTCCGCCACACCCGGGAGTGCTTCCGGAAGAGAACCAGAGTGCACCTGGAGCACTCCTGGGTGCACTATAAAGGAGGCCGCCTCACTCCGTTCAGAGAGCCAAAGTCAGGTGGAAGGTGGCCAACGCTTGCAGGGGTGGAGTCGAGGTAGCAGAAGAGAAAGGAAGGAGAAATTAGAAGGACTGAGCTGCATTATTGTGGTGTTTTGTGTACTCTGTCCTTGAGAGAAAAGGAAGGAAAATAAATCGTGTGTTGTTGGCACTTATGTGTGTCTCATTGCCTATCTGTGTCCGGTTTGGGGAGCTGTACACCCCTGGCATATCACACTGTGTACTTTTTGATTTTATTTACTATGAGATGTGCCTGGGTCAGACGTGAGTGAAATGTTTATTTCATTTCAAAAGGAAAAAAATGTTATTGCTAATACAGCGCACTATTTTGCTTTTATGCACTTTGAAATCTAGCTAGGTCAGATATGACCAAAATGTTTATTTGTTGGAAAAAAAAGTATTGCTACTACCTCAGGTTTTGTTCATTTACGGTTTTGTATTGTTTTTGTGCACTTTTTGATGTGCCTGTGTCAGATGTGACCAAATTTAAGAGGGAACCAATGAATAAACATTACTTGTATTTCAATACATTCATTTGTGTTGGTTTAAAATTTGTTATTACCTGCTGCTTACCGGCTGCTGGAAATGCCTGGCCCAGCTAAATTTCTTGGTTTGAAAATATGGCCCAACTGAACTTGTAACTGAATACCCTTGCCATAGAGCAACTATGGAGAGACCTGAAGACAGCAGTTTACACACATTTCCCATGAAATTTAACGGAGCTTGAGAGGATCTGCCAGTACAAATGGGATAATTCCAGATGTTTCTAGAGACTTATCTAAGGTGAGACTCAAAGCTGTAATTACTGCAAAATGTACTTCTTCAAAATAATGAATTAAGGGTCTGAATACTTACATGAATTAGATTTTTTTTAATTTTTAACAAATTTGCAAATCTCAGTGAAAAAATGTTTTCATTTTGTTATTATGAGTTATTATGTATATAATGATGTGCAAAACTGCATATATACGAATTTAAACTTAAATCTACAACATAATAAAATGTGCAAAATGTGAAGGGGTCTCAATACTTTCTAAGTGCACTATATATAATCCTATCTTATATGTCTTGTCGACGTTTACCAGCTAAGAAATAACAAACTAGATAATAAAGTTCCAACTGGCAAACCCTTGCCACACCATGATCCTTCGTTCCAACAGGTGTATAGTGCGATTTTTGCAGGGACTTTATCGCCACTTCAAATGAAGCCAGTGAACAACTCTAGCCTGAGGCACACGCAAAGCGTTCGCGGAAAGCCAGGGTACTTAACTTCTGATGGCATCTCAGTCCGAGAAATTCGTGACAATTGCCGTATCCAAATGCTAAAAAGCTACGCAAAAATTTACAGCAGTATAGCTACCTTAAGTAACACTTATGTTTGTGTTATTAACTTGCCTCTCCGGATCTGGGACGATCGAGAGCGAGGACGTACAGTCGCCTCAACGCGCGCATTATTTTTTTTAAGGATGTGAAGTTCCTGTATTAGTAAAAACAATATCGAAACATCATGGCGCCTTATGCGCAATTCGCTCTATTGGCAATGTTTAGATGAGTAGAGCAGAGTGCTTCCATGGCTCATTACAAAAAATAACTAGAAAACTGCAACAATATGCCGCGTCTACTCGAACGATGCTCCGCGCCGTTTATCACGAGGCACCCGTCCCCTCAAGCCCCTCGCCCCCGAACCTCTCGAGGAGGACCTCACATGAACTGCTCCGCTAACTTGTCATTTTCGACGTCCGCTTACCTCTCCGTATGATCATTCGTGTCGTCTCGCTCAGTGGTGACAGCCACCGTCCCGCTTTCCTCCTCTTTCTGGTCCGTGTGAATTTCCTTGTAATTGTCCATCTTCTTCCCAAACCGTTTCACGAAGACCCGCTGTAATTCACCTACTTCTGCAGCCCTCCAAGCTCACCTCACCTGGTGACGTCACTCGTCGCGCGCCACCCTGACTGTCACTGATAAGGAGGATGTTGCCCGACAGCGTGCTGATCGCCCTTTGGTGCAGGAGAGGAAACAGGCGAAACAATGGGATGCACTTAAAGCAAAATGGCTAGTCCATCCTCGGCAACCTGCCAGGCGGCTCCATCCCAGTTTCCTTTTCCACCAGAACCCAAAATCCACACCCTCATACCGGACTGTAATCGAATTTGCATAAAAACGACATCTGCCAGATGGGCTCTTACATTACATGTATTCGCAAAAACTACTTGTAAATTAGACAAAATATAAACGTAAAACTTTTTAACCTGTTGAAACGAAATAATTAATGAAAAGGAAAAACACTGGTCGAAAAAAATAGCAGTGAAGATTAAAGGCATTTTTAACAGTCAGTATAACAATATGCACCATTTACAGTAGCATAAAGAGCATTCTGTAACCTTATCCAATTACATGGCTTTAGAATACTTACAGTATATCTTGCCCGAGGGGTGCACAAGGCAGGAACCAGGCTTAAATGTAGCACCCTGCCTTTACTGCGTCCATTCTCTCACCCCAGTCGGATTAACTGGCAGCAATGGGAGGTAGCCCATGGAGACACAGAGAAAACACAGTCTGAGTACAGAATGCTGGATCTGTTAGTCAGCTCTGCTAACTTCTGGGCCATGTGATTGATTGATAGATAGATAGATAGATAGATAGATAGATAGATAGATAGATAGATAGATAGATAGATAGATAGATAGATAGATAGATAGATAGATAGATAGATAGATAGATAGATAGATAGATAGATAGATAGATAGATAGATAGATAGATAGATAGATAGATAGATAGATACTTTATTAATCCCAAGGGGAAATTCACATACTCCAGCAGCAGCATACTGATACAAAAAACAATATTAAATTAAAGAGTAATAAAAATGCAGGTAAAAACAAACAATAACTTTGAATAATGTTAACGTTTACCCTCCCGGGTGGAACTGAAGAGTCGCATAGTTTGGGGGAGGAACGATCTCCTCAGTCTGTCAATGGAGCAGGACATTGACAGCAGTCTGTCGCTGAAGCTGCTCCTCTGTCTGGAGATGACACTGTTTAGTGGATGCAGTGGATTCTCCATAATTGATAGGAGCCTGCTGAGCGTCCGTCGCTCTGCCACAGATGTCAAACTGTCCAGCTCCATGCCTACAATAGAGCCTTATGAATGTTATAATCCAATACATAGCCTGAAATAACAAACAGAAAACAAAGCGACATATATATTTATTTTATTAATTGGAATGCACCCTTAAGTCGGATTTCCAACTCGGAAACTTGAGGCTGGTCTGTCAAGTCCAAGTTTGTCCGACCTCAGATCATGATCTCAATCCAAAATGGTGACATACACCACAAACTTTAGTGAAAGCTGTAGTATCATTCTGTTAATTAGTACTTCTGACTATCTGAGTCTCATTGAATCAGTTGTACACACAGTAGTGTCCAACCTGCTGCTGTGGGGTTTGGATGCGCAAAATACTGCATAATGCGTTGTTCAGTAGTTGTTTGTATTTTGAAAGAGTAAGCACAACAAATATTTTCCTTGAGGTGGCCATATTTTTTCCATATGTTTTACTGGAACACAGTCAACACAGGTGTGATGTCATTCCCTGTTCCGGAATTCAACTTCCACATGATGATAACACTAGTGATGAGTCATCAACACTACAAGCTGACATTTCATCATCCAAATAAGCAGCTTCAGTACCAGCTACAAACGAGTCTATAAAACAGTAAGTCTGCCTAAGTCTCATGACTTCATTGTAAGGACAGCCAGCTACCTAAAACAGCATTGTAAAGAGTATGACTCCATTGGGTCAGTCCTGCCAGGCAACATGCAGAGCTACACTACTATAAAAGGAGTGAAAGTACAGAAGAAGACCAGCAAGGCTTATAGTCTGGTCTTGCAATATTTTGTTAACATCCATCCATCCATCCATCCACCCATTTTGTAAACCCACTTTATCCTGAGCACAGTCACAAGGAAGCTGCACCCAGTAAGTACAGGTGCAAGGCAGGAACAATCCATAGAACAAGGTACCAGTCCTTCACAGGGTGAAGACACACTCACACACACACACACACGCACACACACACGCGCACACACACACACACACACAGACATAGTAGGACCAATTCAGCATCCCCAATCTACCTTGAACATGGGAAAGGTGCTATATAAAAATGTTTTCTATGACATTGTCTTAGAATCCTTTGATCTAGTCCCACTTTCACAGCTAAAAAAAACTATTGACACCCTTAAACCAGCTTCCAGTCCCCTCGATATTGTTCCACCACGTCTCTTAGTGGAAGCCTTTGATGTGTTGGGCCCAACCTTACTAGCCATTATAAATGATTCTATTAGTTCGGTGGTTGTGCCCTCATTTTTTAAACATGCTGCAGTCCATCCCCGTCTAAAAAAGGCAGAATTAGATCCTGTAATTTTAGTCAATTTTCATCCAATTTCCCAACTGCCGTTTCTGGCTAAAATTCTGGAAAGAATTATTTATAATCAATTGGTCGATCACCTTAACTCCAATAATTTATTTGAGATCTACCAATCTGGCTTTAGGCGTTATCATAGTGTTGAAACAACACTTCTGAAAGTGTTCAACGACATCTCTCTTATTACTGACGCAGGTGATGCGGCAGTCCTTCTCCTCTTTGACCTGTCCGCTGCCTTTGACACCATTGACCATGAAATATTGCCGATGCGGCTTGAACATCTTGTTGGGCTTAAAGGGGCTGCTCTTAACTGGTTCAGGTCATAGTTAACTGGCAGACACTTTTCAGTGACTTTTAATTCCTCTTTTTCATCTACTGCTCCTCTTAAATATGGTCTTCCTCAGGGATCCATTTTGGGTCCTGTTTTATTCTCTATGTACCTTCACCCTATTGGAGCGATTTTTAGGAAATTTAACATTTCTTTTCACTGCTATGCTGATGATACTCAGTTTAATATTCCTGTCTGCAGCTCTGCAACAAATCAACTGCACAACTGTCTGTCTGAACTAAGATCCTGGATGGCTAATAATTTTTTTCTCTGTCTTTTTCAAACCTCAAGTCTGCAATCTTGGTGTTACCTTTGATAGTAACCTCTCTTTTGAGAAACAAGTAAATTCTGTAGTCAAGAGTTGCTTTTTCCAACTTCATCTATTAAGTAAGATCAAGCCTTTTTTATCTTCTAGGGATCTTGAGAAAGCTACTCATGCTTTTATTTTTTCTCACCTCGATTACTGCATCTCGCTGTATTCTGGGATTAACAAATCTCTGATACACAGGTTACAGCTGGTCAAAAATGCTGCCGCTCGCTTTCTGGTTGGGGCAAGAAAGTATGACTCTGTTTCTCCTATTTTAGCTTCTTTACACTGGTTGCCTGTCAGTTTTCGAATTGATTTTAAAATCTTGCTGCTAGTTTTTAAATCTTTACATGGGCTTGCTCCTGCCTGTTTATCTGAACTGTGTGTTTTACACCAGCCATCCAGAGTACTTAGATCTTCTGATCAGTTGTCTCTTGTTGTCCCTCGTACCAAGTGTAAAACCAAGGGGGACAGGGCCTTAGCAGCTGGTGCGCCTCGACTGTGGAACTCTTTACCTCATCATATAAAGGAGTCGTCTACAAATGAACTGTTCAAAAAAAGATTAAAACCTCATTTCTATTCACTTGCATTCCGTGACCTTCAGTAATACTGATGGTTTCCTCTTTGTGATTATATAACATTACTTCTATTTATTATGTATCTTATTTTATGTTCATATATTTTATTTCTATTTATGTTTTTATGTTGTTTTGATTTTCTTTTATTCTATTATTGTAAAGCACTTTGGCCACAGCATTACTATGTTGTTTTAAATGTGCTATATAAATAAATTGACATTGACACTGACATTGTATTATTATTATTATTATCACCTAACCTGCATGTCTTTAGACTGTGGGAGGAAACTAGCACACCCATAACATTCTCAAAACCAATGAATCCAGGGGTTGCAGGAGCTGAACACCATCCCAGCAGCATCAGATGCAAGGCAGGAGCCAGTCCTGGACAAGACAGTAATTCATTTTGGAGGCCCACTCGCTGATCCATATACAGTAGGTGTAAGAGCAATTTAGAATTGCCACTTATCCTGAGATGAATATCTTTGGCTTATTTGAGGGAAAACTAATATATCTGGAGGAAAAGCTCCATACAGACAGAGGAGGCATTAACAAACGTCACACAGGGAATGGTCAGACACAAGACATTACACTATAACTATTGGATCTGTGAAGCATCAACCCCCAACTATTGTGTCACCATGCTGTCCAACATTATTTTTATGTCCACAGTGTTCTTCTTCAAACTACTGGGGGAATTTCTCTACTCTACTCTACCTGTCTTTTGTAAACCAAAACTGACAAATGGCTACAGATACAAACTAAAACAAATTGCTGGACCTGCAAACACCAATATGAACTTTACTAGTGGACAAGTGAAACACATGGATCTATGGTTCTCAAATAAAATGCAAAGAACTTAAACGTATTATGAATTTTGGACATATATGAATCGTGTCTGGGGAACTATCAATATATGGGCTTGTGAGAACAATGCTTTAATTACAATAAACTATTATTTCAACCAGTACAGTATCCACAAGGTTGCTACTACTTAAAATGTTTTAACTTTCTAGAACATATCATATAATTATCATTTGGTATTGGCTGTGGTACAGTATCTGACAGTGCCTGGATTTTTGCACTGTTTCACCATAAGCAAGTCATATAATTCTTGACTTAAGAGAGAGAGAGAGAAACAAAGGGTCTCCATCAGCCTCCCCCAAAACATGGCGCTGGCTTAAACATGTGATAAGTTGTTTTTCTCATCTTTCCAGCTCTTTCAGTCTATAGGATAATTGACTACTTTCCTTATCTTGGAATTATAAAACCAAAAGTAACGTCTTTGTTAGCTGGAAATGCTTCGGTTGAATGTAGAGTTCACTTGTCTCTCTTCAGTGGATCCACTGACTATACAGTGCCTTTGTTTGTAGTTTAAAATGGGCACTAAAAGGCATGAGTCTAAACATAAAACAAGAAGTTGGGTAGTGCTCTTCACATCATTTCCTGTCTCCCCCTACAGTAACCTTTCACCCCTTGCACTGTGGTTTTCTGCATCTCATGAATGCTCCAATTGTTATACTGAGCATTTCTAGCATTTAGAGCAAGATTTTTCTTTAATTTCAAGTTTACTGTCATGTTCAATGACATACCAATGACGTATTTGCAGGGGTCCTCAGAATCATAATAGTAATGTAAAATCAACAGAAAATGACACAAAAACAGCATTAATAGATGCAACATTAATATACAATTTGTATACAATTATGTTCAATATGCAAGAACACATATAAGATTTATGATTATGACTGGCTGTTTGGTCACCTTACTATGTGCGGAAAGAAACTGCGTCTGAAACTACTGGTGTACGTTTGAATGATGTTGGACTGTTTGTTGGAAGGGGAAAGTGAGAAAAGCAACTGTGCATAATTCCTGATGTCTTTAATGATCCTATTTGCCTTTCTAAAACAGTATATGTTATAGATGACCTGAACAGAAGGCCACTTGGTGCTATTAATGATCTGTGCAGCCTACAATCCTCAGTGCTTTATGATCCTGAGTCAGGCTCCACTGCACTCTCATAAATGTTAGTAAGAACACACAGAGAAATTCAAGCTTAATCAGATGTCTGAGGAACTAAAAGCATTAGTGAGTCTTTTTAATAATAATCCAAATGCATTTTATTCCAAAGGTATGTCCATTTACAAAGATGAGGATACAGTTAAGCTCCTCAGTTAACTGTATTGTTCTAAATAGAGTTTTGGGATCCCCATTTGTTATTTGCACATTTGTAGATTACTTAATTGCTTTTGTGCCCTCACTATATTATGTCATTATGAAGGTCACATCCCGATGGCACTATATTGTCTGTTTTTTTCTTATAGGCACCACTAATTTATTCTAGTTTTCCATGGCCATCACCATATTGTTTATATTGACAATGTTTGTTGCTAGTCTCATTATCGGACAGAACTGCTATGCACAACTTTATCATACACATCCTCACAGGTGGCGCAGTGGTAGTGCTGCTGCTTTGCAGTAAGGAGACTGTGGAAGATTGTGGGTTCGCATACCAGTTCCTCCCTGTGTGGATAGCGCTTTGAGTACTGAGAAAAGCGCTATATAAATGTAATGAATTATTATTATTATTATTATACACTTCTTATTCAAAATTGTGCCATGGCAAGTATTTTACCCATGGATTCAGAAAACAAAACAAATGTTTCTGTAGCTTAATTAGAGGAAAACAAATCTAGATAATGCAAGGACCTTTGTTGCTTGATCTCTTAACTTCTGAGTACTGGGATTTTGACAATCAATTTCTTAGATTTCTCTGTGGTATTTTGACTTTTTTGCCTACCTCAGACTTCATTTCTGCTCTGTTGTGCATTTTTCCACTTTCTTAGTGTTAGAAAAAGGTAAAATGTGCTTCCTATAAAGACTTCAGTGCTTGGACATTTAAATGTTCTATTCACTATGGCTGGTATCTATCTTACTAAACCACAGTTAATTTATGCACGGCGGATGCACCGAAGCGCATGCGCACTGCGGCCTTGGCGCCCGCCCCAGAGTCCAGAGTCAAACGCTTCCAAAACACAGCAGCTTCCCAGAGTCAGTAGGTGGCGCCCAAACAACACAACCTCTGAGCGCCCAAACAACACAACCTGTACAGTCAAACGCAGTGGCTTCCCAAAACGCGGTCGATTCCCAGAGTCAGTAGGTGGCGCCCACACAACACAACCTGTAAAATACACTTGCTCTACTCCACTGTGCCAGGAGGCTCCCACAACGCGCCTCACACACACCAGAAGCAAAGACATCACGGCTCCACAATGAAAGAGCTCAACTAACGGAAATACAAAACGACCCCGTATGGATAAACACAATGAACGAGCGCGCCCACAAAGCGCTTTTGACACAGCACAGGCAAAGGAGGCACATATCCAAATGAACGGAGCTCAACGATTAGTAATCTGAGTGCCCAAACAACACAACCTGTACAGTCAAACGCAGCGGCTTCCCAAAACGTGGCGGATTCCCAGAGTCAGTAGGTGGCGCCCACACAACACAACCTGTAAAATACACTTGCTCTACTCCACTGTGCCAGGAGGCTCCCACAACATGCTTCACACACACCAGAAGCAAAGACATCACAGCTCCACAATGAAAGAGCTCAACTAACGGAAATACAAAACGACCCCGTATGGATAAACACAATGAACGAGCGCACCCACAACACGCTTTTGACACAGCACAGGCAAAGGAGGCACGTATCCAAATGAATGGAGCTCAACGATTAGTAATACAAACATGAGCCCGTATGGCTATGACCTGTAAACGAGCCCGTATGGATACAAACAATGAACGAAGGCGCCCACACAAAGAAACCGCTTTAGTTCAAATAGGGTTATTGAATTAAATGGAAACTTTACCATGCCTACGACCTGTAAACTAAACCTGAGGTAAAGCATGCACGCCCGGTTGTACAGCCGCCCGGACGCGATGGCCCACACCACCGCATATACCCTCCATGATATTTCATCACGCAGCGGCTTCCCACGGAGGCGCATATTACGCCGTGGCGCACGCCCCAGAGTCAAACACAGTGGCTTCCCAGAGTCAGTAGGTGGCGCCCAAATAACACAACCTGTTCACTGCACTTGCTTTAATCAAACTTGCTGTGCTCCACTCTGCCAGCAGTCGGTGTCAGCAAAGGCAACAGAATCACGTCTCCACAAAACGAAACCACTTTAGTACAGATATGCTTATTTAATTAAATGACATTTCCCCAGACGCACCCACCCTCCATGATATGTCATCCATCCAAATATCGGACGGAACAGAAACTGATTGCCATTCTTGGATTTCTGATTCGCTAGCGAATCGCGGGCTTACTTGTATATCTATAGTCAGCTCTTGTTCTACTGTATGCAGATAAAGGACCACTTCCTGGTTCAGTCACATTTAGTGCAATTGCACTGCCTCCCTGAGATCACAGAACATTTCTGTGCAAATAAGAATAAAGCGATGAGGAGCTGTAAGAAAAAAAGACTGAATTAGATAAGAGAAAAAAAATCAGATTTAGAAAGACAAAATAAAAAGCTTGAAGCTTTGGAGAGGCTTCAGACAACTGATGACGTAACCTCAAATTATCCACATTACTAACCGAGAATGGTAAACCGGATGGACGCAAAAGACGTACTGCGCAGGCGCCCCACAAATCTCAACCTCCAAGCAACGGGAACCGGATGGAATGCAACGTAAAATAAGAAATGAGGCATCGCGCACACAAAAAAGGAGTCAGACCACAGAAAAAAGGAGTCAGACGCCGTTGCACACGAAACGGGACACACAAAGAGGAGGATTCAACAAGCCCCTAGCACACAAAAAAAAGAAGCCGCGAGCACCACACAAAGCCCATTGGACACGAAACGGGACAGACCAGACTACGGCCATAGCACACGAAACGTACACAAAAATGACGATTCAGCCCCTCGACCATAGTAACATAAATAACAAATGACATACAAAGCCCCATTTCTAAATGAACCGTCCGTATTAAACATACGTCATCTCAACACGTTCACACTATGCAGCATAGGTGGATCTCATTACAATAAGGCACTATTAACCGTTCAACCGCAGAAAAGGCTCCATATTAACAGTGAGTGCGATCCTCCTTATTACTTATCCATATTTATCACGCTCAAGAACAAACAAGTCATGAATTCACGATCACGGGTACAAAACGATACGGCTCGGATAACGGGACCAAACACAATTCACACTATGCAGCATAGGTGGATCTCATTACAATGAGGCACTATTAACCGTTCAACTGCAGAAAAGGCTCCATATTAACAGTGAGTGCGATCCTCCTTATTACTTATCCATATTTATCACACTCAAGAACAAACAAGTCATGAATTCACGATCACGGGTACAAAACAATACGGCTCGGGTAACGGGACCAAACACACGAACCCGCATGAAAAAAACAATACACGTCGGCTCCAACGCGCTTCTGAAACTCTGGAAGAAAACATGTCTTGGCTCCAAAAACGCAAAGCTCAACTAACACGGTTACAGAAACGAACCCAAATGGACAGACACACTGAACGTGGACGCATGCAGCGCGCGTCTCACAGTACTGCATCGAAACAGGCACGGGTTCAAAACGAAACACCTCCCGTCTCAAACATACAGAAACGGCAGCGAATGGACAAAATAAATAAACGCAGACGTCTACACCACGCATCTGGACTGCCGGAAAACAAGCACGCAAGGCTCCAAAAAGAGAAAGCTCAACTGACCGACATACAAAAACGGGCAAGGCTCAATACAAACAATGCACGCCATAAACTACAACGAGCTTCTCACACAGAACAGGCAAATCGATTACACCTCCAAAACAACACGTCCCAAATAATGGACATACAACGACGCGCCTCTCAAACGGTACAAGCAAAAGATACACGTCACGGACATCAACGACAGACACCTGCTAAATGCTTGCGCCAGTTAGCTGACAACGCGTTCAATAATGAGTCCACTATTCAGGAAAATTCATTGGGATTAATGAATGTCATTTGCAATCATTGTCATTCACTTAACTTCCCTGAAGAAACAACTGGCAATACAAGTAATGAATTTACACGTTGTTATCAAAAGGGTCAAATTAGACTGCCTCCTTTACATTCATATCCTGAATATCTACAGAAGCTTCTAACTAACGATATACCTGAAAGTGAAATCTTTATGAACTGCATTAGATCCTACAAATCGGTATCCACTATGAACATTAACAGTGGCACTGCACATGACATCCGTCTTACAAAACTGTTAATTATTGATGAATGTACAATGGCATCCACTCACTTACTCAACACCATTCATAAACTTCTACAAACATTTATGAATAATAATATTCCCTTTGGAGGAAAGGTACTTTTATTAGGAGAAGATTTTAGACAGTGCTTAGCTATTGTTCCACATGCCATGCGCTCAGCTATTGTTCAGTAAACCTTAAAATACGCAGACAATTGGTATTGCTTTCAAAAGATACAGTTAGTACAAAACATGCGATGTCCAGATCCAGATCATAACAATTGGTTATTACAACTGGGAGATGGTACACTCACCATTACAGATAGACTTCACCCAGATATTATTACAATTCCTCAAGCCTTTATCTGCGACGACTTAGTTACAGACAGATTTGGAACAGCAATCTCATTAGACCAAATACCCCTTTTAACACAACGCACTATATTATGTCCAAAAAATATTAATGTGGAAAACATAAATACCCAAGTCATTGCATTACTTCCTAGAGAGACACAACTCTTTCTAAGCTCTGACAAACTTGACTCTGATCACGACAATAACCATCTTCATTGACCTTACAAGTTCTGACCTGGAATTACCTTTTACACTTAAACGGCGTGTACAAACAAATTTTCCAATAAACCTTTACACTGTGCCACACACTTTATTGTTTGCTTTCTATTTGCATCATCTACAGTGTAGATGATGCAAATTCTACACTGTAGAATTCTACACCTTCACACTATTCTACAGTATATCTCATTCATACATCACGCTCTTTGTCATTCCCAACACCAGGGGTTGGCGAGCGAAGCGAGCAGGGAGCACAGCCCCCTAGTATCAATTATAGTAAAGGGGTTGGTGGAAAATGCAAAAACATTTTCATTTTATTTTCATATTTTGGATATCCACATTTTCAAAGCATTTTGATAAAAAGCAAAGCCATGATAAACAGAGCAAGTTTTAGCACAAAGCAAGTTTTAAATCTTTTGTTTTACATTTGTACTTGTGTGTTTTGGACATCACTTTAAGCTGAGAAAACAGGCACTGTAAATTAAAAATGTGTTAAAAATGCTTCACTTTAGAAAACAGTTACCTGTGGCAAAATAAATGCATGCCATAACTGTTAAAAATTACATTTACTTAAAAAATACTGAACTTTACTTTAATTTCCAGCTATTAGGGCTGCATTTACCTGAGAGGTATTTAAATTACCTGTGGCCACAGTTTCTTTGCTATGGCATTAGTTCCCTGCAGCAGTGACTTTCAGTTCCTTATTGCTCTCAATATTTAAGTGAATGTGTATGATGATTCCTGGTTATGTGGATTTTATTGGCTTTATATTACTAGGCAAGTGATGGAAATTTTGATTTTTTTCTTTATAAATAAAAAAAAAAAAACTATTATTTTATCAGGTAGCAGTTTGCACCTTCCTCTCAGGCCCAACAACACTTCGCTCAGGCTGAGCAACAACCAAGCACCCAATAATGAAGAAACATGTATAGAAAAGGTCTACAGGGTGGCGCTCCAAACCAGACTTCTGTAGTATCCCTAGTTTGTTACAAAAAAGTGATCTAAATACCCACCACTCAATTAATCTTCCAAAGTGGTATACAGTACATGGCATAGTGTTTTAACACTATAAAGTCAGTCAGTATGGGACTTCTAGTAGTCATTCAGTGCCTAAGTAGATCTAATGTTCTTTTGTTACAGGAGCACCACGGTTTGTCCGAGCAGGGGGTGGACTGGTATGTACCTTTAATATGGTAATTACAGTAAATAGTTCTTGATTATGGCCTTTGGGTTTTCTTCCATCTGGGTGAAGCATCACATCTTCTGGTCTCTCTGCCACACTTGGATTCTGCAGGTTCAAAGTCTCCTCTGTTATGGCAGAATGTGCTTCCACCCACCTTGGCAAGTTTAGAATGTGATGCTACCAGATATAAGCAGCTGCCCAGTTTTCACTAAACTATTTTGTTCGCACCCACCCCGTTTGCCACTCTGTCTGATGAGATGCCTCCTGCCTCCTCTGATGAAAGTTGTCCTAGATTCCGGTCACAATACAACTTGTCTGGAACTGGTAATGAAGACATCAACCTGCAGGTCCTTAGATGCTGCACTTCTCCTCTGTAGGACAACTGACACTGTCTCTTAAAGCTTTTCTGCAGGAATTCTTGATTGTCTTTATAGATGATACTCAGCTTCTCCATTCCAATATGGGAGTCAGGTGTCATGAACTGGAAGTTCAAAGCACCAGGGAGTCCTAATACATTTCAAAAGCACTTCCAAAAATCACCAATAAAAAGGGAAATCCTGTCAAAAACACTGGCTAGACACAAAAAGAAGCTTGTAGATTCTTTACAGAAATAATAAGGCTTTTTTTCACAAACTGCTTGAAGGCACAAAAGAATGCCCCGTGGAGTACAAAAGGCAATATGGAATTGCATGCAACACAAAGGCAATCCAAATGAAACAAGTCCCAATACAGATATTTAGAGGCAAAGTCAAAAAAGCAGTGCAAAATAGTCAAAATTCACAAACTTCACAAAAAGCACAGCAAAAAGACAAAAGAACTCACCAACTCCAGAGTGCATTCACAATGAACTAACAGGAAGGGCGCCCCACCTCTTGGAAGATCTCCTACAAAACACATGGAACATAACTCAGGCAAAGAAAATGCAGTAGATATTAACAAAGTAACATAAAAATAAACACATGTCACAACAAAGAACAAAAAGGACATAAAAACAAGACTTTGAACCCCAACCAGGGGAGGAAACCTAGCTGAGATATATCATCGGGGATAGAGGTTGACATGCTTAAAGATATCATACAGTATGGTACTCCGTGACTGTACATCTTTCAACTGTAGGTTCTGTTGACAAGTCAGGGAGCTCCTTGATCTCACAGAATTCAATGCAATGGTCAACAATCACTCTTTATCATCATACCAGAAGTTGTCCCTGCCAGTGATTTGCTATGGATGTGACAGGAGATGCTGAGATACTGAGGTGTATATTTGCTGTTCATGGGCACAGTTGTTTATGTTGTATACTAACTGACAAAATCTCTGATCTCTTCTTACACGTCTGGCCAATAAGTCTCACAAGTCTACCAATGACAGGGATTTCCCACCATTAAGGCTGATACAGTTTTACTTCATGCAGTTTAGGATGCAAAGGTCTATAGTTTTTTAGACAGTGAGCTTTGGATGGCACACCATTCTGTACACTAATCCCACCTCTGAATGCCCAGAATCCTCTAATAGTGATGGGAATTCAATATTTGTGTATGGTCATTCTCTAAGGGCTAAGGCTGTCTTTTCTCTCTTCTCTTTCTCTGTTAGCTGTTTGATCTGAAGGAGGCTCTGGCTGCTTACACAGTCAGCCTGTCTGACAAGTTCTGCCTCTTTGTTGCTGTTGCTGCTAAATGTATATAGCAACGTTTCATTCCCAAACTCTGTCATGAATTAACATTGTCACTTCTTGGAACCTCTGTGCTTAATGTTTTGAATTTTTGAATATGTACTTATTTTTATTTATTTTATAGTTATTACAGTTACGTCAACATTTTTTGTTTTTTGGATAGTCGCCATCATTTCATGGCTATCTCTGCACAGTGGTGGCCTGTTGTTTACAGTTACTACACTCATTGCCATCCACGTGACACAGATGTAACATGATATATTCCCTGCCTAAAGAAAATAGTGGCACACATCTGTTGTTATCCTAATGTTGGATCAAAGATTAATTAATGGTACACGCTTCATTAGAGTAAGTTAGGGGAAAGAAAGTCAAGCTAGTAAAGGACCTTTTTGGTTGAAAATCTCTCCTGTTTCTTAACTTTGAAACTGCCTTGCATTTTGGTAGCTCAGTTTCTCTGACTTCCTGGTTTATTTACTTCTGCTGTCCCCTTCTACCAATTTCATGTTTCCATTTGATGCCTACCATTCCTCAGTATCACAAACTATTCCAAATAACAGTCTTGCCTTTTTAAAGACATGGTATCTCTGGGCCAGCCTGGCAACATCTTTGGTGTACTATGAAGAGGGTTGTTAAATAAGGAGAAAATCAGTTTGTGATCAGTTTCTACTGTAAGGTTGTTCCACCTGTACAAGTAATAGTGGAAAAGGCAGCACATAAACACAATGCTCAAGAGCCCTTCTCTTCATTCTGCTCTTTTGGGATTAGGGAGCATAAAGCAAATGTGAACTGCTGCCCACCCTGCAGAAGGCAGCACCCCAAACTATTCTGGCTTCTTTCGCTCTGTGTTGTAACAGGCTTGCAGGGTTATAATACCTAAGAACAGGTGCTACAGTGGCTAAGCATTTAATTTAATCCACTGATGAATCTTGTTTGAGTACCCAGTGCCACTTCATATCCTTATCCTTTGGTCTCCTCAGTAGTTCATACCATATGCATGAGAGGTGGGGCAGCAAATTTGGAACGTCATGTCTCAAAGTGTATGAGGTGTTCTACCGCCTTAGGACCTGTCATGTATGGCATATCTTTGATCACCCTCACCTTACCAGTGGCAGCCTGAAGGTGTCTCACTGACGGTATATGTGTATGGATGTACACCTCCCTCACTTTAAACTGGAATGTCTTTAAGCAAAGCCACAGTCTCATCTGCCTGCACCTAGCTATTAATACCAAATGTTCAACATGGTCTTAGAGGTGCTTTCCATATCATTTAGGCCAGCGATGGCCATTTCATTGCCAGATCATGCAATTTCTGCTGGTAATCTTCTGGTGCAATTGTGACACAGGGGATCCAGAATTTTGTCACGAGATTGTGTTCATCATCTTGTCTGCACTGAAGTAATTCATCTGAAGAGTCTTACAAGGTGAGAATTTGAGCTTTGTGGTATAATACATCATTAACTGCTTCTATGATGTAGTGGGACCTGTAAAATGTCTCTTTAAGGAATTTAGAGTCTATGCGAATTCTTAGCTTGTTTGGCCTCCTTGTTATCACTATGTCACTGAAGTATTCTGTTGGTTTGGTAACTAGGGTGTTAGTTGCCATCTATTTCATGTTTATAATGTTGTGCCTTATTGCTAATCTGATGCTCAATGGTACATATCTGGGGACACAATGTGCTGATTAGCCGATAATGGATTTCTGGTGAAAGTGATTTTATAGCTTTATGTTATAAATTGGCTTCTATTTTTTACTTTGATTGTCTTTTCTGGGTCAAATTCTGAGATATGACACTTGTTTGGGGGGTTTTGGGGTCACAGAACATGATTTTGTTTATTTACAAATTTCCCCATTTATTTAAATTTTGTTAATTCTTTGGATGTCTATCAGCCACCATTTTGTTTTTTTAAAATCTCCACCATTTTTGGACTCCCGTTGCTAGTGCAGGTGCCCACGTTGTTAGGAGCATGCCCTCAGAGGCTGTGATCTTTGAGTTAAGATGGGACAGGTTAAAGTGTTGGCCAAGAATTCACATCCTTATCTGAGCTACAGAAAGCAAACCTACTTCAGACTCTTGCTACGATCTTTATTTAATACTAGCTGTGTAAGCCCATGCTGTAAAAAGCACGGGGTCCTAGAAACTATTGAAATCGTCAGAAAAAAAAAATTGAAATGTAGAGATGTCAGGTAATTGAAAGGAACTACTCTGGGCATCTCTGTCCTAGGAGGGTTCGTTTTAGTGACATTCTTGCATCGTCTGTGCATTAGCGGCTAAGCGACTTTGTCTTTCTTTGGAGGTTTCGTTACAGCTGACATGCTGGCCTACTAAGCGAGTTTTCTGTTTCCTCGGAGGTGGAGCCCTTAGGCCGACTCCACCTCTCACTTCCGGGCCGGACAGACACACACACTTCCATGCGTAGATGTTTTTATATAGGATAATACATTTTGGCTTCAACATGTGTTTTTTGATCTCTCAGTTTTCACCCATTTTCCATCTTTAACGTCTGTCTCTTGGCTGCCTCACAAAACCTTGTCAGATCACTGACATTACATTTCAGATAAAACATTGTGAATTCTTTCAGACAAATGTTGTTTTGTTAGGGTGCCTTTTTGTTGGCTCTTTGAACTATTCCATCTGGTCTGGTAAAGTAAATGAATCCATATTCCAACAGCATGTTATGTTACAGCCACAGTTTGTTCCCCGATTTATATTTAGTTTCAGCATTAAAGTTGTTTTTGATTTTGAGTTATTTTTCATGTATTTTTACTTTTATTTTGTAAGAAATAAAGAGAGAAATCATGAAGGGTTGGGGCACCGGCTGGTGATCCCCATGCATTTGAAATAAGGCTTTTGACAAAAGAATGTGAAGAAATCCTTTAAGATGCGAGTCGAAATATTGACTGACTCAAGACGGTAGTGGAACTGGTTAAAAGGAAGGTGAGGTAGAAGTTTCGGACCAGAGGAGTGGAACCTGGAAGTGACATCAATCGTCGGATCTGCAGGAGAAATAAGAGGAGAAGCATTAGGCGACAGCAATAAACCTCGACTCGAGGTGGAATTAACATTAGAGTTCTCTCTCAAGCACACATGTGTGATAATGATATGTTTCTTGATATTGCTATTTAATATTTAGAATGCAGGTATTGTATATTTAAGTTATTTGAATACGTTCCTTGTATTTTGTGGTTCCACCCACAGGAAGTGGGGTCACCATGATGTCATTTCTGAAGTTCAGCCCTTTGTCTTTATATTCTGGTGAAATAGACAGATTTCCCTCAGAGCACTACTGAAGTTTGCATAGTAAAAATCTATTTTATTACTGACTTGTCTGTTATTTTGTGAATTTTTGCAACTGGTAAATAGATATTGCTATTGATGTATGGCTTTGGAATTATTAGTTTTGGGTTGCTTTTGGGTTGCCTTTTTAGGCATACCTTTTGCACATTTTTTGCTTTTGTATGGTTTATTCATTTTTTGTTTATTCATGAATAAATCCTTCACTTATAAAGATATTTCATTGGACTTGTCCTGAGACAAAGATATTAAAGTTTATCTTCTTTGAAAGGAAATTTTGTGTATTTTGAGCATTTTAAAGTGTTGTTAAACTTTTAAATCCTGAGCCCTTTTTTGGCCTGAACAGGAAAGGAGGCCTGTTTGTTATGTTTGAGATCAGGCTGCCTGTGGAGAGGCCACTTATGGAATCAGAATGAGTGAAGTCTTTGTCTGGTATTTTTAAGTTATGCACTCTTTTTCCTAATTTGTGCTGCTGCTCACAACACAGCAGACATCAGAATGAGCTTCTGTTCTCAAAGTAAGCAGCAGTGTACACTTTCATCTGCAACACCAAGCACAATCCCATTTCTCATCACTTCAAATATATGTCAATTGTTTTTCACTCCCACTGTTTATACAGTGCCTTCTATTATTGGTGTATTTTAATTTCAGATAATATATTTTGTAAGTGTACTCAGTACATTTTCAGCACTAGCATCATATTTTACAGATGTTTTATAGTCACATGACATTTGGCAGTTTTCTTTAGCAAATGTTCATAGGTGAGCATTATACACTTTGCAAGTGTTATGATTCAGAGCACACAACAATGGCAAAATGTGCGAGGCCTCAAAAACAGGCCGGGCTCCCTATTAGCCTGACCAGATTAAGTTCACTCCTTGGCAGCCTGATTGCCTACATTGGCTGGCTTTGGTCTTCACTGGGCAAATGAGACTTTGACCTCAAAAGTAATTAAATTATGGTCACAAAAATACCAAATGTCGAGATAGGGAGGGGATTACTGCCAACACAAGACTTGTGCATGAGAGGGCAACAAAAAGAATATTTAAACGACAAGGATGTTTTGACAATAATGGAAATAAATAACAAAAAACTCAAAAATATAACAAAGCAAAATGATTTGCCTAAATGGCAACCCACAGTGACTAAGTCCCAGTACAAAATACAGTAATTGAAATCCAAAGACAGGCAAAATTTCCAGCAAACTGAGTAATTTAAAAGAAAGGCAACACTCATAATACAAAACTCCCCTCCAAAGCACATTTAAAGGCCCACAAGGAACTTGTTCTGCCAGCTTGCCTTCATAGGCTGGGGGCGGTGCCTTAGTAGTGAGGTAATGGTGGCCCTGCCTCTTAAAACTCCACCCACATAAAAACTACACAATAAACAAATTAAGTTATCCGAGAATACATAATTAGACAAATCATATAAACAAATAACAATATTAGCATAAACAATAGTAATTAATACATTAAAAAATGAACAGAAAAAGACATAAAAACAAAATTTAAATGTTAAAATGAAGCCAGGACAGGAAGCTTTGCTTAAACATCACAGTATGTGCACATTATATTTTGAGCACAAGGAATATGTTTTGCCTGTCTGCTTTTGCATTTGATTTCTTTTGGCTGTAATGCTGAGCAAGAAGAATGGCAAATGTTTCGTGACCAGAAAACTTTCCAAAATGTATGTTTTGTGTTTGCTTACAAAACATATTGCTCTTACTCAATGTGAAACATGCACACACAAAATCCATTTGTGCTCGCCTAATACACTTTTGATAATAGCGTTATGCAGGAACACTGGCCAATACATGACAACAAACCTTCTGCAAAATTTATTGCTTGCATTCAAAATGTCATACATGTGCTTGGAAAATGTATCATGAACTTTTGACAGTAATCTATCTCCATAAGACCTGCCCAGGACACAGGACTGCACACCTTCAATCAGAATTGGTTCTTGCCTTGCTTCTGCTGTTCCTGGAGTAGGCCCCACTCACAAACCACAAATCATCACTCATTACTGGAAAAAGCAAATCAGAAACTTGAATGACTGGCTTGAATGAACAAATAAATGAGTAAATTAAATACAATTATTTGATGGGTGCATTTCTAACTCTTTTACCATGGCAAGCTAACAACCTTCACTTCCTGTTTGTTTTGTGCACAGTGTCATGAAGGAATGTTACATTTTGGAGCAATGGTATGGAAGAAAGGCGGCTGGCTTCCAGAGCAGCAAAAAATTAGCACACCATGATTGACCATTTTAAAAGATAAGAGGCCACAGGTTTAATAAGGGGATAATAATAGGCCAGTCAGTGATTGCAAGATTATTCATTTGCTGAGTTTCATACTCTGCCCATGCCCCCCTGAATTTTGGCTGATTGGTTAGGAATCCTTTCACAGTCACTTTGGGAGCAAATAGTTTAGAGTACTTTCCTTATACGACATTCAGATTGTCGCACTTCACTATGGCTTGCTTGGATGACATGCAGAAAAGGATGCTGCATATGTAGTTGGGTTCAAAGGGAATATGTGATGACCCAAGGCATGGTGCGAGTTAGGGTTGCTTACTCATGGTCAGACAGCGGAGTCTGCAATATGTCTTAGCTAGTATGTTGAAAGGACAAGGCACATCAGCTAAAGGGAGCATATTGCAGAATTCCACCTATTCTGAACTGAACAAGTAGTTTTGTGGCTTTTTGGTTCAATAGGGATCAAGAATACTGGCAGTGCAGCAGGATCCAAAAGTACCCTTGGGTTGAACACAGGGCAAGGGATGAGTCAGTTTTGTGAACAGCATAGTGCTTACTCATCAAGGTTACAGTAAGACAACTGGGCTCAGGAATTGGCACAGGTACTTAAGCTGGGAAGCAGCCTTTGGTCAGGCTGACTCAGCTAAGAAAGAGGATGGGATAGTGCAAACTGTTAAAGCGGGCTAGGGTCCTCCAGATGTTGATGTATAAATAATATTATTGATTGATAATAAACTTGTACATAATAAAGAATGGATCCACAATATTCAACAAATGTTATGTTTGGTCAGGTCATTTGGGGGCAGGAAATGATGGCTGCTAGGATTTCCATACCTTAGCTACAGGAGTTGGAGCCATTGGGACTCAAGTATACCTTAGGATTAAGGAAATAAATGGCAGGTTGCTCTATGCTAATTTGAGCACTGAAAGGTCTGGGGCAGAAAGAATAAAAGAATTAGACAACAGTGATTTGGTTGTGGTATATAGATGCAAATGTGTGTGTCACGGACCAAAGCAATTTTTGAACATCTCTGAGAGACAACCCTGAAAAAGTGATGTCAGAACTCAATTAGTACTGGCGAGATGTGAAGAGGCAACAGCAATAGCAGAGTCAGTGCTGAAAGGACAGTTGGGGGATGCAGGATGACTGGTACCAGTAAACTACAAATAGCTGTAGAGTTGGCAGTAGCAGCAGAGAGAGGTGAAGTATCTATAAGAATAGATCACCGGTTGGTGTACCATGGCGCCATTAACTCCTGGGTGGATTTAAAAATGGTTTGGCATACTCCAGGATCATTAACACCAGAGTGGATTACGTGACCGGATGAAATGGAATGGAAATGGAAAGGTTGAGATGGTGACAGCATGCTGTTGAAGCTCCAACACAGGAGCAGGAGCTTCTGGTGTCTCCCTTAGCCAAAACAGTTGGTCAGTTGGCACTTACTGTAAATGTCAGCTTTTAGAGCAGTGTGGTCTAGTGGCAAAGGAGACAGTCTAGCATCCACAACTTATAGGACACAGTCACAGGTCGAGCTTCTATTTCTGTCCCACTATCTCAACTTACAAGAAGATATGCTAGTAAATGGTCACATTTCATGCAAGGTTAATTAGGTTATAAGGAAGATCTAAGTTCTCATTTAGGTATAGTTTCTGCCATTACTACAGTGATAAACAAAGGTAAGTTTCTGTTAGCTCTGTTAGGTGTAACTGTAACCAGAGCAAGTTGTGGAAACTAAAGAGGGCATGCAGAAGGTAGACTTGGAGAGATGTGTCTAAGACAATGACTTTGGCAGGAGGAGAAAGACTAATTTTTTTCATTATTTAACCAGTATGTTCTGTGTTTGTTTTCCTCAGTATTTTCCTCTTCTGTAGGTGTGTCATGATCTAAAAATGTATATAGTAGAAGATGAAGATGATGCTTTACACTTTTTACTGGCAAAATCACAATATCAGAAGCACACAGCAGAAACCATTTAAATACCTATTTTGTATGAGGAAGCTTGTGATGCAATCTAAAAGTCAAACCGTTTGCACAAATCACATAGCCAGAATAGCAATAAAAGCTTTGTATTTAGCCTCCTCCTGTGGGACAGAAGTAACGCACAGAATGCTCCTCCTTTTCTGACAACTGATTCCTTTCATTATTCCAAGATAATGGCAGTGAGATGTTAGTGCACTTGGCTGCATTAATCAGCTTTGAAACACGAGTATGCAAGACCTTTGTAATTTTGTAATTACCCCTGAGACCTGAAACAGCATTTATATAAAAAAGAAGCTTTTGTTTTGTAATAACTCCACATGAAAGAAATTCAACAGTGTAAAAATGCAGTGGGATAATAAAAATGCTCATTTACTTGAAAATATTTGTTTACATTGCACTCTGTTGCTTTGCAGCTATGCAAATAATAAAGTAAGTACATGATGCTTAAAGAATAAATGTAAATCCTAAAATGTTGTGTGGAAACATTCCTGTATCTGCTATGTTTAGTGAACTATGTTAAACAGAACACCTTTTTTCTATAGGTTTGGAAGATTTATATCTTTATATAAGACATATTTTGGTTTGGTGCACTATAACTTTGTTTGTGAAGACTTCATTGGTTGAACTACAATTATAAATACACAGAATATTTACAGCAAGAGCAGAAATTTATTTTGAAATGTAAATGATAGTTGAAAATGGCTATTATCCAAGTTTTCTACCTGCTCAAGTATAAAACTACATTTTACCAAAATTAAACAATGGTTTTGCTTTTGTGGGGTTGCTTTTGTGACACTGTAATCTACAGAGGTTTTAATAAGCAAGGCGGTGTACAATTCACTACCACAGACTTCTATGGGCTTTTTATTCTAGATTACCCATCCATCCATCATCCAACCCGCTATATCCTAACTACAGAGTCACGGGGGTCTGCTGGAGCCAATCCCAGCCAGCACAGTGCGCAAGGCAGGAAACAAACCCCGGGCAGGGCGCCAGCCCACCACAGTATTCAAGATTAGAAAATGGAATCATCTTCATTGAATATATGGAAAATAACAAATTAGTTTAATGTTCATATGCGGAACAGATCACTTCTAGAAGGTGCAATAGACCAACTTGTTAATAAAAGACAAACCTGGTTTTAGAGAGGTGATAAATGTTTTTTCAGTGCTTGGGACAAATGGAAAGTTAATTTAATATTTTAAGCATACAAGTACCATTTAATCAACCTTGTTAAGTTGTCCACATTAAATTGCAGAGCATGTTCCATATTTACAGTGAAAAGGGTAAAGAACAAAGTAAAAAAGAATGTTAAAATGTCTGCAAATCATTTAGTTTCTCTAATGTAAAGTGAAAATGTGTTTGCACAAATCTAGTAGTGTATAAGCCTCAGCCTTTAGCACATTTGTTAAATATACAAAGAAATAATTGGGAATTAATTTAACAATAAAGACAAAATCTTGAATATTTGAAATTATTATTTGATAAAGACATAACTAATATACATATATAGTGCCATCTTTTGACAGTTAACTTCATGATGATCTAAATATAATTTCCTGCATTCTGGTTCTAATCATTAGCCATTAAGAAAAAATGCTTAATTTAGTTCAGGGACCAGGAGATGTGGGCATTTTTGAGAAACTGCAGTGAGTGTCGATATCTTAGAGCTCAGAAACACCATTATTAAAAACCAGAGGGTTAAACCGCAAATGAAATCTAAACAAGAACAGCCAGGAGGTGTTAACAAAAGTTACTACCTGAGCCAAGATGCTAAAACTGCGAAGTGAATTGTGAAGTGGAATGCTATGAATTGTTACCCAGAAAGCTCCAAGACCAAAAGACTAAGGTTGTTTAAGTTTCAATCCATCCATAAACTTTCACAAAGAGCTTGAACACTTGTGAGAAGGAACAGCTAAAAACAAAAAAAAATGCTTATTTCCAAATTGCTAACACCCAATGCGTAAGGTTACGGGTGACAAATTAAAGGAACCTGTTCTTAACAGGTCCACCGTCCATAGGATCAATTCTTAATTTTTGATGGATGGATATTTTCTGGCAGCAAATTTGTTGTAAAAGGGTTGAGCTCACAAAATTTTCCACTGATCAAGCAGATCAAACTGATTATTTATTGTTACTGGTGCATAGAAAGATTTTTTGTTACTAATAGATCATGAGGTTCATTAGCCCCAGCTAGTGATGCACTGACACTTTTTCTATAATATCCAGCATTTGACCAGAGGATGCCCTGAATCCTCACAATATACACACAACTCTTCCACAATTCATCTGTTTCCTTCCTTATTGCTTAACTGTATTCCTCTAGTAGACATTTTGACCTCTTTCACACCACTCATAGCCTTAGAACAGATTTGCTGTATTCTCAGAGCTGTCTTGGCAATTTCCTCATAAATCTGTAAAAAGAATTCAGAATGTCACATAGTTTACTCTGTTAAAGACAAATATGTTGCCAGTGCTGTAACTCAGACTAAATCCAAATCATCTCTGGGTCACCATATCTAAAGGTGCAAGATAATGTACTGCCAACAAATGATCACATGACAGCAACAGAGCAGTGTCCCCAAAAACAATATTGGTACCAGCTAGAAAGAATATGCAAAACAGTGGAACACACAATAAACACAATAGATGCATAAGGATAACAAAATAAATAGTTAAAATGAACAATATGTCTAAAATAAATACTTGCCTGCAAACATGCATAGTACCATCTCAATGGCCAAGTACAGTCTTAGCAAATGAGCGTCTCACGATTAATCACTAGTCAGTTATAACTCTCACACTGTCAGGCATCGATATACATACAGTTACAAAAGAAAGAAAACCTCTGAAGTTACAACCTTCCAATCTATCCTTTTTCTAAATCTGCATTTTTCCATTATATAGTTGCAGAAAGCCACAGTAGCTTTGCACACTGGGTAAGAACCAAACACTATACAGCATCATAAGCATTAACCTAACAAGCACATCTCAGGATTTTGGGAAGAAACTACTGGACTCAAAGAAAACAGCTGTGGCTAATTAATGACCTGTAATCAAATGCTGAAAAACAAAAGTCTAAATCACATTTATTCAGATTTTTCTCCAGTGTATTGCTACAGAAATATCAGGTAGCAAAAGTTACAAATCAGAAATAAAATAGCAATTATAATAAAGAAAGTATATTCAGATGAAGAACACAATTAGCCTACATTTATGAACCCTAATCTGTCCTGTAATTATGAGTACTTATCAACGTATAGAAAAAAATACAAGAAAACAGAAAATAATGTGACGCAGCGTCACAAACATTTGTGTTGCCATGCCATCCACACATAGTTTTACAAAAATAGCCACAGTTTAAGCACTTTTAAAATGTAAAAACTGTAAGACAATTAAAGATTTTCCTGTTCTCTACTTTATGTTCAAGATTTACTTCTGCTGATGTTACATTCTGTGTTTCTCAGTAATATGGGGTAACGGGCAAAGGTATATAGAAAAAAATGTTTTAAGAATAGTGTCTAAAATCATTGTAAATATTTATCAATGATTGTTCAGTGACTTGCAAAATAGCATCTTTTAACAAGACCACACTATGAACTCTAAATGAATAAAATTTTATTGGGAACTGCTGATTAGGCATTTATCCACAAAGATTTTCAAATACAAGTATAGTTAAAAGTGCTTTAATATAGTATTGGCATAATGGCTTGAATACATTTGTAGTTAATAATTGTCATACATGCATATTGGAGGATCACCTTCCAGGTTTATTGGAGGTAAGTGATACCACCCCTGGGCAAGAGGGGGCGCAGTCACTAATATTGTTGTCTCTTTTGTCACCCACTGCAGCAAGAGAATGCCTACTGAGGCCAATTGAGTCCATCCTTAATGGCCAGAGGACTATAAAAGAGCAGATGCTCTGGAGAATGTTGTCGTACATCAGACTCGGACAACAAACAGCATGAAGCTACCCAATGAAGATCCATTTATTTCCCGTTAAAGACATCACAAAGACTCCTTTTTAGTTTATTTAAAATACCTCCAGTATATGCTATTGAGCATTCTTTTTGATTGAATTTATTTACATTTGGAATAAAAGGGGTTAGCACCCCAACACTTCCACGACATTCCAATCGTACAACTACTGTATATTTTACATTTTGAATTTTCTGTGTAGTATGAATTGATATTATTTTTCACACCCACTGGTAGTTAGCTCAACATTAAAGTATATATGAAACAGAGCTGACATTCAGAAGCAGTACAGCATGCCAGAATGGTATGTCTTCACCTGGTTTTGAAACTATTCAGGTATTTGTAAGTGCATGAAAAAATGATTTGTTTGTTGTTTAGAAGATGTCACCACTGACAGAACATCTTCTATGTAAACATTTTCAATCCATCAGTGTTTTAAAATACTTTATATTCATTATTCCAAGGTTTTGTCAAAATTAAATGTACTCGTCTCTCAAAGACCATGATTAAACTGCTTGATTTAAAGAAAATGCTTTATATATTTTTGTGATAACTAATATGGAGAAAGTCTGTACATTTGCAGACCTTTAGCCGGTTAATTATGCATGTAGCATAGTTAAAAGTGCCAGTGATGACTGTATTAAAATGTTCAAAAGTATGTTACGAAAAGCAAGGACTCTTTTAGGTCAAATGCTACCATATGACTGCAAAGTTTAGTCAGGAGCTTAGAGCAATACTGTATGTAGTGTATGAAGACATGTCCAGCAAAAGCATCACGAGGCTGGCACAAAGAAACCTAAAATCCACCATTAGACCTCCAGAGCAGATACAAAGACATGCAATGACTGTGGAAATTATTCTGAATGTACCAATGGAGTAGTGCTGGGTCCATTAGGGAATGACATGCTCTTTACGTGTGCTGGTTCCCCAAAAGGACATCAGGCAAAGACACCATAAGAAGAGGTTCAGTCTGGTAGAATGTTCCTTGAAGATGTGGGAGAGCAGAAGACCTAGCAGGCTAAGTATATGAGACTTTCTCAATTGAGTCGCAGAGGGCCATAGAAAAACTACAGTGAAGTGTTTTTTTGCTGCAAGCTGCTCTGACAAGCTTCAGTGAACATGTATTGGACTGTGATTTTTTATTTTCTGGTTTACGAAGTACATGGAAAGTACTGGAATCCTCCAAAAATTCCATTTTGAGATTTTGATGAATCTCAACATTTTAGACCTCCCTGAGTCCGAAAATACAGTTTTTGGAAATATGTCTGTGTGTGCATGTGTGTTTGTGTGTGTACAGTATGTAAACATGATAACTTGAGTACGCTTTCTCTTAGGTCAACCAAATTTTGCATACAAGTATTAGGTACAAAACGTAGATTACTTTTAACTTTTGATCTATTTCCATTAACCGGAAGTGGTACTCTACCTTTTATTCTGCAGCTGCAGAATTTGATTTATTCAATTTTACTTTTATAATTATTGTTCAACATATTATTAATTTGATTTGCTTTGTTGTTGATGGTTCTTTAATGTACACAATATAAAAATATAATCATTGTCTTGTGGTTTACTCCTCAAATATCCATCGTCATATCTCAGACACGAGAAGGTTTTTTTTTACGAACATAAGGTTTCATTCACAGATGTTTCACTCTTATAAAGCAGAGTCCCATAGCTCTATTTTACATCTATGTATTTTGTTGAAGTTATAAATATTTCTTTGCTTCAGAGGTATGGTGGGATGTATCCAGCCCTCAGAAACAGGATTCTTCTCAGATAAACACTCTTGGCACTCTTTTCATGCACATACTTTCATGGTTAAAGCTTTTAGGAAGACATACCCATCATTAGGATGCTTAGCCAACAATTTCTGTGCAACATTGCAGGGTCCAGAACATGGGGAAAATGGCATAAAGTGAAGATAATCTGAAACTGAGATATAATTACAGAGGAAACTCATCTGTTTGGATGTCAGCATATCGTTCATGCTCCAGTCACCTGAAGTCGCTCGCTCCCTTTCCTTTGCACAGATGTCTCCTTTAACGCTGCTCTTCAGCCTTCATTAGTATCTTTTTTAACACTGGTGTAAGGGTTTTTGATTTTAAAATAAAGGTGTATTTTAATTAGGACTTTATACCGACTTTTCTAGTGATCACTTTGCAGCTATTATTCATTTCTGTATGGTAATAAATATTGATTTGGTTTAAAGTTGTTTACTTTGCATGTTTTGAGTGATTAAGGTAATAAGGGTTGGGATAGAGGCAGAGATGGGGAATTAGGAAGGAAGTGTTTTATTTAGTGATTTAAGTGAAGAAGTGACTAAGCAAACCCATTAGGGTCCTGTGACCTATGACCTGTGTAGTTAGGTAGACATGTGGTTGTTATGCCTCTTTTATCAGAATTTTTCTGATTTCCCCATGTTTCTCCTTTCATTGCACTTGCTATGATAATAAAGTCACCATTTTCACTTCTGTCTAACAAAGGAGGCTTCTTACTTCTAAAATAGTGTAGGACTGTTAGGAAAGGGTCAATGTCTGGAGAAGTTAGATGAGGTAAAACAGTATTGGAATTCTGTGTATGGGGGTGTGCCGGTGAGACAAAGTGCCATTTTGTGTAGACATTCTGCTTAAAAGACTACAGTGAAGTGATTTTTGATGCAACTTGGTCAGAAAAACTTCAATGAACTTACATTGGACTGTGAACCTTTTTTTCTGCTGTGGTGGATGGCTGGGAATCCTGCCCAGCCGAAACGCCTGGTAGGACCGGGAGAGGGACAATATCTCCCCTGGACCACGAGAGGGCAGCTGCCCTGGTCTACATGGGGGACATGGGATCAGAGTTTGGAAGCTCATCCCTGTAGGGGCCTGTGGCCCCCGCCAGGGGGTGCCCGGATGATTATGGTGCCCTGGATGGCAGCACTTCTGCCACACCAGGAAGTGCTGCTGGAAGATTATCAGGAAACACCTGGAGCACATCCGGGTGAAGTATAAAAGAGGCCGCTTCACTCCATTCAGAGAGCCAGAATCAGGAGGCCAAGGATGGAGCTTGTGATGGGAGGAGTGTAGGCGGCAGAAGAGAAAGAGAAGGAAAGCCAAAGAAAGGACTGAACAGAGAGTATTGGGGTTTAGGCACTATAATATTGTGGGTACAGAGGGAGAAGGAAATAATAAACGTGCGTGTTTCTGAGACATTGTGAGTCAGTGACTGTTTGTGTCTGGGTTCAAAGTCCTCACTGCAAAGATAAAGGTTTACTTACAAAAGCTTCAAAAATAGAGCAACGGGCCATGGGAGTGGTATAGCGGGTCCGCGGCTTCAAAAAAATAAGGGCCAGGTTTTAAATCCGTATAGCCATGTCGTTCTCTATGGGCATGATTGCATAACTGCGGGGAGTTAATGAGGTAGTTGGAGCGAGTCGCACCTGTACGTGTGGATGCGATCATTCTCAATTGCTTCATTCGCTTCCTGTGGCGTGTGATTAAGGCGCTGCGTTCATGGAGACGGGGCTATATATAAGGGTTGGCATCAGGAAGGGGGATGGATAAATGGAGAGATATATAGATGTATAAAAGAAGAAAAAGGAGGTTAAAGGACATGAAAGAGCCGTCTTAGCAGCTACGATCTGACTGCCTGTAAGGAGGAGACAGCACGAGCCAGGGCCCCACAAAGAAGCGTTGTTAGCACTTGTGGGACGCAGCCCAGACACAGACAGACGGACATAATTTAAAAGTCCAACACACGTTTATTATAATATTGAAAGTGCACAAACCCAGTGCCGCTGCACCAATCACCACAACAGTCCATGCCATCACAATATGCCTTTCCTCTCTTCAGGGCGCCTCTTTCCTCTCCCCGACCTCGTCCTCTTCTCCCCGACTCCAGCCCTGAATGAAGGGAGGTAGCCCCTTTTATGTTCCCCCGGATGTGCTCCAGGTGTACTTCGGCAATCTTCCACCGACATGCCCCAGCGTGGCGGAAGTGCTGGCTGTATCCCTGGAAGCACTCCGGGTGTCCCTGCTCCTCTTCCCCCCAGCACTTCCTGGTGTGGCGGAAGTGCTGAGGTCCAGGGCTTTCGAGGCATTGGGGCGCCCCCTGGCAGTGACCACGGGCCCCTTCAGGGTTGAGCTTCAAAGCTCTGCACCCGTGGCCCCCACAGCAACCAGGGCGTGGTCTGGAGGAGGCGTGAGCCCTCCTCTGGTCCTCCTGGGCTTCCCAGCTGGTTACCACCCCCAGCCGCGTGCCACACACTCTAGGAGCTAGTAAGCCCCACTGAATGTTCTATTGGAGTGGGGTGATTAAGACAGGTGTCCTCCCAAGGGATCTGAGGAGCGACAGCGTGAGCACGAAGGATGAAGGGAGGAGAGCCGACCTCGGATGGTTTGGCAGTGATGTCCTTATGGAAGCCAAGACGGAGGTCTTTTTGTTTGGACACTGTGATGTTTGTTTTAATAAAAGCACATTAGCACTTTTGGAAATATCCCCTGGCTTCATTTGAGAAATGTCCTCATTTGTCAGGTCATCTCGGTGACATTACTGACGGTGTCGGGTTCAGGGCTCCCAAATGCAAGATGGGAGCATGAAGCAGACCGGCATCGTCACAATGGGACTCTATATTATATTTTAATTTATAATTCTATGTATTGTGTCAAAATGTATGCTTATTTTTTTTGTATAATACATTATGATCTTAGGATAGTTTGTAAATCAGAGATTTACTGGATACTTTACAAAAAAACACTCTTGACAAAATAAAATGTTTTGCACATATTTTTATAGTTAAATCTTTTAGGCAGACTTGTCTATTACCAGAATGATTAGCCATCTATTTGTAAGTAACATCACATGGTCTAGAACCTGACTTGGGGAAAATAGCATAAAGAACAGAGAACTGAGACATACAGTACTGTAATTATAGAAAAACACATATGTTTGGATGTCAGCACACCATCCATTCATCAGGCCAACTTCTGAATCAAGCAAGCCACCTTAAGGTGTTCAATCCTTCTCTCTTGCACAAATGTCTCTTTTGTTAACAATACCCTTCAGCCTTCATAAGTATCTTTTTAAACCTTGGTGTGAGGGTTTCTGACTGCTAGTATTCATTTTTTGTTATAAATATTGCTTTGCTTTAAACTTGTTTACTTTGTCTACACATTTTGGGTGATTAAGGTAATACAGTAATACAGGGCTCCTAGTGTGGCTAGATTACCATTTCTCTCCCACAGTCAGTGTTGTATAGAGGACCAAGTGTCAAAAGTCCAAGAAAATGGAGGATTTATCCCTATTTTATATATCTCTCTATTTTAAAAAAAATCCTGGGATGGGACGAGACTTTTTTCCCTGCAACGAGACATGATCTTTTGAAGAGAGATCTTTTGAAGAGAGATAGAGAGACACTTTCACGTCCCGCAAGACGGTCAAGTCACGTCATACTTACAACCTTTGGAAGCAAGTCTCGTCATCTAACCTCTCAGTTGTTGGAATGCTTTTGGCAAACACACTTCCTGTGCTCTCATCTCTTAAAAAATTCGGGGCCGGAAAAAGAAAAAGTATAACATCGTAAAGAATTCAAAAACGTTGGTGCGATTGGTGCAGAGCAGGTTAGTGATAATGGAAGTGGGAAAATTCGAAAGTCCAAAAAAAATGATAGTAAAGATTGCATTAGTGCAAAAAAACGGAAGATATTACTTGGTGAAATAAAGGAACAGCGAAAAGAGATCGAATAGTGTTTGAGGATGTCTGGGGGAGAATAGAGACAAGGCAGTGAGACAAAAGGACAGCTGCTATACAGGCTTTTAAACGTTCAAAGCAAAGCATGAGATGCAGATCACGCGGCACGGCAGCAGTAGCAAGCCAGCAGCTGATCGACCAAAGAGGAGGTAATTGTATCACCGTTTAAGAGGGGTTTCGGAGCAGCGACCGCATCTCCTTGGGGTGTGTTCAGCCCCCATCTTCACAACGGCGCGTAGCTCTGGTGGGGAGTTGTTGACGAATGAGGCAAGCAGGGGGCAAAGCCCCCTAGTAGTCAAAATAGTTATTTCTAACTTAAAATAATTCAGGCTACTTTCTTATTGTGTGTGAGCTGAACTACAGTCTCGAAAGTATGAGCTAAGTAACTGCAATTTGAACATCTTAGGACTGATTCAGAGGGGTTGGTGCTAATAAAGAAGGCATACAGACTCCCCCCTCCAAGAAGGAGTTAATCTGCACCTGACAATCCCTTCATAAAGTGAATTTTTAAAATGCAAATATCTAATTACCATTAATTTAACTAGAAAACATTTTAAGTGTTACCTGGTGCCAAAAAATGAAACCCATTTTTGTTTAAATAACAGTGAACTAGATTAAACCTAACAGAAAAAGTTTAATAACAAAATTAGTCATCAAAACAAACTCTATTAAGGCATTGCCCTTCATTAAATAATGTTTAATAAAGCACTTTACCCAGATCTTATCACTTACGATTTCACATTTAAAGGTATGCTCTTTCAGATATTCTTGGGCTTTTCCAACCAGTTCACAATCTCTTTCAGAGCCATGAGCTATTAAGAAAAGGTTTTTAAGTGACTTTATTATCTAATATAGAAAAAAAGCCTTGGTATAAGTAAAATGTCAGCTTTAAAGTGTGCCTGCTTCAATTGTTATGTTCAGGCTAAGTTTCCTGTTGACAGACTGGCCGGGCAAAAGAAGGAAACATATGGTCACGCAAATGACTCCTAAACACCTAAAAGTCACGTACTCCTAAGTTAACTTAAGACTGTCAATCAGCCTAGTGGACCAGATCAATTGTGACCATTTAAGGACATTAATGTCCAAATAAATAAACATTAGTTAAAGATGAAAAGAAAATCACAAAATAATTGCAAAATAGAAAATATCTTAATGGAAATTACTAACTATAAAAAGAAAGAAATAAGAAAAACCATATTCATTAATAATTGTATCAAAATAATATATAAAAAGCAGCCACAATAACAAACAAAAATTAAAAGACTGAGGCCAGAGATGAAACACTGGCAAAACTATAACAGCATGTGTGTCATCCTCTTGCATTTTGAAGTGTTTAACAGTATTGTGATACATAACAACGCAAAATTAAAATAAAACATCTTAAGTCTGAAATAATTAAACTAACAGAAAGGATTAACAAAGGGTAATACATAAAGCAATAAACCAATCAGAAAAGCAAATCAACAAAATTCAAACTAAAAAACAAGTACAAAGGATGCTGAACACAAACGTCGGCTTTAGGACCACACTAAACCATTACAGATGCAATTTAATTCTTCTTGGGTTGGTGGGCTAGGTTTTTGACAGATTGGGCCAAGGACCACCTATACCACAGATTGAAACAACACAATATAGACTTTTTAACAGGACTCTGAAAAGAGGAATTAATCTTTAATTGAGAAGATTATTTTCACAAAGAGATTTGTAAAATGACAACATCACTGTTTTTAAACATTTGAAATTTACATTAATTTGACTTTTACAAAAATTACAACTTTTCACTCAAAGTAAATGCAATACAATGCAACAGCAGAATTTTTTTTTCTAAAAAGGACTGTGCTTCTGTTACCTGATATGGCCGGAGCCTGCCACCAACAGAGAAAAGTAAAGAAAATTAAGTTGCAGCCTTACCAAATTATTTAATTGCTGGTATTGCCAAGGCAAAACTGATAATTAATTAACCAAGCTAAAATTCATCTCTATTTCTACACCACCTCCAGGTTTGACACATTCTGAGATGCTTTTCTGCTCACCATAGCTATACAGAGTGGTTATCTAACTTATCAAAGTATTTTCTGTCAGCTCTAACTAGTCTGGCCATTTTCCTCTGCCCTCACTCATCACTGCCACTCACTGGATTTTTATTGTTTTTCACGGCATTCTGGGTAAACTCCAGAAGTTATTGCGAGGGAAAAAACCAGGAGATCAACAGACACAGAAACACCCAAACCAGTCTGTCTGGCACTAATAGTTATGCTATGGTCAATATCTCTGAGATCACATTTTTTTCTCCATTCTGGTTTTTGATGTGAACATTAACTAAAGCTCTTGACACATATTTTTATAATTTTATGCATTACACTGCTGCCACATGATTGGCTGATTAAATAATTACATAGATAAGCAGGTGTACAGTTGTCCCCACTAATTTGTTCAGTGAATGTTGTAGGATAAAAGTTAAAAGTGTTCATTAAAGTTTGGGGCACCAGCCAGTGATCCATATATAATCTGCCGAAAATGAGGCAAACTGACAGAGAATCAATAACCTTTTCAAACGCAAGTCCAAAATGCTGACTAAGGCAAGATGTTGGTAGATCACTTGGCTTGTGTGTTTATGAAGGATGCAGCTAGCTACGAGAGCTAATGGGAATTGCAGGACACATTGATCATTGACACTTTAAACACATCTTATTGCCCTGGGTCCTCTCTGGAGCCAATTTAATGGCAGGCAACGCAGAAGAGACAAGTTTAGGGGACCTGAACCCAAAAGTGATGTTACTTATCTTCTTCCTATTAGTGGTTGACAGGTTTGCAGAAGAAAGGAGAGGAGAGGCATTAGGCAACATCACCAACCCTTGACTCGGGGCAGAACTACCATTTGATAAGCCCTGAAAACATGAAGTTGTCTCCAAACTGCACATGTGTATATATGACAGCGAATGTCCCCCCACAAAATTCAGGCTCTAATATATACAGTATTTTTGACTTCTGCAGAATGCTATAAAAAAACAAATAGCATTGACTCTTATGTGTCAGTCCTGTGAGAGAATAATTTAAATGTAACAATAGTTACGTATTTTAGCTTACAGTGCACATTTTAAATATATAAGCATGTTTAAAGTAATGTCATGGAGAAGAAGTACTGAAATGGTTAAGTACACAAAAGACAAGTATGTACCAACGGAAGGTTGATGTCATATACAAAATGTACTCCAAGATCATCAGATGTCCAGTAAACTACAATATTGGATAGTTCTCACATACACATAAATTGCAAGAATAATAGCTAAACCTATAGATATAAGAAGAGCAAATGTATAATAAAAATAGATTTTTATTTTTTAAGTTATCTGATGTGTAAACCAATGAACTAACAAGAGTAAAAAGAATGCATTGATTGACACTGCATGAAAATTCCTTTGTTTATAAAACATACTTCTACCCTTTGTTTTTTGATCATTCTGTAACAGGCTGCTATGAAAGATGCTCCCTTTAAGGCATGTGCTGAGGAGTAGTAAATGATGCAATGAACGGCTTTAATCCTGCCTGATTATTGACTCAAGATGTTTTATCAGACTTGTCCTAGTACAGGATAAGTTTCTTTCTTTTATTAATATGTTTGATTTCTATTACAGTATACATCATACCTAAGTACTGTAACTGCTACAAAGATAGCAATAGGGTTGAAAGCAGGGCCGGATTAAGAGCTTTGGGGGCCCGTAGCACATTTCAAATTTGGGGGCCCTTTTGGTCTGCATCATCTGAAGTTTAGATTCTGAACAGTTCAAACCGGACTAAATAATTATTTTACTCTCGATTATAATAAGAATCTTATAATATTTATGTGAATTTTATGTGTTGAGCCCCTAAAGTTTTGTTGTGTAAGAAATTTACAGTTTAAAACGTAAAGATAATATTTCTAAAGACCAGTTTTTCAATGCTACACTTTTTCATTAAATATAGGGTCCACCATTTGGGGGCCCCCGAAATTGCGGGGCCCGTAGCATATGCTACATGTGCCTATTGGTTAATCCGGCACTGGTTGAAAGAAATAGTGCAAAGCAAAAACCTAAAATCAATGAACATGTCTTTAGCTTCCTTTGCATTTATTACAAGGAAATTTTTAGAGCACTATTTGGTAAAGACTCTTACACCTTTGTCAAAATACTGACGGGAGAGAGTGTCAGTCTTTAAGAACCCCACCAATGACTTCACTGCTAATAAATCCAGAGACAAAATGGAATGGTCTATTGTTAATTTTTGGGGAAAATCATTGCAAATTCAAGAACATACAAAATAGCACTTTTCATGCCTAAAAAAATCCAACAGAGAAACAATAATGAGCAGTTGTACATATCAATAATAATCTAGTATCATGGGGCTGCAAAGATTAGCACAGTTGTTTGTCTGAGGTAGTGATGCAGTTTGTTTCTTGCTTGGTCTCATTTTCTGTTGAATTCCTATGCTTTTCTATTTAAGTGGATTATTTGGATATTTTAGTTTCTTACCACTCCTGAGTCACAAGAACATATAGCAGTAGAAGGAAAAAAATAACAGGCCACAAGGATCTGGCTGATAGATTAAGAAATCACAGGAACAAGTAATGGGAAGTTAAAAGAGCTTTGTCGGGCTTAAAAACATATTGTTAAAATGGATAAATGGCTGTCATTTCTTTTGAAAACTGTCTCCTTAAGGTCCTCTAGTTGGTTCTCTTTCTTTTTGAGCCCATTTCATTTCATTTTCATTTAATTCTGGGCATATCTTTATTAAAATGTGCCACAGTGTAAATAAATACATAGCTTTAGTTTCATTTTATAGTTTACCAGGGTGTGCCAAATTATTTTACAGAGAATGTTTTACATTATTGTATCTATGACACAAAAGCAAGTTTTCTTAAAGTATAAAAACAGTCCTAAAGCATAAAACACAACTGTGACTCAAAGTAAAAGTCCATCCATTAATCCATCCCCTGAAATACCTGCTTATCCAGTTGATAGCTGCAGGCAGTCTGTGCCCATCACGGCAGCATTGGGCACAAGCCACCAAAAAAAAAATCTGGACATCAGTCCATCAAAGTGCACACTAACACACAATCCTGTGGGAAAATCACCAGTTAATCTAAAGCAAGTGTTTTGGATGTTGGAGAAAAGCTGAAGTATGTAAACGCTCCAGAGAGGCAGAGTCCAGGGCAGGATCTGAACGGCAGACATTAGAGTTACTGTATTAGGCAGCAACACTAACCACTTGACTATGACAGCACTCCTTCTACTTCATTAAGTTTTATCTGCATAGTAGAACTGTACTGCTTTGTCCAGAAAATGTATTTATTGCTTAATGGATTATACGTAACAGAAAAATCCCTCAAATATAAAAAAGTTCAAGAACTCAATTCAATGTCTTATGAACCCATAAAAGGTAACTATTGTGTATGTGCTTTGAACAGTTACTAAATCTGAAATGGGACCTTTTCCTTTGTGTTTTGTCATTAGTAATATGATATCTGGGAAATAAGATGTCTTTTACACAGCATCACATCATTGTCCTCTCAGATTTCTCATCAGAAACTACACTTTCCCTGCTTTTTATTCTTGGAAGACTTGTTTGCAGTTAAATAACACACTGTCTAACACAGGAAACAAGGATAACATTGCCAGGAGCAAAAAATAAATAAAACAGCAAGGCCAAGCTAATGTTACCAAAAAGACTACTGCACCAGGTCTGTTAGTTTCTGGGCCATTACTGGACTGACATTTTCATGAACCTTTGACAATTTGTCCCTAATATGTTTTAATAGCTAGTAAAATGTTTCAGTCTGCCGTTCCATGAAGTGATGAAAAGGCAACCGCTTTCATTTAATTACCTTCAAATGGTTTTTGCTCTCTTTTTGCTTACCTCAATGTGATCTCAATTTACAAAAACTTACAAGTGAAATTTAAAAATCATAAAGTATGTGAAACATATGTGGTGCTCAATCTAGCTTTTGTAAACAGCTTACTGGAAACCATGAGAATGTTGAATGTATGGTGTTTTTAAAGGACTACACCATTCTTTAAAAAAATTATTCATTTCAATATGTTGTTATTTATATTTTCAATCTGAAATAAATTCAACTGAGATTTTTCTTCTACGATATAAAAAAATGAAATGGAACATTTTAAAAATTGAAATAAAATTCATCCATCCATCCATTTTCCAACGCACTGAATCCGAACACAGGGTCACGGGGGTCTGCTGGAGCCAATCCCAGCCAACACAGGGCACAAGGCAGGAACCAATCCTGAGCAGAGTGCCAACCCACCATAGGACACACACACAAACACACCCACACACTAGGGCCAATTTAGAATCGCCAATCCACCTAACCTGCATGTCCTTGGACTGTGGGAGGAAACCGGAGCACCCGGAGGAAACCCACGCAGACACAGGGAGAACATGCAAACTCCACGCAGGGATGACCCGGGAAGCGAACCCAGGTCCCCAGGTCTCCCAACTGCGAGGCAGCAGCGCTACCCACTGCGCCACCGTGCCGCTTGAAATAAAATGAAAATGGAAATTATCTTTGTAAATGCAGGTCTAAAATTGCTCAGATGATGTTAAAAATATATAACATTATAAACTGATTACGTGATTTCAGTTGTATAAAATTTTGCCAGATCAATACGATACAAATTTCCATACCGGATCGGTCGAGGCCCAGGTTCACAATGGCCACCACCAGTACTGTTGGTGGAAACTGGGCTACTGTTGGCCGAAGAAGGAGATGGATGTGCTGAGAGAGGACATGCAGGTGGTGGGTGTAACAGAGCAAGATGCAGAAGACAGGACAATATGGAAGAAAACGATCCGCTGTGGCAACCCATAACGGGAGTAGCCGAAAGAAGAAAAAGGAGAGAATTTTCAGTTAATTCTGATAACTGACTTAAAAGGTAACTCTTTAAACATGTCCCTTAACCCAGTGTTTTCACTTTAATATCAACACATTAATGACAACCTAAAGAAAAACATTTAACATCAGCAAGAAAAAGGAAAGACAATTCAAAGAAAACTTATGAATGATGTATTTTAACTGTATTAAATATTAGGTTTAATTAAAACTGGTTTTATGTGTTAATATAGTCTCATAATGATGGGGAAACAATCAAAATAATAACAACTGAATACTTGAGACTGGTTATCAGAAAGGCGGTCAGGATGCCTTTACAGATTAAGAAAGTCCTCAGCTGCCAAACACATTTTACTCATGCGTTTGTGAAATACTGGAAAACATACAGTAGATAGATAGATAGATAGATAGATAGATAGATAGATAGATAGATAGATAGATAGATAGATAGATAGATAGATAGATAGATAGATACTTTATTAATCCCAATGGGAAATTCACAAAAATACTATGCAAAGGGCCAAAGAAACCTTGCAGTACTTAAGTAATATAAGATACTTTTTTTACCATAGCTTGGGAATCAGGTTAAAATAATAAATGAGTACAGTGACCTAAACACACAAGTAGCATATAAAAATAGGCAGTTCTTGCCTAAAGTCCATAACTAGCTATTCCATTTAACCACCACACCATTTTTTGGGTGTTCTAACAGTACACAAAAGCCTTTATGGATATAATCTGACACACCTCTGACATTACTGTCAGTCACTGTATTTCTACAAACTCTGAAATTCCCATATCTGGAGATAAACATTAGTCTGAACATAAACAGCATATCTGTATTGCTTCCCCTAACCCTGGTCGAAAAACCTGCCTCATTGATTTGTTCTGCTGGTCAAAACTGTCCGTGGTAAACTGAAAGAAACAGTTTCAATTTTATCATCAGGCTGTGAAAGTAAAACCAGCTACAGTATATACAGAAAACTGTTATCTCACCTTTGTTTTGGCCACATAACCAGTAGCAGATGTAGGGATTCTCCACTTTCTGATAACCTTCCCAATAAACAAATGATTCATCATGTCACACATCTGTTGTCTCTATAACCTTCAAAATTCATAACTGGGTTACAGGTAGGGTCTGGATGAAAGAAAAATTGAAAGATATGAATGATGAAGTGGTTTGTACTTTTCTGTTTATGGTTCTACTGACCAAATGCAAGAATTGTATACAGATATCACGTTTTTTTAATATGAAACTCATCAGATGAGCAACAGGGAAGAAATAAAAAAGTTGTGGTTGGTGTTTTGTTTCACTTCCTGCTTATTGAAATGTCTTCTACTTATTAAAAGCTTCCTCTGACATACACCTTATTTACAATTAAACATTTGTATTTATAAAGTTTAGCCATCCAGCCATACACTGTTCAGTCACAACAACTACCTCCTTAATATTGTGTAGGCCGCTGTTGTGCCACCAAAACAGCTCTGACTTGTCAAGGCATGGGCTCCACAAAACTTCTGAAGGTATGCTGGGATGTTTAGCACCAAGACTTTAGCAGAAATTTTTTTAAGTCCTGTAAGTTGCCAGGTGAGGCCTCCATGGATCTGACTTGTTTTTCCAGCACAAATAAAATATTGAGCTCTATGGAATTTGGAGGCCATGTCAAGACCATTAATTATTTTTCATGTTCCTCAAACCATTCCTGCACAGTTTTTGCAGTGTGGTAGAGTGCATTATCCTGCTGAAAGAGACCACTGCCATTAGGGAATACCTTTGCCATGAAATTGTGTATGTTACCTGCAACAATCTATAGATAGGCAGTACATGTCAAAGTAACAGCCACATGAATACCAGGGCCCAAGGTTTCCCAGCAAAACACTGCTCTATTGCATCACAAAGCTTCTGTCAGGTTGCCTTTTTCTCCCACAGTGCATCCTGCTGCAATCTCTGTCCCAAGTAAATGATGCACTAATTAACTAATCATGCTTCCTATGCATACTTTACACATGATTATAAGAACACACACATTCCACAAACTGTAGCAGGACTTTTGTTTAGAGAATATTTATTTCCTGTGTACTTTATAGTTATCAAAAGATCATCTTCTCACAGAGCTTGGCCAGTACTAAGAAGATGCCATAAATTCATAAATATTTATTTTTAAAACGAAACATTCCAGAAATATTTTCATTTCACCCAATAGTACGCATTTTCAAAACCAATTGTAACATTTGTTCTAAATTAAATCAGAGCTCTGTTAATTTGATTATAGATATTTTTCACTTTGTAAACACAATATACTCTTAACTTTTCTGCAAGTGCTTTAAGTGGTACCAGAAAATTATTCAATAGACTAAACAACTCTATCTGTATCACACAACATTACATTCACATAACTAAACACAGCCAGAGGAGTAGCTGCGTATACACATACACAGTGAATAGACGGCAAGAGTGGCTGAGAAAGCAATCAGATAGCAAGTGAAGAAAAGAACAGACACTTCAACCAACTATGCTTTTGTGTCTACTGGCTTTGCAAGTGCAGCTACAGTTAAACTTTCCCTTTCATATTTTCTCAATCTGCACTAATTCTTAGTTACTTTATACTCATTTCTTTTTACTCCATTTAACTTTATTCTTTCCCTACAAATATATATAATTTTTTTTAGAGAATTCACTACAATGATGACTTAGACTACTGTAATAATAACTCAGAAGTCATAGATGTAGCCCCTGGATTTAATAATGGCAATTCCTTCCAAAAAGCACCCCTACCACTAGCATCCTCAGCAAATTCCCGAAAGCGGTGTCCTCTCGGAGCACTGGTACATAGGCCTAGAAGGACTGTGGTCATGAACCTCAGGTTCAACAGACAGGGAGGGGTAATTCTTCGGACAGCAACCCATAATCCAGTCACACTATTCATACTCACTACCCAGTATCTATTACAATAGAGCACAGCTGTAAAATCCAAACACGCAAAGTATTTTTTTAAATAACTTAGTATTTATATAATATTAGTAAACACTTAGTAAATAAAAAAAAAAGTTTTGAGTTATCACTATAAATATAATCCAATTACATCCTTTATTTTCACCAAGCTTAAATTCTAAAGCAGACAAAAGCTGACAAAAGCCATCCTCCAGTTTACACCAGTCTGGAATATCTGGGAAAGGGTACAACAGCCTTCGAAATATCATCCTTTTTACCTTCTGCTTCAAAAGCCTCCTTTAACCAATTCTATTACTAATTCTAAGCCCGGTGTCAACCTATGACCCCACCCCAGGGTTTGAAGGAGCCATGGACTTTTAACAGTGTTGGCTCCATCTGAAAGGACTTTAACCTCTCATCTTTACCCAGAAGGGATTTTAACCATCCCAAAGGAAACTAACTCCTCTTCCTTGTCCACACTTAAACTGGAACCTATAGTAGGCAGGCAGTCTCATCACCGCTCGTCCCAAATAATTCAACCAGCTCTTTTTCTTTACTTTATCCATTAAATTACCATAGGGATGTGGCTGTGAAAGGCTCTTGTCCTCTGAATCCATGGGATTTGTAGCAACATGAGACAGTTTTCCTTGAATACTTTCCTTTTCTATCCAAGACAATACCTTCAACTTGTTTATGTTCCATTCTGCAACATGATTTATGCATGCATTCTTTTTCTAACTTGTTCTTTACTCCACTTCTGACTTACTCTTTACCATCTGCACAACATTGCTTTATCTTTTTTATTTTCCTGATTTTCCATTGCACCTCCAGGTATTCCAGATCAAAGGCTCTTACATACATCTCAGTGGAGAGTCTAGCTCTATAGCTGACAGAAACAGCCACTTACCCATCCTGGAAGGGCTCATCAGATAGTTCAGCATTAGGATCCAAGGCTCACCCTGTCACCACATAAAACTGACAGAAAATACTCTCTTCCCTTTTCCAGTGCTGTAGGTGAGTGGGATTGACAGGATGTGCTTGCAGCGACAACTGTCAAAGTCAGATCACAAAGCCACTCTAGCATGGGAAGAACACGTTTATTGACACCTAAGTGGAGTCACTCAGTACATAGAAAGAAATGACTGATTTACAGTGGTGGTAACACTTTGTAAATACAGTTGTCAGTTACGTCTCATGTCCTTGCTAGTTACTGATAAACAAGACCCTAGGAGTTAGGATTTTGCTACAACAGATTGTAATGGTTTTCTTATCAATATTTGTACTTGCAGAGAAGTAGGGCTGGGTCATAGATCAACAGACTTTAATTAAAAGGCCTTCTACGAGTGCTAATGGCAAAACCTAACAAAGACAAAAGTCCATCCATCCATTTTCCAACCCGCTGAATCTGAACACAGGGTCACGGGGGTCTGCTGGAGCCAATCCCAGCCAACACAGGGCACAAGGCAGGAACCAATCCCGGGCAGGGTGCCAACCCACCGCAGGACACACACAAACACCAAGCACACACTAGGGCCAATTTAGAATCGCCAATCCACCTAATCTGCATGTCTTTGGACTGTGGGAGGAAACCGGAGTACCCGGAGGAAACCCACGCAGACACGGGGAGAACATTCAAACTCCATGCAGGGAGGACCTGGGAAGCGAACCCAGGTCCCCCGGTCTCCCAACTGCGAGGCAGCAGCGCTACTCACTGCGCCACCATGCCGCCCAAGACAAAAGTCATTTGATATAATCAATATATACCTGAATTATGAAAATCATTTATCAGTAATAATTAACTCTCACAGCAGAAAACTCTGATGCACTGTGTGTTCTGTCACCTTTCTCTCTTGGCTAGCATTACATTTTTCAGCAATTTGTGCTACAGTAGCTCTCCTGTGGGATCAGACTAAGAAGGCTAGTCTTTGCTTCCCACGCACATCACTGAGCCTTGGACGTCCATGGTCCTGTTGCCAGTTCACTTGTTGCCTTTCCTTTGACCACTTTTGATAAGAACTAACCACTGCATACCAGGAACATGTCACAAGATCTGATGTTTTGGAGTTGCTCTAACCCAGTCAACACAATTTGGCCCTTGTCAAAGTTGCTCAAATCCTTACGCTTGCCCGTTTTACCTTCTTCTAACACATCACCTTCAGGTACAGACTGCTAACTTTGGGCTTTCTTAGCTTACCCTGCATATTGTTTAAAATATCTTCAGCATTTCACTGACTTGTCTCACAGTCAATGCTATATCTGAGGTACAATACTGAAAGACAAAGTAGAAATTCAAATGCTTTAATAGAGGTCAGTTATTAGGAAAAAAAATGACCCACTTCCTCTTTAAGTGCTTTATCATCATACAGTTTCATGTTTAAACGGTTTACATTATAGTCTACAATAATTACAGTACTTTATATCACATTATACTTTCCAGATTACAGTTGCCAATAGGTTGCACCAAAGGAGATAACTAAAACCAAACCAAGGGCCATTTTGAACAATGCTGCCCATCATCTCTCTGACACATTAACACGTAGTACTTTCAGCCAACAAATTGTTCAGCAGACATATCAAGAAATGCTACTGGGGCTTCTTTATACCAACAGACATATCTTTATATATAATACGCTACCGTGGCTGTCCGTTTGTCTGTCCAGGATTTTAAATCACCTGTAGCTCGCAAACCGTTTGAACTATTGACCTGAAATTTGGTACACATACTGTATACTACTGACGTCTACTATCCGCTTTCAGGGTGATGATTGACCTCCAAGGTTATTCCTCTTTTTATTTTTATTCTATTGTAGAATCAACTTTCGGCAGAGGCCATGCCACGCATTAGTATGGGCACCGTTCTCATCCCTACACCTTCGCTGTCACTTCCCCAACCTCTTCATGTCTTAAATCATTCTTGAGGCAGATTGAAGTGAAAAAATAAAAAATAAAAAGTACTAAACAATTGCAACACAAACACAGACTTAATCAGTTTTAATGTGCAAAGATGCCGACAAAAGAAGAGGAGAAGCGAGCCGCTAGGGTGGAGAAAAGAAGAGCTGCTCAGGAAGCAGCAAGCACATCAACCTCTGAGCAAATGAATGCTAAACGTACATTCCAGTGTGGTTTAAATTAGATTCATGTTACAAAAAAGCAACTCTTTTATAAGAATCAAATTGAATGAGGCTGTAGTCGTACTTGTTTATTTTCTGCAATGTGCCTGAAGGCTCACTGGTTCAGTTTCTGTCACTGACTGATGGAGAATAAGTACAACTAGAACACGTCATTCATGCTTGGGCATAGTCATTATAATCATCTAACTCTTATAAAAAGCTGTGTATCAAAGAATGCAAGGTCCTACTTTTGGCCACACTACTTATTAATTTAAAAGAGATACCTAGCCTGCCAGTGATCAAATTGGAAACAATAGCACATTATCTTTGATATGGAGTTCACTCTGGATGCACAAGCCAATTAAATCAATGTGTTGCTCCGTCCATTCACTTTCAAACCCAATTATTTCACAGGGTTGTATTGAGTAAGGGCGCATGTTCTGGCAAGATGTCTCTATAGGGTGAAGGGGTGAAGCCTGCAAGGCAGCAGTAGCAAGGGAGAAACGAATCTTGGATTAAGTGCAAGTCCATGTGCACACACATTCACTTTTACTCGGTCAGTTTACGCTGTCCAACTAACTCAACACACATCTTTGGGGTACAGACGGAATACCGGAATATCCAATGTAAAACGCATATGGACATGGGGAGAACATGCAAAAAGTGACGCATCATTAGGGACAGGACTAGGATTCACGCCCATTTTACAGAAAATATCAGGCAGTAGTGCCAACTACTGTACCATATATAAAAATCAAAGGAACTGAAAAGTGAAAGCCAAAGGAACTTTGTGGCTTTGAGGATACACTCGTGCTGCAATGTGTAAAACACCATTGAAGATTCAATCCCTTCCAAAGGTTTGAATTAGTCCGAGACTCCAACTACACAATTTTAAGAATGTAACATTTTATGGAGAATCAGAAAGCTTAATGATTGCTTTTCCTGTTCATTTGAACATGTTGCTAAAATAAATTGGCAGCTTTCATTTTATATAGGTTTTACTTGAGGATAAACATATTGAGCAAATTCTGAAATTTAGAACTATGGATATAAAATCATATTTAATATCCCTCCATAAACAGGTAAACATTTCAAACTTATAATTGGATGTTGCAACCTTAAAGACAAAAAGATATGTTATATGGAAAGAAAAAAACTACTCAGAATCTAAAACAAAAATAGCATGATGGATCTCAGGGGTTTAACACAATTGATAACTGGATATCTCTCAGATCAGAAGAGCAGACATCAATGGCAGATTAAGCAGTCTATTTCATTTCACCTTAACATACACACACACACACACACCTGTTCACACAGGGCCAATTTAATGATAAATTCTAAATATTGTTGTTTTGTTTGGAATAGGACAGAATACCAGAATGTCCAGTAAACGACTCACATAGACAAAACAAATGACATTCTGGAAAAGAAAAAGATAAAACAAACAATCAAGAGTAGAAAACAAAAAGTTCTATAAGGAAATGATGCAATGATGTAATGAATTCCAAAGTGAGCTTCTTAATATCAAATAGTGAGAATTAATGTTTTTCATTTGTCTTTCATGTGCTGTATTGCGTCTATAAAGACATACAGTATGCTATAATCTCTGCTTCTTTCTTTCTATCCATTTACTCATCCATGCTCTTAACCTTCTTAGTCCAGTACAGGGTCAAGGGGATCCAGGAACAAAGTAGAAACTCATCTTGAATGGTGAGCTCATCCTTGACATTTTTAAAAATCATTTGTCACTGAGGAGAGCAAGTATAAATAAAGTTTATAATGTAATGGTGGCAAGCGTGATTTATTATAGCACACACCAGCTGGAGAGCCACGTAAATTCTTTTGGATACCAAATCAGCTGCAGGGAGTTGCAGGGAGACATCCCTGATCATTGCCTAACCATCCTAAAATATTCCAGGATAAAAAAAAAGAAGCAAAATATCTGCTGGCTGACCCTGCAGCTGGTATTTTGGCACCAGTGGAGCTGCGATAGGCAGCAATGCTTTTCAGGTTTTAAAACCTGCCAGTTAATTAATCTAGTACAGTTAAGTTGTACTGCAGTTTACTTTGCTAAGCACTTTGAGACGTGTTGACTATAAAAGCTTCTGGATGTGATATTTGACTAACTGTTTCAAAATGTATGGAAATATTGTTTCAGGCCAATGTAATTCAGGGTAATATGTGCAGACAGCTGCAGTTGTTAACCCAACAAACATTCCTGTTACCCAATATAGTAGTAGTGGATTAGCTGAACCACAAGATGGTGAAAGCATTAGGGAAACTAGGTACAGTAGCATCTAATATGAGGACAAATGAGGATCTTGTAGCAGAGCACCTTTGCAGCTTTTATGATTAATTCTAAATGACCAAAATAAAATAGCAGTCTATTGTTGAAATGACTGAAGTAGTAATGCAATAATGAAACATTCTCAATGTATTGACTTTGTACAAGGAGAAAACAAATGATATGAATTCCAATAGCATACAAAACAATTCAAATATAGAAAAATCTGCTTACTAAATACAATAATCAAGTCAAGTCAAGTCAAGTTGGGGAGCATGCACTGGTACAGTGCATTGCCACACCCACTACATGACGAAACAACTCGGGATCCTGGTTGGCAACCCCCCAGACAGACACACGGTCCAGTCCCACCCTCCAGAAATGACCCTCTATCTGCCGCAGCCAGGTGTTACGTGGGTGACCCCTTGGCCTGGTCCAGCCATTCGGGTCCCCAACAATGAGGATCTTATGAGCTGGATCACCCTCGGGGAAACGCGCCACACGGCCGTAGTGCCATAGCTGACACTCCCTCACAATGCAGGTAATGTGCCTCATTCAGGACTCCATGATCAACCGCTCATTCGACACAAAGTCAAACCAACAGTACCCAAGGATTTTCCGGATAGACACAGTACCAAAGGAGTCCAATCTTCATTTTAGGTCACTGGAGAGAGTCCATGTCTCGCAACCATATAGCAAGACAGGAAGCACCAGGACTCTAAAGACTTGGACCTTTGTCCTTTTGTACAGATATCAGGAGCACCACACACCAGCGACCTCATGACACCCCATGCTCTCCCAATCCGCCTACTGACTTCATAGTAAGAGTCACCAGAGACATGAATGTTACTGCCAAGGTAAGTAAACCTCTCAAAGAGGTCGACACTCTCTCCGCAAACAGACACACTGCTGATGGCTGTGCTCAAGAGGTCATTAAAGGCCTGGATCTTGGTTTTTATCCAGGACACTCAGAAGCCCAGACACTCAGACTCCTCACTCAGTCTCTCTTGAGCTCCCCGATCAGAGCCTCCACTGACTCCGGGAAGATCACAGCATTGTCAGCAAAGTCAAGATCCGTGAATCTTTCTTTACCAACAGATGTCCCACAGCCGCTGGACCCCATGACCTCGCCCAACACCCAATCCATACAAGCATTGAAAAGAGTAGGAGCAAGAACACACCCCTGACGAACCTCAGAATCAACTGGGAAAAACACAGAGGTTCTGCCTCCAGTCTGCACAGCACTCACAGTACCAGTGTATAGGCTAGCCATGATATCCAGCAACCTTGAGGGGATCCCGCAAACCCTCAGGATGTCCCACAGGGCAGCTTGATCAACTGAGTCAAATGCTTTATAAAATAAATACAATAATCATCTCCTATTTTTTGTATAAATACACGATATGGACAAAAGTATTAGGACACACCTCGTAATTATTGAATTCAGGTATTTCAATCGGACCAATGCCACAGCTTGTATAAAACCAAGCACTCGGCCATGCAGACATTTACAAACATTTGTGAAACAAAATGAGTCATTCTGAAGAGCTCAGTGACTTCAAGAGTGGTACTGTGATAGGATTCCATGATCAACCCTAAATGGTATTATTGGAAAGTGGAAGTGTTTGGGAACAACAGCAGGGTCAACGATTGCTAAGGTGCATGGTGTGTAAAAGTCGCCAATGCTCTTGCTGATTCCATAGCTGAAGAGTTCCAAACTTCCACTGTAAGCACAAAATCTTCATGGAATAGGTTTCCATGGCTGAGCAGCTGCATTCAAGCCTCACATCACCAAGTCCTATGCCAAGTGATGGATGGACTGGTGTAAAACACACTGGACTATGGAGCAGTGGAAATGTGTTCTATGGAATGACCCAGTCTGGGTTTGGCGGATGCCAGGAGAACATTACCTGCCTGACTGCATTGTGCCAACTGTGAAGTTTGGTGGAGGTAGGATAATGGTGTGATGTTTTTCAGGGTTTGGGCTAGGCCTCTTACTTCCAGTGAAGGGCAATCTTAATGCTTCATCATACCAAGACATTTTGGACAATACTATGCTTCCACTTTTGTGGAAACAGTTTGGGGAAGGCCCTTTTCTATTCCAGCATGATTGTACCCAGTACACAAAGCAAGGTTCATAATGATAAGGTTAGATGAGTTCAGTGTGGAAGAACCTGACTACCCCATCCACAGCAGTGACCTCAACCCCATTGAAGACCTTTGGGATGAACTGTAATGGTGATTGCGAGCCAGGCCTTCTCATCCAACATCATCCAACATCCCACAGAAACACTCTAAAATCTTGTGGTAAGCCTTCCAGAAGAGTGGAAGCTGTTATAGCTGCAAAGGTGGGACCAACTCTGTATTAAAGTTCTATGTATTTGAATGTGATGTCATAAAAGTCCATGTTGGTGTAATGGTCAGGCTTCACAATATTTTAGTCCATATAATGCATCACACAGCAGCCTGGAAAATGGGGGAGCAATTACTGGGTAAAAGTAACATGATATTACAGACCATTTTCACCTTCTGTATTTAAGCTCTAATAGTAATTATTATTCTTCATCATGATTGGTCTGTACACTGGTGAGTACTGTGCTGTACAAGACCTCAATGTTTTTTCCCAGTTGATTCTGGGGTTCCTCGGGGATGTGTTTTTGCTCCTACTCTGTTCAATGTTTGTATGGACAGTGTGTTGGGCAGGGTCGTGGGGTCCAGTGGCTGTCTGTTGGTGAAGACAAATTCACTGATCTTGACTTTCCTGACCATGCTGTAACCTTTGCAGAATCAATGGAGGCTCTGACTGGGGCTCTTGAGAGACTGAGTGAGGAGTTTGAATGTCAGTTACAGCACTATGGTCTTGTGGCGAGATTCCCGAGGGTGGCCCTGCTCGCAGGATGTTCTTTGTTGGAGATCAGGCCAAGGCACCCACATAACACCTGGCTGCAGCAGATAGATGGTCAATTTTGGAGGGTGGAATTAGACCACGTGTCTGCCTGGTGGGTTGCCAACCAGGATCCTAAGCTGTTTCGTCATGTGGTGGGTGCGGCAACACACTGTACCAGTGCATGCTCCCCAACCTCACCTGACCTGATTATAGCCTTCATCTACAGTGTATTATTTTTGTTATGTAGACCCATTACTGGGAGCCCACAGTGACTGCAGTACACACTTCAACACAACAGATGGCATACATAAACTTTGCAGTTTGTTGAATGCTTCAGTACTGTTTCTAGAAAAATGATATGCTGTGCCCACTTACTGTGCCTGCAATGCTGGGCATCAATGGATACTTCCAGCATTCAGCAGTTGAACAGAGCAGATGGCATGCAAAGTCAAATGCCATAAGCAGCAAGTGAGTAGGAAGAAAACAAGGCAAAGTTGCATTCAGAATAATCATTTTCTGTCGTAACTGCTAATCGAGTACACACAACTGTGTTCATGTTCTTAAACCTGCTTTTATACACTTGCATTTTAAAAAGCAGCCAAACAAAATCTCACAAGGACTGTACAGTCTATGCAATCTTCCATTTGAACGCCTTAAAGCCTCTTATGTGCCAATAACACTGAGCTTCTCCCATTCTCCACTCACACAGAGATACAGACAGACAGAATGTTGTTAAAAGCACCTAGAAAAATGGAAGCAAGGTAGCTGGATGTTTTTGGGTTTTTGCTTCTCTTAACAGTGCTTAAGTGTTTTGATGGATGGATGGAAACAATAGCTGCAAGCCAACTGGTGCAGGGCTGACCCTTAGTATTCTTCGGATTGTTATCGTATTGAAAGATCCAATTCTGAACAGATGATTTCATACTCTCCTCAAGCATACTGTGTTAATTCAAGGAATGCAAACTACCCAGGCCCTGAGGGAGCAAAGCATCCTCAAACCGTAAAATATCCACCACCATGCTTCACAGCTGGTATGAGTACCTTCTCCTGAAATTCTATCTTTGATTTGCAGCAAAATGTTTACTTAGGTTCAAATCTGATCTTTTAATTCATCTGCCCAGAACACACAGGCCTAGTTGTTACCTCTTCAATGTCAAACTGTAGTCTTCCTATAATGTTCTTTTTGGACTTGGCACACCTCATATGCAGGTCACATTTGCACAATCTCCACTTGTAGATGCATGTATTTAAACCACCAATTTTTGCAGATCCTGCAATGAAATTTTGGGGTCTTGGAGACTTTTTAGTATTCAACTGTCAGCTCTTGGACTGAATTTACGGGGCTGGGCTGAGCATTCCTAGACAAATGAGCAGTTGCTTGAAACCTATGCTACTTGTAGATATTTTCCTTAAAGTGGAAAGACTGATCTCAAAAAATTTGGCAATTTTTGTAAATGTCAAAGGCATCCCCAGCCTTTTATGTGAGATCCTTAGAAAGTTCTTTTGATCCTGGTATGATGACACCACACACATCAATAGCAAACGGAACACCAAACCCTAGATATATCTGTTTTAAATAACAAATACTCCACCTGCACACTCCCCAAGAAGGTTCTAAAATTGGCACCTAATCTGGAACACTGGAGGCAAATTTTATGGAGCTGAAGTGGTGATGTAGGGGTGCATTTATTTTTTCCACGTGACAAATCTGCATTTTTTCTTATTTAGATTATGAGAATAAATGCATCACATCAATTGTACATATCAGTTGCTCAAGCATAGTACCTCTATCTGTAGGTACTATTTGCGTGAACATTTAATGTTTGCCTGTTTGGATACAGTAGTTGAAAAAATCAGCAAGTTCCATGGGGTGTATGTACTTTTTCACATGACGATAGATAAAAAAGCAAGAGGAAACCTACTTGCTACAGCCACAAAACAGAAAATAAAGTCTGATTACAAAGCAATAAAATGAAAATGCAAACCAAAACACAAGTGCAGTACCCAGGACTAACACAGAACATACAAAGTGTGTTAACACATAGTGTCTTTAAATGAATATTATCAGTATGACAATTGTTTGTTGCAACTGGCAAGAGTGAAGATGGGCATGACTGTTAGAGTCAAATTATAATTACTGTCTTGAATAAAAACTGCACAAAAAATGTGTGTCTTCTCACTCCTTTGTGAGTGTTCAAGTGAAAGGCTTGCTGCATATATGCTGCAGTGTGTCTCATAGATTTCCAGAGCTGGCAGTACTTTGTATTAAAGTTTAAGAGATAAATCAGTCAGGTTACTTTGGCTACGACTATTCCCTAATCTATTTTCCTTCATAGTGGAAAATGTAAAATGACTAATTCTACCTGAAGTTTTATTACTAGCACATTTGCTGCTGTTCATTTTCATTTACCCTTCTATTATTCTCACACCGGATTTAAATTTGTGTGTCCTTTTAAGTAAAAGCAAATGTAATCTTAGCTTTTAAAAGTTCAGGTTGCATTTGCCATGTTTGCTGTTTTATAGGAGTAATGCCTCTGTAAATTTCTTTGGCAGGTGCCGTTTATTCAGGTGGCTCATTCCTCAGACTAACATGGAGGAAAGTGTATGAACCTCCTCACTGCCAAGACATTGCACACTTCATTTCCCACAATCATGCCTTTTTTTCTTTCTTTTTTCTATACTGCTGTGCCCACTCTTATGTCAACCACTAAACCACATCTTCTTTTGTGTGATAAACCTGCAGTTTCACCCTCTCCACTTCTCCCCGTAGTGGATTGCTTCTTATTTTATTGCTCACACATTAATCATTCTGGGGAAAAGACCTGTAGAATGACTCCACAAAGAGGAATCAAAGAAGGCTGTTGGACAAATTTGATTGTTACTGGCCTTCTTCTTCCAACCTTAGTGGTTTGTCTAATGTAAGATTATAACTATGATTATTACAGGCAAGACAGTGGCACACTGGTTAGCATGACTGTATCATAGATAAAGCATCACAGCTTGTAGTCCATGATAGATGTGTGTCATGTTTACATGTACTACCCGAGTCTGCACATTAGTCAACACTGCTGTCACACAGATCCAGCATCCAGAGATCAAACTGCATGTCTGTTCTTTGTCTAACACTTTCTCTGTCGGGCTTAACTTCACGTTAAGTATAAGTAGAAACTGCAAATTGGTCCCGGTGTTAAGTGGTCTCCATGATGGGTTGCCATTCCATCAGTCGGTGGATTTTGCCATACATTATTTACTTGACTGAAGAATGTGAATTTCCCATTGGGATTAATAAAGTATCTATCTATCTATCTATCTATCTATCTATCTATCTATCTATCTATCTATCTATCTATCTATCTATCTATCTACATTTGGTACTGCTCCATGACCATGAACAGAACTAAGTAGGTTTAAGAATGTTGCTTATGTTTAAATATTTAAAGTCTATGCCATTGCATGTGTTTTGCATGCTTCCACAGCAAAATAGCACAGGCAGTAAGAATGAAAATCAGGAGGTATATTATATATTTCTCATTTCAAATGTAGATCACCTCAACTTTTAGGCAGAGAACTGGTTAAAAATGTATTTCTGTAGTAGGATTCCAAACAGATACACCTCTCAAAGTACAGAACTTTACAAATAACTAAGAACAAATCACAACAGAAAGAAAAAAAGTCTCTAATATCTAAAAGTGACTAAAGTCAGTATGTGATCTGAAAAAAAAATATATGCTATGGTTAAATTTGCAGGGAGGAGGGGAAATCAAAAACCCCAGGAAACGCAGACGCTACATAAAAATAAATCTCTAGGGGTTCCAAGGCCAAAAGACTGGCCCAACCTTCGGGCATCCTACAGCACCGAATTATGGGAAAGTTATTCATGAATATCTAGACATAAAGCAGCACCTTCGAAGATCATATGTGTTAAGATCATCTTGGCCAGGTAGCAGTGGTGCCATCACAGGATATTTGAAAAAGGGAGAAACAGTAATTAGTAACTGTGGAAACTACAATGGGCTAATAGTGATACTCTATGTTTAAAGCAGTAAACACAAAATTGAAACCATGCAATGAGACCTCATGCCCACAATCTCTCCTGAAATGCAGGAAAATCTTCTCTGGAGTTTGAACTAATGTTGAACAAAAGCACACACTAGTAGTCCCATGCACATCCTCATCATCTAGCTTTACCCGGGGGACATTCCAGCTCACCACCGAGAGCTGTTCAATTGACAGTTTAGCACTTCTCTTTACTCCAAACACTGCCACATTTGTACCTCCAAACAGTCTTCCTCCAACATCACTGAGAGTTACTACTGTGGCATCATGGGAAGTCCATGCTGCCATCGACATCCAATCTGGAAAAACAGAGGCCTGGCCAATGTGACTCCATAAATCCAAGTGCTCCTCACTGTAGGACCTGTGTCTGATCCAATTTCACCCAGGCCTGGCTACAGGGGTGCAGCTGATGCACAAATTCCAGAGGGTGTCTCCCATCTCCTGGTAGTCACTTTTTTTCACCTAAATTTTCTTGCTTAAACAATTGAGCAGACATGAATTACATAATTAAAAATAAATTCTCAGACCAGATACAATCTCTGACAACTAGCTAACCATCACCAGTGCTTTTATGAGCAATGTCAGGCACAATGGGGGAACCAGCCTTGGTTGAGACATTTTCCATTGTGTGGCTCAATACACACACACGACCACACTCATTCATGGCAAGCCAATTTAGAGTTACGAAGGGACAAAGCATACAGGTTTTTATAGAATGTCTAAATAAAACTAGAGTATCTAGAGAAAAAAATTACCTGTCAGGAAAGGGAAATATAATTAAAATAAACAATGTGCATATGGCTGGTGGCATGTCCAGAGAGTGTGGGCCCTTTGTTTGCTGGGGTGGGCTCCAACCCTGCCCAGAACAAACAGATGAGGAACATGGATGAATGGACAAAAGGTTAAAGTACAAAATGCTGCCTTACAAATATCTAAATGTTTTGTATATAAATGTCTAATGTTTCTAGATGTAATATTCTGAGACATGTTTAATCCAATTCAGAGTCATGGGGGACATGCGTCCATCTTAGGAACACAAGGCAGGAAACAACTCTGGACATGGAAGCAATTCATAGCAGGGACCACTGTGGAATGGCCAATTGATCAGAGACCAGAGTCAGGATCAGGCTTAGCCCTGGGAAATTCAATGTGGAAAAGTAGTTATGCTGACAGTATGGCTTCAAGAACACAAAATGACAAATTATATTTATAGTTAGCTTGTATCAAACGACTATTCAGCTGCAGGTACCACCTCATGCTACCAGTAGTGACAAGGACACTAGTAAAGGCAAAACTAGAGAAGAATCAGTCAGGAAGGATAGAGAAAGAACAATTGGCAGTCGTCACCACCTGCAAAACCATTCCTTATTGCCTCTCCAGTGCACCAGTTGTCACTTTGATGTGCACCAAAGCAGGTGAAGTTGATTCACAATTGTTTATGCTTCCTAACTGGATATCTCCGAATCTTAAATGACTTGGTGTTAGACAGTGATGATTAAGTGTTTCCTTAATTTTTTTGAGCAATATATATTAAAAAGGAAAAACAAGCAATGCAACATAATATAGAAATAAATATGCTTTTTATTAAATAGTCATATTTCCTAAACTGATTATGAATGGGACCTCAAAACTCATTTCACACACAGAACATACTGACCTACTGATTGGACCTCATTGCTACCCATACGGCCCTACACGTGTCTAAGGGTCTGGAAAGAAAGCCGGCGCACCCCAGGACAATGCACAGACTCCACACTGATGGCAGCCATGCATGGATTCAGCAGCTGGATCAGTGAGGCAATTAAGAAACATTTATTGCAATGGTAATTTTTTAAAATAAACTTACCTTAAATGAGGGAAAATAACAGTCTGTGTGAGTGTCCCCATTACACTAAACTCATTTCATGAGATGCTTATTTTATTCCCTTGCCTTCAGCCAAACAATAACACAATAGAAAGAAAACCAACTAACTCAGGCAGAGCTGTTTCTAGATGTTTGGGTCATTATGCAAGATTCTGTTTGGGGACCCCTAGTTTATAAAATTATGATTTGGCTCAAACCCTTTAAGATGATCTGTGGCGAGGCATCAATCTGTTACAATTTAATAAGAAATTTGTAAATCTAAAATTTAAATTGATGATCTCAAGTTGACCCAAGCAATTTTCAATTATGTCACACTAATACAGAAATTTCTTTTATTTTAAATAAACATAATGAAACATTCCAATATACAGTGTTCTTTAAAGCTTGTACCCAATTTCAAAGTTGTCACTTTCAGACTTTTATCTCTTTAAAGTAATAAGTGCTTTAGTTACTACATTACTTACAAATCTGTTAATTAATCTAGAATTAATTCATATTAAACTTAATTTTAATAGAAAATATATCTTATTTCTTTGGCTTCCATTCCATTTAATGATCTCCCCCATACTGTATCTCTGCCATCTGATATCATTATTATCAATGTAAATAAAAATCTGTTTTGCACACTCACACGCTCTCTATATTTCGATTAAATTAGTAGCCTCTCTCAATAATGTCATTGAAAAATCATATTTCTCTTAATAGCACAGTTTGTTTTAATTGATTTTTATCTATTTTAATATATTCAAGCAGCAAGTCAAATAAAAGTTCATGTGAGCACACTTACCTTGTGTGTTTTTTAAGATGAGAGGGTGTATTTTGAACGTTTTCACCTCGTGTTTTTATTTCTGGCACAAAAGGCAATGAATTCACCAAGGGTCGTTTTTGTGCCAACCACTTGTATGGGGCTTATTTTCTGACCTACTTTTATCTTTGATCTCATTAATAAGTTCAGTGTTGCTTGACATTGCTTTGACCATATCTTCACTGTTTAAATCATCACATTTGCTTCCTGCGCTGTTCCTTTTGTTTCTCTCCCATGCTCTTAATGTTTTGTGTATGAAGAAATCAAAGATGTAAAATGCACAAATAAATAAATATTTGGATAGTCCCTCAATTTCTTATATACATGCGAATAATTTAATAAAATTATCTGACCTAGATTCCCCTTTTTTTGGACACAGAAACTTGTTGGCAAGATAGAAAGTTACAGATATTTTTTAATTGTAGGGAGCACAGATTTTTTTTCCTTTGAAATGTAGTGAGAGTTAAAGTAAAAATTCTCAAACAAATAAAATTCTCAAGTAAAGATGCAGATAGTCTATATGAAAATTCTACATAAGAACAATAAAATTGTTTTATTTCATTATTTCCCACCTCTAATCCATTGCAACATCATTAACAAATGCTTTACCTTTATTCTGTGCACATTTTTTCTTCTTCAAGTTTCTTCTTTTTACATTTTTCAGCACCAGAGGGATAAGCCCTTTTTGATGCCATCTTAGGTATCACTGTGGTTTTGGCTGCTGTTACTTTTCTCCTCACGTGATATGCGGCTGTCAGTGAGTCATCTTATCATCCCTGTCGACAGACGTCACTCATTGCATGACACGACAGCCTACTGATAATCATTGACTTTGAATTGATTACCACACAAATACAAGCCAAAGTTTCACTATCAGTGCAGCTTAGTTTTGTTCATATCCTACATATAATTTATAAGCATATAAGTGTTTCATGAAACATGTGATGGGGCTTAGCTGGCTACAAACAGACAGGTAATGTTAATACTCCCCAAATATTTTGAGGCTGAACTTGCAGCTTGGGGGCCCTACGCATCTACATAGTTCGCATATAGCATGAAACAGCTCTCAAACACTGGAGGACAACCATTTTCACTCAAACCCATTTCCTCACAAGACAAATAAAGTTCTGTCTATCAATTTCCAACTTGGCTGTTAATGAAATCCATAATTTGACCCTATAGCTTGTTAGTGTCTCGTTCTGCCACAGCAGTCATTTTCATTATTTTTTTTTTAGTGGTGACCATCCAAATGGTTTGCGGAGCACAGCAGATCAATATTTCTCAGACCTTCAAATTTTTCTTTTCAAATATTTTATTGAGACAGGTATTGTGTGAAAGACAGAGGTGCAAATGGGATCTAAGTTAGCTGGTCATTTACTCAGTTGCTCAGTATCTTCTGCTTCTGTAGTTCTGTTATGATCAATAAAACCATATAGTATTTTTGGAAGTGTTACAACTGAAGGTAATGTTTTATACGGTTTTTATAGGCAAAGTGTTAATATCAGAAACACACAAGAAACCATTCAAAATAATTGTTTTGTATGAGGAAGCTTGTGATGCAATCTAAAAGTCAAACTATTTGCCCAAATCACATAACCACAATAGCAATAAAAGTTCCGTATTTAGCCTCCTCCTGTGTGACAGAAGTAACTCACAGAACGCTCCTCCATTTCTGACAACTGATCCTTTTCATTATTCCAAGATAACGGCAGTGAGATGTTAGTGCACTTGGCTGCATTAATCAGCTTTGAAACACGAGTATGCAAGACCTTTCAAATTTTGTAATTACATCTGAGACCTGAAACAGCATTTTAAAAAAGCTTTTGTTTTGTAATGACTCCACATGAAAGAAATTCACCAACAGAACACAAAAATGCAGTGGGATAATAAAGACGCTCATTTACTTGAAAACATTTTTTTACATTCCAGTCTCTTGGTTTGCAGTTATGCAAACAATAAAATAAGTACATGATGCTTAAAGAATGTACCCGAGAATAAACTGAAACCCTAAAATATTGTGGCAAACATTCAAGTGTCTTCTGTGTTTGGTATATTACATAAAACAGGACACCTTTTTTCCCCCCAAGGTTCACAGATTTTCCTTTTTTCTACAAGATTTTATTTTTGCACAGTATACCTGTATCTGTGAAGTCCTCATTTGTTTCCTATGTTCTCAAAAAAAGGGATGAACTAAAGTTACCAAAACGCAGAATATTTACAGCAAGTCCAGAAATTTATTTTGAAATGTAAATGATAATTGAAAATGGCTACCAGCCTTACTGGTGCCAAGTTTTTTACCTGCTCAAGTATAAAACTACATTTCACCAAAGCTTTTTTTTTGCTTTTGTGACACTGTAACTAACTAACAGAGGTTTTAGTAAGCAAGATATCTTCAATTTTCAACCATACATTTCTATGAGCTTGGTTCTTTTAGGTCAGAAAACAAAATCATGAGAAATAAGGTAATTTTCATATGCTTCACATGGAGCAGGTCAGTCCTAGAAGGTGCAACAAACAAACCTGTTAATAAAAGACAAACCTGGTGTGGTGCCCGGATGGGGGTGGTACCCAGCCAGGGACGCCCAGGAGGACCAGAGGAGGGCTTGTGCCTCCTCCAGACCACGAGGGGGCGACCACCCTGGTTGTATTGGGGGCCACGGGTACAGAGCTTGGAAGACCGCCAGGGGGTGCCCCAATGCCTTGGGGACCCTGGACCCCAGCGCTTCCACCACACCCGGAAGTGCTGGGGGGAAGAAAAGAGGGGACACCCGGAGTGCTTCCGGGTACGCAGCCGACATTTCCGCCACACTGGGGAGTGCCTGTGGAAGATTGCCGGGGAGCACCTGGAGCACATCCGGGTGTGTATAAAAGGGGCCGCCTCCCTTCAGACGGAGACAAGAGTCGGGTGGAAGTTGGATGATGTCGGGAGGAAGGCAAGGAGGCGGCCTGAAAAGAGAAAAGGCATTGTTGTGTGGCCAGGACTTTGGGGTTTGTGGGCACGTGGACTTTGTAAATAATAGTGTAAATAAACGTGTGTTGGGTGACATGAGTGTGTCTGCCTGTCTGTGTCCGAGCCAGTCTCCAAACTGGTTTTAGAGGGGTGATAAATGTCTCCTCAGTGCTTGGGACAAATGGAAAAATATTCCCTTTTGTAAAGTTAATTTCATAATTGAGGCATATAAACCCAAGAAAATCAACCCTTTTATGCTGACCAAATTAAATTCCACAGTGAGTTCCATATTTACAGCGAAGTATAAAGAACAAATTAAAAAAGTTTGCAAGAACATCTGCAAACATTTAGTTTCTACTAAAGTAAACTGAAAATAGGTTTCCTGATGGCAAATCCATGAAATTCTCAATTAAAGTTCCACAGATTCAGTAGTTTAAATGCTTCAGCATTCCGTTTGAGTTTTTCAGTACTTTTATAAAATATACAAAGAAATATTCGGCATTAAAACAATCATTTAAAGCAAAAGACAAAAATCATGAATATTTAAAATGATCATTTGATAAAGGCATAACTAATATGCATATAGTACATAGTGTCATCTTATGACAGTTAACTTTGTGATGATCTAATTCCCTGCATTCTGGCTCTAACTGTCGACCATTAAAGAAAAATGCTTGATTTCGTTCAGGGACCAGGAGATGTGAGCGTTTTCGAGAAACTGCAATGAGAGTCGATATCTTGGAGTTCGGAACCAGAATTTTTAAAAACCAGAGGGTTAAACCGTGAAAGAAACCTAACGAGGAACGGTCAGAAGTTGTAACCACTGAGATTAACAGAGTCAAGACTCTAAAACTGAGAACCAAATTAGTGAAGAGGAATGCTATAAATCATTAGCCAGAAAACCCCACTTAAGAACATAAGCACTATGGCTGTTCAAGGTTTAAATCCATAATCTCAGACATACAGCTTTTGAGTGATTGTGAGAAAGAACATACAAAAACAAAAGCAAAAACAAACAAAAAAAAAAACACATCTAAACACTATTTCCACATTGCAAACACCCAGGTTAACTTAGGACAGATATTTTCAGGAATCAAATTTGTTTTAGAAGAATTGAGCTCACAAAATTTTCCAGTGACTCTGAATCTTTCAGAGCTAATTCATTTACTTGATTTATTTATTGTTACTGGTGTTACTGGTGCACTTCTTACTGGTAAGATAATTTTACTAATAAATGAGGAGGTTTGTGAGCCCCGGCTAGTGATGCACTTCCACTTCTTCTATAGTCTCGAGCATTTCACCTCAAGATGCCCTAGACCTTCACAATATAGACACAGGCCTTCCAAAATGCATCTGCTTCTCTCCTTATTGTTTAATTGTACACCTTTACTAATAATTTTGGCCTTTTTCACACCATTTAAAGCATTAGAAGAGATTTTCTATACAGTATTCTCAGAGCTGTCTCAACGCTTTCTTCATAAATATGTAAAAACCATTTCAGAATGTCTTCTAATTTATTCTGATAAAAACAAATATATTGCAAATGCTCCAATTCTGACTAAACATAAATCATCAAATATAATATTTAAAGGTTCAAGACTATGCACTGCCAACAAATTATCACGTGAGAGCACCATTACCAAAACCAATGTTGGCACCAGCATGAACAAAATGGCCCAAATTGTAGCAACCACAATAAAACTGCAGCACAAGCATAACAAAACATTACAATAATAACAATAATTTTTTACTTTTACATAGTGTTTTACTCACCAATGTCAAAAACAAACAAATATTTACAAAAATTCTATTACACCATCCCAACAGCCAATTACAGTGAAAATGACAAGTTGAAGACTAATACCCATATAGTTAGAACTCTCCCACTATAAGGAATGGATCCACATACAGTAAAAAAAACAAAAATTGTGAGCCCTTCATAATTACAATTGTATAACAACTACGGAGTCACATTAGCTTAGTACACTGGGAGAGAACCAACATGTAAACACTACACAGCATCGACGCATTAACCTAATAAGCACATCTTTGGATTTTGGGAGGAAGCTCAGAGAGGACAGCTGTAGCCAGTGAATGACTTGTAATCCAATGCTGAAAAAGAAAGGTCTAAATCGCATTTATTGATATTTTTCTCCAGCATATTGTTACAAAATTATAATTGTTATTTAATTATAATTTGGTATTATAATTTATCATTATAAAAGTAGCAAAAGTTACAAACAGAAGTTCAAACATAAATTAGCAATTATAGTAAAGATAGTATATTCAGAGGAAGCAAAGAGAATAGTGATCTTAAATTTATATATCTGAACTTATCTTGCAGTTATTAATACTCATCATTGTATTGAAAAAGGACGAGAATACACAAAAAATAGTAAAAAGTTAAGTCATATTTAATGAAGTGATATGATATACTGTAGCTGGCTATATCCAGTTTCTTTTTCAATCACAGAGTTTTAGGGAGTGGATCTTTACTTGGACTAGGAGTGGACAAAAGGTCAGTCCATCACAGTATACAATCATACACAACTACTGTATACCGCCACACTCACTCATACTCAGACAATTTAAAGTCACCAGTTTACTCAACATTCAGCAGTCCATCATTTCAGAGAGATCTGTATTCAGGAATACATTCAAACTTACGAAGCTGGGTCTGTGAAGCAACACTGCTAACTGGTGTGCTACTATGCTTCCCATACAATAGTGCAGCTTTGTGTAATTGTACAGAAATGGTCATTCACATTTATGCAATTTTACGTGTTTTGTAATTCTGACATTGTCAATAATTTTCCTGTAATCTACTTTATCATCAAAGTTTACTTCAGCTAAATTTACGTTTAATGTGTTCCCTCATAGCATGGAGTAACAGAAAAAGAAGAGAGAAAAGAAAACAAAATATATTAAGAATTCTGTCTAAAGTAATTGTATAAATGCAGCAATGTATGATGACTTGAAAAATAACATTTCTTTAAATAAGACCACACCAAGTACTCTAAAAGGATCAAATTCCATCTTGAACAGTTAATAAAACAATTATCCACAAAGATTTTCAAATACAAGTACGGTTAAAACTGCTGTAATCTGGTATTGGCATAATACCTTGAATAGATTTGTAGACATTACTCTATACTGTACTTTATATTTGGAATTTCCTATTGTTTGTATTGATTTTTTTTTTTTTTTTTTTTTTTTTAAACACAGTGTTATTTTGCACATTAAAGTATACACAAAACAGAGCCGACACTCAGAAGCAGTACAGTATACCAGAATACTGTAGTATGTCTTCACACGGTTTTGAGTCTATTCAAGTACTTGTAAGTGCATGTACAAATCATGGTTTATAATGTGTCATCACAGACAGTACACCTTGAGGTAAAACTTGCTCTGTCTGAATTATTATAAGATGAAAAATTACTGTTTCCTTTTCAAATTCTAAGTAAACATTTTCTATCCATCAGTGCTTTAAATACTCATACATTATTGCAATGTTTTGTCAAAATTAAATGTACTTGTCTGTCAAACACTGTAATTAATCTGCTTGATCAAGTGCAATTACTGTATATATTTTCTGTGATAACTAATATGGAGAAATTCTGTACATCTGTGGACCTTTGACATGTAGCACAGGTAAATGTACCAGCAATGACTATTAAAATGTTCAAAAGTATATTACAAAATGCAAATGAGTGAATCCAGGACTTCATTTAGGTCAAATGCTACAATATGGCTAGAAAGTTTAGTCAGCAGCTTACAGACACATACAGTGCGTGAAGGCATGTCCAGTAAGGGCATCAAAATCCACCATCGGACCTACAGAGCAGACACACAGACATACTGTACAATGGCTGCAGAAATTATCCTGCATGTACCAGTGAGGCAGTGTTGGGTTCATTAAGTGATGGCACACTCTTTATATGTGTAGGTGCCCCAAAAGGACAACAAGCACAGACACTGGAGGAAGTTTTACAGTCCAGGCAGTATGTTTCCCTAGGGTGTTGATGAGAAGGAGACATAGCAAACACTAGGTTCATCTAACCTTTTCATTAGGGTTACAGAGATGCAGAGAGAGAGAATGAAGCCCAGGAGGGTAGGGAAATGGTTGTAATATTTCATGGCTTCTAGAGGCACCTGGTCTCAGTTTGAACCTCATAAACCTGTGCTGTCTTTTTTTTTTTTTTTTTTTTTTTTAACAGAGTAGGCCTTGAAGATCAAGCCTTTCAAGAGCAACAGAGGACTCGCTGTGAGAAATAACAGGTGTCAACAAAGGAATTTCTATTGTGGTAATCTTGAAACAAAAGTAGAGGACCCTACTTCTAAAAGTAATTTTGGACTGTGGTTGAAGTGACCCTGCAAATGGGTTTAAAGTTGTCTTACAGCAGAAGTCAGAAGGCAAGATGGGGGAGAAAGCTTGATGGGTGGGAAAAAAGGATCAGGGTTAAGAGAGAGGCAGAGGTGGAGAATTAGGAATTATCCAACCTAGAGAAACAGGATTCTTTACAGATAAACATTCTCATCATGTACATACTTAAATGGTTAAAGCTTTTAGGGAGACATGCCCATCATCACAGTGATTAGCCAATTATTTGCGAGCAAAACATCACAGGGTCCAGAATGTGGGGAAGATGACATTGCGATCAAATAACCTGAAACTGAGATATAATTACAGAGGAAACTCTGTATGGATGTCAGCATATCGACTGGAGTCACCTAAAGACACTCGCTCCATTTCATTTGCACAGATGTCTCCTTTAACGCTGCTCTTCAGCCTTCATTAGTATCTTTTTTAACACTGGTGTAAGGGTTTTTGGCTTTGAAATAAAAGTGTATTTTAATTAGGACTTTATACCCAGATTTTGCTAATGATCCATCCATCCATCCATTTTCCAACCCAATCCCAGCCAACACAGGGCACAAGGCAGGAAACAATCCTGGGCAGGGTGCCAACCCACCGCAGTTGCTAATGATCATTTTTGATATTATTAATTTCTGATTGGTAATAAATGTTGATTTGCTTTAAAGCTGTTTACTTTGCACATTTTGCGTGACTAATGTAATAATCTAATACATGGCACTCAATATGAGTAGATGACTGTATAATCTCATACGGCAATGTGCTGTATAAAGTACCAAACAGCTATTCTTGATTAAAAGTAGAGATACCTTTCTGAAAAGTGACTCAAGTAAAAAGTGAAATTTGTTCATGAGCAAACTACTCAAATTGAAGTTTTAATGTATCTGATATTAATTGTTCTTACCATCTTGATATAATTCAGGATACCTTGATTTTGCATGTGAGCCATATTATAAACTCTAAACTATGACCCAAATAAATGCAACCCGAAGCAGCGACATTTTGGTGTGAGCTGTGCATCTTAATGATTGCATTCTAATTCAAGGGGGTTAGGTGGTCATGAAAGAGGTACACAGGCTTCCTCTGCTTCAAAAAGGAGCTGATCTGCTCCTAAGAAACCTCTTTGTAAAGTGAATTTTCACAACACAAATACCTAATTACCATTCACTAAACATTTTTAAGCATGTCCTGTCCCCAAACATGAAACCCATTTTTGTTGAAATAGCAAGAGCTACATAGTTTCATAGTAACATTAGTCACCAAAACAAACCCTAATAAAGCATTGACCTTCATTAAATAATGCTTTACAAAGCACTTTACCAAGACTTCACTTCAGTTTCTCTTTTAAAGTAATGGTCTTTCGGTTTTCCTGGGACTTTCCCAAATTGTTCACAATCTGTTTTGGAGCAGTGATGCCAAAGGTAATGTGAGAAGACGTGAGAGCAACAAACATGACAAGATGAGCGAACCATAGCTCATGAAAGGACAAGGACAGCGGGCTGCTATGAGGACCATGTCTGAACACAGCAGAATCAGAAATAGAAACAACTAAGGCATGGATTAGGTGTCCCCAAAGTCCAGCCTCACTTTGTTTTGTGGGCTGTGGGGAGTTGACTGCATAGATGTTTAGGTGTTAGCATCAGAAACATACATTTCAAAATTGCCCCAAATATTCCTAAAGCGAGAAAAGCTTTAATTTAAGATAGCTGACACAGTATAACATTGTGAATATATACATAACCTTTTTGTTTTTGGATATAATATTACAGTAATAATTACATCTAGCAAAATATACCAAAGTAAAAGTAGCCATCTGCATCTGAAAATGTGAAGGAAAAGTGAAAGTAGAAAAATTTATACTTAAGTAAAAATATTCTCAAAACATACTCAAGTACTGGAACCAATTATTTCTATTTTGTTACTCTAGAACACTACCCACAGGGCTAGTGGCTAAGGATGGACACCTCTAATAGTGAGCAGTCCGGGAGAGAGAAAATTGTCACTTGTTAATGGCAATAAGTTAGTTGTATCAGCCTCCAGTTTCTAGAAGACACCCATCTGGTCTGCTCAAGCCAAAGCTACAGTAGAGAGTCTTTGTCTTGAGTACTTAGGAATGGTAGGTTGTAGAGACATAACTCATGATCAGTACTTACAGTAAGTGTGTGTATGTGTGGTTTGTGTGTGTGTGTGTGTGTGCGTGTGTTAATCTCAGGGTGCATGAGAGTGAACTGACCCATGACAAATCCACTGAGCCCCACTCACCCCATGATGATACCAGTGGGGTTAGGTAGCTGCTCCTACAGACAGACAGGACCCTGCTAGTGTGATTACTGAAGCTCTCTGGGAAGGCTGGGTTTATTGTAATTATTAGTCCACCGCATTCTCCCACCATTACTTTAAATAGGCATTCAAATATGTGTCTCAAAAATGAATATTCCAAAAAGTCTAGCTTATGCAGTCATACATTTGGAAGTGTATTGCGTGTTAAATTTTGGGCTGCTTTTAGGCAGTATATATACTAAAATGTGAACAGTGTTGCAGTTCCAATTAAGCACAGTAAGGATTTAACCTGCATTACAATGAGAAAATGATATATAAAGAAATTCTGGCACAATCTACATTAAAATGTGTAAATAACACAAGCATACCATGCTCAAAAAGTTTGTATAAAAAATTGTCAAAACAATTTTTGACCAAAGATACATAATATGTCTCAAAGAAAGGCTACTCCAGACTAAGTAAATTTCTCAGAACATTTATGATTTTGTCGGCACTGCCTGGAAGCTCATTATTAATGCACTCTATCCTATAACTTCTAGAAACCAAGAATAGTCTAATAAATAATGCATAGACAGACATATAATCAATACCAGGTTTTACTTTACATATTCTGAAAGTAAATTCAGTGCATAAGCGCTTCCTATTGCAAATAGCAACACTCGCTGACACACAAATAAGAGAAATATTTTGTTATGGTCTAGCCTGAGTTCCTCCCCAGCTCATGTTTAAAGTCTTTCTTTTTGTCTTGTTTTTACTTACATCTTCATTCATTGCTTTTTATTGTTTTTATAATAGTGTTCTGTTCATTAATCATTCAAATGATGATGTATTTTCTTTTTATTTTGTTCTATTGAGTTATGTAGTTTATATTGGTGATTTTCGATTCTTTCCTGCTTCTTGGATTTTGTGGGTGGATCCCAAGAGGCGGGGCTTACAAAGCACCCCTTGCCCTAGAAAAGGCAGGCTGGGACTTGAAGCCCAATGCTTGGATGTGCTCTGGTGGATTTCGGTAGGTCTAGTAAGTATTATGTCTTCATGGATTTTTTACTCTGGTTCTTGGATTATTTTGCTTTGTTTCTCAGATTGTTCTAGTTTATTTTGCTTTGAGACTTGTTTGTCTTGGTCTGTCTTTTTGGCAAATCCTTTTTTCCCCTGTAAACAATTTTTGTTCTATTTTTTCTACTATTCAAATAAATACTCCTTTTATAAAGATATTTTGTTGTCTTGCTTTTACAAGCCAGGGGTTGATGGTGTTTCCCTCCATAAGGCAGCATTTTGAGTGTATTTCAGAATATTGTAATGTTCCTTTCCAGGCAGGAGAAATAAACAACACAGGCAAGTGGTTGTAGCAGTACAAAAACAAAGGTTTTATTGCTCTTCCGCTTTAACTGGACAGTGCAAACTGTGAAAAAAAAGTATCCCAATGGCTGCCTTATTTTAGAGTGGTTCATGGGGCTCCTCTGCCTGCCCCTCTCCGCAGCACTCTGAGCAACTCCATTTTTGTTGCTTTTAGGACATACTGCCTCGGTGATAATTTCTTTTCCAGACTGTTACAAGTATATTTTTGGACTTTGAAACACTCTAGTGAAAGGTGGGCTGCCTTCTGGTGCACCTCCTCTGGGCAGACTGGTGGGATTCAGGCCTGCCTCCCTAGCTATTTTTGAAGGCCTCACACCACTTTGATGACTTAGTGAAATAAGTCATAAGAGATTCAAGACAAAGGTTTAGATATAGTCTTTTGGTGACCTTGTGTCAATTGCATATGGCAAACAAGCACAGTCAGCCTTTATTTCAAAAGGACATTGCACTCCTGTGCTTACACAGAATGCAGTGGAGATTCTTATTATTAGCCTAAAGAGCAGTAGCATTGGGCCAGCCATGATTTAAAAATTCAAACAAAAGTCATCTGAAGTTCTGTGGTACACCAATGACATTTAATGGACACAGAGGCTGCCATTCATCAGCAGTGTCTGGGTAGAACACACAGCAGTCAAGCAATTCTCCTGTTAGACTTGACAAACATAACAGAACCAAAAAAGGATTTTCCAAAACTCTGAAGAAATGTGCCAAATATTACAATTTTTTTTAACTTGTAGTAAACCTATTTTATTTATTGCAACATGAATAACAGCCTTATCAATATTTTTATTAATTCCCTGAACTGTACTGTAATTGTTATTGGAATCATTAATGAGTTAACTGAGCAGTATATGAATAACTGTCCTGAATGAGAGGAATTCAACATGCTTCCAGTAAAAGGCATTACATTTTCAGTACTGCGTATTGTTTCCTGCACATTATTGAAATCCACAGTTCATTTGATAAAGACCACACTGAAAGATCTCAAATGAGTAGGTTAGGTACTTTTCCCTTTAAAAGATTCCCAGATTAATCAGAGTGTGCTTCTTTGGTGTTCAGCTTTTGAACTTAGTAAGTACACAGTATCTTATTTTGCTCTATTAACCATGGAGGTTTTATTATACTGCTTTAGTTTAAGTAATGCTCACAACAATTCTTTAATTTATGCCTCCATATTGTTTTTGTATAAATACAGCATTACATATAATATAGGGACATTTCCTTGGCATCAGGTTGCACAAATACTGCCTTATGCCTGATTATTAAATTTATTGATTCTCAATGATAGATTTTTCATTAACAAAGAATAAGAGGAACACATCTGAAATATAAAAACTAAAATAATGAAAATATTTTTTTAAAAAAAAAGGTATGTTCCTCATTTAAATGATGTACATTGTTAGAATGGTTAGACATTATTCTCTTACTGCTGTCATGTATTTCAACTAAAGTAAAACATGCAGGCTTTTAATAAATATTTGCAACTGACATAAAACTGGTTTATATTAAGGCTGGAACTCTCCTGCATTACAAATGCAAAAACTATATTACATAATACAATGTAAACAGGAAGAAACAGAAAATGATAATCCATATAGACTTATTAGAGTGCTCACTAAACTTAAAATGTAGGCCCACAGTATCACACAAGCTTTATTTTGAATATATATTAATTGTTTGGCTTTTCCTTAGTTGTTTTCAATATGCACTAATATTGGGTTTTGAAGACCATGAAATTTATTTTTAACATTTATTTTTCATTTTGAAACATTTTTAACCATGTAACATCACTAGTGCAATGCTATTTAAGCTGGTGTTGCACTAGACGATGTGTCCAATATTGTGGATTCATTCCAAACATTGGTTGGTTTTCTCTTTGCTATTTTTGAATGAATTACTGTGCACTTCCATTTCTGACAAGACGATGATTTAAGACTAATGTTTTGACTCTATTATTTAATTGGTTTTTGACTTGTTACCCTGTTAATTGACTATGATTATTGTCACCCATATTCGGCCTTGACTTCAATTTTCTTGACTTCCTGGTTAAAACTTTTGGCTTCCTATCTTGACTCTTCATTATTGTCATCTCCCCTGTGTTTTTAGTACAAAAAAACATTAAGTAGGCCTCACCAGCAAAAAGTAACCCTCAAGAAGACAGCTAACAGTCTCTGCAGATAAAAGGGGACTAAAGGTTTTAAATCGCAAAAGGGAGGGGGAACTGTAAACACCTATGGTCCAAATAACAAAAATAAAGTTTCTTAATAGTTGAAGAGTTTATTAATACAAAAAATTTTAAAATAAAGCAAAACTAAAGGTGGTCAAAGAAATAACAATAGGTTGATTATATTCAACAATATTATGATACATAATAAAGCAATCAAAATCTAAAAAAGACACCTTAATCTGAAATTTGCTGATAAATATAACAGTGTATAAAATAAAAATACATTTTATGAATCTTTTTAGCAAAGCATCTTCTCCATATTACATTATGAGATGGTACATTCATTCCAGAAACATTCAGAAACAAGGGATCACGCTGTAAGTTTAACTATTGCTCTCTTTGCAACGGGCTATTTGGACTTACTGTACATCTGTAGCTATTAACTTTACATGCAACACATTATCTACAAAGTTATTTCCAATTCATTGTCTGTGGAATGAGAACTAAGCACCCAGCATATATCAGAACTTGAATTGCAAAGCAGGACTGTGAGACTCACACAATGTATTTTAAAATCTTAAACTCTTGTAGCTTTTTACTTTAAACATTTGATAGTTACAACCTATTCTGCAGTGAGTTGAAAATATAAAACATTACCAGACAGTGCAGTGATGTGACCAGTCAGTTGTAGGTTTCAGCCATCTGAACTTGTAGCATCTCACTCGAATGAATGGTTTAGAAATGACAGAGAGATGGATCACTTACTAACAAATGCAACCTACAAAACCTATGAAGCAACTTTGGCCAGATTTATTTTTCAAGGCTCTAAGTCTTTAAACATCTTCTGTAACATACTGCAATAAGAGCAGAGGATATGAAAATGTTCAGGCTCCCCATTCAAAGGAGTGTGGCATGATAAATTTTAGATGACAAGGCTCACTGTTGAAGAATGAAGTGATTTCAGTCTAACCAAGTAAGTTGCATTGCTCACACGTATAAACATGACTGAGTTTTTATTCTGGAGTCTGCACATTTTACAGAAAACTGCATCTCCTGACACTGTATTTAAAGAAGATGTTCTTTGCTTACCAGAATACAGAAAAACAGCATGATATAATTCTAAAGAATTACAATATTTGGAAAGTCAGGATTTTGAGATACTCGCTTATCATGAATTTTCTCACCTGCCGCTTCTGAGTACTGTATTAAAGCTTTTAGTGTTTCAGCAGGGGTGAGGATGCATGTTTATTTTAGTGTGCTGTGTTTAGGTTAAGATTTTCTTCCTTAAATGGGAACTTCTTTTTGAAAGACTTTCTCAGTGAGCTCTGTTTTGCAGTAATGTTTCTCAGATATTTAAGGCAACAGTCTGCAAAGTGTACACAAACACATTAGTGAGACAACTGGCATAAGTCAGTAAAAGAAACTGAGCAATTTCAATAAAAAGTTTTACAATTTGCCCATGTGTTTTCAGTATTTGCTTAAGTATGACCACAACATCCAATAACATTGAATTGTTATGATTAATGTCAGAGTGGGCAAGACAAAACACAGAAATAATACTTATAAAAGAAAATGTACTAGAAAAAGTTTCAAAATACCAGGATTAATTACCAATAAATAACTCCAGAAGATTCAATACCAAATATCATATTCCAAAAGCAAGACCGAAAAACAAAGCAAATGTTTGAAGATCTACCAAAAGCCAAACAAAATGGTTGACAGACTACAAAACTTAGAAAGGGGGTCATAGACTCAGAAAGAATCTAATGCCAGTCCACCCCGGGAAGTCTGAGTAACCTTTTTATAGTACTCCAGGCACAACACGATGACTAATTACAACCCTAGACGTCTTTTGTCTAATTAGGAGGTTCACAAAGCTGCCATCAAAAACAATTAAACAGTGATTTGCATAATTAAGGAACCATAGGGAAAAAATATGAAACAGAAGAGATTAACAAAGGATAATTCACAAATAAGAAGCTAATAAGAAAAGCAAATTATCAAAATTCAAACTATACACAATGAATAATAAAACGCAAAAGATACCAAACACAAATGTCAGCTCTGAAACCCATGCCAAGCCATGACACATGCAAATGAATTCTTTCCGGGTTGGTGGGCTAGGCTTTCAACAGGACCCAGGACCCCCTGTTGCTTTGCCAAAGCTTAAAACCAACACTGTTTTTTTTTTAAAACAGGATCCTGAAAAAACAAATTGGTCTTCAACTGAGAAGATTATTTTCGCAAAGGCATTGGGCACAAATATAAAAAAGGAGAGTGATATTTCTAAAACAAGGACATCACTACTTTTTGACATTTGAAATTTTAATTAAATTAATACTATAAATGTTACTTTTTACTTGTTTGTTATAAGCCAGGTAAAAGTTTTTAGGCATACTGGTGAAAAGATAAATGATACAACACCAAATGCTCTAAACTTGGAAAAATAACCTATTGATAAACCTGATTTGAGAAGTATGACATGAAAGTGTTTTTGTCAATGAACTGTTGTGTTAAAAAAAAAAAAAAAACTACACTGAATAATTGTAATATTTATTAATTCATAAGGGTGGCACGGTGGCGTAGTGGTAGCGCTGCTGCCTTTCAGTAAGGAGACCTGGGTTCGCTTCCCGGGTCCCCACTGCATGAAGTTTGCATGTTCTCCCTGTGTCTGCGTGGGTTTCCTCCCACAGCCCAAAGACATGCAGGTTAGGTGCATTGGTGAGCCTAAATTGTTCCTAGTGTGTGCTTGGTATGTGTCTGTGTGCCCTGTGGTGGGCTGGCACCCTGCCCGGGATTTGTTCCTGCCTTGCACCCTGTGCTGGCTGGGATTGGCTCCGGCAGACCCCCGTGACCCTGTGTTAGGATATAACGGGTTGGAGAATGACTGACTGACTGACTTATTAATCATGCCTCACTGAGGTAGCAATTTTGGATTTATTACTGCACTATATATTTTTCAATTATCAAACAGCAAATTCCAGTGAATAAATGGGATATGTGTACATAATAAAATAAATGAAGTAGTCCATGATGTCCCTTTTATATACCACATGTATATACGTATATGGAAGAGAAAGTACCCACCCCATCCCCCCAAAAAAAATTCAGATCCTGAACATAGTATTTGTGACTTTGACAGAATGCTAAACGTAGAGGGTATCATACAATAGGTGTCCGTCCCCATCATACCTAAGTAGCCGCTGCAAGGATGGTATGAGAGTTGGAAGAACCTTTGCAATGCACAAGCCCACAACACACTCAATCATATTAGGACCATTTTAGAGTCATCACCAAAACAAACACATACTTCTTTAGAATGCAAAACAAAATGCTCTGTATATTAGAGATCTTTTGTTATTCGGTAGAAACACTAACGACTCAACAACTATGACAACACTCCTTCTTCTTCATTAAGATTAATCTGCATAGTAAAACTGCGCTACTCCTCAGGTTTGTCATCAGAAACTGTACATTCCCTGTTTTTTTTATTCAGGGAGGACTTGTTTTAGTTTAATAACACACTGCCACCTAGTGTATCAAACAAAGATAAAACTGCCAGGAGCAAAAATAAAAAATAAAAATAAAAAAGCAGGACCAAGCTAATGTTCCCAAAGAGACTGTTGCTTCCAAGTCTGTTAAATACTGGACTGGCATGTTAATGAACCTTTGACAGTTTGTTCTTAAAATGTTTAATAGCCAGTAAAATGTTTTTAGTCTGCTGTTCCATGAAGTGATGCAAATGCAGCCACCTTCATTCAATTACCTTCAAAAGTTTCTTATCTGGACTTTCTATAATGTGATCTCAATTTACAGAAACTTACAAATGAAATTTGAAAATGATAAAGTATGTGAACCATCTGAGGCACTCCATCAGGCCTTTGTATACAGCTTACTGGAAACTGTGAGAACAACTTGAATATATATTGTGTTTTTAAAGAATTTTTTGACACATACCATTCTTTAACATTCTTTTAACATTTCCACATGTTGTTGTTTATAATTTCAATTTAAAATAAAATCAATTGAGATTTTTTTCTTGTACAGTATACAAACTTTTGTGCACTATTTGAAACCAAATAGAAAATTCAACAATTTATAAACAAAATTAAACATGGAAAAAGAAGCTAACCTATTTGTAATTTCAAGTGTAATGTTGCTCAAATGTGATATTTCAAAAAAATATTAAATGTATTGATTGGCTAATTTAAATGTTTGCAAAGGGGACAATTTTTACTGTTTACATGGATAACCAACTTCCAATACGACCCTTTCAGCATCAAGGTAATGTTGTACAGCTAACTGAACAAACAAATGCTTTAAAAATTATAAAGATGATGTTTAAGACTAAATGATGTTTAGTTCTGTGAATTTCTGCACAGCTTGTCAAATGAGGTAACAAATGAGGTAACAACAATGCACACCATCTTATGTAAGCTTTGTGTTTGTCTGACAAGAAGAAACAAGCCACCTATAAGTAATGTGTTTGAAAACAAAAACAAGCATGTGCCATAAAGCAGCAGAATTACAAAGCAGCTAATCAGGGATTATGTTTAAGCCTCTATAGAGATTAACAACACACAAATGATCTAAAATAGGAATACAGCAGCAACAATTTTGACTCACACCACCAGTTCATGGCAATTTAGACAATGGAGTCACACCAGTACACTAACCCATGACAGCTATGTATGTCTGTGCAGCGTTTCACACATCGGCCTTTTGATTTGGCGTGATTCAAGTTTAGAAACAAAAATGCACAATTTCTACAAGTACCTAAGAAAGGCATTCAGAAGACAACAGAAATCTGACTGGAAATCTGCAGGTGGTAAACATCTACAGTATCTTCTGAACTGTGATGCTTTAAACAGAATGGCACAAACATTAACTTTATGGATGAAGACCAAGCACCTTCTTCTCTAAAAAAAATAAATAATGTATTTCTTGTAGGCAATAAAATACCCTCCTGAAAATCAAATAAAATTTAAGAAGTTACATTTATCTAGTGCATTTAACATTCCAAAAGTTGCTTTACAAAATATAAAACTAACTAAGCAGTAGAGGAAAAAGAGAAGTGTCCATTGAAGAAAAAAAGTCTTTAAATCAGGGAAGAGCAGTCACTGAGAGATCAGGGAAGAGAATTCTAGTATTTAGGGGCCATGGTGCTGAAGGACCTGCCTCCCAAGGTGGAAAGTCTGGTGCATGGGACAGTAAGTAGATTAGAGCTAAAAGACCTGAGAGAGCAAGAAAAGAACTAACAGAGGAAGAGTTCACTAAGGTAAAGAGGAGTAGGACTTTGAAAGTGAGAGGCAAGATTTGGAACTTAATATGAGACTGAACCAGTAACCAGAGAATGGGGGTGATGTGAGCAGAACACTTCATATAGGTGGGAACTCTAGCTGCAGTTCTGAATGTACTGTGGCTTTTGTAAAGTCTTTGTAGGAAGGCCATTGAAGAGAGAATTATAGTAATGAAAATAGCAGATAAGGAAAGCATGTCTGTGCATCATTACTAGTGAGAAACAAATGAAGATGAGCAATATTACGGAGGAGTCTGGATGAGGAACTTGATATGTGGCTCCAAATTAAGAACTGGGTCAAATATAACACCAAGGAGCAGGGTTAACAAGCCAAAAGAACCAAAGAATTAGATCATTCAGATAGTAAGGATTTAGGGGCAGCACAGTAAAACTGCAGTTTTGTCAGTGTCTATGCTGGTGTGGAGATCTCATGTTTCCCCTGTGTCTGTATGGATTGTTTTCCTACCATACCCCAAAGATGTTAGGTTAGCTGGCCTGGTCTGAATAAATGTGACTGTGTGAGAGTTCTCATACTGACAAGATGGCATCCTTTGCTATTTTGTTTCCTGCTTGAATAGCCTGATGTTACACGGACAGGCTCTTTATTCCTGCAACCCAGAACTGGACAAACAGGGTTTGAAAAGGCAAATATTTTTATACTGTAAAGAAGACAAGAAAACCAACACTCAAAGTTGGTGGTAAACTCTGGTAATGCAAAGTTATAAGAAAAATATCAGCACTTATCTATCTTATACAAGTCACTCTAGGTAATCACATTGTTCTAAATACTTGGGACACTTAAAATTAGCATAGCCATTTGTAATTTTTTTTTTAAAGTTAATTCTGTTGAAATTAGAAGCCCAAACTTTGCCATGTGTCTCTAAAAGCAACACACTTCAATATCAACACAAAGGCCTAATTTTGTAGATTAATGACAACCTAAAGAAAATCATATAACATCAGCAAAAAAAGGAAAGACAATTCAAAGAAAAATGATGAAATACAGTATGTATTTTAACTCTATTAATTATTAGGTGTAATGAAAACAAGTTTTATATGTTAATAAAATCTCATAACGATGGGGAAACAATCAAAGTAATAACTGAATAATTGAGACTGGTTATCAGAAAGGTGGTCAGGTCGCCTTTACAGATTAAGGAAGACTGTAAAGCAGATTTTACTTGTGTGTGTGAAATACTGGACAATGCATGAACATACGATATATACAACGCAAAGGACCAAAGAAACCTTGAAGTACTTGAGTACAAGTAGCATATAAAAATAGGCAGTTCTTACGTAAAGTTAATGACTAACATGTCCATTTAACCACCACACCATTTTTTGGGTGTTCTAACAGTACACAAAAGCCGTTATGGATATACTGTAATCTGACACACCTCTGACATTACTGTCAGTCACTCTACTTCTACAAACTCTGAAAGTCCCATATCTGGAGATAAACATTAGTCTGAACATAAACAGCATATTTTGTCTTGCTTCCCCTAACCCTGGTTGGAAAACCTTCTCATTGATTTGTTCTGCTGGTCAAAACTGTCTGTGGTAAACTGAAAGAAACAGTTTCAATTTTACCATCAGGCTCTGAAAGTAAAACCAGAAAACTGTTATCTCACCTTTGTTTTGGCCACATAACCATTCTGTACATTAACTCTCAAGAAAGAAGAAAAGCAATGCAACTTTTCTTTCACCGTGCTGTCACCCTTGACATTCCCTAACCCTGAGTAGCAGATGTAGCGATTCTCCAATTTTCTGATAACCACTTCTCATTAAACAAATGATTCATCATGTCACATGTCTGTTGTCTCTATAACCTATAAAAAAGTATTACCAGGTTACAGGCAGGTTGAAGGAAAATTTCAAAGAAATTAATGATAAAGTGGTTTGTCCTTTTTAATTTATGGTTCTACTGAGCAAATACAAGAATTGAATACAAATGGCACATTTTCTAATAAGAAACTCATTAGACAAGCAATAGGGAAGAAATAAAAAGTTGTGGCTAGGGTTTTGTTTTACTTCTTGCTTGTGGAAATGTCTTCTTATAAAAACCTTCATCTGATTTCACCTCATTTATATTTATACAGCTCAGTCTTCCAATCATATATCCATCTAGATACATTTATTTTATTTTAAAATAATAAAATTACAGGTAACTATCATCATCAACACAACATCAAATACAATAAAAAAGTACCACTGAAGGCCTGAGAAAATATGTCTGGTCAAATACTCATCTGCCCTTGACTGTTTGGAAAACAAGGGGAAAGTTTTTGCTTAAATGGATAAAAAGAGCCGAAAGAGAAAAACAAAGTCAGAGAAACGTAACTAGTAAGCTGGCCTGAATATGGTGGTGTCACCAGGGTCAGCCTACGGAAAGGTTATTTCCAGTCTCTTTTCTAAGTGGACTTACTGGATATTCATTAAGTTATTAAGCAATTATCGTCACATTGAGGTATCGACTGAGCTTTCCTTGGGTAGAAGGTAGTAAGGAGCTACCATTGGCTTTCTGTCTTTTGAGAAAGGATAGTAACATATTCGAGGGCGGCACGGTGGCGCAGTGGGTAGCGCTGCTGCCTCGCAGTTGGGAGACCTGGGGACCTGGGTTCGCTTCCCGAGTCCTCCCTGCGTGGAGTTTGCATGTTCTCCCCGTGTCTGCGTGGGTTTCCTCTGGGCGCTCCGGTTTCCTCCCACAGTCCAAAGACATGCAGGTTAGGTGGATTGGCGATTCTAAATTGGCCCTAGTGTGTGCTTGGTGTGTGGGTGTGTCTGTGTGTGTCCTGCGGTGGGTTGGCACCCTGCCCGGGATTGGTTCCTGCCTTGTGCCCTGTGTTGACTGGGATTGGCTCCAGCAGACCCCCGTGACCCTGTGTTCGGATTCAACGGGTTGGAAAATGGATGGATGGATGGATGGATAGTAACATATTCACATGTTATGGAAACTTTACCATTTGTGACATTACACCTCGCCTGTTTATACTGTTCGCATGCACTAATGGCCATTGGTCAATGTTGGAGAAGCAATACAAGGGTTTTGCTGTTTGAATCGCACAACAAAGATTGAAAAGATTTTCTCAGTTTCTCTTTGTAAGCAAATTAATTACACTGTTAAAAACAATGGTTCTGTAATGCACTTTATGATTCTTTGCTGGGTTGTGTAGCTCTTCATTGCTCCATTGCTTGACAAAGCACTATTTCATTCTGGGAAGAGCACTTTGTATATGAAATTGGTTCCCTGTTCTTTGAAAAACTTCCTAATATGTAGAAAAACCTAAAATCTTTAATGTATGGTAGGGTACCTAGCAAGACAATAACAGATGAAGAAAACCTGAAGTTAGCCTGTGTTATTGTATGCAGAGAGAGTCCTTTTAAAATCATGACTTTTTGGCATTTCACAAATCTGTTACTATCTGCTTATGGTTATTTATTGTATACGGATCTACAAAAACAAAAGGTTCTTCCTAGAACCTTCATGAGGATTGGTCTTTGGGGAACAAAAAAATGTTCCCCTATGGCACTGCTCTGAAGAACCACTTTTTTTTTTTTTTTTTTTAAAGCGTGTAGATATCCCTCCAAATTAAATGAAACTAAGAAATGTAATTTTCAGATTATCTAATTTTCCTTTTTGTTATTCTATAATTAAATGAAGCAGTAACTCAGCATTGTGATAGAGTTCTGAATTTAGATAACAAACTGATCCCCAAATTCTCTCTCTGGGAGTTACCACTTGGAAAGGTATTTGGATATAAATTTCCAACCTGAAGCTTACAATTTTCTAAGCACATTCAGTACAAACAGTAACAGGAGCTAATTTGTGTGGCAGTCCCCAGGCTTTATAGGACTGTTCCTAACTTCCAAAATAATGAAAGCATAGCACCATAAGGAAGTTCACAAGATCAAAAATAATATCATATTTGTAATCACTGACCTTGAAATAGTCTAAAATGATACCCCACATGCTTATGCTTGAAATCTGTCATTTCTAACCTTCTGGGGTGACTCCTAGAAGGCTATGACCATCTGTAAAGAACCAAATATCAAAGTATTATCATATTCATGATTAGCAACCTTAAAATAATACTCTTGACATACCTATATTTCTGATCCCCATTTTTTCAAAGTTTTGTAAAAAGGAGTCATTTTGACCCCTCATATCCCATTAAGGAGTGAACCCCTGGGGTCAGCTGGTTTGGTATGCACAACTTCAAGTGTTTCTGATAATTTCTGCTGAAGAAACCTATTGGTTTACTCGTTACCATAAACATGTAATTTCCTGCACAAAATATGGTTCAACAATGTCCTAAAAATTAGGGTTTTTGGGTCTGGAGGGATACAAATAGGGAGGCAACCCCAAAAAGCTCAATGTCTTGCATAGCTAGACATCAACATAAGTCGAACAGTATATGATATGTGGGAGTTTTCTCATATGATGAGTCAGGAGGTGCTACCGACTTAGAAGGTCATGTTCACCCTAAACACTATAAACAGTTCTACAGCAAATGTAACAGACAACATAAAACAGGATGCTTCTACACAGTTACACATCTGTCTTACTAGTTGCTTGGTGATCAGTGTATTTAATATCTGTCTTGATAAACAAGGCATTCCCAAATTTTGGTAGAGCCAAAAAAATCATAACATACTGTACACCAAGTTAAAAGCAATCATCTTGTCTGCATCTTCTTAGATTTAGCCTTTAAGAACAAGTCCCTGGGACACACTCAAACCATCGACACATGTCATCAGGATGTTGTTTTAAATAACATTTCTGAGGACTGACAACAAACAGACCTAAGTATGCCATAAACATTACCACACTGATGGAAAACAACTTTGTTTCCTTGCCAAATCTACAGTATGTTGTTTATTAATGGTATCACACAGGATCTGAACCACACCCAGTTTCACCTGGCATTTGTCTAAACCATCGTAAAAAACAGTTGTGTTTGTCTGCTCTAAGAGGCTGCTTTCAATGATAAGAAGCCTCTTCAATTTTTTTTATGTCACTAGAAATACATGTATCAGCAAAACTATGAAAAACAACTGTGGCTTATGTTCAATGCTTTATAAGCACAGAGGAATATTTAAAAAAAAAAAAGTCTGCAGCATCTAAATATGTTATGCCCTGTTCGCATAATATTCTGTACCTCCTTCAACTGTTTCTCTTATTTGCCATTTTTGCTGTCCACTCACCTCACCTTAAGATCGTTGGTGTCATGTTGGTCAGTGATGCCCAGACCTCCTCACACTACCCTTTGTAAGCCACCTCTCTGTTTTCCAAACCATTTAATGAAAAGCCTCTGTAGCCCACCTGATTACTTCACAAGTGAGCTGAGCGATACATAAGAGGAGTATGGATTTAGAGTGCATGCTTAAAACCTTTTGGTAGAATCTGGGCATGAGGCGTAACAATAACATCTTCTTCTTCTTCTTTCAGCTGCTCCCGTTAGGGGTTGCCACAGTGGATCATCTTCTTCCATATCTTTCTGTCCTCTGAATCTTGTTCTGTTACACCCATCACCTGTATGTCCTCTCTCACCACATCCATAAACCTTCTCTTAGGCCTTCCTCTTTTCCTCTTCCCTGGCAGCTCTATCCTTACCATCCTTCTCCCAATATACTCAGTATCTCTCCTCTGCACATGTCCAAACCAATGCAATCTTGTCTCTCTGACTTTGTCTCCCAACCGTCCAACTTGAGCTGACCTTTTATGTACTCATTTCTAATCCTATCCATCCTCGTCACACCCAGTGCAAATCTTAGCATCTTTAACTCTGCTACCTCCAGCTCTGTATCCTGCTTTCTGGTCAGTGCCACCGTCTCCAACCCATATAACATAGCTGGTCTCACTACCGTCCTGCAGACCTTCCCTTTCACTCTTGCTCATACCCGTCTGTCACAGATTACTCCTGACTCTCTTCTCCACCATTTCCACCCTACCTGCACTCTCTTTTTCACCTCTCTTCCACAATCCCTATTACTCTGTACTGTTTATCCCAAGTATTTAAACTCATCCACCGTTGCCAACTCTACTCCTTGCATCCTCACCATTCCACTCACCTCCCTCTCATTTACACACATGTATTCTGTCTTGTTCCTACTGACCGTCATTCCTCTCCTCTCTAAAGCATATCTCCACCTCTCCAGGGTCTCCTCAACCTGCTCCCTACTATCACTACAGATCACAATGTCATCAGCGAACATCATAGTCCACGGGGACTGCTGTCTAATCTCATCTGTCAACCTGTCCATCACCATTGCAAATAAGAAAGGGCTCAGAGCCGATCCCTGATGTAATCCCACCTCCACCCTGAATGCATCCCTCACTCCTACCGCAGACCTTACCACTGTCACACTTCTCTTGTACATATCCTGTACAACTCTTATGTACTTCTCTGCCACTCCCAACTTCTTCATACAATACCACAACTCCTCTCGAGGCACCCTGTCATATGCTTTCTCCAGGTCCACAAAGATGTTATGCAACTCCTTCTGGCCTTCTCTATACTTCTCCATCAACGTCCTCAGAGCAAACATTGCATCTGTGGTGCTCTTTCTTGGCATGAAACCATACTGCTGCTCACTAATTATCACCTCAATAACATGCACATTAAAATTAAAATAGGCACTCCATCCTTGACTACTTAACAGCGGTGTGTGGTGTTGTGGGTCCACAGCTCTCTCAGCAAAGGCCAGTTTTTAAATGAATAATCACAGCGCTCACTGCATAGCGAGGGGGCGTAGTAGTGTGGCTGAAGCGGTTCCCGGGTGGATTCGTGCTGCGGTCGTTTCTCACCTAAGTGCACAGGTGAGAGACTGTCCGCAGTGTAATTGTTCCCGGGAGCTGTTGATTGCCACAGCTGCCACGTCCATTATATAGAGAAGCCCGAGACAGTTAAGAAGAGCAAGAGAAAGAAAAAGAAAAGAGAAGGAAATGGAGGTTGCAGGAGGAAGCAGTGAGTGAATGAGAGAGTGAGCGAGAAAACCAGTGCGGGAGACCGAGCGTGAGCAGGCTCGCAGCAGCTGAGCAGGCAGCCTGGGTGTTTGGCCGACACCCGGGGGAGTAGTAGATGGGTTGCTACCATTGAGATAACTTCGGAGAGCAGGAGTGACTGAAAGACTGGTGACTCTCCGTGGAAGGCCGCGGAAGGCAGTGGGAGTCGAGACTTGGGACGTGGTGTCCCCAACGTGACAGCCTTGGTCGTTGGGGAATCCCAAGTCACTGTCAGGGGGAGCCGACCGGAGCCAACGATTGGTAAGGCGACTGACAGTAGTAGAAGCAGGTACTGAGAAGGTCAGCTGCAGAGAGAGTGTCTCGCCTGTTGCAGGGCCCGCATGGGAGAAGCAGGTGAGACGCTAGTTTAAAAGAGGCACCGGGCTTGTCATTGTTTTTAAAAGACTGCTTCCTGCATTGCGTTTTAACTTCGATTTTTAAAGGATTGTTTGCTATTGTTTTACTTCCACGTTTTGTTTTATTGGATTATTTAATGATTCTTTTTGATAAAGCACTGCACTTTGTGGTCACTTATGTTTGTTTGATTGTTTGAATAAAAGCACCTTTGCACATTTGTGCCATCCCCTTGCTATTGTTGCCTCACTGTCTAGCTCATCGGTAACATTACCGACAGTGTCGGGTTCAAGGGCTCCCGAACAGCAAATGGAAGCATGGAGCAGAACCCGCATTGTCACACGGTGCTACCAGTTTCCTTCCCAGCAGATCCTCAAATCCCCTTTCCCCTCAAACCGAGCTGAACAACAAATTTGCATATGCAACATTTATAATAAATAACTGTAATGACAAGGGGGTGTAAGAGAATAAGAGGAATGGAATTAACCTCTTATGCTGACTGCTGTTGAGTGTCTCGGTTGGCTTCTCCAATGCCGATTACACCATGCTGCTCTGAGCTTCAGTGGTGACACAGGCACACAGCTGCTTTGTCCCTTTATCTGCTTACTACACCACCTGGCTTCGTCTGACTCTGCTCACCTGGAGTCAGAAGCAACTATCATGCAACGCTGTTCCCACAGCTCTCTGTGAGCTACCCCAAGACCAGGGTCCAAATCAGAGGATCCCTGCCAGCGACACACACGTCCCAGTTGATTCAACAGCTGGTAGACACATTTCTGGCCTCCTTCCACCACCTCACCCTTGGCCCTAAGGCTGCTTTAAAACAAGCTTTCCCAGGTATTCCCATTGTATTGAGTAGCCCGCAACCAACTTAGAAGCATGTGCCTCTCATGTCCGGACCTATAACATTCTATATTATGCATTAATTTTCTAACCCTTCCTAGGCAGTAAATGGAAACTATTACACCACCACAACAAAACTGGAGTACCCAGGGAAAATCCATAGGAACAGCAAAGGAACAGAACACTGCACATGGTTTGAACACAGGATTTGTTAGGCTTCACTACCATCTTCTGGGTCATGGCATCCTATCATATAGAGCTTGAAATAACATTAACACAAGAGAAATCAACATATTGTTGGAAAACAATCTTGGATCTGAGATAATGTTGGTCTTTCCACAAATGGCCCACATTCAGTACTTTACATCACCCCATGCAGGAATGGCTCCCACCTTGCAACCAAAAGCTGCTAGAAAAACTAACAGCTCCCTGTAACCCTGAACATGATATGTGAGTTAGGCAGATGGAAATTCCATAAATCTACTGTTAAAGCAGAAAAGGGCTGGAAGAAGATCAGCAAGACAACATCTGCTCTTGCAAAACTATTATTTTAACAGTATGTAATATATAATCATTTTTCTTTCTTGATCAATTATTAAAAGGGTGTGTCTATACATTAATTTTTAGTGGATATACAGCATTATCTCAAGGTACACGGTTTCATTTAAGATGATTTGTGCTCATGTCTCTGATGTTACAACTGTATAATGTAACCAAATAAAACATGTAGCTTTTTACAATCAGCTCTAGATGCCAATATCATGTCACCATTACTGTTGATCAGAGAATTTCACAAAAAGTGTTATTCATGGCGAATTTGCTGCGTTTGCTTTCTCCCTTGTTCGTCAAATTGTTACTATTATGTTATACAAAGATTTTAAATTGGTTCCAGGCAAGTGTGGGTGCGTGCTTGAGTGTATCCTGGGGTGGATTCATGGCCCAAAGCAAAAACTTGACTCAAGCAGCATCCCTGGAGAAAATAAACCTCTAGAGAATACATGGTCAATTATAACAATAGTTTAATATCTTCATGAAAACTTTAAGAGACTTTGAGGCTTACCACATGCCAGCACGATACATTGTCAAAATGGAGGTATGTATCGATGTAAAATTGTTACTGAGACAGATGTCTAGATAGGTTTTCATTAAGGATAATTACACTAAGATGCATAATACATTCCAGTGTGGTTTAAATTAGGTTCATGTCACAAAAGAGCAACCATCTTGTATAAATCCAATAGAATGAGGCTGCAGTCCTGTTTGTTTATTTGCTTCAATGTGTCTGAAGGATCACGGGTTCAGTTCCTATCACTGATTAACATAGAAGAATTGCAATGAGAACACGTTGTTCATGCTTGGGCATAGTTGTCAATTTATATTCATCGAACTCTTAAAAAAACCTGTATTTCAAAGGGATGCAAGGTCCTGCATTTGACTACACTACTTGTTAATTTAAAGAACACACTTAACGTGCCATTGGTCAAATTGGAAACAACAGCACAATATCTTTGATTTGTAGTTCACTTTGAATGCACATGCCAATTAAATCAACGTACAGTTCCATCCATTCACTTTCATACCCAATTATTTCACAGGGTTGTGGGATGTGAGGGTGCATGTCCTGGCAGCTGTGTCTATAGGGGTTGTGAGGAAGGGTCTGCAAGGTAGCAGCAAAGGAGAAAAAAACCTTGGATTAAGTGCAAGTCCATGTGTACACACAAATTCAATTATACTGAGCCAGTTTATGCTGTCTAACTAACCTACATGGTCATGGACATGAGGAGAACATGCAAAAAAGTGGCACACCATTAGTGACTGCGCTAGGATTCATGCCCAGTTTACTGGAAACTACTGTGCCAAATATAAAAATCAAAGGAACTGAAATGTGGAAGCCGAAAAAACTTTGTGGCTTTGACAATAAACTTGTGGTGCAATGTCTAAAACACCATAGAAGATTCAATACCTTCCAAAGGTTAGCATTAGTCCAAGACTTCAGTTACACATTTTAAAGAATGTAACACTTTATGGAGAGTAAAGAAGCTTAATGATCATTTTCCTATTCATTTCCACATGGTGCTGAAATAAATTGGCAATCTTTATTTTCTACAGGTTTTACTTGAGGATAAACAGGTGAGCTCATCCTTGATATTTTTAAAAATCATTTGTCACTGGGAGAGCAAGTATGAATAAAGTTTATAATGTAATGGTGGCAAGTGAGATATTAAGCATGATTTATTATAGCACACGCCAACCACAGAGCAATGGAACTTTTTTTGATACCAAATCAGCAGCAGGGAGTGGCAGGGTGACATCCCTGATCGCTGTCGTACCATCTTAAAATATACCAGGATTTAAAAAAAAAAAAAAGGACAAAACATTTGCGAAGGATGGCCGATTCTGCAGCTGCTATTTTGGCACCAGCGGAACTGCAATAGGTAACAATGCTTTTCAGGTTCTAAAACCTATCCGGTTAATTAATCTAGTACAGTTAAGTTGTACTGCAATTTACTTTGCCAAGAACTTCGAGATGTGTTGACTATAAAAGCTATAATGTTTGAACAACTGTTTCAAAATGTATGGAAATATTGTTTCAGACCAATGTAATTCAGGGTAATATGTGCAGACAGATTTGCCAGCTGCATTTATATCCCACTCACCCATTACAATTGTAGTGGCTTAGCTGAACCACAAGATGGCGACAGCATTAGGAAAACTAGGTACAGTAGCTTCTAATGTAATGAGGACAAATGAGGATCTTGTAGCAGAGCACCTTTGCAGCTTTTACGATTGATTCTAAAAGACCAAAATAAAATAGCAGACTATTGCTGTAATGATTGAATTAATAATGTAATGTAATAATGAAACATTCTCAATGTACTGACTTTGTACACAAAGGAGTAAGCAAATTATATGAATTCCAATAGGGAACAGAATTCAAATATAGAAAAAGCTGCTTACTAAATACATTAATCATTCTCTAACTTTTGTATAAATATAATTAGCAGCAGTTTGGCAAATGACGAAGCACTTACAGGATAAAAGTAACATGATATAAGAGACTGTTTTCACCTTCTATATTTAGGTTCCTCAGAGAAAATGGGTGGCTGAAGGTGTAGTGCATATTTTTTAAGTGAGTATTTTTTTCCTGTTATTTAATTGGTACAAAAATAACCATTCCAAATATTGCATTCAGGGTTGAAAAATCACATTGACCTTTGATACTGATAAAATATCATTGACTATTGATATTTTCCACTGGAGTTGCTTGTATTTAAATTATTTTGTAACTTACCTTATCTTGTGTGACTTTGTCTTCTTTCTAAAGTGCCTTGTAAGTCTGTCCACTGTAGAAATGGTCTATATTCAATAAAGTATCTTGTGAAGTAATATTATGAGCAAGATTATTAACATTATAGTCTTCATCTACAGTGTATTATTTTTGTTATGTAGACCCTTTGCTGGGAGCCCACAGTCACTGCAGTAAACATTTCAACACAACAGATGGCATACATAAACTTTGCAGTTTGTTGAATGCTTCAGTACTGTTCCTGGAAAAATGATACGCTGTGCCCACTTACTGTGCCTGCAATGCTGGGCATCAATGGATCCTTCCAGCATTCAGCAGTTGAACAGAGCAGATGGCATGCAAAGTCAAAAGCCATAAGCAGCAAGTGGGGAGGAAGAAAACAAGGCAAAGTTGCATTCAGAATAATCATTTTCTGTCGTAACTGCCCATCGAGTACACACAACTGTGTTCATGTTCTTAAACCTGCTTTTATACGCTTGCATTTTAAAAAGCAGCCAAACAAAAACTCACAAGGACTGTACAGGCTACGCAATCTTCCATATGAATGCCTTAAAGCCTCTTATATGTATATAACACTGAGCTTCTCCCATTCTCCACTCACACAGAGATACAGACAGACAGAATGTTGTTGTTAAAAGCACGTAGGAAAATGGAAGCAAGGTAGTTGAGTTCTCTTTTTTCACTCTCCAATGTTTATGTACATTTGTGTATGAATGAAAAAAAAAGACTCAAGGGTTAAAGTTTCTATTTAGGCATACTTACACAAGAAAACATGAAATATGACTTCATAAAAACAAAAATAAAAGCAAATAAATAAACATGACAGGTTCAAAACTCCCATAGAAATGATAAAATATTTACATAGTTTGAATACTGATTATTTGCTAAGTACTTCCAGCAGTTTGATAGTGTGCATTTACCTAATATGTTTGCATTATAAATATGAAACCTATATGTTTCGGGACTTTTTTATTATTTCTGATAATCTTTTTTTTTTTTTTAAATGTATGGCACTGGGAGGAAAAGAGTTTCTGGAGCAATTTGTGTATTTTTAAACACTCTCCTCCCCAATTTAGTTAAGTTCTGAATGTAGCAGATGTTTGCCATCATTTGATATGATTTCCAGTCTTTTTAACATTGTCCTCTGACACACACTTACCAAATCACACGTCAGCACCATCAACTTTAGCTGCATGTTTGATATTCTGATGGATCTTTTAAAATTTTAGTTTGTCGGACTTCTAAACCAGGCAATGAATTAATGAAGTGATGACAGACTGGATGACACTGCGATAAAATGACAACATGAGGTCCTTGTACACTTTAAATAGTCTGATTTTACAGAGGAGAAATAAGCACTGGTTGCATTTAGAGTATATGCTTTTTGTATTTATTTTCCAATTAAGATTATTATATAAGGTAGTTCCTAAGTATTTATATTCAGTCACTATTTCTGGTAGTTCTAGTATTTATATTCTAGTATTTCTATGTAGTCTCTATTTCTACCTCCTCCCCCAGAACAATGATGGATGAACATTCAGGTTTCTGCCTCTTAAAGTCAAACATTATTTCTTCGGTCTTTTTTGGCATTCAGAGTAAGATGGCTCTAATCACACCAGTCCATTTGATTTAAATAATGGCTTTTATCCTGCGCAGATATGCGTTCTATCAGTATGGTGTCATCCACATACTTGATAGTGGAGCAGTGGTCATTGTTCTCTCTCAGTTCACTTGTGTAGAATGTAAATAGTAATGAGATGAAACAAAAAATCCTTACGGAGTCCCTGTATTTCAGTCAATGACTTTTGAAAAAGTGTCTGTGAACAATTTAACTGAACATGCTGTATCCATAAAGTAATACATGGGTTAACATTCATACTGATCAGTTTCTCAGAGTGTGTTGCTGGAAGGTATTGAATGCTGAAGAATAATCGAGAAATATTACTTTGACATACAGTATGAACCAGGATTATTGAGAAAAGTGTAGATTTAAGATAACCAGAAGAGCATCTTCTATACTTCTGTTTGCACAGTAATTACTAGCTATTACTAGATGTGCTGAAATTTATGTTTGTTCACCATCTATTAGAACATATTTTGTAATGCATGTAGTAATCAAATGCATTCCATTTTTCATTCCTACAGATGGCACAAACATTAGCACTGCTCTTATGAGTCCCATACCAATTGGCACATAACAAAGACATAGCAACCACATGGACACATAGATACATGGACACTTGTCATTTTATTAAAGGTAGATAATAAAAATAATAACAACAATGATAATAATTATTATAATAGAGCATTATGGTAGCACAGTTAGCCTTGTTGCCTCACTGCTTGCACTTGCAGGATTCATATCCCAGCTTGTTCATTTTCTATGTGGGGAAACTGCTGTCTGCCAATACATTTCAAAAGACAGTCTCCACCTGGACTGAAACTCAAGCAAGTTTCTCATTTTTCATTTGCTTGTGCAGCAGAATTTGAAACAGCAATGCAACATTTTTACTGGCCTGCCAACAAGGTTTCTTTTTTCCAGTGGAGAAATGAAATCACTGTGTGCCTGTTGCAAATGAAACACTTGCTAGAAACCAACTTTTCCTCTTTCAGCAGTTACAGGATTTAAATAAGTATCATCAGAAAGCAGCAGTTATGTGGGTGGCAGAGTTGTCACTGCACAGGCTTGTACCCTGGTTTGGTTCGGTTTGTGTATTCTCCCTCTGCTTGCAGGTTCTCTCTTTAGAAGCTCCAGTTTCTTCCTGTAATCTACAAACATGAGTTTAGTTTAATCGGAAAACTGAGTATAGGTGTGTGCTGTGCATTTGAAAAGGACAGGCTGCAGCATCCTTTAGTACTGAAGTAAGCATGAGGACTGACCTCGGAAATGATGAACAAAGAGAAATTTGCGCTGAGAAGACAAGGAAATTGGGGGGCACTTCCAAGAAAGGAAACAAGAAGCTAAAATTACCAATAAAAGGAGCAGTAAGACAAAGTTGTGGTGCCTACTTAGATTCTCAGCTGTGAGGTCTTGTGTGGAACTTGAATGTCCCCTCTTTGATTGTGCTGGACTTCTCACTGGCCTGCAGACAATCAATACTCAAAGTTGTTAGGGTTAATGGTTTTAGTTTATCTGCTTCTTGTATGAGTGAATGTGCTTGATAAATTGAGGGACATTCAAACACATCAGTCTACCATTGGGGATTCATACCATATTTTATTCAAAAGAACATCATAATATACAAGGCTTAACATGTTCAAACCTGCATAAATTCAGTTTAGAATTGTGGGTGATGGGGTCCATTCATACACACATCGCCCCACATAGGGTAAGCTTGGATTCCACAATTAACAGATTTAATAATGCAGGATGGAGAACCCACACAGGTACAGAGTGAAGGTGTAAACTCCACACAAACATCAAGTGATTTAAACCCTGGATTCTGGAGGCATGAGAGCCACAGCACTAACTCCGGTTCTACCATGTTATATCAACTCTGGTATCATTTATTTACTGTATGCTCATCTGGTAATGGGAGCATCACACATGTACTGTATAGTATCTAATGGCCTGTGTCAGCCTTTCTGATTACATGCAATTAGATAGATAGATAGATAGATAGATAGATAGATAGATAGATAGATAGATAGATAGATAGATAGATAGATAGATAGATAGATAGATAGATAGATACTTTATTAATCCCAAGGGGAAATTCACATACTCCAGCAGCAGCATACTTATACAAAAAAACAATATTAAAGAGAAATAAAAATGCAAGTAAAAACAGACAATAACTTTGAATAATGTTAACGTTTACCCCCCCCCCCCCAGGTGGAATTGAAGAGTCACATAGTTTGGGGGAGGAACGATCTCCTCAGTCTGTCAGTGGAGCAGGACAGTGACAGCAGTCTGTCGCTGAAGCTGCTCTTCTGTCTGGAGATGATACTGTTTAGTGGATGCAGTGGATTCTCCATAATTGATAGGAGCCTGCTCAGTGCCCGTTGCTCTGCCACGGATATCAAACTGTCCAGCTCCATGCCTACAATACAGCCTGCCTTCCTCACCAGTTTGTCCAGACATGAGGCGTCCTTCTTCTTAATGCTGCCTCCCCAGCACACCACGGCGTAGAAGAGGGCACTCGCCACAACCGTCTGATAGAACATCTGCAGCATCTTATTGCAGATGTTGAAGGACGGCAGTCTTCTAAGGAAGTATAGTCGGCTCTGTCCTCTCTTGCACAGAGAATCAGTATTGGCAGTCCAGTCTAATTTATCATCCAGCTGCACTCCCAGGTATTTATAGGTCTGTACCCTCTGCACACAGTCATCTCTGATGATCACGGGGTCCGTGAGGGGTCTAGGCCTCCTAAAATCCAGCACCAGCTCCTTGGTTTTGCTGGTGTTCAAGTGTAGGTGGTTTGAGTCGAACCATTTAACAAAGTCCTTGATGAGGTTCCTATACTCCTCCTCCTGCCCACTCCTGATGCAGCCCATGATAGCAGTGTCATCAGCGAACTTTTGCACATGGCAGGACTACAGTATATAGGATATAGGCTGAAAAGGACCGGAGAAAGTACAGTCCCCTGCGGCACTCCTGTGTTGCTGACCACAATGTCAGACCTGCAGTTCCCGAGACGCACATACGGAGGTCTGTTTGTAAGATAGTCCATGATCCATGCCACCAGGTATGAATCTACTCCCATCCCTGTCAGCTTGTCCCTAAGGAGCAGAGGTTGGATGGTGTTGAAGGCACTAGAGAAGTCCAGAAACATAATTCTTACAGCACCACTGCCTCTGTCCAAGTGGGAGAGGGATCGGTGTAGCATATAGAGGATGGCATCCTCCGCTCCCACCTTCTCCTGGTATGCGAACAGCAGAGGGTCGAGGGCGTGGCATATCTACAATTGTTCTACTTTGTCCCTTGAGGACTGTATGAAACTGTACAAACCTCACTTTCACAAAACCCACAATTTAAGCAGTTACTGACAGATTACTTGATCACAATTTTATAGCAAGATAGTATTCCATTGATACACAGCAGATCCTCAGGGTCCAGTCCAGTTATTCAAAGCCTAAAAATAGTTGTACTCTCCTCACTAGACCATCACAGGTGGTCTGTCATGGAGACCTCACTAGATATTTAATTATTTTAATCTTCATTCCATCCGGAGCTAATGAGCTTTGTTCAGTGTTCCTGAGATGCCAGAGGTGTCCTTCTCTTTTATAGCTAAAGAATTACCAAAGAAAAGTTCAGCATTGTCCCTGCCATCATCGTTGTCATGTGGTTCAAACGTTTATCTTCATGTTTCATTAAACTTAACCGTTCTCCTTACCAGACACCACTCATCCGCTTACAATACATGCTGTGGCTTCTCCAGCTTCTTGCAACATTCCCACATTTTAAAAATTATGAAAGCTGCTTTCCCAGTGTTCTCTTGTTTGACTGTTAAAACATGAACCCTAGGTTGATGGAAGCATACTGGATTAATGTGAAGCCTGTAGGTCTTGAGCTAGGATACTCACTTTGATAGCAATGCAAGTTCAAATGCTGGTTGAGATTAGTGTTTAAAGTTCTGTCAGTGGGATGGACAAATTTGCCGGCTGAATCTCTGCCTTGGCCCCTGAGCAAGTCACATAACTTACCTCTGCTCAAAGTAAAAAAGGTGATGTTGAATGTGTAAATCACTGGCTAAAGAAATCAGCCAGATATACAAATGTTTAAATTGTTTGAACCTTTAGCATGGAAAAACTATTTTTGAATTTAGTTTATGCACAACTTTATTAGTGACACCACAAAATAACTAAACATATTTTAAATGTTCTTTGAATTCATTAACCTGTTGCTGAAATACATGGGGCGGCACGGTGGCACAGTGGGTAGCGCTGCTGCCTCGCAGTTGGGAGATCTGGGGACCTGGGTTCGCTTCCCGGGTTCTCCCTGTGTGGAGTTTGCATGTTCTCCCCGTGTCTGCGTGGGTTTCCTCCGGGCGCTCCGGTTTCCTCCCACAGTCCAAAGACATGCAGGTTAGGTGGATTGGTGATTCTAAATTGGCCCTAGTGTGTGCTTGGTGTGTGGGTGTGTTTGTGTGTGTCCTGCGGTGGGTTGGCACCCTGCCCGGGATTGGTTCCTGCCTTGTGCCCTGTGTTGGCTGGGATTGGCTCCAGCAGACCCCCGTGACCCTGTGTTTGGATTCAGCGGGTTGGAAAATGGTTGGATGGATGGATGAAAGACATGGCTTTGTATCCTTATTTTTTATTTAGATATTATATACAGACAGATAGAAAGGGACTAACATCAGTAGATAGACCAACAGAAAACACTATACAACAGAATACAATATAATGAATAGATAGACACCCAAGAGAAAATTTTTCAGCTACAACAGCAAAATAGAACATAAAGTCTGACAGCAAAACGATGAAATGAAAATACAAATCAAAACACAAGAACAGTATCCAGGACTAACCCAGAACATACAAAGTGTACATTTAACATCCAGTGTTTTAAAACAAATATTATTCCTATGCCTATGTGTTGGATGTAACTGGCTAGAGAGAGGATGGGCATGATTGTAAGACATATATACAGTCTTGAAGAAAAATTGCACCAAGCATTTGCATTTTGTCACTCTTTGATCAAGCGAAAGGCTCACTGTGTACATGCCATTTTCTGTCTAAATGATTTGCAGAGTTGGCAGTACTTTGTATTAAAGCATAAGTGATAAATCATTCATATTGCTTTGGCTATGACTAATCTCTAATCTGTTTTTCTTTGCACTGTACAATTAAATAAGACTAATTCTATATAAGTGTCACTGTTAGCACACTTGCCACTCCATATCTGCTCTTTTCCTTTTACCATTTTTGTTATTCTACACCGACTTTAAACTTGTGGGTCCTTTTAAATAAAAGGAAAAGTATTCTGAGCATTTGAAATCTCAAGACACATTTGCCACACTTGCATTAGATGAGTTGTGTCTCTGTAAATTTCTGTGGCAGGTGCTGTTTATTCAGATGGTTCATTCCTTAGAATAACACAGGAGAAAGGCGAGAACCGTCTCACTGCCAAGTTATTGCACACTTTATTCCCCACTATCATGGCATTTTTTTTTTTTGTTTTTATACCCATGTCAAATGCTAAACCACATCTTCTTTTGCAATGTGAGCCTGCTGTTTCATCCTTTCCACTTCTCCTCTTAGTGGATTTCTCCTTATTTGATTTCCTCAGCAGAGTTGATGTGCGAGCAAAGAGCTAAAGAATGACTCCACATAGAGGAATCGAAGAAGCCTGATGAGCAAATTTCATTGTTTGCCAACTTTCTTCTTCTACTTTTGCTGCTGACCCTAGCGGTTTGTGTAAGATTATAATTATTATTACTACTACAAACAGGGCGTTGGTACAGTGGATAGCACCACTGCATCACAGATAAAGCATTTCAGTTTGTAGTTCATGACAGAGTGGTGTCACATTTGCATTTACTCACTGTTTTCTGTACATTGGTTAGTGCTGCTGTATCACAGATGCAGTATCCAGAGTACAAACCACATGTCTGGTCCTTGTCTATATGAAGTGTAGGAATACCGCCGCTGAATGTTTTCTCCTCAGCTTGTTTTTTTTTTCTGCCGCATCCTAAAAAGTGTAAATTGGTCCTGGCATAGGTGTGGGTGTGTATGAATTGTCCCCATGATGGGCTCCCATTCCAGCGAGGGTTGGTTCCTGTCTTTTGTTCGGTAATGGTCCATGACCATGAACAGGATGAAGTAGGTCTACAAATGTTGCTTAGGTTTAAATATTTAAAGTCTGTGCCATTGAGTGTGATTTGCATGCTTCCACAGCCAGTAAGAATGAAAACAGAAGGTATACTGTGGATCATTGCAAATGTAGATCATCTCATCTTTTAGGCAGAGCATTTGCTAACAATATTTATTTCTGTACCACGATTCCATCAAGATGTACATCTCAAAGTGCTTTACACATAATTGGAGACAAATCGCAACAGAAAGAAAAAAACACATGCACCAGCCACTTTATTAGTTACACCTTGCTAGTACCTGGTTGTACCCCCTTTTGCCTTAGGATCTGCCATAATTATTCATGGCATAGACACAACATGGTGCTAGAAACATTCCTCAGAGATTTTGGTCCCCATTGACATGACAGCATCACACAGTTTCTGCAGATTTGTTGGCTGCATGATGCCAATCTCCCATTCCACTACATCCCAAAGGTGCTCTATTGGATTGAGATTTGGTGAATGTGGAGGCCATTTGAGTGCAGTGAACTCATTGTCATGTTCAAGAAACCAGTTTGAGATGATTTGAGCTTTGTGATATGACCCGTTTATCCTGCTGGAAGCAGCCTTCGGAAGATTGGTAAACTGAGGTCATAAAGGGATAGCCATGTTCAGCAATAATTCTCAGGTAGACTGTGGCATTTAAGCAATGCTCAGTTGGTACTAGGGGACCCAAAGTGTGCCAACAAAATATCCCCCACACCATTACACCACCACCAGCCTGAACCATTGATACAAGGCAGGATGGATCCATGCTTTTATGGTGTTAAAGCCAAATTCTGACCCTACCAACCGAATATTGCAGCAGAAATCAAGACTCGTCAGACTAGGTAACATTTTTCCAATCTTTTATTGTCCAATTTTGGTGAGCCCATGCGAATTGTAGCATCAAGTGCCTGTTCTTAGCTGACAGGAGTGGCACCCAGTGTGGTCTCCTGCTGCCTTAGCTCATCTGTTTCAAGGTTCGATGTGTTGTGTGTTAAGAGATGCTCTTCTGCATACCTTGGTTGTAACGAGTGGTTATTTGAGTTACTGTTGCCTTTCTATCAGCTCAGAGCTGTCTGGCCATTCTCCTCTGACCTCAACAAGGCATTTTCACCTAGAGAACTGCCACTCACTGGATATTTCCCTTTTTCAGACCATTCTCAGTAAACCCTAGAGATGGTTGTGCATAAAAATCCCAGCAGATCAGCAGTTTCTGAAATACTCAGACCATCTGACACTAACAACCATGCCACATTCAAAGTCACTTAAATCACCTTTCTTCCCCACTTCTGATGCTCGGTTTGAACTTCAGAAGTGACTGATTAGATATTTCCATTAACAAGCAGTTTATCAGATGTACCTAATAAAGTGGCCGTTGAGCGTGTACAGTTAAATGACCAGGGAGGCAGGGAACTAAAAAAACACCAGCAAATGCAGACGCTAGACAAAAATAAACCTATAGATGTTTCCGAGGCCAAAAGACTGACCAAGTTCATGGGCATCCTACAGTGAATAATTATGGGAAAGGTATTCATGAACATCTAGACATGATGCAGTATCCATGAAGATTATACATTATGTGGTAGTCATCACAGCAAAGTAGAGCAGCACCACAATAGTATACTTAAAAGACAAAAGTAGTGATCAGTAAATGGAGAAATTACAATGGGTTAATAGTGGTTCTCTATGAAAACAGTCTCTCACAAGCAGCAAACCATTGGGATTAATAAAGTATCTATCTATCTAAACAAAAAATTTAAAGTATGTAAAGATGCAGCAGAACCACCGCCATCTACCCTGAAATGCAAGATAATCTTCTGTGGAGTTTGAACTAATTTTGAAGAGAGGCACCCTCTAGTCATCCCAGGCACACTCTCGCCACTCAGCTTTGCCCAGGAGACATTCCATTTGCCCAAGCCAGCTCCCAGCCGAGTGCTGTTCAGTTGACAGTTGAATACATCTTTTCATCCTATACAATGCTACATCTGTACCTCCAAACAGCCTTCTCCCCAACAACAGTGACACTTACTGCTTCGTGGGATGTCTGTTTTTGCCAGAGTCAACATCTAGTCTATAAAGAGCGAGGCCTTGTCAATAACTCCATTAATGAAAGCACCCCTTACTGCAGAACCAAAATTCCATTTGAATGGGAAGAGAGTCAAAGGGAGTAAGGTCTGACCAAATTCTTCCTCAGTCTTGCTATGGCGGTGAAGTTAAAAAATAAAAAACCCAGGTGGTGCCTCCCATCTCTCAATAGTCACTTAGTTTTTTCCCCCCATTCCCTTGGTTAAATTACATTTTAGGACAACCCTGAATTGCATGACTAAAAATAAGTTAATTTCTTGGACCAGAAACAAATTAACCATGGCCATTGCTTCAGACAATACAGAAACTAACCTCAGCTGAGACATTTTCCACCGTGTGCCACAACACACACATGACCACACTCATTCATGGCGAAACAATTTTGAGTTACTAATGGACTAAGCATGCAGGTTTTTATAGAAGGTCTAAATAAAACTGGGGTAACCTAGAAGAAAACAAAATACATGTTCAGGAAGAGAAAGCATAATTGAAGTAAACAATGTGCATATAACTAGCACAATGTGCTTGCTGGGATAGGGTGCATCTCCTCCACCATTCTGCCCTGGATACATGGAATAGGAAAATACATGGATGGGTCTATGCTGAGAGTACAAAAATACTTTATTACAAATGCCTAGGATATTTTATATATGAAGGTCTAATTTTTTTTCTAGATTGAACACAACATACTCAGTCAGCCCTGTTTAACCCAGTTCAGAGTTGTGGGGGGCTTGCACCTATCCCAGGAGCACAAAACAGGAAACACTTCTGGACAGGTCAGCAGCCCATCATGAGGTCCACCATGGAATGGCATACTAACCCACATCCAGTAGGGACGATCAGGACCAGGTTCAGTGTTGAGAAATACAATGTGAAAAAGTAGCTATGCTTATAGGATGGCTTCAAAAACAGAATGGCAGCACATGACAAATAATCACAAATAACTGTATACTTTATTTGTACTGAAATATAAATTCCCAGGCAGGAGAAATAAACAATATGGGCAAGTGGTTGTAGCAGTTTTATTTCTCTTTGGCTTTAACTGGACATGCACACTCAAAAAGAAATGATGCCCAAATAGGAAAAAAACATTCTTCAACCACCCACCAAATTAGTTCAACACACATGCCCTCCACCCCACCCCTTTTGCAATTTCTGTCCCCCCAGAATCCCAGAAGCTGCTTAATTTGAGAGTGGCAGATGAGGCTCCTCTGCCCACCCTCTCTCTGAACAACCCCATTTGCATGACTTTTAGGACACACAGTAATTTTCCAGACTGTTACAGTATTAAATAATTCTCTTCTTGGATTTATGACTGAAGTTTGGACACTGTCGCTCTCTTCATGGTGCTCTCATTAATCCAGCCATTATTTTGCCCCACTGCTCTCAGAGCATGCAGAGATTTCGAAGATTGAAGGTTATTATTTGACTGATGCTTTTATCCAAGGGAACTTAAACCAATTATATCTCTCAACTGGTGTATTTGGTTTTACAAATGGAGCACAGGAGGGTGAAGTAACATGTTCATGGTGTTAACAGTTGGATTTAAACCCTCTACCTCAGTAATAGATGTCCAAAGCCTTAACCATGCCACCACACAGTCTAAGAAAGGCTATGGCTGTCCATCACTCAAAAGACCCAAGATCAGATTTTTTTTGATGTTACAATGTGTCTGGGATTTTCAATTGCCAGGGTGTGCTAATGTTAAAACTATAAGAAAACATTATTTTGGTACAATAAACCAGACAGTCTTTAACTAGGAGCTCTGCCCATGTTGCTAGAAATATCTGAAAACAAAGAACTTTGTTTTGCTTTATCTGGCAGAGCCCAAAAAAAAAACTTTTCACACTGATACAGCAGAATAGTGAAAACAAAAAAGCATTTTGTGTTATAAAAATGAAAATACAAGCAACACAACATTATAGTACTAAATATGCTATATATTTAAAAAATCATATTTCTTAAGCTGGTTATGAATGGGATTTCAAATCTCACTTTACCCTCGGAGCGGACTGACCTACTGATTGACCCTCATTGCCACCCACACAGCTCGGGAGAACGCGGAGACTCCACAGTGATGGCTGCCATAGATGGGTTCAGAGCCGCTCGATCTACGAGGCGATTGGGAAACTTTTATTGCAATAGCAAAATTTTTTAAATACACTTATCATAAAGATTAAAACTGCCTCTCTGCGCGTCACCATTACACGGGCATCCATTCCGTGATCAAAGTTCGGATCTCGCTGAGGCTTCAAAGTAGCAAAACATCACTCTGCGGAAACCAAACACATACATACGTTCCTCTGTTAAATAAAAACAGTGCTTTGTCTTGAACGGCAAACTCGTATCCACTTACTGACGGCTACATTCTCCACCGCGTCTTTCACAAAGCGCATTACTAAACCAAAAACGCGATAAAGGGAAGGCCAGTCTTTTTGTAATTCAGCATTTGTTTGAAAGCCTGCGTTAGGTCTGAAGTTACAGAATGATTAAAAACGGCCTAGTCACCAAAAAACACGCGCTCGTGCACCTACCAGCATCAGCAGCACTCCGGTATCATCGACTGGAGCGGAGCCGAGAGCCGGTAGGACTAGGAGGCCGTCCCCGATCAGTGGCAGCCGGTCTGCTTCTAGAAACAGATATGACTGCACAAACTACCAAGTAACTGGTAATTTGTGCCACACGCCACAGAATGACTTGTTCCCTGCAGAACGGGCGATTGAAACAAACGTAAGAACTGGAGAGTTCTGAACGGAACTGGCCAGGTGAGTGAATGGCTGTCCTTAACCCTTTAAATCAGGAGGGTCAAACTCGGAGCATGGCGGCAGGTTTTTGTATCGCGTACTTTTCTTTAATTAGTAAGCAGTTACTATTGCTAGTATATCATTGATAATAACTGATTTTCATCATTGACCCCACCAGCTGTCAATTAATAATTAAATACAAAACAAAGCAACTAATTCAGAGGTATCAAACACCCCTTGAGGTCCGCCATTTTCACTCCAAGCAATCTAGCTAAATTTCACCTCAGGACAAATAAAGTTCTATCTATCTTTCTGTCAATCTCAATATCTATCTATCACATGGTGCCTTATCTGTTTAATGAAACCTTTTATTTAATTCCATGATTTGTTAGTGTCATATTCTTTTTCTCTTCATAGTCAATCATTTCCTTTATTTTATTTCTTGTGATGACCAACTAAATGGTTTGCGGACCACAGCAGATCAATTTTTCTCAGATATTTGTTTCAAATATATTATTGAGACGGGTATTGTGTGAAAGACAGTGGTGCAAATGGGATCAATGTTAGCTAGACATTTAGTGACTCGCATCACACTATTGTTTGGCTGTGTGTTAAACAGAAAAAAATGAAACAGTTAAAATGCAAGTCGAATAAAATTAAGACAACGCAATCTTTCTATTAGCAGCACTAATGTTACTAATGAAAAACGTAGCTGAAACAAAAGCTTACAGCCCCTGCGGCCCACCGGGATCTGAATTTGACACTCTTGCTTTAAATTAACACGTTCCATTTCACGGGCTTGTCGTTTATAGATGGAAACGTCCATATCTGACTGTCTCACGTTTGTCTACATGCCGTCTGGAGGTCTGACATAATGGTTACATTGCCATCTTGCAAAGATTTACAGTCCTGTTAGACATTACTGGAAATCAAATCTTTACTTCTGTACAGTACAGCAATTCTACTGTATGCGTTTATATAGGATATCAATGCATGCACTAACTATATTATTATTATTATTATTATTATCACACTTTGCTGCACTCTATTCGAACTACTGCGGTGCTGAGGTGTCACTCGGTTCCTATGTTGGGACTGTGTGGTTTTTCGTCGTGTGGTGGGTGCGGCAACCCGCTATATCAATGTATTCACCCAACCAACCAACCCTTCGTTCAGAAACGCTTTTATTGTAGTTACATTATTCATATAAATTCATCATTTATTTTTTTGTGCATTTTGTTTACAGACCACATAACATTCTCAAAATATTTGGTTCAATTCGGGGTCACCAGGGGAGTAACTGGATGTAAGGCGAGAAACAATCGCGTCCACAGGGGTCCATTTGAACTTAACTTAATATGAACACGTTTTACTTAAATGTAATATTTATGTGCATACTGAGAGCCTAAATTTACTACTTATATTGTGTGCGGCTTCGGATTGTGTATACAGTAGATGAGCAGCTCAATGAATTGGGGTTCTCTCTGTTCAGGGACAGAGGACACAACAGACTTTGAACAAGTAGAAAAGGATGTGAACTATTAAAATATATACGTACTTTTGTTATGACTATTTTTAGAGTCATTTAGAGAGATGTGTCTGCTAAATATGGAACAACAGCGACAATAATAAGATGGTTCAGAAAACTGAGGTTTGGATTGATTATATATTCATATATTCAATTCGGGGTCGCCAGGGGAGCTACTGGGTACAAGGCGGGAAACACTTGCGTCTATATACATAAATATGAATAAAAATATTTTATGTGTCATTTGGTTGACGTTGTTCAATACATAATTCTTTATTTATTTGTCACATACATAGTTATACAGGACAACACGCAGTGAAATGCATCTTTTCGCATACCCCTTGGGCAGGGCTGGATTTATATGAAAAGAGGCCCTAGGCTATTCCACTTATGAGGCCCTTTCACCTTCCATTTTTAAGTTTGTAAATTACATGAGAGATAATAAAATTTTGCTAACAATTTGAATGTAGGCCCCTCTTGATCTTGAGGCCCTAGGCTGAAGCCTAGTTAGCCTATAGGAAAATCCGGCCCTGCCCTTGGGGTCAGAGCGCAGGGTCAGCCATTGTATAGCGCCCCTGGAGCCATTGAAGGTTAAGGGCTCAGCTCAAGGGCCCAGCAGAGTAGTATCTCTTTTGGCAGTGACGGGGATTCGAACCGGAAACCTTCGGGATACCAGCGCAGATCCTTAGCCTTACATAGGGAATACTGTAATGACAATAATATTAATAAAACAATAGATCTGATGTGTAGATTAATTTGATGTTATTTATTTTTTATACTTTTGCAAGGTGTGTGAGTGAAACAGCTAAACAGGAAATGGTGATAAAAATTATAATTATAAGTTATTTAAGAAAATGAAGTTATGGATTTTTTTATATTTTTATAAGTCAAATGGATAAAGGAGTAAGCAAAATAGGGAAAAAACAACAATAAAAATAACAATAATCGGGTTCGGAATATACCTTAATCTGTAATTAATGATTTGATATAGAATTTGACTTCAATATTCTCTTTTTTACACATTTGCAAGTATTTTGGGTGAAGTTGTCTGCTAAACAGGGAACAATATTACAGTATTATTATTAATAAAACTTTATTACACCAGTCAATTTTACTAAAAGTAAAATAACCCAAAAAATTCATAATTTCGGTATTTTGATGTTATGGGAAAAAATGAGTTATGGTTGTTTCTGAAAACCTATTTGCACTTCGCCGAGCTCAGCGCTGCTCAGGCGTGCATTCCAAGGCGCAGCAGTGATCCTGCCCATCAGATCCCTCCCGCAACTTGTGCACTGTCGGTTATACACAGCTTTTAACGGTGTGTGTGTGTGTGTGTTAATGGATCCCACGATGAACTACCTGGTTCCTGTCCTACTTCCATATAATGCCCGGTATGTATAGGCACAGTGTCGCTAAGCAGATTAGGCGAGTTTGACAAACTTGTGATTTGCTAGCGAACTTGTTTTCCACGACCTGTCTGGTGTTCTCCGAGCACTCCATTTCGGACTGGTTCTCACGTGACTATTTAAATTTAGGATTCCCCCGACTCTGCAGTGGTCGGGTGTGCGCCTGTTCCTGCAACAGTGGGCGCAAGGCAGGACCCAGTCCATCACTTCTCGTACAGCCTTTCAAATAATTCATACTGCTAATGGCTATTGTCCAACGCAAATTGTATATTTTTTTAGTCTCATATGTAATAAAAATTAATCATAATGACCGAAGATCTACAAAAAATATTTTATTGTCATTAAACATATTTCCTGCAGATGTAATAACGCCATTTCATATGCACGATGACGTTTTGTCATTTGAGTATTCATTTACGTTTTTAAAAGTTGCTGTTTGCTTGATTTTCCTCAAAAGCCCCCCTTAGTGTGTCCGTCCTGCCAGACTTGCGTGGAAAATGGGATGCTGCCCTGGCTCAATATAATAAAAATAGTGACACTGCTGGTGTGACACTTTGATGTCTGCATTTTTATTAGTGAATTCCGGGAACTCGAGGAGTGTTTTCCACTCAGTGAAGCGACCGTTTAATGGTGTGATATGGAAACTGAGTGTCCAGTCAGAGGGCCATTAGAGGAGTGAGTGGAGCGGCGCTTCAGACTCAACAGGCCTAAAGCAAGGCGGAAAACACGTCGTCTGTAGTCGTCTCAGCCCACTGCGAGTGGGCGGCTGCTCGGCGAAACGCGCTGGGAAAAAAATCAGCTCGCTTTCTGCTTAGCCGGTAGGTAATGAGAAAGGGTCAAAGTTGCTCCTAGCTGCAAATAACTGCAACATTAAGTCATCCTTGTAGGAATCCGATGACTATTTCTAGACAATTACTGCCTGATGAGAAAGTTCATGGTCCAATGACATTGCGGTTTGGAAGAGCTGCCCTATCTAAAACCCCGGCTCATTTTCCAATTAGCAAACTGGCTCCCTTTTTTGGCATACATCTTCTTTTAATGGATGTTCTGAATAAAACCGAAATGCACGCGAGTAACAAGGGAGTGACAAAGAAAGAAGTGGCGCTTCGTATCTACATGCAAGACAATATTATGCAATTAACGCAACTTCCCACACATTCACATCTGCCTTTCCTATTCTGCATTGTTCAACTTTACTACAAATTAAAGTTTCACGTTCAATTTCCTTTCAAGTATCTAAGTTTTCCGAATTTTTTGGTTCAGTGAGAAATAGTTGAAAAAGTTCAAATCTTTACATGTTTGGGCAGAATATTTTTATGTGCCTTTAAAATACAAAATGTAAGTGGGAAAAAATAAAAGTGGCACAACAGTTAGCGCAGCTTCCTCGCGCCAGCAGAAAGCCAGGTTCAATGCTGTGCTGTGATCTGGCATGGCATCCACAATTGGATTGCTTCGAACTAAGCTGGAACATATTAATTGCAAAAAATGGACGAATTGAAAACATTTTTGTGATCGACCAGCAATTAATAATACTAGTAATAACAACCCCTTAAAATATAAAACACTACCAAATTTTTCTCAGCGTGCTAACCCACCGACTCCCAACTTTGGAGGTTCGATCTGAAAATTCAGGGAAGAGAAGTACAGTTAGAAAAGAACAGAAAGTATGAGGATAATCAAGAAACAACGAATTAATCTAAAAATTGTAACACAAAATCAGTTTATAGAAAGTTTATACATCTCACAGAAACGTTATTAGTTTTGGCAGCGTTTGAATTGAATTGAGTACACGAAAAAGACGTCAGCCTTGGAACGTCGCCATTTCAGGGGATTTCCACTGCGGAGCGGTAACAGATGATTATCACATATGGATTTATTTACTCTGCTGGTATTTTTTAATCCAAAGCAACATCCAAATATGTTTTTCACATAAACACGCGAGTGACAACTGCACATGATCGTTGCGCGCGAGTATTTAAATTAATTTGGTATATTACAGATTAAGGAAAGTAAAACATTAATGGTGGCAAGGTGCCACGTTCACAAGTGTAATAGTGACTACAGTGAAAAATTAAACTAAAAAGTGTTCAACTATAGTGGAGGACTGATAAGATGAAAATAGGTCACACATGTTCAATCGGTGCCTCCTTGCAAAGTAAGATGGTAAAAATACTTGTATAAAGACAGACATACATAAACACACACCACATACTTTTAAAAGGCAGCAACTTCCAATCAGCCCAGTGATTCGTGAATCAACTGGTTACTTCATGTTTATAGCGCCGCTGCATCGGACAGAACTTACAAACGAAGCGCGGGGCACATTTAGTCAGCGCAGGCCACTTTAAAGTCACATAACTTAATGCACAAGTTGGAGGCACGTAAGTTGAATATCCAATCAGATAAAGGGAGAACACGCAAAGTCCGCACAAGCAGGCACCAGGCGTCGGGATTGGAGGCGGTGACTTTAGAGCCGTGAGCTATTAGCGTTAACTGCTGCGGTACCTTTTAATTTCACTGCATTGACGTTTGAAAGTCAGAAGTGGAATATCTGTATAGACTTAACAGCAGTGAGACAGTACACTCCTCGTGCCGTCACTTTGCCATCTTTTTCCTACGCAGCATGCAGAATCGCTTTCGGTTACTTTTGTAACGTTCATGATATTCGGCTACAGGAGCTCTCGACGTGACATGGTCATCACGTCTGATAACCAGGGTAAAGTAATATGAAATATGAGAATAATTATGAGAACGACTGCATAGAACAGTCGATGAAGATCGGAGTCTTGTGTCAAAAAGGTTAGCCTTCTGCACAGAATGAGTTTCCGTTTGTGGAAAAATTCATCTATCAACTTTCGTCCAGGTTTGCTTCATGCCCAGCTAGACTAGTCGCCCTATAGCCAAGATGAAGCGCGTTAAATTCTTGAAAAAGAAGAAAACGAAGAAAAATATAGAAAAAGTGAAGCAAAACCTTTTCTTGGAACAGAAATTGACCTGCATTTTTTTCCAGGCCGATTCCTAGCCAGAAAACGTCCTCCGAATCGAATTTACGGGATGAAATTAGAAATAAAGTCAACTAAATTATGCAGTGATATCATTATGGTGTGACCCCCCAGAGTTGATGATTTGCTGAATTAAAAGGTGACAGTAAATATCTAATATATGATTGGATGAAGAAGTGATTGGCAAGCAAAAATCTAATATATGATTGGCCGAAGTTCGAAATGATTGATAGATGACCACGCCCACATGAGACCGCATTTATCTTCAGGGCTGCAGCGATATTTAGCTGAACATCCCGAGACCGCTGGCTGACTTGCTGCATAGAGCTCCTCAACAGAAAGTTGACCCCACTCAGAACAATTTAGCGCACTATTAATGGCGGACGGACACACATTGATCAGGCACTCGGTCATTTCGGCCCCATGATGCTTTTAATTCGAAACACTGCTAATAAATTTTATACACAGGCATTTGGGTCTCTCCGCAACTGATGGCGTCTCCCGGGGTGTCGCTACTGCAAGTGCATAAGTAGGTGTTCTAAGTTTTTAGAGGAATTTTAATTAAGAAATCGGTTGGAATGAATGCCTGCAGAATCTCCGCGGTGTGCGTGTGGGGATTCGAAACCGAAGAGCAGTGGTGGTCGTCGTGTCCATTGATTGGCGAAGCTGAGGGGTGTGCAACACTCACGTACTTACAAAGTTCATGTGTGCTTTTTAATCGCATAATCCGTAGGCGCGTCTTTTAATTCTGCAACATTATAGCTGAGAAACTCGCCTGCTTAGCCGAATGAGAGAAATAAAGAAAGGATTTTTTTTCTTATTTACGTTTATTTGTTTAGAATACTGCGGTGGGTTGGCACCCAGCCCGGGATTGGTTCCTGCCTTGTGCCCTGTGTTGGCTGGGATTGGCTCCAGCAGACCCCCGTGACCCTGTGTTCGGATTCAGCGGGTTGGAAAATGGATGAATGGTTGAATGTTTAGAGAATAATTTGTCTTTTTTTATAACAGTATGAACTATAACCTATTTTTTGTAAATTACACACGTCATGAGCGCCTTTGCCATATAGGAGTGTACTTTTTCATTTACGTTTTCATCGTTGCTTTTCAGTAATGGCCCATTGAGCGTCGCCAGTCCGCCTAATCTACATCTCTCTAGACTTCAGGGGGACATCAGGACAGTGAGAGCTCCTGCCTTGTGCCCTCAACTTGATGGGATGGGCTCCAGCTGCCCCGCGATCTTGAGCGGGTTTAGAAAATGAATGGATGGAGGGGTTAGCGATTGACTAAATTCTTTTGTCACGTCAGAACGTGAAGCAAAGGTTTGTTTTCCGGCCCATCCGTCAACCTAATTGCCTCATTACAGGGCTACTCGACTCCGGTCCTGGGGGGGGGGGAGGCTGCAGTGGCTGTAGCTTTTTTCTGCTGTAAAGAATTTTTTTTAATTAGAACCCATTTATTTACTACTAAAGTAATCAATTTTGGGCTGAGATTTAGTTAACTCATTTGTTCTGATTCAGAACCCTTAACTTCTTATTTTAGTTTTAAACAACTGCATTAAGGTTTTAATTGTGTTTTCTTAACCAGCCATCAGTTAATAATGAAGTGCAAATGACAAAGGGGCCAGCAGCTCTCCACCTAACAGGCTTCCATTTAAACCTGTGCACATGCATCATGAAGGATCTGTGGTAATATAACAATGTTATGAAATACAGAGACTGGAAGGACCAAGAGGTACAAATCTGTTCCGGAACACAAAACATAATGATAACGCTCTGAAAAAAGTTATAATAGATTTGTCTTGAAAGAATGAAAATAGAAAAAGCCATATCATTAAATACCAAGTTTCATTACCTTCTAGACCTGGCTTCTAATTACCTAACTGATTGGAATGAAAACCCGCAGCCACTGTAGCCCCCCATGATCGGAGCTGTAATTGCGTAGTTAAGAGTTTTTGTCGTCCGGAGTGGTCTTTGAGTATGGCACCCCGCCCTCAACTTACAAAACAAACATAATTCAAATCATACAAAAAATTAACACGACGAAAATGTTAACTACGTTTTTAATTATCAATCACGGTTGAGATATTTCAATAATACCCCCTTGTTCTTTTTTTTTTTTTAATACTTTTTCCCTCGCCTTTTTCTCTTTTCTAAAAGCAGCGCCGCTCTCATTTGTTCGGTTCATCTTGAGATTGACAGAACAATGAGATATTAATAATATGACTGAAGGGTTCGTCGACAAGCTGGTCAAGCTTCGCATTTGTAAAATATAACTTTGCAACATATTTATAACAGTTTATAAACATTAAAAAAGGTGCAGTTTTGACATAGATAAAACACATGAGCTTGCCAAAACAGTATCAAACAAAATTGTCAAAAAACTCAAGTACTACAGTTTATTAAAACGGGCACCCGGGACGGACCGCCAGCTACGCCGGTGCGGAGTTGAGTACCCTGCCTTATGATATTGTCGTGTTCTACCCGAGTTTCTGTGGATTTCCCACAGGATTCCTGTTTTCTTATATAGGCAATTGGTAGGACTTGCTAACGTCACTATATTGGCAAAAAGGGGTCGACAGGAGGGTGTGTGAGTGGGCCTTGTTATGGCGTCCAGTTCGGGCTTTGGTTCTTAGCTTATGATTTAATTACTAAATTTTGTACATTTTGGGTAAAGGCGTCAGCTTAATACTACTACTACTACTACTAATAATAATAATAATTACTAGTAGTAGTAATTGTATAATCGCAGTTGTAGAGACCGAGTAGTTTGCAGCCTTCAGTGATTTCCTGAATTCAGTTTTAGAAGTTCAAACGGACCTGCAGTCCATCTCGGCCGTGAAATAATAAAAGATAAAATCCGTTATGCGTGATCACGCCCTCATATCGTTTCTAAACGGGCTGGTAACTTTCCCGTCACCTAATGGTTATAATGATATTACAAATTAGCGCAAATGGCACTTCTCGTATCCCACTTCACCTAAATTAGTAATCCATACCTTTGCAGTGTGAATTCATTTCCAGCACACAAATGACTCACGCTAATTTCGGAAATCGCAGGCTGGAGCAAATCCTGGAACACAAGATTTTTTTTTAAGAATGAATGATTTGGATTAAATGATTATGTTTTTCGTGATTTAGGAGTATTTTTTATAGCTATATATAGTTAGCAATTTTGTGAAACGCTGTTGATGAATTGTGGATTCCATTCCTGATGTTCTTGTATCACATTATCTCCTTTTGGTTGAGGTGGTCACGATCCTTGAAAGGAAACAGAAGGCACATTCCGATCTCTTATCATCTTTTAGTAGCTTTGCGGGTAAATTTAAAGTAACCAAAAGATAACCATTACAGGAAATCTAATGGCCTGTAAAACCTCGGGCTGTGCTATCTTATCCTGTGATGAGTGCGCCTTCTTGTAAAATGGGCATCGCTTCGTCTCGGTGAACACTGCATGCTAAATCCAAACTAGAGAAAGTAATTCGAACGGGATTCGCCTGCAAGTCTCACTGCAGAAGCACACTCGTCGTTTAATGCATGTTAAGTAAAGTCCCGTTAAGTAGAAAGACGCTAAAGATGAACTAAATAATGCATTAACAGCGTATAAAAAGTTAATCTGAACTGTTGATGTAACAAAGTCAGCCAGTCAGTCATTGTCCAACCCGCTATATCCTAACACAGGGTCACGGGGGTCTGCTGGAGCCAATCCCAGCCAAAACAGGGCGCAAGGCAGGAACACATCCCGGGCAGGGCGCCAGCCCACATGTAACAAAGTTCTGGAATGTAAAAATTAATGTTCCATCCTAGATGTATTAAGTTGCATATCGATGAATTTTTGTAAACTGAAGGCCAAGCTATTCTTTTGCAGAAGTAAAGGAGAACAAAAGTCAGACGCGCATCCTTACATCAACCTATGCGAATTCTGAGCTAAGAGCACGACATAAACGACCAAAGATCAAATAGTTTAACAAATAAAACCTTAACTTGTTCTGGCATCTGACCACTCCAAACTGGACTTCTGTAAGGGACTGGAGGCGTCTGCCTGAAAATGTCCCCTATTTCCGGCGCCTTCTGCCAGATGCCGTCCCCCTGCCGCCGGGATTCCTAAGATTGTGTTGCATTCACAAATTGTTTAGACCTCTTCACCTTTTTCACATTTTGTCATGTTGCAGCCTTATAGTAAAATCATTTAAAAGTATTTTTTTCTTCATCAAGCAACCAATACCTCAGAATGACAAAATGTAAAAACAGGATTTAAGATTTTTGTTTGAAAATTAAAACATAATAAAAACTATGAAATATATTAACACAAGTATTAAGGCCCTCTGCTCAGTAATTCATGGAAACCCTTTTGGTAGCAATTACAGCCTGAAGTCTTCTTGTATCTGAAGCAACAAGCTTCACACACTTGGATTTCGGGATATTCTGCTATTCTTCTCTGATGATCATCTCAAAATTTGTCAGGTTGGATGAAGACCATTGGTGCTCTCTTAAAACCTAAGGTGCCAGAGTGGTTCTTCAGGGCAATTCCATACGGGAACAATTTTTGGATTCTAAAAGACCTATCCACATGAAGGTTCTATAAATATCCTTTATATATTTAGGTCCATAACATGCCCCATACAGTAAATATCCATGATGGTAACAGATTCGTGAAATACCAAAGGGTTATGATTTGAAGGACTCTCACTGCATACAATAGCACAGGTTAAGTCCAGGTTTTCTTAATCTGTTAGTGTCCTGCTAGGTTTTCTTCTATATGTTAGGAGCTTTCCAAAGCACAATAAACGTAATATGCAAAGAACCCTTCCTAGACTGAATTGGTGCTTTGTCAAGCAATAGTTTTATGAGAAATCATATAACCCAGTAAAGAACCATAAAGTGCCATTTTAAGACTATGGACAGCTATTTTCAGGTCTTTCCAGAGATATTCAATTGCGTTCAAGTCTGCGCTCTGGCTGGGCTACAGAAGGACATTCCCAGAGTTTTTCTAAAACCACTCTTGTGTTGAGTGGGCTTTACACTTAGGGTCATTGTCAGAGCGCACTGGAACAGGTTTTCATGGAGGATATCTGTGTACTTTGCTCCATTCAGCCTTTCCTTAACCCTGTCTAGTCTCCTAGTCCCGGTTGCTGAAAAACAACCCCAGAGCATAGGGCTACCATTAGCATGCTGCACTGTTGGAATGGTATTGCAAAGGTGATGAGCAGTGCCTGAGCTCCTCCAGTCATGATGCTAATCTTGGTTTCATTAGGGCAGAGAATCTTGTTTCTAATCATCTAACATTCCTTTAGGTGCCTTTTTACAAACTCCAAGTGAGATTCTACGTGTCTTTTACTGAGGAGACACTTCTGTTCAGTCACTCTGTCATAAAGTCCAGGTTGGTGGACTATTGCAGTGATGGTTGTCCCTCTCCAGTCTCTGCACAGATTCTCTGGTGCTCAGCCACAATGACCATTGGGTTCTTGGCCACCTACCTCTCTTACCAAGGCTGTTCTCCCAGGATTGATCAGTTTGGCTGAGCATGTCAGTTCTAAGAAGAGTTGTGCTTGTTACAAACCTCTTCTATTTAAGAATTACGAAGGCAACATGTACACTGGGGACATTTCAATGTTGTAGAAATTTTTTGTAGTCTTCTCCAGATCTGCACCTCAACACAATCCTGTCTCAATGGTCTGCAGTCAATTGCTTCCACCTTATGGCTTAGTTTTGCTCAACTGTAGGACCTTCAATAGACAAGTGTGTGCCTGTCCTTTGTCCAGTCAGTTGAATTGACCACAGGTGGACTCCAAATAAGGTGCAGAAACATCTCAGTGATGACCAGTAGAAGGAGATGCACCTCAGCCATATTTCAAGTGTCATAGTAGAGGCTCTGAATACTTGTGTGAATGGGATTTTCTGATTTTTTTTATTTTTAATACATTTGGAAATGTTTCTAAAATCTTATTTTCACTTTATCATTCTGGGGTATTGATTGTTGCTTGATGTGGGATAGTATAAGGCTGCCACATAAAATGTGTAGAAAGTGAAGGGGTCTAAATACTTTGTGAAGGTACTATATACATTAATGGCTACATTAGTAATGTTCTGGGTACCCAAAACTGCTCAGCAGTCAACAAACACAAGTCCCCACCCTACTAGGCTAATGAAAGGTTCTTTTTGCCCAGTGGTCCATACCTTCAGTCTTGGGGCTGACTGTAGCCGCAAATTTTTCTTCCAACCCCATTTGTTAACTGCACAAGCAACATTTTTATGCTTTCTTTTAGTTAAGTTGCTTGCTAATTTTCACAAAACTTGAATGCTGAATTCTTTGTCTCTAATGGCTTCTTGTTTTCTTCCCAAGCTACACACAAGAAAAGGAGCCAGCAATTCAACATCTGATGTGGTCCTGTTTACACCTATGTGTGTTCATCATGAAGAATATCCATCCATCCATCCATCCATTTTCCAACCCGCTGAATCCAAACACAGGGTCACGGGGGTCTGCTGGAGCCAATCCCAGCCAACACAGGGCACAAGGCAGGGAACCAATCCCGGGCAGGGTACCAACCCACCGCAGGACACACACAAACACACCCACACACCAAGCACACACACGGGCCAATTTAGAATCACCAATCCACCTAACCTGCATGTCTTTGGACTGTGGGAGGAAACCGGAGCGCCCGGAGGAAACCCACGCAGACACGGGGAGAACATGCAAACTCCACGCAGGGTGGACCCGGGAAGCGAACCCAGGTCTCCTAACTGCGAGGCAGCAGCGCTACCACTGCGCCACTGTGCCGCCCCATGAAGAATATGTGTTATTAAAATTTTTGGAAAGACATGCAAAACAAAAAAAAGTGAGGGACTGAGAATTACTAATCTGTCCAGGACCACAGATCATTGAGATGATATCCTGGGAAAGGAAACATCTGCAATATATGAATCTATACTAATAAAAGGCAAAGCCCTCACTGACTGACTGACTGACTGACTGACTGACTGACTGACTGACTGACTCACTCACTCACTCACTCACTCACTCACTCACTCACTCACTCACTCACTCACTCACTCATCACTAATTCTCCAACTTCCCGTGTAGGTAGAAGGCTGAAATTTGGCAGGCTCATTCCTTACAGCTTACTTACAAAAGTTAGGCAGGTTTCATTTCGAAATTCTACGCGTAATGGTCATAACTGGAACCTCTTTTTTGTCCATATACTGTAATGGAAGGCAGCAAGATGGCCATAGGAGACAGAGTTGCGTGTCGCGTCATCACACCTCCCACGTAATCATGTGAACTGACTGTGAAGGCAGTACATAGAAAACAAGGAAGAGCGCTGAAGAAAACATTCATTACACAATTGAGGAGGCAGTGAAAGAATAAGAAGCGAGAGAGCAGCTCACGTGAAGTGAATGAACGGAGCCCGAGTGATCACTTGGATGAATCAAACCTGTTCAAAAAAAAAAAAAAGCGGAGCGCCTTATATGAGCAGGCAGTCAGCTAAAGAAGGGAATTAATAAATAACTATAATCATAATAAATGAACAAAAAATAGCGGAGAATCCGCGGATTACATAAAGGAAATGGATACCTGAACAGAAAAGTAAGTCTCAAATAGTCACACTAAGTACCATAGTTCACCTGCGGTATCGATGTATTTATGCAAATCCAACAGAGTGGCTGTGGGCTCAGAGCATGGGGGTGGGGCCTTCTTCATTCACTCGCCAGCCTCTGTTCCAGTTACTCCACGTCTCGCCACGTGTTGCAGTGCACCTTGCCTCCGCTTAGCTAGCGATACCTGTGTGTTCAACAGACATTATCATCTACAGATTGTTAAGGAGTAACGGTTATCGTTTTTGAGAGAGAGATCAGAGCTACGTGTGTTTTAGAGGGTAGCTGCTGATTGCCACAGATATCACGGGCATGTGCTTTTCTCCCCACCTGGGGAACGCTTTCCCGTAAGAACTGAACACGATCAGATACAGTGCCAACAGCTATTGTCCTGTTTCATACATACAAGACCACAAGACAAACACATTAGTTAGTCTTCATTGTTTGTTAATTTACTTTTATTTTTAAAGTTGTGTTTTTGTTTTTATTACCGTATATACAGTCAGGACTGGATTTTACTGTATAATTTATGGTATTTTATACTGTCTGTTGTCCAAGTCGAAAGCGGAAAACTCTCGCTATTAATCTAAGAGATTATGATATGCTAATGCCCACCTGAGAGAGTAACCACAGAACACACTGCCTTTTTTTGTTGGTGAGGCAATGCGCTGTATCAGCGCGTACTCCTAACCTCTCTCTCTCTTTCTCTATTATGCCTACGTGACCACATGCTAATACCCGAACTATTCCGAAGCAACATTTGCATTGTTTTGTGCTTTTTGTATCTCACACCCTCATACACTTTTATCGTAAGACCATCCCTTATCTACAATGGAGCGTTCGATCAGAAGAAAATATGAAGCTGATTTTAAATTAAATGTCTTTGAAGTGGCAAAAGAAATTGGTAACTGCGCTGCTGCCACACAATTCAATGCATCTGAGAAATTGATGCAAGATTAGAGGAGGCAAAAAATTTAAGTGTTGCATTTTTGAACGGGCGTATAAGTTGGGGTCTGATATTATGATCGCTTTTTTGGGTTTGAACAACCGACTCATATTTATTTTTATTTTTAAACTTGTGTTTTTTCTAATTATATTTTTCTCAAACAATTAAAAAAAAAACACTTTATTTTCCTCCCAGGCAACGCTGGGTATTTCAGCTGGTATATATATATATATATATATATATATATATATATATATATATATATATGTGTGAATGTATGTACAGCCACTCTGTTGGATTTGCATAAATACATCGATACCGCAAGTGAACTATGGTACTTAGTGTGACTATTTGAGACTTACTTTTCTGTTCAGGTATCCATTTCCTTTATGTAATCCGCGGATTCTCCGCTATTTTTTGTTCGTTTATTACGATTATAGTTATTTATTGATTCCCTTCTTTAGCTGACTGTCTGCTCATATAAGGCGCTCCGCTTTTTTTTTTTTTGAACAGGTTTGATTCATCCAAGTGATCACTCGGGCTCCGTTCATTCACTTCACGTGAGCTGCCTCACCAACAAAAAAAGGCAGTGTGTTCTGTGGTTACTCTCTCAGGTGGGCATTAGCATATCATAATCTCTTAGATCAATAGCGAGAGTTTTCCGCTTTCGACTTGGACAACAGACAGTATAAAATACCATAAATTATACAGTAAAATCCAGTCCTGACTGTATATACGGTAATAAAAACAAAAACACAACTTTAAAAATAAAAGTAAATTAACAAACAATGAAGACTAACTAATGTGTTTGTCTTGCGGTCTTGTATGTATGAAACAGGACAATAGCTGTTGGCACTGTATCTGATCGTGTTCAGTTCTTACGGGATAGCGTTCCCCAGGTGGGGAGAAAAGCACATGCCCGTGATATCTGTGGCAATCAGCAGCTACCCTCTAAAACACACGTAGCTCTGATCTCTCTCTCAAAAACGTTAAACGTTACTCCTTAGCAATCTGTAGATGATATATATATATATATATATATATACTGTATATATGTAGATATGTATATATATGTGTATATATATGTAGATATGTATATACTGTATATATGTGTATATATATATGTAGATATGTATATATATATATATATATACATATGTAAATATATATATGTAGATATATGTGTCTGTGTGTGTATATATATATATATGTATGTGTATGTATGTGTATATGTATATATGTATATGTATGTGTATATATATGTTGATATGTGTATATATATATGTATATATATCGGGATGTGTATATTTATATATATATATATATATGTTTATATGTAGATATGTGTATATGTAGATATGTGTATATGTAGATATGTATATATGTATATGTATATATGTTTATGTGTGTGTGTGTGTGTGTGTGTGTGTATATATATATACAGTATATGACAGCAACACTCATAACAATGACAACACAATTACATTGACAATCATGTTACGTTATTTTTAAAATGTTTCCTTTTCTTTTTCATAACCTCTTTAACACACTACTTCTCCGCTGCTAAGCGCGGGTATTTTGCTAGTGACTTAATATGGCTGAATGAAAGCCATACAATGTAATAAAGGGTTCTGTCTTCCAATTAAAAAATGGGGTTGGAACAAAAACCTGTAGTCAGTGTGGCCTTCCAGGACTGAACTTAAGGAGAATTACAGCTGTGGCTTCACCTGGTCATTGATGTCATAGAGGTGTGTTAACTTTAGATTTCATGACCAGAAGACGTGGAATGAAAAGCATGAAACAACCAGAGCTGTCATAAAGAAAGTCAATTTCAATTCAGTGGATATTTATGATGACTGAAAGGCTGCTAGCAGGAGATCCTGAGTTCAAGGCTAGCTTGAATTCAAACCTGTACCAAATCTAGTCCTCCAAAGTGTCCTTGCCTCATTTAGTTGACAAGTGAACACACATAGCAGTGTAAGGATGGGTAGATAACTATCCAGCACTCAATCTCTTGTGGGTCCTGGATGAGGACCAGACAGCAGCAAAGCTGTGAATGGAATGGCAGCCTCTTAAAAATCCCACTTAATGACTCTGAACCAAATGAGAGTCATGATGTAATTTCACATGTGGAATGGCGTGTCAGGACTGTCATGTATGCAGAGTACAGTGAAACTCTAACTTGCATGTCTGATCAACCTGCAACACTTCACCACTCTCCGATACCCTGATAGGAAACTGGAACATCTACATAAAAATGGACTTCTGTGTTTTTCTTGGAAGATTACAGCAACTCAGAGAATGTAAGAATTTATTTTGTACTCCATCCATGCATCCATTATCAGATCTGATTAATTCAGGGCTCTCAGAGGCCACAACCTATCCAGGCAGCATCCGCCATGAAGATGTCATCTGAGAATTGACATTATTTTGGAAACAATAGGTGGATAGGAATGTGAAGATTGTGGGTTCGCTTCCCGGTTCCTCCCTGTGTGGATAGCGCTTTGAGTACTATAAAAAGCACTATATAAATGTAATGAATTATTATTATATTATTATTATAATGTTGGTCTGAATGACCCATTCTAATCAAAGGCCTTTGGTGTCTTGTTATATCTTCTGTCTTATAGATTCAGTGCACTGATTATTATTAAAGGTTATTGCTAAAATAGTAATGAGATTTTAATCTTGCACCAGCTCCAGACCCAGTTCCTATTTTCTTGGACACTTTTTAATGGTCCTTGTGATGGTTGTAACTGAGAAGGGCAGTAAAAAAATAAAGATGTATGATTGAGAAGCCCATTTGACAGGGAACTTCCTACAGTTGTATCTCAGATGGAAGACTTCTATACTGCTGGATCATTGAGAGGCGCCAAGCTGTTACTTTAATGTCAATTATTCAGAAGGACAAGCAGTCAGAAGCTGCCTAGAAAAAACATTTTTTAGAGGTGACAGAAAATATTTATTTAGTGAATATTTGTATGTTGTGGACCTGCAACTTCTGTAATGATTTGGATTGTAGCTGATGAGCTAGGCTTGGTAAATGGGTATTATTATTATTAAATGGCTACATAGTGGATATTAATATTATTATCTGTTCACATTTTAAATGTCATTATTACTTTTTTATAAGAATTACTGCTGTCACGCATGTGTGCCTGGGGACCACCTTCCAGGCTGTGAGGAGTTAAGCCTGCCACCCCAGAGACACTGGCACAGGCAGTATCTTCTCTTTTCTCCGTAGCATCAAAAAGCCACCCAAATAGGACACCTAGCTCTGCCCACAATGCCAGAGAGGACCCTGCCCCAATAGATGCTATAACTCTGGGCCACTGCAAGAAGGTGGCATCAGATCTTGACCCGATAATAGAGCAGGACAGAACTCTGAAGACTCTTACGAGTGCTTAAGAATGTTTGCCAGAATGGATATAATTTTAATTTGCTTATTAAAAGGGGTGACCTGACTGGTACCCCAACATTTCTTCAGTGTACTCTGGTCTGTTTTCTCCCGTCACACTATTGTTTATTATCTTCAACAGTTGTAGGTGTGTTGCCTTAGAAAATCGAGCTGTATGGTCCCTCATAGTTACACTAAACTGATTTATGGAAAGATAGATAGTGAAAAGCACAAAGACAGCTTGGAATGAAAGGTGAAAGATAGATAGATAGATAGATAGATAGATAGATAGATAGATAGATAGATAGATAGATAGATAGATAGAGGGCGGCACGGTGGCGCAGTGGGTAGCGCTGCTGCCTCGCAGTTAGGAGATCTGGGGACCTGGGTTCGATTCCCGGGTCCTCCCTGCGTGGAGTTTGCATGTTCTCCCCGTGTCTGCGTGGGTTTCCTCCGGCGCTCCGGTTTCCTCCCACAGTCCAAAGACATGCAGGTTAGGTGGATTGGCGATTCTAAATTGGCCCTAGTGTGTGCTTGGTGTGTGGGTGTGTTTGTGTGTGTCCTGCGGTGGGTTGGCACCCTGCCCAGGATTGTTTCCTGCCTTGTGCCCTGTGTTGGCTGGGATTGGCTCCAGCAGACCCCCGTGACCCTCTGTTCGGATTCAGCGGGTTGGAAAATGGATGGATGGATAGATAGATAGATAGATAGATAGATAGATAGATAGATAGATAGATAGATAGATAGAGGGCGGCACGGTGGCGCAGTGGGTAGCGCTGCTGCCTCGCAGTTAGGAGATCTGGGGACCTGGGTTCGATTCCCGGGTCCTCCCTGCGTGGAGTTTGCATGTTCTCCCCGTGTCTGCGTGGGTTTCCTCCGGCGCTCCGGTTTCCTCCCACAGTCCAAAGACATGCAGGTTAGGTGGATTGGCGATTCTAAATTGGCCCTAGTGTGTGCTTGGTGTGTGGGTGGGTTTGTGTGTGTCCTGCGGTGGGTTGGCACCCTGCCCAGGATTGTTTCCTGCCTTGTGCCCTGTGTTGGCTGGGATTGGCTCCAGCAGACCCCCGTGACCCTCTGTTCGGATTCAGCGGGTTGGAAAATGGATGGATGGATAGATAGATAGATAGATAGATAGATAGATAGATAGATAGATAGATAGATAGATAGATAGATAGATAGATAGATAGATAGAAAGGAAACATGTTACAGCATTTTGGGAGACTGCTATGGTCAAACCATCTACCATCTACTGAGGGCAAAACTGAAGGAAACAAATTAAGGCAGTAGCCAGGAGTATTTTAGTTTCATGAAGTAGAAATGTTAGATGCCCTGATGTGTGGAGTACCAGTCCAAGTTTGTTATGCTGAAGCTTTATAACACACTGGTGAGGCCTCATCTGGAGTACTGTGTGCAGTTTTGGTCTCCAGGCTATGAGTAGGACATAGCAAGGCTAGAAAAAGTCCAGAGAAGAGCAACTAGGCTGATCCCTAGACTTCAAGGTATGACTTATTCTTATGAACTGAGAATTACTAAAGTCCTGAGAAGTTCCAAAAATGCCCATTGGGGGATTTACCATCAAACCCCAGCTTGATATAAGGGCAAATGCAGGATCCTCATAAAATAAAATATTCAGTTTGCAAAAAGCATCTGTTATACTGTGAAGCTATGAAGAGCACAAAAAGCATACAATGCCTGCAAAGGTTATTTCCAAAGCCCAATTCAGAAATCCAATGGCGAAGTCAAAAAACAGAGCAGGAGGTCAAAAATCATAAAATCACAAAAAGTACAAAGCACAGCAAAAGGCACAAGAACTCACCAAGTTCAGGGCGCATTCACAATAAAGTGCCAGGATCTGTGGGAGATTCTCCAGATTTATAGGGCAGATGGCAGTTCCTTGCAGTGATTGGCCTCTGGCCACGCTTCTTGGGGGAAGCGCCCACAAAACACAAGGAATGTAACATATGCAGCTTACATACATGGACAAAATCAAAAACAAAGAAAAATGCACACAATCAACAAAAGTAAGTTTAACATCAATGAAAGAATCAAGAATGAACAAAACAAACAAAAAACAGGAATTTGAATCACAGGAAATCCGGGATGAAATAAAACAGTTATGAGGAAAGACTGAAGGAGCTGAGCCTTTTTGGTATGAGTAAAAGGAGATTAAGAGAAGACATGATTGATGTGTTTACAATTATGAAGGAAGGTAACTAGTACAGTGGATTGAGACTGTGATTTTAAAATGAGTTCAACAAGAACACAGGGACACAATTGGAAACTTGTTAAGGGTAAGTTTCGCACAAACATTAGGAAGTTTTTCTTCACACAGAGAACCATAGACAATTGGAGTAAGCCACCAAGTAGTTTGGTAGATGGTAGAACCTTAGGGACTTTCACAACTAGACTTGATGTTGTTTTGGAGGAAGTAGGTAGATGGGACTGGCAAGTTGGGCTGAATGGCCTGTTCTCATCTAGATTGTTCTAATGTTGTATTTAAAAAAAGTCTTCAAAGACATCAAGCTGGGAGTCATTCAAAGAACTGAACACAGTGAGCTGAAACTGCCTTTGAACAAAAGGACCATGATAATGATGATGATGTTCTTGAGTACAATAAAGGAAGGTGGTTTTTAGTCAGAGCAGTGTCACGAAAGGTCTACCCCTTTAATGTTATGGTCACTGTGGAGTTTGTATTATCTCCACATGTCCTCTCACAATACAAACACTCACATTTTAGATAAACTATCAACCCTAAACTGGCCTGGTGTGAGCGGCAGTGTTCGACTGTGTTTACAGTTGTGCCCTGAAACACACTGGCAACCCCATCTAGCCAAATCAGGAAAAGGTAAAAGGCCATTGCAGCATTTTTGCAACTCCAGAGTGTAGAAATTATTTCAGGAAATCTCATGTCAACCATAGTTTTCACATGAAGCCTTGATCACTTTTTATATAGTATATTTAAGATGTGTGTTTTTGGTCAAGGCCAAGTGAAAACTTCATGCACAACTGGGACTTGAACCCCTTCAGCTTCAGGTGACAATTGTGTGATCATTCTGTTGGTTATGCAGAGACTTACCGTAAGGAAACAGTGTGACCAGAACCAGAAACAACATGTCTGTCTGTCATGGTAGGCACTGTTTGTTTCCCTTATAGCCAGGAGAAGAACAAGCCAGAAAACAAATGGGTACCTCAAGGTGCTGCAAAGCCACAGTCTGTCCTTTTGAGATCAACAAATGAACCCATTGCTAGAGACCAACACCATTGCAGCTAATAGACCACTGCCAGGACATTGTCCTAACTTCAACCCCCCCTAACCCTGTGCCCTAACCCTCTCACAGTGCTCAGTTTTACAACATGTGGAAACTAATTGTACATCCAGTAAGATGGTGGCCAGCTATCCATCCATCCATCCATTTTCCAACCCGCTGAATCCGAACACAGGGTCACGGGGGTCTGCCGGAGCCAATCCCAGCCAACACAGGGCACAAGGCAGGGAACCAATAATTCAATACAATGTTTAAGTTTTATATAAACCTGTGTATGCTGTTCATGCATGAATTATAAATATGGGCACTTTGAAGAATTCCTAAACCTGGTGTATACATTCTCCTCAGAGGAAGCAGTGCAGGAAGCATTTCTGGGATCAGGTCCATCTCTGCGGCTGATGTTGCTGCTGTGATTAAAATACTCTGTAAGGACAGGGCTGCACCGCAAAGCACTGAATATGGTGAGGTAGTTTGACTAAGATGTCTCTTCAGTGTTTCTTTTCAGAACTAGCAGCTTTAAATGGTGGTGGAAATTTTTAAAAAGGCTGACAATAGGGTGCATTCCAGATACACTCCCTGGCCTCCTTTGAAAAGCCTTTGCTGGGGAAACGCAGTGTAATAGTTGAACTTCAGATCAAGGAGGAGCAACATGGGTTTTCATGGCTGTGACATGGCTGTGACAAAGTGGTCCAGCTCTTTGTCCTTACACAGATATTTGAGGGGCCACAGCAGTTTTCTAATCTTGTCTGCATGGGCTTATGATGTGTACCCCATGATATCTTGTGGAAGGTGCTACAAGAGTTTAAGATTTCATAGCCACCATGTCATTTGAGTGCTGTACATGCAGAGTGAGAACTGTGCGTTCGTACTTCATGTTTATTCAAGTCCATTTGATATGGACATTGGACTGTACATTCCCAGAGGACTATTATTTTCTCTCCTGTCATCTTCTTTCGAAAGTGTGATAATAAATGAGTCCAGACATCTTAAAAAGGTTTGGGGCAGCCACTCGTATAATATCCCTGGCTGCAAAAGGCTTTTTAGTAACAGAGATATTCACCAGACTGAGTCCAAAACAGAATTAATTACATGTGGCAAAGATGGCGGCTTTAAAGGCCCATATAGGAAGTGACGTCATCAAAAGGGCCAGAACCAGAAGTGACGTCATCAAATACCCCGGAAGTGACATTGTCTGGACTGGGAGTGACATCATCAAGGGGGCCAGAAAACGGAAAATCACGTCGTCAAAGGGGCTGGAACCAGAAGTGATGTCTTTGGAGGTGCCGGAACCTTGCAGGATTTCCTGGGAAAGGTCTGCAGGGAACTGAGAAAGACAGTCAGTGCGCCCCGCCGCCCCCTGATCGGATGTTTTATTACAAATATGTAAGCCGTTTAGCTGCCTCCTACTCGCACGTGTGTAACAAAGATATCAAGACATAGCCTTTCTCTGCTATTTGCTCATGAAGGCTTTTGGGTTCATCAGATTTCTGGAACATACTGGAATTGCTTACATTTGAATGTGAGGAGGCAGCACCTCCAAACGGGAGGAGAGCAAGGCTTCGTCCCTACAGTTTAGTAAGGAATAAGCTGCTGCCCCATGTGAAGGACTTTAAGTACCTTGAGGTTTTGAGGAGTTGGAGGAAAGGTGATTGAATCGACCAAAGAACTGCTGAATCTCTGAAGTGTCAGAAGTTTTGTTGATGTTGTATCAGACTGTGGTGGTGAAGCAGTAGCTCCACTCTCAGACAGACCTTTTCATTTACTGATCAATTTATAACTCCTTCCTTGTCTTCAGTCATGAGATTTGGAGAGATTTAAAGAATGAGATTGTGAGTACAAGTGGCTAAAAGGGGGCTCCAAGACAGGGCTGCTGGACTCAACTGTTGTGGCAGGGTGATGACTCAAGTAGCACCGCTACATCTCTGGATCAAGAGCACCAATGGAGACATTTTGGATGTGTAGTTAAGATCCCACCTTAACGCTTACTTTGAGAATGCCCAGGGGATGACTCAGGACACCCTATTGGGATTATACCTCTCAACAATTCTGGGAATTCCACAGGAGGAATTGGAGACTGATGCTTAAAATGAGATGGCCTGGTCAATCCAGATAAAGATTTTGCCACCACAACCCTCACAAGGAATAGCAGAGTTAAAATGAATGAAGGAGTGTGGCAGATAAAATATGAATGTATATAAACCCTCAGAAATGAAGTAGTGGAACATAAAGATGAGAATGAAGTGGAGTCAACAAAGCAGCATGCATTCAGATATGTGAGTGTGCCTTATATATGCTGTGTGTGTGAGCCCCAGATTAAAGAATAATTTATTTTAACAAATACCTTCACAGGTAATGCACAAACACAGCACATGCACAATCCCTCCTATTCTCTTTTCCTTTCTTCTTATCCTTCTACTCCTCCAGACGAGTGTTGTTTGGCTCCTCTCCTGACTCCAACTCACCTGGATGAGGTCGAGTTGCCTCCTTTATGCCAGACCTTGGAGTACTTCCAATGTTACGACACTACAGGTTGGAAGCACTGGGTCAGGCATTCCATAAGTTCCATAAATCTGTCCCTGCAGCCCCCCTGGCAGCACCCATGAAACACCGCAGGGCTGTCTAACAGCACTGCAATTCCCAGCCTGGCCTGCAGGTATCCCTGCAGACACTGTAGCCCAGAAAGACTGCCACCTATTATATTAGGAGAGCATGTAGTCCATGCAATTGGTTTCCCCTTGTCCTTCCATTAAACTGGCCTCCCAGCTGGGTAAGGGACCTTGAACTATTCTGGCCGGAATGCCACCCCATGCATGGTGTCCATTACAATACAGGTAGTCGTCGACTTATGACCTATGTGACTTATGACCATTCGACTTATGAGTGCTATCAACTCTCATGAGCAAACGACTTATTATACAGTACTATACAGGTTTGAATACATATACTGGTCTATCTTACGTCCAGATCGACTTGCAACTAAACCGAATGTGATTGTAAATTGACGACTACCTGTATCCATATATTGTGAAGACAGAATAACACCAGAGGGAGACATAAAGGTTTGGGACCCAGTTCTGTATACTGTAGGTCGTGTGGATACATGTCTTGTTAAAGTAACAAAGACTTCCATGAGACATTGTTTGCATGATACAGAGGACTTTTATATGTGACAGACAGGAAATGACAGTGATAATTGACAGTGACGTAGAACTGATGAGCCAGAGGTGACAGGATGGGATGGAGAAGGAAGTGCGGTCATTTAATGGAGTCGTATCTTCGGTACCCCAAAGAGGACTGTGTTTTGGATGGATTCCGATTGGAGTTTAGGAAGGTAAGTCTTTTAATCGTCACTTTTCCTGAAGGACAAGAGAGAGAGGCATTAGCGCTAAACGTCAAATCCCCCGGGTTGTTGTATTCACGCTGCATCGTATATATACACACACATACAGTATATAATATAATAATATATATTGTGACTGGGTGAAACAGACCAGGGAAGCCAACAGAATGCTGGGAGGCCAAATGGGCAACCCCATTTAAACACAGAACCAAAAAATAAAAGGAATAGCACCTGTAGGCACTCAGGTCACTGCGGCTTTAGTAGGCCTAGGTATTTGGTTTCAGCAGAATCTCTGTCTCCATAGAAATACAGTTTCAGAATGAATGCCTCCTTTTGGGGATCACCCATTTTTATGGCATCCTGGGTAGAAGGGGTGGAGCCTTCGCTGGACATTGTGAGTGGGGCTAGGAACCATCCTGGGAGGTCCCCTTGGAACTGTGGTGGGGAGAGAAGAAATGTCTAGTGAGAGCACCCCCTCTTGTACCAAGGTGGTATCGCTTACCTTCTCAGAACCTGGAAGGTGGTCATCAGACTTGCATGTGTGTCTATATATATATATATATTTATTGTGACGGGCGGCCAGGTCCCATGCCCGGCCAGGAAGCCCCTTCAACACTGGATCCAGGGTAGCAGCCATGGGATGCACTCTACGTCCCCTGGAACATGTGGTGGCAGCCCTCCTGGGTTACATCAGAGCCACAGGTGTGGGACTTCAGGACTGTTGGGCTCCGTGGCCACCACCCGGGGGAGCTGCACAGCTTAACGAACCACTGTGGGCTGGAATGCAGCCACACCCGGAAATGCAGCCTAATTAGGCCAATTACCACCTAGAGCACTTCTGGGAAGGCTACAAAAAGAGCCTGCAGCCACTACTCAAGGGCCAGAGTCGGGAGGTGGAGGACGAAGCTAGATGAGAGGAGTGGTGGTGCCAGAAAAGTGTTTTGTGTTGCCTTAAAGTGTTTTTGGGACTGTGTATTGCCTGTGGGGTTCACGGGGAAGACGTGCCCCACAGGTGAAGAAAAATAAAAAGTGGTTTACATGTGCCTCAGTGTGAGTCTGTGTCGGGCTGGGCGCTATATAGCGTCCATATCACTATATATATATATATACACACACACTGATTGTTTCTCTGTCAGTTGTTAGTATCGTACTACGGTCCATGGGAGATATGCAAGTAAGAATTTCATTTCATTGTACTGCCTACACATGGCAATAAACATGAACTTGAATGAGAACCTTACAGACCAGTTCATCCAATTGAGCATCATGGGAAGTCACAGCCTATGTGAACATTCCATTCTATTTAATTTTAGATAGAATCTTCACATAGGGTTGACTCACATTGATGTGCAGATTGACAACACACAAGCCTAAATTGTGAAGTTTCACTGCAACAGTAAATTAGATAAAAAAAGTAAATAAATGGAAGAGTTAATCTAGGTTTAGGTTTAAGACGACTACTCAGTCCTTTCCATTACCCAGTCATTAACTGTCTAGCTGACATTACATTTGTGATCTACAGTACTTCCAGGTCATTCTGAGGTGATGCAGCTCATCCCATCCATTACTCAAAACTTGCAGAGGTCACTTGGCTGACGGGAGCTGCATGTAGTTTGGCCTCATGGCTAACATGTTGGACTATAAAGCACTACGTTGCCGGTTTCATCCCCATCACCAAATCACTGTGTAGCCTTTATCAAGATTTGTAACTAGCCAGGCGTTCAGTGACAAAAACAAGCATTCACTACAGAAAGACATCATAAAGTCAAATTGTTATTGACACAAAAGTAACTCCAATGCACTCCATCTAGACAAATCTAGCGAAGGTAAAAGACCATTGAAATATTTTTGCAACTGCAGCTTCAATTTAAGAAAACATACCTTCAGCATTTATGAGGAAATAGTGCTCACATGAAGCCTTGATCACCTTTCATACTGACTATTTGAGACATGTGTCTTTGGTCAAGGTCAAGTGAAAACTGAGTTTTTCTCCATACAGAACTGGGACTGAGAAGAGGAAGAAGTGAAACTTAGTGGTTATGACAGCCACAGTGACAAAACATCAACAAGCATTTGAGACGTACAAGAAGCTCTGGTGAAGTAACAGCTCTTTAACCTCCACTTAAAAGTAGTTTACTGGATTTTTTTTCACCATGGTTCTTGAAGTATAGGGAAAAAAACCCACCTTGCTCTTTCTTCTTGGTCTCTGATCTCTGTACATATCAGCCTCCTGGGGCCTCATGTATAAACGGTGCGTATGCACAGAAATGTTGCGTACTCCCGTTTCCACGCCCAAATCGCGATGTATAAAACCTAAACTTGGTGTAAAGCCATGCACATTTCCACGGTAACTCATACCTTGGCGTACGCAATGTCTCCGATCGGTTTTGCTGACTGGCGGCACCCAGCGTCAAAGCAGTGCTACTGTTCCTGTGTGATCACCCTTTCTTTCTTAGCTCCACATTCCTGACGCTGCTTTATAAATACACTGAAATTAACTGCATATTGTTTATTAGTGTAATGCATCTGATTGTAATTAACCTGTAGCAATATAATGGTCCAGGAAATAGCCATAGTATTCCAAATACCATAACTGCTTTAGCGTTGTAACTCTCACTGCATCTTCTTCTTCTTTCAGCTGCTCCCGTTAAGGTTTGCCACAGCAGATCATCTTTTTCCATATTACTCTCACTGCACCACTCAGAGTATTTATATCACTGTATCTGAGTGGGGAATCACAGCAGCAGCTGATCGGAAAGAGAAATATCGGTATACAGCATGAAGCAGACGCTGCCTGAGCCACGGCAAAACACTTTAGAGACTTCCCAGTACGGACTTCACGGTTTAGAAAAGGTTTCATCCCAAGAACTCTAAACACACTCAATCAGTCCATCAAGTGCTCCTTGTAGAACTGTTTGTACTTATAAGTACAATTACCTCACTGTAAACTTGCACTACAGTTATAATATTGCACAACCTGTGCCACTTTATAAAGCGCGTATTTACATATGATGACAGTATTCATTTTTAAGATGAAATGCAGCAAAATATGTTGATTATATTATACAGATAAAACTTTAACTTCATTTAAATAATCTGTATTGTTAATAATTAAACATGTGAGGACACGGTGCCGCAGCGCTAGCTAGTTCAGGGATTGTTCCTGCATTGCGTTGTATTCTTGCACTGACGCGACACTGGAATGATAGACGAATAGAATAATTAAACATGTACTACGAAGATATTTCAATGTTCCTTAAAAGTTTTGAAGAATCAGCGTTCTAAGCTTACAGATGGCTTAACGTCTATTACAGAGCTGATTGTGTGGCGATTGGGCATTTGGAGAAAGAAAAGTAAGGACAGGAATTGGAAGTTAGTACGTTTGAAAGAGACAGTACTGCTGTGATAAATTATTTCATCGAAGGTCGCACATGGCACAGCAAGACTCTTGCGTGAGATATGAACAACCACTGCGCCACCATGTTCCCATGTTTAATAACATGCTTTCATTCCTATCATCATGAAAATGATATCACGTATACATCTCAGTATTTTAATTATTCAGAGAACTGTAATATCATGAATGTAATGGATTCTGTGTCCTGTCGGAGAAAGAGAAAGAACGGAAGCACGTAGTGATTCACACACATAGAGCACATAGAAGATCAAATACAGAACAAAGCATTTAACATGCTATTTGAGAAACTAGTAAAATAAACGATTTTAAGATGAAGTTTATGATGTTCTACTTTAATGGCAAAATAAACTACGTGATTAAAGTGGAAATTTCGAAATTAAAGTTGACATTTCGTGCTTTTTTCCCACTGTGTGCCTATTTTTTTGTCTGTACCCTAATACGCTTTCATATGACACTCAGACGGTGGGCTACGACTCGCCTTTTCACAGCGACTTTGATATGTGATTTCTTTTTAATTTCGGGCACTGTGCGACTTTGTGAACTTGGATCTTTCGAGTTTCTCCGACATTCTGTCACTCGATCAACTTTCCTTTGTTGATTATACCACTGTTTAAACCAACAAATAGTACGTTTTTCCTTTGCCTCCACTTGGTATTCGCTGAAATTCTTATATTTTCCCCGTGCTTTTCCCATTGTCTTTTCACAGAAGGCTATTTATATTGATTTGCATATTCAAAGAGGTGTAATTCTGGGAGGAATTGGGGCGGGACAGAAGGCGCGTGCACGTGCGTTACTTTTCACGCTGATCGGGATTTATGTAGTGGAAGAACGTGAAAGTTTGCGTGCGTACAGATTCCTGCATCTGGATTTTTCTGTGCGTACGCACAATCCCGCTTTTGTGCTTATGCCATGTTATAGTGTGAGTTCTACGCACGGCGTTATACATGAGGCTCCTGATCTGTTCTTATAGCTTACAATGGGGCAAATGGATACACGGGTGCATAGTGTGAGGGATGGCCGGCCAAATATTCTGGTCCACACCTCCAGGCCGCCAGATGGAGCTCTCCCAGCAGCATGGAAGGTCCCCAAATTCCAGCAGGGCATTATGGACATTGTAGTTGTTATAAACAACCCTGCTGGATACCATGGGGACCACCAGGAGCCGCTGTAGGGAGGCTTACAGAAGGCTACGTGCCCTATAACCCGAAAGTGTGTCATGATCACATGACCGGAAGGAACGTTCTTCCGGGTTGAAGAAAAGGACTTTTAATCTGACCCAGAAGTGATGAGGACTTATGGATTGTTGGGATGGAACCACTTCCGGGTCAGGGACTATAAAGGACTCTGGGAAACCCCAGACGAGTGAGCTGAGCTGGGTGGAAGGGTGGCAATGCTTTTGGGAGAGGAGAATTGGTTTATTGTATTGATTATTGATTTGTATGTGTAGTGTGGAGTGGATGTTGCTTATTGCACATTATTATTATAAAATAAATAATAATTGTAATTTTACCTGGTGTTTGGAGTGGTACCTGAGGGTTCAAGGGAGCACTAGAGCCCCCTACTGCGACAATAGGTGAATGAAAAAACCCTTAAAGTGTGCCAAAAAAATCCACTTTGAAGCAAAAAAAGCTTCAATTTAAGAAAACATACCTTTGGCATTTATGAAGCATCTTCATGATAATGAAAGAAAAGTAGAAATGTTTAGTTTATCACACATTCTTGGAACTATTTTTCTTGAGGTAAGAATACATTTCCTGTTTGCTTGTCTGCAGACAGCCACCGTCATGAGCGGAGTTTAGATGTAAAATAAGGAAGCTGGTCAGTGTGAAACCATACACGTGTCTCAAGAGGTTGAGGGCAAATTCATCTTTCGAAAAAATAGTTTGAAGCATATCCAGGATTTAAAAGTGTTTACAGTTTCTATTGACTTCCTTGTGGTAACCATAATATCTTAAAAGTTAAGTATTGTAGTGCTTGGATTGGATGTGAACACTCCATAGACGACTACTTGAAGCAGAAGAGGAAAAGAAAACTTGTTTGTGATCGCCCTTATTGAAGCTAACAGCAGTTCCAAACTTATTTCAGGTGAGTTCTTTCACAGCAGCTACAGTAAATATGAAGCAGGCTGAACTCTAGAGCTGTAGCATATTATCAATGAAAATGTCGTGTATGAGCAAACTGAATACTGTATAGATGAGTACTTCTAGGTAGAACAATCTCTACTCAAGTTGCTTCACAGATCTAGCATCATTGGTTTGAATTGTGTGTCTGGTCGTTGTCCATGTGAAGTCATGTGCACGTTCTCTTCCTCTTAGAGCAGTGTCTTCTTTAACACAAATACAAAGCCACAACGGAGATTTGAAATGGCAATTCCAGGTTAACGCTGATGGGAATGTGCACAGGGGTGTGTGTGTCAGTTGTTCTTCCTGGCACCCATTTCTTGCCTTTCACACTGGGGTAACAGAAAAAGCAACAACAACTCCTGACCATGAATTGCATTCTACAACATTCTACATTCTGTGACATGGGATACAAAAACATTGGAGAACACACAATCTCTATTTGCTCACGCAGATCTCTCTCACATCATCACTAAGTAAGCATTGTAACCATAGGGGGGAGCTATAGAGCCCCAAAACACAGACACAGCAAAACAGCCCACGATATATGAATAAAGTAAAGGGTTTGTATTTCACAAATGAATACTTCTCCAACAATTAGCCACAATCATACAATAAACTAACAATGAAGCATCAATTCTTCCTTCTTCTGTCCACCGATGAGTGCTGCCTGCTGCCTCCCGACTCTAACTTGTCCATGTGTGGCAGCAGGCTGCTTTTTAAGCTGGACCTGGGAATACTTCCAGTACCATTCTGTCTTCATGAGGATTCACTTCGAGGCCAAAGTAGGGTGGTCCTCCCCCTGACAGCACCCTCTATCAATCCCTAGGGACCCTGCACTTCCAGACTCCATCTCTCTATCACTGCCACCTAGTGGATGTGGGGCAGAACCACACCCAAGTTCTGGCTTCTGCTGATTCATCCATTATTTTATACTAGCTGGGCACAAAAGTATCTTTTCATCCAGCCGGCCAATTCATTCGTCATTCCTGTTGGGCCTTCCATCCAAGTAATAAACCATACTCTTTCCTGGTCAGGATGCCCAACACTTGCAAAAAACAAGATCAACAAGGAAATTGTCTTTAATGAAAGCCACCCATTTGGTCCTTCAGGTTTTTATTGCTTCTTCACGTTCACGTTTGGAGGAGGAGGAGGTTCGGAGTGTGCACTGATACAGCATGTTGCCACACCCACCACACAACAAACCACCTCAGGATCCCAAATTAGGACCTGTGTTCAAATTTTCAAAGTGGAAAATGTATCCAGAACTCCCTGACTGATGATAGCTGAAATTTCCTCCTCATCAGTTCCACCTACTGCAGCCTTGCATAATAAAGCCAGCTCATTCCCTGACATGTTTCCACATTTCACTCTCTCCCTCAGTGGCCATCACTTCATATTTTCCACATTTGCACCTCCAATCACCACTTGTTTGTTGCCTCACCGTATCTTCCAGTTGCATATTTTGCTTGGCTCTGTAGGTCATCCAATTCGATAAAAGTCTAATGAAATTTAAAATAGACTTCCGTCCTGGCCTGAGCCATTTCCATCTCATACCCAGTGCTGCTAAAACCGACTTCTGCCTTGTAGCCCTAAACTGCATTAACCGTGTTTGAGAATGTTGTGTGTCACACACATGCGAGTAGGAGTCAACTAAAGGGCCTGAATAATGGCAATTCCACAGCCGACCAGGGGAAAATGGGGTGCACTAACTGTTCTTCTCGATCCCTTGCAGACCATTCTCGGGAAATCCCACAGGGTTCTGTCATCTCTGATGATGTCACTTCCGAGCCTGTGGCTGTTTGATGATGTCACTTCCTGTCCCACCTCTGATGACATCACTTGCACTTCTAGCCCCGATGACATTACTTCCTACACTGGCCTTTAAAGCCGCCATTTTGTCTATACACCACAGTTCTGTTTTGGAGTCAGTTGTGAGAACAACCTGCTATTTTCAAAAATATCTTTTTGTAGCCAAGGAATATTATACGGGTGGCTGCTCCAAACCTTTATGATATGTTATTGTTGTTTTTGTGACATATGATAGGTATGAACGCTGATTTTTATTTGATTTGATATACTTTGTTAATCCCCAGGGGTAAATTGTCTTTTTGTATGACCTTTGGAGGTTGATTGTAAAAAAAACTAGCAACCATTGCAAATCCTCAGAGACAAAACATTCTTTAATATGAAAGCTAATCATGTCGGGTCCCAAAAATACATACTTATGTGGCTAGATATTCAATTATTAATATGAACAGCATGTATACAGCACGGAACAGGTAGAAATGATAAATCTACATGATGAATAACAAGCCCAAAACGAGTCAATCCCAGTTTCTTCCATCCCTCCTAAGTCTTGTGCCATACCAGCAAGAAGAGCAAAAAGAGAAGCCCACACCACAACCTACCCCCTGATAAAGATATCACTGCATCCTGAAATAAAATATTCAACAAGAGACACAGCAAACTCTCCAGTTTGGATGGACTCACCGTAAACCTTCTTCATCTGCAGTGTGAAGGCTAGAGGGTGTCACTGAGCCCTAAACCACAATCACAAAAACACAAAACAGTCCCAGGTTTAAGTAAAAGGGTATTTATTACAAGAATATCTTGTACAGACAATAAACAGGTCATCTCTCCTTCTTTCACTCTTCCTCTCTCTCCATTGCACTGCTACTTCTGCAAGACAAGTTTTGCCTTCCTTCCTCCTAACTCCGACTCGCCTGAACAAGGCAGTGCAGTCTCTTTTATTGAGGACCTGGGAGTACTTCCGATGCCAGGGTATCGCCCGTTGGAATCACTTCCAGGTCATATGGAAGTCCCAAATAGTAGGGAGTATAGCAACCCCTAGCAGCACCCTTGGAGCCCAGCAGGGCTATGCTACCGGATTACAATTCCCGGCATTTCCTGCGGGTGTCTGAATGGGTACCAATACCCAGGGAAGCTGCCACCTAGCATATGGGGGAGAAACAATAAGCAGGAAATAGTGTTCTACCCCACCCTTCTGTTTTATTGGCGTCCCAGCCAGGTAAGGATCCCAAACCAATTCTGGCTGGGACGCCAGTCCCAGTATGCTGTTCCTCACACTAGGTAAATCAGATTGTCAAATGAGGACAGCCAGTTCCTCAAATGAATAACAATGATAGTTTTCCAGGGTGTGGTATTTACTCATCAAAGCTCAGGCTTGGAGCTCTGGATTCTCAAGTTCTCAGTGTTTCTTGTTCTCTCGATCTCCTTATCTCCTTCCATACTGTATGTTTTATTTTGTGTATTGACAGTGATTTGCTTCATCTCTTTTGAATAATTCTCATGTTGCCAGGTATCAACTTTTACCTGTTGTAGGCCAAATGCTGGCTTCGTCCTCCACTCTGATTAGCTTATATTGTGGCACACATACTTTTCCTTAAGTTCAAGTGCTTTAGGAATAGAACTGCATACTGGAGAGGAACTACAAATGATTTAACATTAGGTTTTAGTCTTATCATACAGCCATCATTATTTGAAGCTTTGATAGAATGGTCCAAAAGTAATGAAGAGATTAGGGTGTTTTGTCATGACTGATTAATACTTTCCATGGAAGTCCTCTCTGACAATTTTAAAGTGGAGTAGCACAGATCTACTGTAGGTCTTTCTTGACAGATAATCCAAAGAATGGTCAAGATATTATCCAAGCATTAAGAAGGCAGTATATAAGATTTTAGGACAGACGGAACTGAAGAGATAATCAGACTCTCCAGATAAATTAATTTGTTGCATGAACACAAGTCCCTCAAGAAGTCTTCCCTAACTTTAGTGTAGTAAACTCAGTGTTTTTTTACACGTCACTGTCGTGACATTATGCAGTGTAAACACAACACGCCTAATGGCACACAGCATACTAATGGCATGAAGCTCCAAAATAGAGAAGCCCATGAAATCAACACACATAAAAGGATGGTAGCCATTAAAACAAATGGAATTGAAATGTTATCAAAACATTGATAAATATATAAAGAAATAGTAAGTCAAAGCAATATCTAATACTGTATAAAAAGAGGTGTTCCTTTCTTTGGGGGCTGTCTGGAACTGATTAACTGTTATGCTGTATTTATTAATTTAATTCTTTTGTAACATTATTATCATCAATGTTTTTATCCTTATTTTGCATTATTTGGGACATCATCATAATTGTTTTTCTATAAGCTCTTCTTCTTTTCTTCTTTTATCCTTTAATTGTCCATCGGTCACAGCTGACATTGAAGCCAATAGGTCATTGTAGATGTGAATCAGGAGTCTTCCAAAGGTTTCGATTGAGAGCTACAAGTCATGAATCACAAGGTATGTAAGATCGTCTTTTATGTGTTGGAGCCAGAAGTTCTGAGCACAAGGACCTTCCATTGCTTTGGACGCTGTCTCCAGAGCAGTCTGTGTGGTATTCTGTCTTTGCCATTCGGCAGACCTGCCCAAACCAATGAAGGTGACATTTTTAGAGCCCTTCATCCATGGTGTACCTTGACTTGATGTCTTCATTTTTAAGGGGGTCATGCAGAGAAATGTCCATAATCTGGCATAAACACCTCACCTGGAACATTTCAAGGTTGAATTCTGCTTATAGAAAAATTCATTTTTCACAACCATACAGTGAGACTGGCAGGATCAGCATAGAGATGATGTGTGTAGCTTCTTCCACAAGTACCATTTCAGGGAGGCAAAGCCCTGGCCAATTCAGGGGTCTGTCTTCAAGAAAGCGGTCACTGTCGTCTATTTTACCAAGGGGCTGAAATATTTGAATTCTGATACTTGCTCAATTTGGACTCTATCAAGGTGGATGACAGACAGCGAGCCATCTGAAGTCAAAAGTTTGGTCTTCTCAGTGTTGATTTTCAGGCCGTATGACGACCGAGTGCTAGCAATGTCGTGTGAGATGTCTGCTGCCTTGGCGTGGGTTTCGTCAAAACATGATCAATTGTTGGTGAATACAGGGTCTGTGATGAAGCCATTCTTGCTGACATGGACTCCCTGCCTGCCTTCAAATGGTTTCTTCATGATGGCATCCATTACAAAACTTCACTCCAGTGGTGACACTATGCAGTCCTGCCAGACACCCATGTGGATGGGGAAATCCTTGGACAGTTTGTTTCAGATACAAGCACAGCTCTAGGAACCAGAGTACATTTCCTGCAGAAGATGGATGCTTTCTGTAGGTACTCTCTCTGCCTCTGGGGTCTCCAGAGCGCTGGTCAGTGGATGCAATCATATGCGTCCCTGTAGTCAATGAATACAATGACCAGTCGCTTGCCTCATTGGACTTGCTCTTCCAGCAGCTGTCACAGGTTGTAAATTTGATCGCAGCAGCCACGGTTAGGTCTAAATCCAGCTGCTCTGCTCATAAGGACTTCCTGCCAGGTTTCACTTACATGTCAATCCATCTTCAGATCGCTTCCCCTGAAAGGGCTACACTTCAGAATACCCTACAAAAAAACAAGAATGGCTACTCCTGATGGTCTTTGTATCCTGATGGCTACCTTTGAAAGGGCTACACAGTCTAACAAAAGCAAGGGCTAATTGATGCCCCTGAAAGTATGTAACCTAAACAGACACAGTTAGTTTTATTAACAATCATCGGTCATTGCTAAATGCCCATAAACAACAGGAAAGCAATACTCAAACTACTTCAATCATTACCTAATATTCATTTGAAGGAGAAACCAGGTGTAAATGTTAGATATGAAAATATACAAACTGAACGATTCAAACCAGGGTCACACAGCAAGTTTTGTTTCAGGTGGCTGTAGCTTTAGTTGTTGCAGTTTATTTTCTTAAATAAGGTATGATGCCTGGCAGCAAAGGAGCAGTCTGACTGAGTGGTGCTCTCTTTGGCAGTTGATCCTGTCTCTCTCCTAGTCTCCCACTTACGTCTCTCTGTTAGTGCCTTATCAAATCCTTTGTATTTATAGGGTCTTGCTGACTGCCCTTTTTCACAATAAAACCCTGCTGTATGTAAGATATTGCATGAGTCAAAAATTTGGAACAACAGATAAGTTCCCATGGCCTGATTGATTGTACATTAAGTTACTTTTGGCTAGACACAAAATATGTTCATCTTAAAATGCCAAGCCTCAGTTTCACATACTGTAGTCTTACAAGCATATACACACTGGTTACTTTATCAAAGCTTAAACATATAAATTCTTAATAAACAATGACACTCTTTAACAATTTATACTTATTTTCCCAGAATTCATGTCTATGTCTATTTTGCATTCACCCCCTAATTTGATCTACTTCCAAAATTTGACACTTTTAGAAAACCACCTGATGATCTAATGAGGTCATTTGTACCTGTCTGCCATTTCAGTTACAGAATATTTCCCACATGAGCTCCAAGCTCTCACGTTAAGAATCATTATCTAAATAATTCTAAAAAAAAAAAAAAAATCAAACTGAAATAAAACACACAAATTAAATATTACAAGTCGTATTTAGCATACTGTAAAATCGCAATTTTCCAGCAGCATTACAAAGTATAAGGCCAGAATTAAACCTGCAGGACTTTTCATTGTAACTTTTATTTACATAATCATGAAAAATCTCAACAGGTTGTAGACGGTCACAGCGCACGTTCATTGCAGACATTTATGTAGTGTGACAATCCTAGCAACTCAGTCGTAGTGCTCACCAACTCTCTGTCACTCAGTGAGACAAAATCAAAATGGTTTGATTTTCTTGTAGTAAATCATTGCCCCTAGGGGTGTGTCTGCGTAAGTTAACAGCCAATGAGCATTTAGCCTGAGGTACAACACCCACAATGGTCACAAACAGCGAAACTGAGTAATGGCAGTTCCAAGGAATGACAGAAAGTGTTTTGGACTGAGCAAATGGAGCCAGCACAGAGGTTTGTTTGATGTTTTGTGTATGTTATAGCATAACACATTGGAAAAACAAAAAAGTGGCCCGAGATGACAGCTTATTTTGATATACTCCATATTGACTGACTATCTAAGTAAGTCAACATTTCAGTACTTTTACTTCACAATAGAAGATCTGCAATAGTGATGAAAAGTCGTGAGGGAATCTTGTGATCAGCCATTGCCTGCAATTCACAGTTCTATGATTTGAAACCCTCAATGAGACTCAGCAATTGCAGTCATTAGATTTGACAGACTAGAAGTCCTATATTGTAAAAGGGGGACAATGCAGATAGGGGGCATCATAAGGCAAGTGCACATTCACTGAAAGAGGCCTTCACACACAAAAAGGTAGGCCAGCATATGGGACGTTCGTGGGTGTCTCACTGGCTTTAATAAAGTGGAAAAACAATCAAAAATCATTTAACAGCAGTTTACCTCATTCAACATGTTCTTTGTCAGGAATATAAAGACTTGAAGATGCTCAAGTATGGTTCCAGTATTGGAAAGTGAACAGATAAGTTAAATGGATGTAGATATGAACGAGATTTGGGGCAAGACAAATGGAGAAGTGACAAGAAACAATTTGGAAAATAAAGTTCATGCATGAATACTTGGAACCTTCGAAGGGTGTGTTCCTACTTTGCAAACATTGCTGCTGGGACTGACCCATTGACCCGCACCTTGTGACTTTAGTGGATTAAACATCTTCAGTAAAAGATGGAGGAATTTAATTTTTTTTTTGTACCTATCACGCAAGTACGGAAAGTACAGAAAACAATCAACAAGGCATGAATTTGTCTTACCTGAGTGGAAACCTCTGTGTCACAAGTAATTACTGATTTGGCTATCTTTGCCAGTTATTGCAATGGGCTGTGGATGGGAATGGTGTCACCAAGGACCTACTGAACCCATTTGACTCCTTTGAGAATATAAAACAATCATTCAGAAGGGATTGTTTGAGAAGGGAAGAGACAATACAAGTGCGCCTTACAAGCAAAAGCAAAATGGCATAGCCAGCAATCACGCTAACCAGGGCGGACATCAGAAGGTTTAACTGATGTTTCCTTAGGTCCTTGAGCCAATTCAGTGTTCTTCCTTTTTGCTGTTCTGATGCGTTCTATTGCTTATTTTGGGGGGCTTGTGTTGCCACTTCTTTGCCTCCGACCGCAAAGCCCTTCAGAGGATTGTGCGGACTGCTGAGTGCATCATTGGCAGCTCTCTACCCAGTCTGCAGGAGATCTACACCTCACGCTGCCTTCATAAAGCCACTAGCATCATGGCTGACCCCCACCACCCCTCCCACCAACTGTTTACTCCTCTTCCATCTGGAAGACGACTCTGCAGCATCAGGAGCAGGTCTGCGAGATTGTGCAATAGTTTCTTTCCCCAAGCAGTCCGGCTCCTGAACACCATGCTGCCCTCCTCCACACTGGACTCTTTACTCCACACACTCTCTGGAATAAATAATACTACGTAATACTGTATATGTTTTTTAGTTATATATATATATCTTGTGTACTGCACCTTTTGACTCTGGAGGACGATATTTCGTCCCACTGTGTACTGTAAGTATATTGTTAGGATGACAATAAAGCTCTACTACTACTACTACTACTACTACTACTAAGGGGGTGACAGCAGTGGCCAAGGGTACTTCATGACACAGTCTGCAGGTACAGAGGAGCGATCAATTTAGCATGAAAAGAATGGAGGACATGGGTGCAAAGTGTTGCGTCTCTGCACCATCAGTTGGTTAGTTTGTAAATGATTTAGGGATTTTCAGAAAGCCAATACATTGTGGAAATGGTTATCAATATTTGAGGAAAATGAAACTAAATGTAAAGAGAAAGCATAAATTCCAGGAAGGCTTTATTTGCTGATGATATTGAAAGACATGTTGAAAATACTTTATTGAGATGAAAGTGGAGATAAAAGGTCCCTGCATAAATCATGTATGATGAGCGGACATCAAATTTTGTGCCGGGTCTGGACGAGTTACAACTGCAGATGCTAGAAGAAGGTAAGTTAGTAATATGGGGGGCTCAAGCATTAATAGAAAGAAACAAACTGTAACGCAGTCAGCTCAGTTTGTGTATGCGGCTATTCTCAAAATAGGCCTGATTCAGAACCTGACCTTCTCAGTTGAACTCGGCGTGGTAGTAATGATAACTGTCTATATCTGTGTCCAGTGGTGCTCTTGGTACACAGATCTTGGTGGGGCCATACCAGAATTTTCCTTCACATGTGCCGATTTTTCAGCTAAGGTTAACTCGCCTAACTAATAATATCTGTCCCTCTTTTGTTAATGACTAGGGAGACGCACAAGCACATGCACATTTTTATGTCACAAAAATCAATCAAACAATGGGATGCTGGTGCCTGCTCTGTCTCGCTTGACACTATGATAATTTCTGACATCGTTATCATCTGATAACATAGAGCCATAGAAATGTAAACGTTAAGTAAACTGAAAGCTCCGTAACCACCCACTGCCCAGGGAAATCTCCAGGTTGTGAAGTACCTAAATTGAAATGGCGACATGAATTTGAAGTGAATTAAGGACAAGCCAGAAGAACATGGCAAAAACACGTTGAATGAGTTTGTCGTCGGGTAACAGAGCTGACAGCCATGGTGTTTGTAGGACAGTGCAAGCGAAGGCTAGTAAGAAATTCAAAAAAGAAAAAAAAAAGATTTTCTATATGCATAGCTGATCTTTCTGCACTGGGACTCTACACTTTTTAAACCATGGACATCATACTTCTGGTTTCTTGTTGACAAAACTGAAGGAGGATGTGCAAAGCTTCCTTTTTCAAATTTAGGACCATCAGGCAGTCCTCCTCAGCAGTGGGTGGGGATCAAGATGCTGCTCATCTCTATTCTGATCAGTGTGACATATTGTGAACGATGCATTCCTGATATTGATCTGATTTCTCTCTTTTCATTTTAATTATTGTAGGGAGTATAGATAAATGTATTCTTAAAACTGGTACTCTCTACGTATTAGAAAAGTATTATAAGCACATGAGAAGAGTAGACTCTATATTTTACGAAGCATTAAGATGTAAGAGTGGAGTGGAGTATCAGGAGTGATTTGTGACAGATGGGTATCAGCAAGAGTGAAAGGGAAGGTCTACAGGACTGTAGTGAGACCAGCTATGTTATATGGGTTGGAGACGGTGGCACTGACCAGAAAGCAGGAGACAGAGCTGGAGGTAGCAGAGTTAAAGATGCTAAGATTTGCACTGGGTGTGACGAGGATGGATAGGATTAGAAATGAGTACATTAGAGGGTCAGCTCAGGTTGGACGGTTGGGAGACAAAGTCAGAGAGGCGAGATTGCGTTGGTTTGGACATGTGCAGAGGAGAGGTGCTGAGTATATTGGGAGAAGGATGCTAAGGATAGAGCTGCCAGGCAAGAGAAAAAGAGGAAGGCCTAAGAGAAGGTTTATGGATGTGGTGAGAGAGAACATGCAGGTGATCGGTGTAACAGAACAAGATATAGAGGGCAGAAAGATATAGAAGAAGATGATCCGCTGTGGTGACCCTAACGGGAGCAGCCGAAAGAAGAAGAAGAAGAATTAAGATGTAAGAGTTAGGATTAAAAAGAAGTTTTGCCTACATATTCTTTTATTATTCTGTATGAGCTAGAACCCAACAATAGTTCATTAAGCCAAAGGTTAGACGTGCAGGAGAACTGGGGAAAGATGGGCCCCTCACTTAGAGAGGAAATGTGAACTCTTTGGCTGTAAATAATGGTAGCAAGTGTCGAGCGAGTGGGGAGTAAGGCTAGGCCTTGTCAAACAGAAATGATGGACAGAGAGGAGTTTGACCCACAGGCTAAGAAATATTAGTAGAATTGATTAGAGGAAAGATTAGAGCAGTGAAATGATAAGAGTCAAGATGAGGATGAATAATGTACGTATAGCAATAAATGTGATAAGAATTGTAATAAATGTAAGAGATGCCTATGGCTGTGCTCTCAAGTCATCTGAATCGAGTCTGTAGACGTGTCGTACAATAAAGCCCGATTCTTCTGTCTGTCCCGAGTCTCCGAGTGCCATCACTGGGGCTAAGGGTGCCTGTGCCCATCTGCTTCAGCAGATTCAAATGGTGCTGCACTTTTCATACGTCTTCATTGGCTTGTGCTGCACAACCCAGACTGAGAAAAGCTATCAAAGAAGAAAACCCAGGGATTATTGTGGGTGACTGGAGAAAGGCCAGGAGATGATCTTGAGAGGCAGAGAGTGAAGTCAAAGCCGTGCCAGGGTCAACACTAGGAATACAAAACATAGGTGATGTATAAAGTTCAAGGGGCAGACAAACAAAGGGACTAAACCAGAAGAACCTGTCACTAGGCCTACCTGTTTAAAAACAAACTACAGGAAAGATTTTCAAAGGCATTTTTACTAATAAATCAATCTGTGCCATCTTTATACCAGAAATATAATGTCTTGACGTCAGGTAGAGTGACTAATGCAGCAGTGGCGCCAAACAATCACATCATGCCAAATGTTAACTATACTCATGAAATACAGACTTAAACATGAGCTATGATATTCATGATTTCTGCAAAATGTTTGATTTTGGCAAAATAATATTTCTAACAAAAAAAAAAAACAACCTAAAGAGACGTCTCTAATGACAAGCTCTAAATGGAAGTGCAAACACACACACACACACACACACACACACACACACACACACACAAAAAGGACAGTTCACAACCTGATTCTGAGAATAAGGGGCTGTAGCCTTCCTAGTCCTTATAATTGTCTAGAAAGTTCAGGCTGCACGTGCGCACAAACACTCGAGGGGACACTGCAGGGCCAATAGCGCTAGCCACATCAACCGGAAAGAGGCTTGCAGCTCCCAGTACAAAGACAACTAGGATTTTTTTTAAAAAAAAAAGAAATTACCATATATACTTGTGGATAAGTCGGGACTTGATTTTACCGTATAATTTCTGGTATTTCATAATGTCAGTTGTGTATATCAAATGCGGAAAACTCATGCTATTGGTCCAAGAGATTATGACATGCTAACACCCACCTGAGAGAGTAACCATGGAGCACACTGGCTTTTTTATTTTCTATGTATTGTGCCTATGTGACCACACGGTAATACACAAACTCTTCCGAAGCGACTTTTGCACTGATTTGCGTTTTTTGTATCTCACACCCTCATGCACCTTTATCGTAATAGCATCCCTTATCTACAATGGAGCATTTGATCAGAAGAAAATATGTAAGTGTCGTATTTTTGAACGGGTGTATAAGTCGGGGTCTGATTTTATGATCAATTTTTCAGGTTTCGAGACCTGACTTACAGTTAGGTCCATAAATATTTGGAAAGAGACAACGTTTTTCTAATTTTGGTTCTGTACATTACCACAATGAATTTTAAATGAAACAACTCAGATGCAGTTGAAGTGCAGACTTTCAGCTTTAATTTAGTGGGGTGAACAAAACGATTGCATAAAAATGGGAGGCAACTAAAGCATTTTTTTAACACAATCCCTTCATTTCAGGGGCTCAAAAGTAATTGGACAAATGAAATAACTGTAAATAAAATGTTCGTTTCTAATACTTGGTTGAAAACCCTTTGCTGGCAATGACAGCCTGAAGTCTTGAACTCATGGACATCACCAGATGCTGGGTTTCCTCCTTTTTAATGCTCTGCCAGGCCTTTACTGCAGTGGCTTTCAGTTGCTGTTTGTTTGTGGGCCTTTCTGTCTGAAGTTTAGTCTTCAACAAGTGAAATGCATGCTCAATTGGGTTAAGATCAGGTGACTGACTTGGCCATTCAAGAATTTTCCACTTCTTTGCTTTAATAAACTCCTGGGTTGCTTTGGCTGTATGTTTTGGGTCATTGGCCATCTGTATCATGAAATGCCGCCCAATCAATTTGACTGCATTTAGCTGGATTTGAGCAGACAGTATGTCTCTGAACACCTCAGAATTCATTCGGCTGCTTCTGTCCTGTGTCACATCATCAGTAAACACTAGTGTCCCAGTGCCACTGGCAGTCATGCACGCCCAAGCCATCACACTGCCTCCACCGTGTTTTACAGATGCTTTGGATAATGAGCTGTTCCACGCCTTCTCCATACTTTTTTCTTGCCATCATTCTGGTAGAGGTTGATCTTGGTTTCATCTTTCCAAAGAATGTTTTTCCAGAATTGTGCTGGCTTTTTTAGATGTTCTTTAGCAAAGTCCAATCTAGCCTTTCTATTCTTGAGGCTTATGAGTGGCTTGCACCTTGCAGTGCACATTCTGTATTTACTTTCATGCAGTCTTCTCTTTATGGTAGACTTGGATATCGATACGCCTACCCCCTGGAGAGTGTTGTTCACTTCGTTGGCTGTTGTGAAGGGGTTTCTCTTCACCATGGAAATGATTCTACGATCATCCACCACTGTTGTCTTCCGTGGACGTCCAGGTCTTTTTGCATTGCTGAGTTCACCAGTGCTTGCTTTCTTTCTCAGGATGTACCAAACTGTAGATTTTGCCACTCGTAATATTGTAGCCATTTCTCAGATGGGTTTTTTCTGTTTTCGCAGCTTAAGGATGGCTTCTTTCACCTGCATGGAGAGCTCCTTTGACCGCATGTTGTCTGTTCACAGCAAAATCTTCCACATGTAAGCACCACACCTCAAGTCAACTCCAGGCCTTTTATCTGCTTAATTGATAATGACATAACGACAGACTTGCCCACACCTGCCCATGAAATAGCCTTTGAGTCAATTGTCCAATTACTTTTGAGCCCCTGAAATGAAGGGATTGTGTTAAAAAAATGCTTTAGTTGCCTCACATCTTTATGCAATCATTTTGTTCACCCCACTGAATTAAAGCTGAAAGTCTGCACTTCAACTGCATCTGAGTTGTTTCATTTAAAATTCATTGTGGTAATGTACAGAACCAAAATTAGAAAAAAGTTCTCTGTCCAAATATTTATGGACTTAACTGTATATGCAAGTATATACGGTACGCTGATCATACATGGAAAACTGTAAAAAAAAAAAAAAAAAAATTACTTAAGAAGACAAAACTGTAGGTTGTTATAAATATTTAATAATAAGTTAAAATTATTGAGGGAAGCTTATTACTTCCAGTATTTTGTGCCTCACTGGCCCTTAATGTAGAAACAGTACGGATTGCAGCAGAATGCACAACTAAAGAGCCCACCGGTGCAATGTGTTCACAATGAATCCTTGAGTGACTTCGGGTCTGCACCTTCACCCCGCTCCTGCTTTCATCCTTATTCAGTGTGACAAAAAATCAGGCTGCAGACAGAAATAGGTTTGGGGATGGCCACTCCGTATACTGAAAAATCAGCAAATGAAATGAAACACATCTTTACAGGAGCAGAGTTCACAACTGTACTGACTAACAGACTGAGACTGCTCTATAAATATGGTGGGTAGGAGGAAGAGGTAAAGTCAGGAGAGCCGAAACAGGGGAATTCTGGGTAGTGGAAGTGATGTCATCAAGATTGGCTGAAGTGACATCAACGGTGATGTCATTAAGAGTCTGGGTCTTCGGCAGGGCTGCAGAGGAATAAGAGGAGAGAGGATCAGGTGAGAGCACCAACTCCCGGTCTGGCTGACAAATAACACTATTGGAGTCTGTAACCTGTCCCCCATGCACACGTGTGTGACATCAGGTACTCCAAGTGTCTTTCCAATCCTAATACACGTAGATTATATTGAATGGACACTGGTTGTGTGATCTGTGATGTACTGGAAGCCAGTCCAGAGTTGGTGCTCACCTTGTGCATGAATCAGCCCTGATAGCTCTCGGTCCACTATCACCCCGGACTGCATTCAGCTTGTTTGATAACAGAAGGATGAGGAGTGGATAAACATCAGACTGAGTGTTTAGGTATGGTGGATCTCAGACTGCTTCATCTACTCATCTATCTTATGACTGGCCCACACAGCTCCGAGTTAAAGGAAGCCTGGCACCCATCTTGGTAGCACTGGGCACTAGGCCATTACAGGGCCACCAGACATGAAGTCACAAATGACCACAAAGCTCGTTTTACTGCATTTGGCTCTAATGCCTGTTTTCCTATCACATTTCTTTCTATGTATAAGCCTTCTTAGTATTTTGTTCTTTCTTTGCATAATTCATCACTTGTTTGGTGGGTTGCTAGGGTCGCCTAATGGCACTCACAGTGTGAATGTCGGGCAAGTCTTGATGGCATGAGTTGTTCACAGCAGCCAGTTTTTGCATGTGATGTACTGGATTCTTTACTTATTTTTGCATATGACATATTGGTTTATGTAAACTGCAGACTGTGATTTCTTTGAGGAAGGAACACGATGTAATGGACTTTGTGACAAAGTACTTGCTGTGGCAGTAACAAAAGGTTTAGTTTTGAGAGCTGCTTTTTTCTCACTGTGTGACGAGTTTATATTCAGATAAAACATACAACATTACGATTACTAAACAAAATTACAGACAAGTGACTAAAAATAGAGGCCTCCTTACAAAATCTTTTTAAATAAAAGACCAGTGATAAACTTAAGTGTTATATTCAAAGTTGTTACTTTAACAGCAGAGTATGCACATTCAAGACAAAATATTTAGAATTTACATGAATAACATGGGATTCTAGATAGTTAAATCATAACTCACATAAAGGGATGCTTCCCAGTGTTTTGCTGTGTTTCTGTCTTGGGCCCGAATGATGCCATGTTGGTTAGCATTGCTACCTCACAGATCCAGCACCATTTGTTTGAATTCTACGCCATGACAGTGCATTTGTAGCATTTGCATGTTTTCCCCGTGTTTGCTTGGCTTTTCCAGCCACATCTTCACTGCCAGGTTAATTGATTCCAAAATGGCCCTATTTGTGTGTGTATTGGTTTGGACATGTGCAGAGGAGAGATGCTGGGTAGATTGGGAGAAGGATGTTAATGATAGAGCTGCCAGGCACGAGGAAAAGAGGAAGGCCTAAGAGAAGGTTTATGGATGTGGTGAGAGAGGACATGCAGGTGATGGGTGTAACAGAACAAGATGTAGAGGGCAGAAAGATATGGAAGAAGATGATCTGCTGTGGTGACCCTAATGGGAACAGCCGAAAGAAAAAGAAGATGTGTATGTGCTTGTGTGTATGGACTGCAATGGTCTGCTGCCCACTCCAGCACGGTTTTATGCATTGTGCCTAGTGCTATCAAGACCCCCTGGTGACTCTCAACAGAAAATAGGTCTATGCTTGAACCTTTTCTAGTAAGTAAATATTTTGGTAAGTTTTGGAAAACATTTCCAGAACCAATGATAATAATTTTATGAAAATCATCTGCAACTGTCTGTAAATAAGTAATATGAAGAATAGAAATTGTATCATTTCTACAATTAAAACTCTTCTTCCTAGTAACATGAGAACAGACGGTCAACTCAAACTCTCAATCCCGTTTCTTTCAGCATATTGGGTTGTCTGAGGAGTCCACTGAACGTGAGGAGGGACACTGAAGAGGACACAGTAGGGGTCTGCACAGCACCATCTAGTGGATTGTGATGGAAGTGAATGGTGTTTGCTAGTGGGCAATCAGGGTCAATGCATGCTGTAGATGAAACAAGAAGCCTCAAGTGCAAAGTGGAAACAAAATTATTTTCAGGTTGGCTACGACTACCAAGTGATCTTAACCTGCACAATAGGCAATGGGGGAAAAAAAACAAAATGGCAGTACATAAGAAAAAGAGGCTCCTGAGCTTTGAATGAAGCTTCCCAAATATTTATTAAAATAAAAATTGCATATTATTAGAAATGGTATTCCTTCTGTGCGGTAGCTGCATATTCTCTCTGTGATAAAACTTTGGTTTTCAAACGGTCCCCTCTTTGGAACTTTCAACTAAACCCCAAAGAGAATAATCACTGATATATTTGTACTGATAAATGACTAATAAATTCAACTACATTTTTTTTATTAAACAGATCAGAATGAACAAATAATGAAGAAACAGAACAATAATAATTAAACAAAAAAATGTAGCTAATGTAACAATGGAGAATAATAAAACAGAAAGATACAGGAAGTTTTGTGCACCGCACTCTACATATTTCAAGGACAAAACAGGACCACCACAAACAGGGGGCTTTGACAAACCAATCTGAAAATCTATAACCAAAGCTACAAAACTTCAAACAAAGGCAAGTAAACCACAAACGTTAAACTTCAGATGAGAGTTGCTGCACAGAATACAATCATTGAGTGGGGGTCTCAGCAAAGACCTGAGGTTTTTTCAGCCCTTGTTAGGTAGGGCAGCAAGTGGGGGGCACACATGTAATTAAAACTGATAACTAAGAAGTGAGCAGAACTGCAGGTGAGGGCTGTTGGAACTGATAGGCACCAGGAGATGAACACCTAAAAACAAAAGAACTTGCGAGGATCAAAACAGGGAGACAAACAAACACACAAACAAAGGCCAATAGGTGATCAAAAAAGCGAAGGTCTAGAATCTGAGCAAATACACGGAAATGACCAAGCAACAAAAGAAAATGCATCCACAAACATACGGGAACCACTGGCTTAAATAACGTCCCGTTGATGACATCATGTGATGCAATTTCTAAGGTCATATGGTCTGGGAGATGGCCGGCTGTTTATCCCGGACAGCACCCCTAGGCCGCTAGATGGAGCCCTCCCTGTGGCATGGGAGTGCCCCAAAGACCAGCAGGGAATTATGGACAATGGAGTTTTTATTCCCAACCCTGCTGGACACCGTGGGGCCCACCAGAGGACGCTGCAGGGAGGCTCAAGGACTTATGCATGCCCTATAACCCGGAAATTCGTCATCATCATATGACCAGAAGGGACGACATGTGTCCGGGTTGAAGAAAAGGACTTTTAATCTGACCCAGAAGTGATAAGGACTCATGGACTGCTGGGCTGGAGCCACTTAGTCCGAGAGTATAAATGGACTATGGGAAAGCCCAGACGCTGAGCTGGGAGGAAGGGTGGCAACACGTCTGGGAGAGGAGGATTGGTTTGATTATTGATTATTGGAGAAAGTATAGTATTGTATGTGTAGTGAGGAGTGTAGAGTGCTTGGGGCACATTATTATTGTAAAATAAATAATTATAGTTTTACCTGGTGTTTGGAGTGGTACCTGAGGGTTCAAGGGAGCACTAATACGCTCTACTGCTACAATGGTCACAATGTCATGATGACAGATACATAAAATGGTGGCGCCCAACAAAGAAACAATTACAAAACAGGATGGTAAAATAAAAATGGAAGTCAAAATGAATTCTATAAGACTAAAACCTCAGACAAATGTAACAGGTCGCCAAAAAAAATGTATTATGCTCTTTGAAGAACTGAGAATGGGCAGCAATTCATGACAAAACCCTAAAAAACAGAAAAAAAAGAAAGAACCTGGGGAGAAGTTCCATTCAAACGAAGACACGTGTGGACAGCAAACCTTCACAAGTCCATAGTGATCTGGCAGGCCAGCTTCTGCCCGGACAGTACAATAGTATCTGTCAAGGGAAATTCCCAAACAGGGTCACTAGGGTACCACCTGGTAAAGGCTGCTTCACCACTGCAGTCAGGCTGAAGAGATGCTACCTTATCCAAAGGTAACAAAAGAAGAACACGTAACCGAGAAATCGGAATCATTCACATGACTGGAATAGCAGCAAAGTCCTAAAGTTACTAGAAGATAATCTAGTTGAAGATGTAGATTTTGCAGGGGAAATTTGGGGATTGGTGGCAGGATTGGCAATCTAGCCACCGTAAAAAAACCTTCCAGTGTGGTGCTGAGATGTCACCCGCTGCACTTGGGTCCCAATCCAGGTGGTTAGACGTGTGGTGGGTACAGCAGTGCGCTATCAGCACCTGCTCCCAACCTCCCTCTCTCTCTCTTTACAGATTAAGACTGGCATCTGGGACCTGTACCTGGATATAAACTGTTAGACGAGCTCAGGATAGTCGAGGTTCATCCATCTTAAACCATTACTGCAATTATGTCAGGCCTGGGCACAAAGCTGGAAAGACCCCAGCTTGCAATGCCAGGTCATCACCAAACACACTCCCATTCCCCTAATGCTTAGAATCTGATGTGATGTAAAGAACAGAAGTCTTAGATTCCAACATTAATGTAAGTGAGATGAATCACATCGGAGTCGGGTTAGGGTTAGGGTTAGGGTTAGTGCTCAACTGCACTGCTGCTTACTGACTTGGAGGCCCTGGATTCATTGACAGCCTTTTGCATGACTTTTGTTTATTTCTCTTTTTATGGTTATTTCTGTTGCGTTTGAATGATTAATTTTTGACATCATATAATTTTGGTTAATATTGTTATGTTTATGCTCTACTTAGTATTTCTATTGTACATTTCTGCTGTTTGCCTATGTGCTCTGTGTGTTTGCCCAAAGAGGTAGGTCCACCATGACATTCTAGTCCAGCAGATGTTCATTGAGGTTTGAAGGTTGTTTATATTGTAGCAGATAGAGGCTTTGTCCACCTCTTGAACCATCAGGTACCACTCTGAACACCAGGTAAAAGTATCAATAGTATTTATTTTACTATTAAATCGTGCACAAAGCACTCTCCACACCACACTCATAAACACAATAATTCTCTCTCTCACTAACCAATCCTCCTCGCCCAGACACTTTGCCACCATACCTAACCAGCTCAGCTCAGTGTCTGGGCTTTCCCATAGTCCTTTTATATCCCCTGACCCGGAGGTGGTTCCTGGCAAAACCCACAAGTCCATTTCCTTCCGGGTCAGGGTAAACAGTCCTCTTCTTCACCCCGGGAGCACGTCGTTTCTTCCGGTCACGTGATGCTGACGCACTCCTGGGTTATAGGGCACACAAGAGCCCACTAGCCCCCCTACAGCGACTCCCGGTGGTCCCCAAGGTATCCAGCAGGGCTGTGTATAGAAACTACAAAGTCCATGAGGCCCTGCTGGAACTCGGGGCACCATCATGCTGTCCGGAGGGCTCTTCCTAGCGGCCTGGAGGTGGCGACCGGAGTCTGTAGCCGGTCGTCCATCACAATACTAAATATTGTCTTGGATTTCCTGGTTCTTGGTCAGTTTTGCTTTGTGTTTTTCATTACTGTACTCTCGATTACATTTTGGACTTGTTAGCATTGGATTGCAAATATTTAGTCTGTTTTTTTTTTTTTTTAAACCTTTCTCCTGTGTCTTGCCGTTTTTGTGCTCATCTTTGTTTATATAATTAATTCTTTATTTTTAAAAATACTTTGTTTTTATTTTGTCCATTTAAGTCAAAGGTTTCTGTGCAATTAAAGTATTTGAGTCCCACTTGAGCCTGTGCAGGCCTTGAACCTGCCCTTTGGAGTCTGGAGTGAGGCCTCTTCCTGAGACCGACCAGTCAGATCCTGGTCAGCTTTTTGCATTTTTAGGGGCCTGTTTACCATTTCTGACTTTTTTGCAGTGCACAATCGGAGAGGGGCAAGGGGGCACAAGAAGAACATGCAGACTCTACATAGATATTAACCATACTGCAGCCTAGGTGGGCCCATTTTAACAAGAATTACAGACTGATTGAATAATTTGTAATCGATTAATTGTAAAATGTAATAAAATCAGCTTTTATAAAAGGATCTGTGAAAAAAAAAAGTAAACTGAAAAATGAATCCAGAAATCAGCCTCGCAAAACAGGCATTAAGTAAGATTAATCCAAAGTGTACATTTCTAAATAAAAAGAGGCATTGCAAACTCGGTCTTTTTCTTCCATCTGAATCCAGCTCCTTCAGCTTGACCACATGCACTGTAATGTCATAATATCCACAAATCAATATTTACTGTCCTCTTTGCCTTTGGCGGCTACAAAACAAGCAGTGAGACAATTGCACTGCTATTAAATTAATAATAAAAATCACAACCCAAATTATTATCCTCAACCAAACATTTTCTGATTTCCTTCGTCAATAACTGGGGGAATATAAAAAAAAAAAAAAAAAGAACCACAGAGTGTGTTTTTTTTAGCGTTCATATCTCTAAAATGTTGTTAATGGCACTGTGGTTGATGGCCTGCATTAGCTTATTGAAAGATGAAGGGTTTGCTTCATGTGCTAAAATATTTTATGATTGTTTCAAGTTACTTAGTAGAAAGTCATAGCAATCCTAATGAGTGAGTGCTGTATAATTAGACGATAAATGGGTAATGTTAAGGTGCACTTTAGCACAGGATTTATCAAGCATTTAATTGCAATGAATATCACTCGACATACGTAGCAGTGTTTACCGTAGCATAACCATTAACAAAAGGATATCATTTGCTTGTACATTAAATAATCTTACTGCCTCAATAATTCAGGATTGCAGAACTCATAAATATTCCATGTATAGTGGATGTCAAATTCTACACATCCTTATTGAAATGTCAGCTCTTATTGATGTAAAGGCTGAAATCAAGATGGATCACGTAAGACCTCTTTTCAGTTTTAATAAGATCTTGTAACCAGAAACATGGAAGAAGAAAACATACTAGATTACGTTACGGTCAATTAATTAAAAATTATGACAACGTTCCAGGCCTGGCTTTCATACGTGCACATCCTGTATAATGGAAGGAAGGCGTGTTCAGCTTTAACCAATCACATTCCAGATCCTACCCAGAGGTAATTGGCCTCAGCTGACACCAATAAGAAGTGATCCTGCTGGGCCCAAAATGAAAGCATCTGTCCGTACAGGACATCCCTGAAGCGGTGCAGAGGTAACCACTGAGCTAACAAAAATCATACTGCGTCTGACTTCTGACAACTACAGATCAGGAGAAGGGGGTACAAGAATTTCAAATACAAGCGATGAGGACCATCCTGACTACTAGGGACAATGCAAAGACTAAGGTGGCTCTGAAAATCTCTGGAAAAGTTGTGCAATGTGACAGGACATTTGAACAACTGCAAAAATTTGTGACTAACCTCTCTTGCTCTGTAAAGCTATTTTGTGTTTCCTCCATACGCCTGAACTTTGGGGTTGGCTGGCAAGATGGAAACCATTTCTACCAAAAATGAACTACTGAGCCTGTTTAAACTTTACTAAGATGCATTTATGTTTCCAAAACCACAAAGAAGAGTTTTTACTATCTAATAAGACCAAAGTAAAACTTCTCATCTCATCTCATCCTTAAACCTGCTTAATTGAACTCTGAGCCCCAGGGGCCTGGAGCTTAAACAGCCATCCATCACAGTTCATACTAACACACACTTATCAACTTTAAAATGGCCATTTAATGTGACAAATGGGATACGGGGCTGGGGGGAGGGTTATTGGGTCAGCGGAGGAGTGGGACCAAAGCAAACATAACAACATGCAGCAAGTGACTTTGCTTTCATTCTAAATGACGTAGCAGCACAGCTCATTGCCCCACTAACATTGTACCTACTGTCAGGACACCAGCATCAAGCTATGTGGTTCCTGTTCTTCACGGGCTTTAGTCAGAACAAAAGAGAAAAATGTTGTCATAAAGCTAAGATTTAAGCAGAGCTGCACCTTCCTATATGACAATTAGCCAAGCAGTGGCTTTAAAAAAGAAACTCAACACCCCAAACAGTCTGTGTTGGCCCACTCACAGCCTGCACCTCAGTCCAACATAGAAGGCTATGCACAGGACATCCCTTAACCTGACTGAGCCACAATGCTACTCTTCTGCAGAGAAAAGAGGGGCATCATTTTTAGAAACTTTCTGTAGATTTGAGTGTAACAATATGTGCACACCAAAAAAAAAAAAACAGAAAAATGTGTGTACAGCAAAAAAAAAAAATCAGATTAATAAAATCTGGCATATGCACATTTCTATGCAATGTACCAGTTGTAAATCACAATCACGTTATAAATATGCATCTCGAACACCACCCTGAAACATACTAATCAACCTCATACATATGCAATCACAATGCTGCAGAACTACACTGGCTGGTAAAGCAGCCTCTCCCCTCCAGACACGTCAAGACCCCGTCAGCTGCAATCAAGTGTCTTGCTGTGGTCCGCAAACTGAGAGGACAAGATCACGTGTGGCATTGTACAACATTAGAACAATCTAGACGAGAACAGGCCATTCAGCCCAACAAAGCTTGCCAGTCCTCTTCACTTAATTCTTCTAAAAAACATTAAGTCTGGTTTTTAAAGTCCCTAAAGTCCTACTGTCTACCACACTACTTGGTAGCTTATTCCAAGTGCCTATCATTCTTTGTGTGAAGAAAAACTTCCTAATGTTTGTGCGAAATTTACCTTCAACAGGTGTCCAACTGTGTCCCCGTGTTCTTGATGAACTCATTTTAAAATAACAGTCTCGATCCATTGTACCGATTCCCTTCATAATTTTAAACACTGTCACGCACACGCGTCTAGGGGGCTGCGGAGAGACCCGATGAGCAACGTACAACAGTCTGCCAGGGGATGGAGACGGGGCACTAACCTTTCTTTTCTTATTCCCGCAGAAAGCCAGACGCAGCGCTGCCTTAAACGCTCTCAAGATGCAGTGTAATCCACCCGTAACCACTTCCGCATTTCCAACCTTTCCTCTGACCTGACCTGATGACATCACCTACCCATAAAACACCTCGGTTCCTCCCAGCATTCCAGTCACCAGTTTCTGGTCCCACCTTATTTAAGTTTCCCTCTGCGAAGGGATGATGTTCTTGGTTGGACGCATGTTTGCGAGAATAATTAATTTGATTTATAGTTTTGACAGTATACGGGGCCGGAAACCCCAACCCTTTATGCATGTCTTGACTTTTATTTACACTGGCGTAGTCGGCAGGATACAGAAGTCCGGAGAATGAGCGAAGGACAGGACCTTAATAGTGTGCTGACCATCCTGGCGAACCAGCTGCATGCCCTGCAGCAGAAGCAAGCCACCACCGAGCAGGAGCTGGCGGATACCCAGTCTCGACTCACAGCAGCCGAAGCAGCTAGACCGGAACCCACACGGCGGCTCCTGCTCCTCCTCCTCCTCCTATTGTGCCTCTGACTGATGCCGATGACATCGAGGCATAGCTTTCTACGTTCAAGAGGACTGCCTCTCGTAATCAGTGGCCTCGCGCGGAGTGGGCGTCCATACTGGCGCCGTACCTGAAGGGGATCGCGCAGAAGGCTTATCATGACCTACTCATTGAGGAAGCCGCCCAGTATGACCTCCTAAAGGCTGAAATACTAAACCGATATGGCATTACATCGGACCAGCAGGCGAGTGAGTGGAGGCAGTGGAGGTATGACCCCGATCGCCCAGGCTGAGCCCAGGGCTTAGAGTTTTGGAGCAAAATGGGACGCTGGCTACAGCCAGACATCAATCAAGCCCGACACATAGTCGAGCAAGTAGCCTGTGAGGGCTTTATTAATGGCATGCCAGATTATCTCGCCCAGCAGGTCCGGCGGCACCCGTTTAGTGACAAGAAAGAACCGAGGCGGGGCAGTTGAGAGGTCTGCTCATGGTGCCCGACAGGGACGCGTTGCCACCCCTGAGCCCTTCCGTCGCAATGCGGAGCCTCCAGGTAAGCTAAAAGAGAAACCCCCGGCTTTGCCCCGCTGTTTCAAGTGTGGCGAAGTCGGGCATACCCTGCCTGCCTGTCCTCAAAATGTGGAGCCAATGGATTGCACCTGGGTTAAGGGAGAAAGGTACTGTGCTCTATCTAATCCCTTGGCTGTTCCAAACACGGGAGTGGTGTTAGTTAATGGACACTCGGTGGTGGCACTGTTCGATTCCGGGAGTAACATTACCATTGTTGCTCGCCGTTTTGTCTTACCGTGACAGTGGGTATCCCGGTGGGTGAAAGTTACGTGTGTACATGGTAAGACCAAGTCATACAGGTCCGCTAACTGTTTTATTACCTGGAAGGGCAAACCGAGACAGCTCCGAGTTGCCATGCTTCCCGATCCCCCCTTTCCAGTTATATTAGGACAAGACTGGTCTGAAAGCAATTGCGGTAAGAATGTCGCTACTCCCACCGCCGGATTGGGTCTTATTATGGACGGGCAGGCTGCCGTCCCCGCGGCCCTCACGCTGTGCACTGCGGCAACTACTGATGACGTAAGCTCTGAGGGGGGAGATATTTTGGTGACGGACCCTGGCCCGGAAGTTCAGGCACAGCCGGTCAGCGTCAGCCCCCTGGATCCGTTGTGCTGGGTGAGTAGTCAGTTTAAAACCACCCCAGCCTCGTTCAAACGAGAGCAGTGGAATGATGACTCTCTAAAGTTTGCCCAAAATGTTATTGTGTCAGTTGACGGCAACACGCCGCTTGTTCCCATACCTCCGGGACCCTACTTTGTTTTAGAAAACGATCTGTTGTATCGTGTGGCGGATCATGAAGGCGAGATACGGAAGTTGTTGCTAGTGCCACGAACCTACCCGCGGGAGGTTTGTGAACTGGCACATGCCCACCTCCTTGGCGGCCACCTCGGCGCTGACAAAACACTGGAGAGGATTAAGCTCCAGTTTTATTGGCCCGGAATTAATGCGGCGGTCCATCGTTTCTGTCAATCCTGCCCAGATTGTCAGCTACGGCAGATTCCCTGAAGGGGCCGTGCTCCTCTCATTCCGATTCCTCTTATTGACATCCCGTTTGAAAGGATCGGAGTCAATCTTGTTGGGCCCCTGCTGCCTTCCACCCGTGGCTTTAAATACATATTAGTCATGGTAGATTACGCCACCCGGTACCCAGAGGCGGTTCCATTGCGCTCTGCCAATACGAAAAATATCACACGGGAATTGGTAGCCCTTTTTTCCCCGAGTAGGTATACCTAAAGAAGTCCTCACGGACCAAGGTACACCGTTTACTTCGGATACGTTCAGGGAGGTTGCCAAATTACTCCGTATTAAGCATCTAAAAACGTCTGTGTATCACCCTCAGATGGATGGGTTAGTGGAATGATTTAACCAAACCCTGAAACAGATGCTCCGCAAGGTAGTCGACGCGGATGGTAGGAACTGGGATCAACTTTTACCGCTGGTCCTGTTTGCTTACCGGGAGGTGCCACAAGCCTCTAACAGGGTTTTCCCCTTTTGAGTTATTATATGGCCGCCAACCCCGGGGAATACTGGATTTACTTAAAGAAGGTTGGGAAGGAGAGGCACTTCCCTCCCCCAATATTTTGGAATACGATGTGCAACTGCGCGAAAGTTTAGAGAAGGTTCGGCCTCTGTTAAAAGAAAACGTGTCAAAAGCTCAAGCGGCGCAGGCGCGCCAGTATAACCGAAACACCACCCTCCGGGAATTCCAGCCGGGGGATCGTGTAATGGTGCTCGTGCCCACTTCCCACTCTAAATTGTTGACTCATTGGCTGGGCCCTTACGAGGTGAAAGAGAGAAAAGGGCTCGTCGACTATCTGGTGAAACAACCAAATCGTCGACCGAGCGAGAGGGTATACCATATCAACTTGCTGAAACCCCGGAGAGACAGGGAAGATAATTCCCCCCCAGGGAATGCCCTCTCCCTTTTCTCACAAAAGGTAGACCTTAACCTCGGACCCGATTTGACCGCCTCCCAAAGACAGGAGCTGGAATCAGTCATCCTGTCCATTCCGGAAGTAGTCAGTGAGACACCAGGACGCACCTCGCTGATTGAGCATGATATCGTGACTGACCCCGGGAAGGTAGTGCGGGAACGCTCCTATAGACTCCCGGAAGCAAAACGAGCTGAGGTGGAGCTGGAGATACAAAAGATGCTTGCATTGGATGTAATTGAGGAAAGTCACAGCCCTTGGTCCAGTTCCATCGTCCTTGTTTCTAAGCCCGACGGCTCATGGAGGTTCTGCAATGACTTTAGACGTCTAAACCAGATCTCCAAGTTTGATGCCTATCCCATGCCTTGGGTAGATGAGCTTATCGAGCGCCTGGGTACGGCTCAATATCTGACTACCCTTGACATGACGAAAGGGTATTGGCAAATTCCCTTAACGGCATCCGCCAAGGAAAAGACAGCCTTCAGTACCCCTAGTGGGCATTGGCAGTATAAGGTTCTCCCCTTTGGGCTGCATGGAGCGCCAGCGACTTTCCAACGTCTGGTAGACATACTGCTAAGAGTCGAACAGCCCTATTGTGCTGCCTACCTGGATGACGTGGTCATCTATTCTAGCACCTGGGAGGAACATATCCTGCAGGTTTATGCCATTCTCTTAACGCTAGCGAAAGCTGGCCTCCGCATTAATCCGCGCAAGTGTTACTTCGGATTAACTGAGGCCAAATATTTAGGCTACCTAGTGGGCGGAGGTCTGGTAAAACCACAATGCTCCAAAATTAAGACCATCCTAGAATGGCCCTGTCCGACTATCAAGAAGCAGGTGCAAACTTTCCTGGGGTTAGCGAGTTACTACGGCCGGTTTGTACCTCGTTTCTCCGAAAGGGCCGCACCCTTAATTAATTTGACAAAGAAGAGGGCCCCTTTGCATGTGGTATGGGATCACCTAACTGAACAAACATTTAGTGACCTAAAGTTGGCCCTAACCACGGCACCAGTATTGAGAACCCCTGACTTTTCTCTCCCTTTTGTCCTCCAGACCGATGCTTCGGACACAGGTCTTGGCGCCGTGCTGAGCCAAAGCATCGACGGTGTCGAGCACCCTGTAATTTACCTGAGCCGGAAACTGTTGGACCGGGAGACGAGATATGCTGCGGTGGAGCGGGAAGCCCTGGCCATCAAGTAGGCGGTAACTCACCTGAGGTACTACCTGTTGGGTCGGGAGTTCACCCTGGTGACGGACCATGCCGCCCTCCAGTGGATGGCTGTCCACAAGGAAACGAACCCTCGGGTCACCAGGTGGTTTTTGGACCTTCAGCCGTACAAGTTTACCGTCACTTATCGTCGAGGTAACCTGCAGGCCACTGCTGATGCTCTCTCCCAGGTCCACGACCTCTCGGTTCGGGTCGCCCGACCCGATGGGTCTGGGCTGAAGGGGGGGTCATGTCACGCACACGCGTCTAGGGGGCCGCGGAAAGACCCGATGAGCAGCGTACAACAGTCTGCCAGGGGATGGAGACGGGGCACTAACCTTTCTTTTCTTATTCCCGCAGAAAGCCAAACGCAGCGCCGCCTTAAACGCTCTCAAGATGCAGTGTAATCCACCCGTAACCACTTCCGCATTTCCAACCCTTCCTCTGACCTGACCTGATGACATCACCTACCCATAAAACACCTCGGTTCCTCCCAGCATTCCAGTCACCAGTTTCCGGTCCCACCTTATTTAAGTTCCCCTCTGCGAAGGGATGATGTTCTTGGTTGGATGCATGTTTGCGAGAATAATTAATTTGATTTATAGCTTTGACAGTATACGAGGCCGGAAACCCCAACCCTTTATGCGTGTCTTGACTTTTATTTACAACACTTTAAGCAAAAGAAGATTAAGAGGTGACATGATTGAACTGTAAAGGCTCAGCTCCTTTAATCTTTCCTTATAATTCAACCCCTGTAGCCCTGGAATCAGCCTAGTCGCTCTTCTCTGGACCTTTTCTGGTGCTGTTATGTCCTTTTTGTAGCCTGAAGACCAAAACTGCACACAGTACTCAAAATGAGGCCTCACCAGTGCATTATAAAGGTTGAGCAGAACCTCCTTGGACTTGTACTCCACACATCGTGCTATATAACCTCACATTCTGTTAGCCTTCTTGATGGCTTCTGAACACTGACTGGAACTTGTTGAGTCCTCTCTGACTCCTAAATCCTTCTCATAAGGTGTACTCTCGATTTTCAGACCGTCCATTGTGTATTCAAACCTAACATTTTTTACTTTAATTTGTGTAATACTTTACATTTACTGACATTAAATTTCATCTGCCGGAAATCTGCCCAAGCCTGTATGCTATCCAAGTCCTTCTGTAATGATATAACGGATTCCAAATTATCTGCTAATCCACCTATCTTGGTATCATCTGCAAACTTAACCAGCTTGTTACTTATATTCCTATCTAAATCATTTATATATATTAAGAAATAGCAGCTGCCCTAGCACTGACCCCTGTGGAACACCACTCTTAACATCGGTCAGTTCTGATGAGGTTCCTCGCACCATCACCCTCTGCTTCCTGTGTCTCAGCCAATTCTTCACCCATCTAAAAACATCACCCTGAACTCCCACTTCATTTAATTTGATGCCCAACCTCTCATGTGGCACCTTATTAAATGCTTTCTGAAAGTCCAGATAAATAATATCATATACTCCACTTTGATCATATCCTTTTGTTGCCTCCTCATAGAATTCCAGCATGTTAGTAAAACACGACCTCCCTCTTCTGAACCCATGCTGACTATTCAGTAAAACGTCTTCTGTTCTTGCCATGTGTTGCTCAGTCTTAATCTTAATTATTTCTTCCATTAATTTTCCTGCGATGCACATAAAGCTTACTGGCCAATAGTTGCTTGGATCTACCTAATCACCCTTTTATATATCTGGATAATATTTGTCATTTTCCATGCCTTCAGAATTTAACCACTGTGCAGTAACTTCCTTAAAATACGCATCAAGGGTTTATATATGTACTTGCTGATCTCCTTAAGAACTTGAATAAACATGATCTGGTCCTGGTGATCTGTTTGATTTCAGCCTATTTAATTTGAGCAGCACTTCTCCATCCACATTTTCTAAATTTCTCAGTACCTCCTTAGAAGTCCCTTCTACTACTAGGAGGTTATCCACTTCCTCACATGTGAAGACCTAAGGAAAATGCCAGTTTACAGCATCTGCTATTTCACTGTCTGTATTTTTTAATTCCCTTTTACTATTCCTGATGCACTTCACCTCCTTGTTGACTGCTCTTTTACTACTGAAATACTGAAAGAACCTCTTTGATCCGTCTTTTGTCTTATCTGCCATACTTCTCTCTAACTGCCTTTTAGCCTCCCTAATATCCTTTTTAATGGATGCCCTCATACTCTCACCCTGTAATTCATATTGGAATTATTAATCTTATAAACTTTATATGGCTGTTTTTTCCTTTGCAGCTTCCTTTTTAACTCTTTATTATCCTTTTTTTAAATTTCCTAATTCCACATTTAGGTACGTACCTCTTCTGCATTACATGTAAAACATTTTTAAATCTGTTCCACTGCTCTTTGACTGTCTCCACACTTAAAAGCTTATCCCATTCTATCCTTCCTAGACTTTGTTCCATCTACTCAAAATTTGCCCTACCAAAAAGATAACTGTTTATTTATAGCGCCTCTTCTGTGTGTTCAGGGTGGTCTGGCAAAGCTGTAAGGCACCATCATCTGAGTGGGCAGCTACTATCTCCTGGCACATGTAATGACATGGTTGTCATTACAATGAACAGTACAGGCCATATGAAACACTGAGGGCTCAGCCAAAGCATCCACCATATACAGCACCATCACATCTGTTAAGCTACTTTTCCTCAAAAAAAATATAAAATGAATCACAGGTTGACCCAGGGCATCAAGACATGATGTTAGCCAGTCACATCTTGGATGACCTGTGCAATAACAGAATGTAACTGCTTATGGTTAACAAAAGCAGCTTTATTCTCATTAGGAGCCCTTATTGCAATATGAGTGCGACAAAGTGCCCCGATTATGTTAGAAGTACCAGACTCTGCTCTAAATTGCCTTTTAATATTGGCAAAAACATATTTTTTTCTTATGTATGTGCACCCACACCATACGAAACCTGGATGTAGTGCCTCGCCTTACGGTTAATGGCTTTCAGCACAGCAGGCATGATGGAGTGCAGCTTGGTTGATATATAGTATTCCTGACCTGTCCACCAGTTCCCTGAGAAGTGACAACAGGTAACGGATATAAACTGATGAAAAACAAAAACAAAAGTTTTTCATTGCACGAGGGAACTAAAATAGTGTGTGCATCATTAATATATTTGTCACATCAACACACATTATAATCACTACTCTGCGATGTGAGCTATCATGTGCAGGAGTCATCATTTGTTTGCTCGATCGAGGATGTTGTCATTTATTTGTCAGTTTCTCCCAAATGTTGTACTTGCATGGATCAGAGGTGATGTAAATATACACGCAGGGCCGGTGCCACCATTACAGCACATTCACCTGTGGTGCATATCATAAGGTGGGGGGGACCCAGCCATACAAATTAGCTACTAAGCAGGCAGTTGGTGCGCTAATAAGCTTGGCAAAATAACCTAGCACCGGCACCGTGCGTCAAGTTTTCTTTTATAAATCCCGATGTTTGTGTGAGATGTTGCATGCACACATTAGCCTCTTGTTATGTGTACTCAAGCTTTATAAATGAGGCCCCAGATGTGGAAAGAAGCTTCAATCAAATTAGCAGAAGTAGTGAAGTCGGCATATCAATTGTAGCAAAAGTCTTACCAGCATGCAACGTGTCAGCACTATCTCAATGTCATGATATGAAGAATGCATTAAAATACATAACTTCATCTTATTTAACAGGAAACACAAATCTGCTTACCTGACGTCTTTCCTGCTCCCATACCACTTGTTCAGTGACACTACCGGTTTCTGAAATCTTGTGGAAAGAAAAGTTTGCACAGACAACAAGATTTTGCAAAACATAACAACTGAAATAATTAAGACCTAACGTCCCACTTAACCTACTTACATAGTATTTGCAAGTCATTTGCAATCCCTTTTGCCTTTTACTTTTGTTTTGCTACTTGTTTTTTCCTTTTATTCTTTATTAAATTTTTCATTTATAAAACTTTTGTTTTGTGTTGTCCCATCAAGCCAAACATTTGATGAAATTTCTCCCTTGAAATGCACTCTGTTAGTTTTTGGGAAATTTAAGGTTTTTTTTTTTTTTTTTTTACTATAAAAACCAGGGCTCCATTTTAGGCCTGTGCAGGCCGAAGCGTGTCTATGGAAGTTGGGGGGGCTGCCTTCCTTGGGGAAGACCAACTGTACGTAGGCTACTGAAGGTCCTGGCCTGCTTTGTGGCAGTTTTTGGAAACCTAGCACCCCATTTGCTATGACTGTGTGCTCTGTCCTCCTATATACCATGCTGGGCCGCTTACCCACCATACACCTCAAACAAGATGCTGCATTCAAAGGCAAAAGGTGCATCTGTGAACTATTAATTGGACCAATGGTACATATTGTGAAACCATGGGACTGAAAATTAGTTTTAAGTATTTTTTCCTAAAAATTACACTCTCATTTCTTACTTAAATATTGCTGGGTACAAAATCTTCTTAATGATGAAAAATGATTTGAGACTGTAAATTGACTAAAGATGATACACAATTAAATTGTTCAGAACTCAAATTAAAAAGTCAACTGTCTTTAATACTAAGCAATGACATTTTGCACTCAAAATTGCATTTCATTACTTAACTGTCATTTTTAAATGCAAATCCAGTCTTGAGTACAGAAAGTAATTTAAAATCTGTAGGTAGGTCACCAAACATCTCATCATGTACTTTGTGTCCTTCAAAAACAGCAGGACAAGACAGAATGGCCGCCCTTAAACAATCAAGCAAATACATCGTCTTTAAGACAGTCAGACTGACTCCACAAAGGAGCTCCACCAGTTAAGAAATGGACAGTGGGTCAATTGGACCACCTCCAACAAAAGAAATTATCCACATTTTAAAAATAATATTAAGGCATTGTTAGAGGCAGCACTACCAGCAGAGTAATATTATTGTTATTATGTGTTATTTAGGTCAGCAGGTAATCAATCCTGTTAAAGGACTAGTTTATTACTTATTTTAATGAGAAGTCAGGCACCTTTTATTGGGTAATTAAAAAGATTACAATACGTAAGTGTTTAAGGCAACTCTGGCCTCTTCTTCAGGCAGGATGAATTTCCTTGAAAGCTTGCATATTGTAATGTTTTTAGTTAGCCAATAAAAGGTGACATTTTGCTTGACTTCTCAGTACTTTCACAATGGCTAACATGGTACAACACCCTAGTACTTGTTTTAGTAAGTCACATTTCACTTTAACATAAACTAGTGGTACTGTCTGCCCACTAGTGACACTTTGATTAGAAAATGAAGTCCAAACACCCCCCCCCCCCCCCCCCCCACTCCACTCCCATATTCTACAATGCTCTGCCAGTTACAGCTCACAGAAAACTGATGCTTCTTATCCCAGCAGTCCTGGATGTCCATTCACAGCTAGCCATTTTACAGTAATCAGTTAACCTACCATTCACATAATGAGGAGGAAACCCCAGTTAAAACAAAGAGAACATGCAAACTCCACACTGGTCACACCTAAACCCAGCTTGGGAGCTGTGAGGTGGCCACCCAACAGGCAAAGAGGGGCAGAAAATCTCAGAAAAGGAGTTTACTAATGAAACTTACAAAAAAAAGAGACCCAGAAGTCCAATAATTCAGTGCAATTATTAAAGAAATTCAAAGGAATGGTTAGCCATGAAAAACAAAGAAAGGCAGTCAATGCCATCTTCTACCTTAAAGAACTTTCCATGTTGTAACCATCATATTGAAATATTAAAGAATACATGAAATGTCTCTTTAGTCCTACACCCTTGAAAATGCCATGTTTTTTTTTCAGGTTCCCAAAAGAACCATCCACATGAAGGTGTCAGAAGGAACCTGCATTTATTTAGATCCACAATAGGTCCTGTAAATAGTCATGAGCAGATGATGACAGATGTGTGGGTTCATGATGGTAAAAGGACTGCTGCTGTATACAGTAACACACACCAAGTTCAGGTTGTCCTGCTCTATTAGTATCCTGCTAAACAGCTTACTGTACCTTAAAGATTTCTGTTTGGTTCAAATTTTAGGAACCTTTTCAAAACCCAGAGAACTCATCTCGTATGCAAGGAACCCTTCAAAATAAAATGCTTCTTTGTCAGACAAGGTCTACAAGGAGCCATTACACCAAATTTTAAAACCTTTATATTTAAGAGTGCATGTCACATCCTAAAATTACAAACGTTCTGCAGTTATTATTTTAAAACATACGAAACTGTAAGTGACTATACTTTACAGGGAATCATTTAGTCTTTAAAAATGGGTGTGCAGCAGAAAGGGAGTCCAGGGCCAACTCTGATGTTCACGAACGTTTAGAACCCGTTTCTTTACTTCTGGCAAATCCAATATAAAAACACCACAAACATTACTCGTTTTCATGTTTTGTTGTCTCCAAGGTTATTTACCAAGGTTATTTGAGCGATGCAATGCAGATGTCCGGAACCAATGCATTTCAGCACCAAGGATAGAGGCTTCATAGTTAAGAAAGCGCGTGTCCAGACTGTACAAAAGGAAGATAACGATAATAATAGGAAAGAAAGAAAGAAAGAAAGAAAGAAAGAAAGAAAGTTCTTTTTGGTGTACTTGGTTTGACTGGCGCTTTTAGCGCTAATCAATAATATTAATAATAATGTCTTGTGCCCTTTTGACTTTCTTAAAATAAACGCCAGCCTTCCGTCCCATCCTATAAAACAATTAGATAAATCTTACTAAATTATATATATATATATATAAATAAATAAAGGCCCGATTCATTACAGAATTATAGGCGTTTTTCTTTGATGATTCTTCACAAAATGTTCCAAAAAGGATGGCAAATCCGTGAAGCTTGCAGTTTTGCTTTAATACAATAAATCGTTATAGAAAACCCCACTAATGGATGCGAGGAAAACAATATCAATATGCAGTTAAGATTCAAAGAGTTACATCTGCAAAACCATGACAAGCGGCAAGGTATCTGGCTTTAACATTGATTGAACTAAAATTAACTTTTACATAAATGGAACCCTAAAGGTTGCTATTATTATTAATTCATGCATTCTTGATCTTGCACCATTTATCCCGCATATTTGATTTTGCAGATGTCGCGCATTTTAGAGAACCTTCTGATAACAAAATACATTAAAAGTGTCAAATCAAGACACGCTCTCTTTTTTTTTCTTTCTTATTCTGTTATGAATTCCCGTCTCGGGTTATCCGAAACGAGGAGTGTGCTGTGCGCGTGGAGGGAGGAGGAGAGCGGGTGCTCTCATCGGTTTCCCATTACCAACATTGCCATCGTGTGCAGTTTTTAAACAATCTGCAGGAGAGACGAGGAATGCCGCAGAATTCTCTCAGTGCGTTAATCACTAAATCCTGAAGCGCTAATGGGCACAGCTAGTGGTAGACAAATAAGGAATAGGGAAAAGCCAACAAAAGTGAGAGGCAGGGCTGTGAAAAATTAAACATGAAAACCCAAATTGAAAGCCGGTTACATACCACCAATATATACAGCGAATAGCACAACTGTCACATATATAAGAGTAAACACTGACACGTACTGAACGGTCACAAAGGTGTCTGGACATTAACATTAAGATCAGAATGTTCTAAGGGGTGGGGGGGTGGGGGGGGTGGGGGTGCGGGTGGGCGGGGTTAGTGTTTGGGCTGGCGGTGTTACAGCGCATTCGAGGCGTGCAGCACAACCCCTGGCCGAGGGGGTCCGAGAACGTGCGCAGACTCCGGGCTTTCGCGTGAAATGCCACTTGTCGATCCGGCAACTGAGGACGTCGGGAGGCGCTTCCTTAGCCTAACCGCTTGGATGGACAGCTCCACGTTGCTGCCTTGGAGTCCGGTGCGACTACACGGTGCATTCGCCCTGACTTACCGAGCTACTGCTACTGCTGTTTCACTCGTACCGACCTGCAGGCGGGCTCTTTATATTCCAACTCTTGCGTCTCATTCATTCCAGCGCATTACCAAATACGGTCCTCTGATGTAAAAGGGTCTGCAGACGCCTGGCTTTTCCTTTTTAGTCACCTTTCTTTTATAGGAAATTCATTCATTTTGACTTCTACCGCTATTGAACCACGCCAGAGGAGAATAAAAGAATTGATTCTTAACGCGAAAAATAGAGGATGTTTATTTTTCCTCCCGATACAACGCTGCATGTTATATTCTTAATTCTCTATGGGATACACACTTGCCAAGCACTTAGGACTTGCGGGGATTTAATATGTGGAGAAAGCCAAGGATGCTGCATGTTCGGAAACACCAGCAGCCCTCAGATCAAATGCTGCAAGTTACCGCTACACACTTTTATTGACAGTGTTGGCTGGATAACAAGGAAACTCTCAGGAATCTTAATCCTGCTACTTCTCTTTGCCATGGGCTACTTCATCCAGCGCATCATCTGCCCGAGACCGCGGAGACACCGCGACAGGCAGGAAGACCCCTCACTACTGAACGGGCACACCACTGCGTCTCAGGATTCGTTGTTGGACCCATTTCACGAGCTCAGCGTTGTGGATTTCATACCCCCCGTACTGCAGTTACCGGCGTACGATGAAGTGAAATACCTGCCAACTTATGAAGAATCAATGCAAGTGGACAGGGACCGCTCCGAGGACGATTTGTTATCTTCGAGCGAACTGAACAGAACGAACGACAGACCAGAAGACAGGTCGGACAGTACCGCAACTCCCAGGACTACATGGAATTCGACTTAAACTGGATTATTTTCAGTCCCTTTCCACTTGAAAAATAAAAGGCATTGTAGTATATAAAGGATGCTTATTTATGGTAAAGAGCAATATTGAGTACCTCTCATATTAGGGCTTTGTTATTTAAAATGTATTTTTTATTTAACGCGTGGATAATCATGCATCCTCTTCTTGACAGGTAAATTAATAAAACTTGATACTGCACCGTTTTCTTTTGTGCCTTCTTTATAAAGTGAGCGGACTCGGATTATTAATAACTGAATGCGGTACGGAGAGAGCTAAGACGGGCACATCGCCACTATAGATAAGGGGGGAGGGGGTCTCGGAGATGGGGTTTCCTTTTAGGAAGTGGGACGCACCGCAAAGAGGAACTGCAAACAGGCTGCCACTTGGCACGTGGGGGGCGAAGCTACAATGGCATTCTGTTACCATTTTACACCTCCAAATTACTACAGGCATGCTATGCTCGTGTTTATCAACTGCTTCTTTTTACACAAACGTTTTCTTATCTTGCCAGTCGCGGGGTTTTATTAACGCATCCATTTGTTGCCTGCTCTACCATCGCTCGCTGGCGCAATCAGCAAAATGAATACTGCAGCAGCCCGGCCGAGTTCTAAGCTAAACTTGCAAATGAAGGAGGAGAGTTTCAGGGATTAGTCCTGGCAGCACAAGATCCGACAGTTCAGAAGGCTTTATCAAATAAAACGTCATGAAGATTTCACTTGTAACGAAGCAATCAAGACTGCTACATTATATAAGTAAATAGTCTTCCCATAGGATTAGAAAATGCTATTTGTTTAATTTGTTTTTTTCTTTATTATGAATAAAGTAAAATATATACAAGATATATCTACTACTCTACAATTTTAACAAAGAGTTGCGCTAACAAGTCTTCCACCTGTTTTAACCCTAACGAGATCACGGAGTTTTACTTTTATATTTTTCCAGCAGCACACCTACAAACACCAACCTCCTCTGTGTAACAAACACCTGATAAATGTCACGCCATAAATACAATCTGAATATTAAATATTTCAATTTTAGCTTCTTTCTCTGTGAAGAAATACCACAAATATGAAACTAGGAGATGCCACTGCATCACGTATCTATATATCTGTATTCTATATATATATATATATATATTTATATATATACATTATATATATATATATATATATACACACATTATATATATATATATATATATATATATATACATATACACACATTATATATATATATATATATATATACACATACATACATACACTGTACAGTACAATGCAAAGTTGACTGATGCCCTCACTCACAAAAAACACTACTTGTTGTCTGCCTATGGTCATAGCAAAAAAAAAAAAAAAACACAAACACAAACTTGAACATACATCTGATGAAAAACATAAACTAATTACCTGCGTAAACAATGTCAAGTGAAAATTGTAAACATCTCATAATGATATTTATATATATAGGATTATATATATATATATATATATATATATATATATATATATATATATATATATATATATATATATAATATTAGATATTCTATATAATTATATATACTCAGATTTACCAGTTTCAATTCAAAGGACTACATATTCCTGAAAAATTGTGCTTTGCGGCAATGACATCAAAAAAAGCCAAGTCGTTAGGAAAAGCAAAATTGAATCTAATGCAGGAAGGTTTTGTGCAATTGTATATAGCACATTCAAGAGTAAGCAGCCCCAGAGACCTAATAACATTATTACTACTTATTATTTGACTAATGCTTTCATCCAAGGCACTTGCAACATTTTGAGGTACAACTGGTGAACATTTCATTTATTTTTCCAATTGGATCACAGGCAGGTGAAGTGACGTGCTCATGGTCGTACAGTGTCAGTAGCAGGATTTGAACCCACAACCTCAGAGTCTGGTATCCTAGGTCTAAAGCCCTAAGCATTGCACCACACTGCCTGCCAATATTAGCCTTTGGTAAAAAGTTACATAGTACCATCTGATATATTCGAGTAACTGATGGCACCGTAACTGAATCCCACCTTCTTACAAAACAGCTAGTATTGTATATGGGCACAGGACTTAAAAAAATGTCTGCTTCTAATCATATCCATTTGTTGTATTTCTTCTCATATGTTTAAAATGTCACATGGTATATTACTAAAAATTAAGCATTTTGTATGTGAATAAGATCACCGTTTAAAGTATAACTTCTAAAAGATTTGAAAGTATTATCATATTTAGTAGTCCATACTATGTTAAATAAAAGATACTATAATGCTCTTTTATGAAATGCTATTTTTAAACAGAGAATAGAATATGTTAATAGTTGCAATATCAATATAACTTGAAGATAGGTATCTATAATGTTGAAATCTTCTAATCATATTTTTTATGAATGCCATATTACGAGATTCAGTGATTGCACTGCAAGTAGTTCTAGGTATGTAATGTAAAAAACCGTAATTCTTCATACATACAATCGCCTAAGGACTAGTCAGAGTCCTGGATGGAGAGCCACTCCTTTACATTTACACAATTACTGCATGCTAAAGGGGCCAGTCTGTCATTTTGACAATTTTCCCGAAACCTGCACACTCTTTTTAAAACAGTGAAAATGTACACATATAACAACATAAAAACTGCAAACTGGCTTAATCCTTCTCAGGGTTGAAGGTCACTGGACAAACGTCAGGCATCTTTGGGTTTAAGGTAGGAATTTGGTGTGGATGTGGTGCAGTATACCCCAGAGCCTTACACTCTATTGCTCTAAAAAGTTGCCAGTTAACATAACCCGTACATCTTCAGGATGATGGAGGAATACTGGAGTACATTATGCTACACAAACATAGGTAGAATGTGCAGAGTTTACACAGACAATGTTCTTTTGCAGGTTTCAAAACTAGTGTACTGGGTTTGTGAGGCAACAAGGCATAATCTGCAGCACTAGAGAAAAAGGCATCATGGTGACAAAATGTTTAGCTCTCACTGTCAGTGTGGAACTTGCTTGTTAGGTTAAGTTGGGATTGTAATTTTCCGTGTGAGTATACATGTAGGTTGACATCATGATGAACTGGTACCACATCTACTTCCACAGAAGGTACTGGGGTAGGCTCTGGCCCTTCATGTCCGTGCACTGGATTAAGTGGGCTTGAAAATGTTGAGTGTTCCACATTAAAGTGTATTTATTCAAATAATTATTAGTACATTTTCATATAAGTTTTAATTTGTTCAACATGTTTGTACACATTGACCTAGAGCACAGATGTAAAGAAACTTAGTTATGCAAACATGCAAAAAAAATCTGTAAACTGAATAATTTATGATTAGCGAGATTGATTGTGTAAGAAAATGTGTCACTTTCCTCTTCAGAGAAATAAAAAAAAAAAAAAAAAAAAAAAAAAAAATGAAATCACAGATTTACAAACTGTACAAACTCAAAAGATAAAATAAACAAAATTTTTTTTTTTACACAGATGGCAAAAAATGACTGTCATTTTCATATATATTTTTACCATATGTGGTTTGAACACAATAAAAACTCTTAATCACGAATGCAACATCTGCAATTGCACATTTATTACAAAAGACACATACTTCATCAGGTTTTATAAAATAGCATACAATAAAAATGTACATTGTGTTGATTTACATTTGAAATATTAAAAAGTTTAGTATGTGTAATTTTTTTCCAAACATACACGCTATACATACATACAATATATAAATACAAATAAACTACAAACACATACAGCATACTTGCATATAAATCAAAATTAAATAAAAAATTAAGATTAAATACCTGAAATTCTGTTTGATATTACACATTGGGACATAATACAAGGTATATATATGTTACACAACGATAATTGTTTTGTCCATTACTGACGTGAGGGTAGGCTGCTCCTCAATGTAGTAGTTGAGGAGGCTAAAGCCGATCTTTCACGTTCTTTAGATATTTCCATTTCAATTTTTGCTTGAATTTTCTCCCAATCAACTTCCACCTGTTTAAAAAAAATAAATAAATAAAAAATAAATAAAAATGCTTTATTCAATTCCTTATAAAACAAGTTACATAATATTAGATGAAAGCACACTTGAACTGTTAAGGCCTAAACTAAATTTTAACAACACAACTTTATACTCGCTTTCTTTGAGCAATAAAATTACTTCAAGCTTATATTGTGGGGTACAATAATGCTGTTTCAAAATGACAGGGTCCTTATTTGAATAAAAGTGGATATTAACATTTTAAACCAACACATATATAATGGTAAGTTATACTACCTACACCTTCAGAGTATTGCAAAAATCTCTTATTGGTTTCCTTTTTGCTGAAGTTTTCCAGATATTTTTGCCTGTGAGCCAAAACAGTGTCAACATGTGTTTTATGCTTTACTGCCAGTTCCAGTGCCCTAAAAATGGAAAAAGAACAGCAAGTTAGAACAGTTTAAAATTTCACAAAAATTAAACACTAATGGGATCTCAAGAAATGTATACTTAACATTTCTACAATTTATTTGAGTTTTACAGATGGCATTTATTGACTTTGAATCAAACAAAAGTACAATGTAAGACATCTTAAACTTAAGAAAAACAGATGTAGTTATATACATACAGAAATGTATACCCAAATAAATACCTTTAAAGCAAAGTACAAAAATGAGAAAACACAGACACACAGGACCAACAAAACATCAAAACTGCTACACCTCTGGGCCTTTCTAAACAAGCTGCCATACATGTAATGTACCACAAAGCACACACTTTCACTTCTCTGAATCTATGTCACTCACTCCTGGCCTCCACTACTTGAAAGAGAGTCGCCTTCTTATCACACACAATGACTTTAAAGTTACTAGTGGTGTGGAATTCTGCAAAACTCTTGAATTTCTTCTGTGGCTTTGGAGCCCATTTTAGAGAATATTAGGCTTGAACCCTTTATTATAGTCACTAATTTTAGCTTGCCTTAAATGAGCAACACATAATTTTACCTTCAAGTTAGGAGCTAGTTGCTGCCACTTCATAAGCTGAGCAGTTATTACTTGACCTTTTTCCAGTTCTGTCAGACCTCTCCCCCTCAAACCATGATTTGGAAATATTTGAAGCTCTCAGTCAGACAGGATATGACCTCTGTTTCTTCATGTGGATCAAGCATCCTTGGTATCCACTCGGATACCTGTCTTCTAGCATACATATGAAATCTGTCTGTCAAAGCACCAAGGCACCACACTGTTCCCTCAGCCTCTCCCTGTATTTCTCCAGATCACTAGTTTTCAGTGAATTTAGTATCTTTACAGGGTTCAACTCTCCATACCCATGTCCCTCTTATGGTACAGAGAGGTCAAACTACCAACCTACATACCCACTGAGATGTCTATTTTTTTTTAAGGCCTGGCTGGCCCTGCTACTATCCTGTAGCTCTCTTTTTCCATTAGCATTCAATGACACACACCCATGTGTATATGAAGAATGTAATGGATGGCATCCATGGACTGGCATCCCAACCAGGATTAAACCAGGATCCTAACAAGGCCGGGAGGCTAGTGTAATGGAAGGACCGGGGCAGAGGAGTATAGCTCAACAATTTCTCCCTTGATACACCTGATGACAGTATCCCTGGGTTAGTATACCTACACAGACACCCGCAGGGCACGCTGGGATTTGTAATCCTGTGGAGCAGCTCTTTTTGGATTCCAAGAAGGCTGGCAGGGGGAGCTGCTGGTACTCATAGTTCCTACTTTCCGGGACTTCCAGGACAACCAGAAGTCCCGGAAAGTACAACACTACTTCTGGGTCAACCGGAAGTAGTGTTGTCACAGTGCATCAGCATAATTGATGTACTCGATTATTTACATATGTCAGCTGGTGCAGCATATGTCAACACATTGCGATTTTACCAACATTCAAAAGATCAACAGGGCAGCTCCTAGTTCATGTTTAGGTCCTTCTTGTAAAAGACCACAGACAACTTCTAAAGTATAGGAGTACTTTAAGCAAAAGCCAAATAATACTGTGTTCTGAAAATGAGAAATGACGTATCATTGTAGCACAACAGCTGTACTGCAGCATCTAAGACAGAAGCATTCCAAAATATTTTATCAAGTCACTGCCAAGACAGTGCCACAAGTTCTAATTACTTTTGATAATTCTGATTGATAAACTGCTGCATTCTATAGTCATTTATCTTCCTGAGCACAGGCTTTCATAAAGGACCGGTCACCCCAGATTCAATGTAGTAGTAGGCAAGTGCTGAGTAACAATACTTTTTTCAGATGAAGCTTATAATTAGTTAAAAAAAAAAAAAAAATGTGTGACAGAAATAGCATATACTAAGCAGGATAGCATATTGTTAGCTAGTGATTATTGTGAGGTTTAAGATACTTTACTCTCACTTTATATTAGTTAGTTACCTATTATCAACATATGTCATACAATATATACTCTATATAACTCCAGTGAAACAAACATGGGCAAAAACTGTAAAATATGCCACTAACACACTATGATTTATAGGTTTCTTTTTATGGACAAGGCAAAGCAGTGTGGTTTAATTTTTCCAAAAAAGAAAAACTATTTTTACTTTAACTGAACTTTGCACTAATGTTGGACTACTAAACAGTCATATGCTTGTGTGTTATTGAAATCTGATTCAAACAAACTCCACTGTTACTTGATCTTGTATTTTTGCACTTCTAAACAGATCTTATCTATAATATCTGATTCAAATTATTCACTACTTTTGTTATCAAACATTTATTCATGGACTAAAAGTATTTTGATTTGGAAAGATTTTGAGTTTGCATTCTTTTTAATGCCCTTTATTACAAAGTACAGTGTTGATATTCCAATGACAAAAGTTTTTTATATTTACTTTTTGTTATTTGTGGTTTTCTAATGGAGTAATCCAAAATTTTTATTTTGAGCGATATGTTATTTATTAGATTAGTTGACTACTTGAAAAAATAAATCGCTAGACTAATTGATAAAAATATATATCTGTTAGCTGCAGCCCTACGCGAAGGTGCTTCCAATGGGCTATGCCAGAAGTACTCCTGGATCTTACATAAAAGAAGCAGCCCAATCTCAGCCAGGTGAGTCAGAGTTAGGAGGAAGAGGATGAAGCTTTCTGGAAGGAGTGGAAGGTGAAGAAAAACTATGGAGTAAGATCGCTGTCAAAAATAACTCGTAATAATATAAGTCAAAATTACATTTCACACATATCAATTACACTTGCGCTTCTGAAAGTTATGCTTGAGTCTGAAAATTATGCTTGCACTTCTGAAAATTGTGAGTACAATTCTCAAGCGTAAACAAATTGTCAAAAATACGTCAATGGACGCACAAGACATTCGCTATCGAGGAAGAAACAATCGGTTTTTGTTACTACGCATGTGCCACAAAGGTAGAATGCTGGAGTTATTTTTGACAGTGATCGTACTTCATACTTAGCCCGCTTACAGTGGCTCAAAAGGGCAAAACGCAAAAAACAAAATAAAACTGACACAATAAAATTAATTAAACAATGACAACATGTAGTTAACAGTACAAGGTGAGAGCATGAAATTAACGGCGGTGCGTTTTAAACTTTACATAACGTCTTAGCCGAGAGTCCATATGTTTGTTATATGTGGAGTTTGGTACATAGGAGAGCGAGATGTTGTGGAATGTTCCCAACCTTCGGATTTCTGCACTCTTGGTCATTGATTTGGGGTTGGGTGGGAGGCACGGGATTATGACCCCCCTGCCCCCCCAGAGGATATGAATATATACAAAACTACAAAGCAGATGTACAGATTGGGGGATTTGCACAATATAAACTTCTGAAGCAGCCCCTTCGTGATGGCACTGCTTTTAAGCAAGTATTTTTTAGAGCTCATGATTTTGCTATAGAAGCACTGACTTAGATTAACGACAGAGTGTGGAGAATGTTACACCCTTATAATGAAGGAATATTTAGGACAAATATGACAATAAATACACAATAAAATTAAATATAGGAGTTTGCAAGTTCTTCCCGTGTCTGCAGGGTTTCCTTCCACAGTCCAAAGACATGCAGGTTAGGTGCTTTCGCGGTACAAAATTGTTTGTGTGTATGTATGTTTGCCCTGCGATGGACTGGTGCCCTATGCTGGCTAGGAGGCTCTGGCAGACCCCTGCAACTCAGTTCAGGACTAAGCAGGTTTAAAAATGACTGACTGACATAAAGGAATAAGAAACAAACAGCATATTTCGTGTCCCATTTAATTATTTATACATGCATTTCATGTTGTTATTATTTATTTAGTGTCACATTTGACAATACTTTTATTTATTTTCATTGTATTTATTTGTTTGTGTACTTATCCATGCATCCATCCAATTTCTAAACCCACTTTATCCTAAGCAGAGGCAGAGTCACAAGGAAGCTGGAGCCTATCCCAGGAAGAATAAAACTCTTATTTCTTTTGTCTGTGCCAATTAAATATCACATACATCTCATATCAGATTACAATGTGCCAGCTTTACCAGTCAGTATGACCCATGTAACCATGCTGGGACAAGAAAAACTCAACTGGAATTTTAAAAAGACATCCATCTTGTCACAAACTTATTAAAATTAGGATGGTCCAGTGCCATTTAACTCTTTACAATGGCAACCAACTGAGAATCACAGTGAAACCTATTCATTGGAGATGGCAAGTTTGCCAGCCAATTTGATCCATGAACTCACTTTGGGGCAGGCAAATCTCAACTGCAACATAAAAAAGGAATCTTGTCATAAAGCTATGAAAATAAGGGTGGCAAAACACTGCTCAATTCTCTACAGAGCCTGTAGTTAAGTGAAGTTAATCCTAGTCATTAAAAATGGGAATGTGACAAATTTGCCAGTCAATTTGAGAAAGGTACTCACATTGGTCTGTGTAAAACTCAACTGCAACTTAACAAAGGTATCTGCATTTTCTCAAAACTGTGATAACTAGGGTGGTCCAACACCATTTAACCTTTTACAGTGCCCATTAAACATCACTGTTAATTTCCTTCATTACCAAGTTTGCCTGTCAGTCTGACCCACGTAACTGCACTGGGACAGCAAAACTCAACTGCACTTTAACAAAGGTATTCACTTTTCTCTGCAAATTAGAGTTGGTAAATGGCATACAACCCTGTATATTGGCAGTTGAATATCACATTGAAATCTCTTCATTAGATATATGGGAATATGACAGATTTGCCAGTCCATTTGACCCATGTACCCAAAGTTCAACTGTAATTAACAAAGGCATCTTTCTTTTCTCAAAACTAGTGTAGCCCAATGCCATCTAATCCTCTGCAGTGCCCGTTAAACATGTAATTCCATTTACTAGATATGGGAATGTGTGCCAACTTTGCCTGTCAATTTGACCGATGTACCCAACTCAGATATGACAATGGCATCTGTCTTGTCACAAAGTTGTGAAAATGAGGGCTGCCCAACATCACCTAATGGTTTACTGTGCCAATTAAACATCAGAGTACATCTTACTCGTTTGATATGACAGTGTACCAAGCTTGTCAATGAGCTGGGCAAAACTGAACTGCCATTTAACAAAGGCACCTGTCTTGTTGCAAAACCTTGAAAATTAAGTTGGTCTAACTCGATGCAACTCCTTGTATCCTATCCGGTAGAAAATGTGGAAAACTGATTTCTTTTTTTCCAAATAAAGGGCCTATGTTGGTGATGTACGTTAATATTTTTTCATGCTGCAGAATATTTTGACTGGCTCTTAACGTTGGATTCAAGTAACCGCTTTGAACAAGTTGTGTAAATAAGAAACTTCAGGCTCATGTGAAATGGTCATGTTCTCCCCATATCTCCATGGGCTTTATGACAGACTTCCCGAAGACTCACATGAGGAGTAAATAGAGGGTCCAATAGTGCACTCCCGTGATGGATTAGTGCCACCGCCTGGGCTGATTGCCCATGGATGTTCACCTAAATGCTGCTAGGGAAAACTCTGGTCCCTGAGACCTACAGTTAGACCACAAGCACACAACAACGAGGTGGCAAATGAACCTACAACCAAAGCATTAGCCTGTATATATGAAGTAGGATCGCTGTGAAAAATAACCCCATCGTTACACCTTTGTGGCACATGCGTAGTAACAAAAATAGATTGTTTCTTTTTCGATAGAGAATTGTACCTGTAAGTGTAACTTTCAGAAGCACACACGTATTTTTTAGAAGCAAGCATAATTTTCAGAAGTGCTAGCAAAGTAAATTTGACTTAAATTATTACGAGTTACTGTATTTTTGACAACGATCTTACTCCATAGAAAACAACTGGTGTGGGGCAACAAACACAGTTCCCTCCATAATCATTTGCACTCCTGGGAAAGATGAGTAAAAAGGGTTATAAAAAAAATTACCTTTTGGGGAATTATCTTCATCTGAGACTGAAAAAAATGACAGAAATCCAACCTTTAACTGATGTAAATTTATTTATGAGAAAACAATCTCTCATCAAGATGTAATTATTTTTAACAATACCACATGTGCCAGTTATTGGCACCCTTAGAAATTTTTATGAACAAAGTGTAACTAAAAAACTTTTTCCATCTACAGTATATCATACGTTTTAGCTTGATCAGAGTGTGTAGAAGCTTTCAAGCAGGAATCCATGATTTCCTCTAACTGGGTTATACTGTAAATATGAGGGGGCACAGAGGTCATATTCCCATATTATTTAATCAACATGGGAAAGATTAAGAGAACACACCATTCAAATGAGAAAAAAGTGTGTTTTGACCTTCATAAGTCAAGGAATGGCTATAAAAATAGCTATTCGACTGAAAGTTTGGGCAATAATTATTGAGTTTAAACCAACTGGAACTACTAACATGAGAGAGAGTTAAAAAATTCCTGAGGATCACTGTTGGAGAAATACAGAAATCCTTTCCTGTCATTTTAACTACAAATTTCTGCTACTGGAACTGTTTAAGCTCCACGTTCTATGTTCAGACGAAGTGAAAGTTGAGCTTTTTGACAACAAACACATAAGGTGGGTTTGGTATAAAAATAAGGATGCCGATACTGAGAAGAACTAGATCCCCAATGTCAACTATGGTAAAGGGTCTATGATTTTGTGAGGCTGGTTTTCCTCTAGAGGCCCTGGAAACTTTGTTAGCGTTCAGGACATTGTGGAATCCATGAAATACCAGGAGATTTTTTTTTTTAAATCTGCCTTTGCAAAGAAACTAAAACTGGATCATCATTGGATTTTACAGCAGGACAATGATCCAAAACATTTGTCAAAATCAACACAAAAATGGTTAAAGGAACACAAAATCAAGCTTCTGTAATGGCCGTCTCAATCCAAGGACTTAAATCCTATTGAAAATCTGGGGTGTAAGCTGAAGTGGACAGGGCAGAAGAAGGTACCTAGGACCCTGGATGATCTGGAGAGATTCTGTTAAGTGGAATGGTCTCGAATTGCCTGCCCTAAATTCTCCAACCCAATAGGAGAAGATGCAATGGTGCTTTATTGGCAATGGAAAATTGTACAAAATATCAAATGCAGTGGTGCTAATAATCGTGGCGTAATTGTGTGGTTTTGTTAAAATCATTTCTAAATGGGGAATACTTTTTTTCTCATAATAAATTTATTTCAGTTAAATGTTGGATCTCTCTCATTTTTCAGTGTAAGTTTAAGATAAATCATTGTAATTCTAATTACTCATAATTACTAATACTTTCAGCATATATAGAATATGAATAGAATAACAGCATGAAGGAAGTGTGGGATGGGATGAAGATCATCACTGGCTGTAGCTCGAAGCGGGGTGCCACCATCGAGAGAGATGTGAAGGGAGCAAACCAAATGAACAAATTCATTAACAGGTTTCACCACCCTAACGCACTCTCACCTCGGAGTACTACACCCTCCACCCATCCTTCTGCTGATACCAGCATAGGAGAGACATCCCCACCAACAATTACAGCAGCGCAGGTGAGCAGAGAGATGAGGAGACTTTGTGCCAGCAAAGCAGCGGGTCCAGATGGAGTATCACCACGACTGCTGAAGGACTGTGCGCTGGAGCTGGGGAGTCCTCTACAGCGCATCTTCAACCTGAGCCTGGAACAGGGGAGAGTTCCGAGGCTTTGGAAAACATCTTGTATCACCCCAGTCCCAAAGGTATCACGTCCTAGTGAGCTGAACGACTTTCGGCCTGTCGCTCCGACGTCACATGTGATGAAGACCATGGAGCGGCTGCTGCTTCACCACCTGAGGCCACAGGTACGCCACGCCCTCGACCCTCTGCAGTTCGCATACCAGGAGAAGGTGGGAGCGGAGGATGCCATCATCTATATGCTACACCGATCACTCTTCCACTTGGACAGAGGCAGTGGTGCAGTAAGAATGGTGTTTCTAGAGTTCTCTAGTGCCTTCAACACCATCCAACCTCTGCTCCTTAGGGACAAGCTGACAGAGATGGGAGTAAATTCATACCTAGTGGCATGGATCGTGGACTATCTTACAAACAGACCTCAGTATGTGCGCCTCGGGAACTGCTGGTCTGACATTGTGGTCACCAACACAGGTTCGCCGCAGGGGACTGTACTTTCTCCGCTCCTGTTCAGCCTATATACATCGGACTTCCAATACAACTCTGAGTCCTGCCACGTGCAAAAGTTCGCTGACGACACTGCTATCGTGGGCTGCATCAGGAGTGAGCAGGAGGAGGAGTATAGGAACCTCATCAAGGACTTTGTTAAATGGTGCGACTCAAACCACCTACACCTGAACACCAGCAAAACCAAGGAGCTGGTGGTGGATTTTAGGAGGCCCAGGCCCCTCCTGGACCCCGTGAACATCAGAGGTGACTGTGTGCAGAGGGTACAGACCTATAAATACCTAGGAGTGCAGCTGGATGATAAATTGGACTGGACTGCCAATACTGATTCTCTATGCAAGAGAGGACAGAGCCAGCTATACTTCCTTAGAAGACTGGCGTCCTTCAACATCTGCAATAAGATGCTGCAGATGTTCTATCAGACGGTTGTGGCGAGTGCCCTCTTCTACGCAGTGGTGTGCTGGGGAGGCAGCATAAAGAAGAAGGACACCTCACGCCTGGACAAACGGGTGAGGAAGGCAGGCTCTATTGTAGGCATATATATTATAATAATTAATATTATTATATTAGGCATATTGTAAGAGCTGGACAGTTTGACATCCGTGGCAGAGTGACGGGCGCTCAGCAGGCTCCTATCAATTATGGAGAATCCACTGCATCCACTAAACAGTATCTTCTCCACACAGAGGAGCAGCTTCAGCCACACACTGCTGTCACTGTCCTGCTCCACTGACACACTGACGAAATCGTTCCTCCCCCAAACTATGTGACTCTTCAATTCCACCCGGAGGGGTAAACGTTAACATTATTCAAAGTTATTGTCTGTTTTTACCTGCATTTTTACTACTCTTTAATTTAATATTGTTTTTTTGTATCAGTATGCTGCTGCTGGAGTATGTTAATTTCCCCTTGGGATTAATAAAGTATCTATCTATCTATCTTCCCAGGGGTCCAAAATCTATCTATGGGTGTGTGTGTGTGTACACAGTTGTTGTGTAATCCCAGACAGTGTAAATGATGTGGAAATCAGGGCTATGTGGGTACTACACCAGGTTTTCCTGTTTTCATTTTCACTGTATATAGTTTTTTTTTTTTATGATATTGGCTATGTGCTTTGGGTCATTGCCTTGCAGCAGAATGAAATTAGAGACGATCTGAGGCCTCTCTCATAGTAGAACACAATCAATAAGAATGAGCCTGTAATTCTTAGTGGTGAGGGGAGCATCAATGTTGATCAAATCACAAACTCTGTTTACAGAAACACAGCCCCAAACCTATAGAGAACCACCACCATGCTTCAATGTTGCCTGCAGACATTCATTCATGTACCACTCTCCAACCTTTATGCTGACAAGCTGGACCGTGTTAGAGCTAAAAATTTCAAATTTTGACAAATCAGTTCAGAGCACCTGCTGTCATTATTCTGCAAACCAGTCATTGTGTTTTCATATGTATGGGAATTGCTTGATTTTATGTCTACCTCAGAGAAACAACTTTTTGGTTGAAGCTCTTCCATTCAATTGAAAACCAATTCTTAGAAGACTTCTATGGATTATAGATGGGTGTACCAGGGTTCCAGTGGTTTCTACCACTTCTGACGTGATAGTGGTGCTGGACATTTTCTGACTTCGAAGGGAAATAAATTTGAAGTATTTCTTGTTTACTGCATTCCGTTTCTGTGGCAGACTATTATGCTTCTGGTTCTCAATCTTGCTGGTTTGTTTGTGCTTCTTATAAGAGCCAGGACAGCATATTTGGAAGCACCTATGTGCTGCAAAATTACTGCTTGAGACAGACTCTGATGATGTAGATGACCATCTTCTGTATTCACTGTGCTCTCTTCTGCCATGGTTTAAGATTTGCAGGTTAAACCACCACACCTACCACAACCACACGCTTTAAAAGTGTTGCTGTTCCTTGCCTAGTTTTTCCCCCTACACTGCTGTTTCAGTTTAAGTTAATCACTTTGGTTCATCCTACTTATACCATTTATAGCACATATCCCTATAAAGAGCTCATGTTTCCTAAAACTGGATGGTGGTCTATTACTATGTTAGTTTATTTTATAAAGGACATTCAAATATTTTATTGAACTGCTTTCTTAGTTTTTGCAAAATAACTGGAACGTTTTTCTACTGACACGCTTATCCAGAAGACCTAAAATAACAGTGTGAGGCAAGTACTTTTGTGAACTATATAAAGTGCCTAAGACTTCCTCACAGTACAACATGTATGGGTATGTATATGTATCACTCCCCCCCAACTATAAACAGATTGCACACACATTTAAAACAATACTCTCATCATAGATAAAATTATATTAATAAACAAACATTGGAAACCCAGAATCCTAAATGGCAGTTCAGAATAACACAATTTCTTAAAAACTACAGTAAATGCTATTGAACAAGAAAATGTAGTATTTTGATTTAGAAGCTGCTGGACTTACCGATCCCAATTGAATAAATTAATATGAACTTGAATAGCTTGATATATAAGGCCTGCTCGTAGAAGTATACCTTCTGCATCTTGGACATTTCCACTAAAAAGCATCACATAAGCCAAAAAAGACTCTTTGGATGGGAGATCCTTCATCATATTGATGTACTGTATTTTTTCAACCTGGCAAAACAATGGGGGGTAGGATGGGGATAAAGGTTACAATTAGGTAGTAAAAAAAACACGTGAAAGCAAAAGTTTACAAGAAACTTCTCTATCCAGCCTCTATTTTATTGATACTTTATATTCCCTGCATTAAAAATACAAAAAATATATTTAATTATATAAGGGTTTTTGAACTTATTCTAAATGGATGGATTGGGGGGCGGTATGTGGGTATGAAATGATAAAATGAAGGTCATGCTTGTAAAATTTTAACTCCTCAATGTGAATTTATGTGGCTGGCTAACATGAGCACCTACTCAAATTTGTTACTGTATAATGTTCCAGTTACTTCCATCAAAACAATGAAATAATTTCTAAAGTAATTTCAAATCCTGCTCACTACTTTGAAAAACAATGGACTGTTTACAAAATTATTAAAATCCTGTTTAAATTATGTGATATTTTTCTGAGAAGCACTGAACAGTTATTACATTTTACTGGAGTTTATGGAACATTGTATTTAACAAAACCTGTACAATTCTAAATATGAATGTTAAGTTTGGATTATTTGTATTATTCATACCATCTGAATCTACCTTAGCACTTTGCTGTACCACAGTAATTAGCTGTGCAATATATTCAGCTTTTCCTTTCTAACTCTCTCTATGGCTACATGCAATGAGGCTGGGGTAAAATTGGCTCCCTGATTAGAAGAACATATTTATTGACATGTGTACATTGTACTTTGTACCGCTTAAACAGATTAGAAAATTAGAAAACTAATGTTCTTAATCGGATAAGTGAGTTACCAAATACAATTAGTACTTTACTTTACTTGCAGGAATTATCCCTAAATTAATTTAAGTGGTATTTGTTTGAACTCAATAAAATAAACCAGATTTTGATCCAGGCATCTTGTAAAAAATACATAAGCAAACTCCAGACTTGTTCTGAAAACACAAACTTTTAGAAAAGTTTAATTGTGGCTTTGCCCAAAGTCACAACACAGGACCAGAATTAACATGTGATAATTGATTCTCTAATGTCCTCTGACAGAGGACATGCTCCACTTACATATTTATACTTACAGTCTTTGCTATTACCAACCATTTCATTCAAGAATAAGAATAAAATTTTCACTATTTTTATGTGGTTTACTTCATATTTGGTAAATCACTAGACGTGAAATCTATCAGTATCTTTTTTATTTCAATTCAGTTCAATTTATTTTTGTAAAGGGCACTTCCACATTCACCAAGGTATAACACTGCTAGAAATGCATTATAGGTAAATCAAAACACAAAATTACATATAACAAAAATATAAACTTAGCACTGAACATAAAAACAATCCTTTTTCTTCACCTGCTGGAGATGCTCTGTGACCATAAGTAAGTTATATTTACAGCAAAAAATGTATTGTAATACAGTATGGAGTTTGTGTAGTTTATTAAGGTATGAAAAATTATTTTCCTGAATTACAACCATTCTCCAATACATCCCAACAGAAAAGGACAATGACATCCCAATGAAGTATGACAATGAGTCCATCACAGACAGACATATCAAGTCTAAGGTCAAAATATCAAGATTCAGAGAGATAATGTCACTTTCCTTTTTCAATTTAAGAACTAGTAGAAATTCTGCAAAACATCTAAGCTGGCAAATGTATATGTTATAGAATGATTACAAATGTGACAAAAATTTAATTCAGTGTCAAAGACTGCACATAAACATCAGAATTATTCAGCCAAATAGACGTTACAGCACTTTAAATTAGCAATCATTTTTATATGTGACAATGCTGAACCTACAAACCTACAGAATAATACATTTAATGTAAATAACATTTTTTCAGACTATTGTTTTACCTCACTTAGGAAACTAAAGAAGTGTAATTTGTTTAAATTGATCAGTATAGCAGAATGTCAGCTGTATGCTTAATGCTGGTCAACCCTAGTCAAACTGCATATTTTGCTAAATCACTAAGTGAAAAAAAGTTAATGCAATCATTGCAGAGTGCAAATTTACCCACAAACCATTTCTTTACATTTTAATACAGAATTACTATTTAGCTGCTTAATTTAACAGAGGAAAGAAAAACAATAAAATAATCAGTGAAAGTGACTTGAACATATATCTAGTTAACTAGGTTAATGAATTAAAACCTTAAAACTTAATAGATTTGCTAGGCTTTAACTCAAGTCAGGTGAAGACATTTTATGACTTGCATAAATATAATCATGTGCTATTCTGAAAACTTGCATACAAGTAGTGTTGGGTGAATTCCACGGTGTTTGCTTCACCTCAAGTTTGGAGAAATCACGGAAGTGTTGATGTGTTTGTGCGAATATCGCTGGACTTGGTCAAATGAATTGAAGTCAATGGGGAAGGACTAAGTGAACTAGATTTGACAGGACTATGATGGTGCAATCGTCTTTAGTGTCCCCGAGGGCTAGGGAAATGTCTTCCAACTATACTGCTCCGGTTATTGTTGCCAAAAAGGTGACCTGAGCTGTGCGGCAGCAGTGCCATCCACTGCACCACCATGCCTCTGTGAGATCAAAAAAGAAGAACACACTCAGAGAAGCACAATAATATATTTCATCAAAGCAAAGCAGAAATGCCGAAATCGTAGTCAAAAGTCAGAAAATATACATAGATCTTTTAAAGGCAGAAAATTCAAAGTGGCGTGTCATGATTGAAGCTGCTGGCACGTTTTGGTTTTTTAAGTCATGGTGAAGGTTCTTCAAACTGTGTGTGCTGATGCTTTGTACTTTTTCTTCTATTAAAAATATTGTGGCTAATTATTATGCATGCGTGTTTCTTTCTGTTAGATTGACGTAGAACTTGAAAATCGACCTGCACATTTGGCTACAAGCACAGATAACTCGTCCAACTGTAAATTATATACCCGGGGGTGGTCCCATCAATGTAGGCTGTTACAGCTCTGGAGGATCTTGTGCTGGCCTCGCAAAGCATTATGTGGCACTGGATTAAAAAAAAAAAAAAAATTACTCTCCTAAACCGGCTGAATTATCAGTAAGTAATCAGAAAAATAAGGGTGAATGCAAAGGCAGCAAATTTGCTGTGAATAACACTTTGGTGACATTTGCTGATCCACATTACTTAAAAATAATGAAAAATTACTCTTACAAAGGGCAGTATAGTGACACAGTGGGGTGCACCAATGTCCTAGGTTAGAATTCCACATCTTTATGTCGTCTGTGTGGAATTATGGGCTTTCTCAGACATTCCCAAAGATATGCAGGATAGGTTAACTGGTGACTACAAATTGGGCCTGCATGAATGTAGCTGTGTTAGAAACTGAAAGACTTTTAGAGCTGGCTATAGGAAACATTTAAAAAGTGTAATTTCTGCTAAAGATGGTGTTACTAAGTAGTGTTTGATGGAGTGCCCAACTTTTTACACATGCCAAATTCACTATTTTTCTTAACTTGTTAAATTCATAAAAGAAACAGTAAATGTGCAGAAATAGATCAAATTAAAGTATGTATGCTGTACAGTTAACTTTTCCATTTATACATTCAGTGAAGCATGCATTCGGACTAGACTACCCAAATGTTTGCACACAACTGTAAAAATTCTCTCTTACATTTATGTGTGTGTGTGTGTTGCAGTTCATTGATATGCTGATGACAATAAGTTGTTGTTATCAATTAAACCAAGTTAGAGCATGGAGAAGTGAAACAGTGATCAAGTGAAATTTACTTTCCTTAAACTGGTTTTAGGTGGGAAGTAATTCTGCAAACATCTGCTTTAAATGTAATTTGCCTAAATCCATAAAATTTAAGTATTATTTTTTTAGTTAACACATTTCCACTCTAAGAACATTGTTACTCACGTTACATAGTGCCTAATAAAGCTTTCACCCACTTGCAACACTGGATAAAAGTGATTTGACTTTTTCGACAGCGATCAACAGAAAAAAAACTAATACTAAAATGGAAACCGGTCTCTGCAATGTGATCTAAATTAATCATAAATACAAACACAAAATAATTGATTACACAATTATTCACACCTTTTAATATGACTCTCCTAAATCATCACTGGTATAGGCAGGTGGCTCTAGAAGTCACTTAATAAAGTTAAATGAGGTTTACTTTGGTGTAGTCAAGGGATTTAAATTGACTAGTATAAATGCACTGGCCTCTGGAAGGTCCAACTTGTGGTGAGTCAGTATAATGACTGAACTACACAATAAAGACAAAAGAGCACTCCAAGCAACTTCATCTGACTTTAGGTCCTCCAACGTGCCTTCAGGCAAACACTTGCCAAGATGTCATAGTTATTTTCTTTTTTTTATGATTCAGTGTTGTGCAACAATAAAATGTGGAAACGTCTAACTTTTTATAGGCACTATAAATATTATTAAAATTAATGTGTATAATATGCAAAATAAGATGTTTGTTTATATCAAACAGTACTAACTACTGCTCAACACAAATTGAGTAATGCCTATTTCAAAAGGACCGAGCTCCTTTACCATAATTGTGGCTAATGCCTATTTTCCAGGGTGTACAGTATGATTATAAGCTGCAGCCCTTTTCACAAATCATGTATAATTACTTTAGGAAGTTAATTCTTTAGCCTCAGGGCATCTATTCTCTGCAGTGACCAACATGCTAATAAAACATAACCTAGTGGTCCTGGCATTTAAGTTAATGCTGAGAACCAAATCTATTATTTCAGTATAACCACTCATGTACAACGGCTTACAAGTGAGATGTTTTATATTTCTTCTTAAATAGTTTTAACAATCTTTGTGATGTACTATTGAGTATTAACCTTTGTCATTTTTCATCGCCGCCATTTAGATCACAGTAACTCCCACTGTCTTCAGGCTGATGGTCATAATTAGCATCACTATCAAGATCATCAACACTATCCATTTCCTTAGATTATGAGTATCCGATTCTTTAAGAGCCTAATGTAAAAGTCTACATTTAACTATGTACAAAGGAGTATCACATGTTAATATTATATGGTGTTATATACTTTACTGTATGGTATTTTTGTTTGTTCTGAATAACAATTTATGTTTTAACTATACTGCTCAACAAATTAAGGGAACACTTTTTAATCAGAGTATAACTTCAAATCAATGAAACGTTTGGGATATTGTTCTGGTCAGTTAAGTAGCAGAGGGGGTTGTTAATCAGTTTCAGCAGCTTTGGTGTTAATGAAATTAACATCAGGTGCACTAGAGGGGCAACAATGAGACGACCCTCAAAACAGGAATGGTTTAACAGATGAAGGCCAAATCTGCTCCACAAATATGCCAACTTTTGCTGTGCTATATTCTATTATAGTCATAGTGTAAACCAAACACTTTATTGCTTACTTTTACAAGAATAAAATCAAATTTTACTAAGAAATTTAACATGATAAATTGATACAGTGCATCCAGAAAGTATTCACAGCGCATCACTTTTTCCACCTTTTGTTATGTTACAGCCTTATTCCCAAATGGATTAAATCCTTTTTTCCCCTCAGAATTCTGCACACAACACCCCATAATGACAACGTGAAAAAAGTTTACTTGAGGTTTTTGCAAATTTATTAAAAATAAAAAAACTGAGAAATCACATGTACATAAGTATTCACAGCCTTTGCTCAATACTTTGTCGATGCACCTTTGGCAGCAATTACAGCCTCAAGTCTTGTTGAATATGATGCTTGGCACACCTATCCTTGGCCAGTTTTGCCCATTCCTCTTTGCAGCACCTCTCAAGCTCCATCAGGTTGGATGGGAAGCGTCAGTGCACAGCCATTTTAAGATCTCTCCAGAGATGTTCAATCGGATTCAAGTCTGGGCTCTGGCTGGGCCACTCAAGGACATTCACAGTTGTCCTGAAGCCACTCCTTTGATATCTTGGCTGTGTGCTTAGGGTCGTTGTCCTGCTGAAAGATGAACCGTTGCCCCAGTCTGAGGTCAAGAGCGCTCTGGAGCAGGTTTTCATCCAGGATGTCTCTGTACATTGCTGCAGTCATCTTTCCCTTTATCCTGACTAGTCTCCCAGTTCCTGCCACTGAAAAACATCCCCACAGCATGATGCTGCCACCACCATGCTTCACTGTAGGGTTGGTACCAGGTTTCCTCCAAACGTGATGCCTGGCATTCACACCAAAGAGTTCAATCTTTGTCTCATCAGACCAGAGAATTTTCTTTCTCATGGTCTGAGAGTCCTTCAGGTGCATTTTGGCAAACTCCAGGTTGGCTGCCATGTGCATTTTGCTAAGGAGTGGCTTCCGTCTGGTCACTCTACCATACAGGCCTGATTGGTGGATTGCTGCAGAGATGGTTGTCCTTCTGGAAGGTTCTCCTCTCTCCACAGAAGACCTCTGGAGCTCTGACAGAGTGACCATCAGGTTCTTGGTCACCTCCCTTACTAAGGCCCTTCTCCCCCGATCGCTCAGTTTAGATGGCCGGCCAGCTCTAGGAAGAGTCCTGGTGGTTTCGAACTTCTTCCACTTACGGATGATGGAGGCCACTGTGCTCATTGGGACCTTCAAAGCAGCAGAATGTTTTCTGTAACCTTCCCAGATATGTGCCTCGAGACAATCCTGTCTCGGAGGTCTACAGACAATTCCTTTGACTTCATGCTTGGTTTGTGCTCTGACATGAACTGTCAACTGTGGGACCTTATATAGACAGGTGTGTGCCTTTCCAAATCATGTCCAGTCAACTGAATTCACCACAGGTGGACTCCAATTAAGCTGCAGAAACATCTCAAGGATGATCAGGGGAAACAGGATGCACCTGAGCTCAATTTCAAGCTTCACGGCAAAGGCTGTGAATACTTATGTACATGTTCTTTATCAATTTTTTTATTTTTAATAAATTTGCAAAAACCTCAAGTAAACTTTTTTCACGTTGTCATTATGGGGTGTTGTGTGTAGAATTTTGAGGAAAAAAATGAATTTAATCCATTTTGGAATAAGGCTGTAACATAACAAAATGTGGAAAAAGTGATGCGCTGTGAATACTTTCCGGATGCATTGTAAATATATAATAAAATACATAAAAAATAGGCTGTACCACAAATTCAATACATTTTTTTCTATTAGAGAGTTTGTTTTGCTTTTCTGTAGCCCTGTGCAAACATACTGTATCTAACCTACATTCAGAACACAGAAGAAAAATAAACAGATCAATAATGTTAAATGTATCATACTTCTCCAATTGCTGCATATGCTACCTCTGCAGTAATCAGTTCCTTATTTGCAACTGCCATAGCAGCAAGGCAGGCCCATAATGTTTGCTCCTGAAAACAAAAGACAGAAACAAAAGTGACCATTTCAATGCCAACAGTAAATTATAAATCTCACCAGGAGACATGTAAGAATTGTGACATAAGCTGCACAACTCTGTGTACTAATATTGTGATATTGACATTACTACAAAATCAAAGATATTAAGTTAAAGACTTTTATTTCAGTCAATAAATGTACCAAATAAAAGTTTGTATAGGTTTACCATTTCAGTTGTACAATTAGCACTATTTATAGCTGCACTTTGTACTGCAACTTTATTATAAGTGAATTGAATCTGGGACACATTTTATTTTTTCAAAACAATCAGACCAGCATGAAGGAACTTGCTTATTTAAGTTGTACTTTGTTTAAAAGCAGTTTTATTTTGCATTAAAATGCAGTGTTTTGCTTAATGTTCTGTTTTATCAATGCTAAATCCATAAATCTTGTTTGTGACTCAGTGGAAAGTTGGCCAAGTGCCTAAGCTTTGTTTACACTTTTCTTAAATACAAGCATTGGTATGAAAAAATAAATAAAGATTTAAGGTTTTGCTCAGATTTTCACTGTTTAAGTAAATCAGTTTTCTGTATATATAATAAAGTATTATTGTTTGTTGGCTACATTCATGTACTGCTTAATTTGTTCTACTTTTCAACAGCTGGGGAAGAGACAACTGTCATAAAAAAACTTTATTAAGTCCAACTTTTTATTATTATATAAAAAAAAAACTCAATGTGCACATCCAGGCCATTAACCTTACCAAAGAAATATAGATAATGTTGACATTTGGTCAAATAAACACTCCTAAAAACATTATTAGAGGGACAAGACCATCATTACCCTGGCGTCTCTGTCAGATGGGGGTCTATTATTCCGTCTGCATGTTGTAGTTTGGAATTATTAGTGTCTCACTTAAGGGCAGACAGTGTTTCAAATTAGAAGCAATGATGCTCTAACATGCAGAAAACAGCTGGAGCATCTTGGAATCTTTATTCCCAATCCACAAAACAAATCATGAATGAAGAAGTGAGTGGAATTTATAATTAAAAGAAAGTAACTGAAAGAGTAAGTTTAACAAAGCACAGAAAGAATTTCATGGCTGACTAGGCTTAATTTAACATATTTTTAGATCACTACTTACTAAATTTTTATTTTGCTCAGATATTATTAATACAGTTAATTAAATTAGTAAAAACATCTACTGATTAAACACCTCTGGCATAAAGGAAATGAGGACATTGTTCATCATTTAGTTGCATAGTCCAAGTTTACATTATCTTAACTGCTGAAATGTTTTTACAATAAACATGTAGCAATAGGTTTCTATACATTTGTACAAGTTCTTCCTTTTTTAATTAGACTAAGCTGCTTATGTCTGCCTATTTGAAAAACAAAAATTATAAAGTACTGTATTTCTAATGATAAAAATATGCTGCAGCCCTAGAAGTTCAGTAACTGCATTTCTTCATTTTATTTGAGGCTAAACAGCAGCCTACTTAAACAAAAGTGAAATTAACAAAATTTATTCAACCACAACAGATCTCAGAGAAGTCAACTTTAAGTGTGTATAAGAGCCTGAGAATTGTGTAACTTCTCATTTTAATCTAATTTTTGGAGAAGGCCTGCAAAAAGATACTACAATTTGATTTTTTTACTTGGCCAATACCATTTTTGTCTACTCTGCCATAAAGGTCTACAAATATAATTTGGTGAATTTGAGATGTAATGTTAATATAAGAATAGGAAAGGATAGTCAAAAGAGACTGAGTAAACTGAATAAGAAAAAATAAGTCTAAAGAATGCCTGACTAGTCTTTCAAGTGATGTACTGATGGAATGTCAGATACACAAGGTACAACAGATCATGCTGTGCACGATTATGACAACAGAACAATAGAAAACATACCTTTACAAAACGACATAGTCTCACAGCATCATCCCAACGAGAGCAATTAACATACTCATGAAGAATGTCTGGATATGGAGATATGTTCGTGTACACTAGAGATCCATCTGATCTTCTTATTGTAACTTGATTGGCAACATAGTTTAAAATATGAGGGCTTCTGCTGAAATCACTAGAAAAAATCAGACAGGCGAAAACTGCTTAAAATAATGTGAATGGTTAAAACATATATATATATATATTTATTAATTGAAAATGTTATATAACTTTCACCCTTTAAATCTGTGCAATGGTTACGATCTAAAGTTCATCAATTCTAAATATGGAAAAAGTTAAGAAAGTTGATTACAATAAAATTAATCATCAAATAAATGTTATTCAAACAAACAATTTAAGGATTAGAAATGATAATAAAGGAAGTTCTAAAAAAAAAGGCAATCAAAATAAATTTAAAAATATTTTTCGAATATATAATGAAAGTGAGTGGCAGGTTTAAATGTGGCACTGCTGCTTTTATTAACTGGTGGTTAAATTTTTAGCTTTTGTTAAATTTTACGAGCTGCCAAGATCTGTATTAAAAAAAAAAAAAAAAAAAAAAAAAGGTGATATATATATATATATATATATATATATATACACACACACACACATACACACACACACACACACACACATTGGAACCTCGGGTGACGAACGTCACGGAACACGTACAAATTAGGTTACGACCAAAAACTTTGTCAAACTTTTGCATCTGTTCATGACCACACACTCGGGTGACGAACAAGGCAGTTTCCCTTCCGGTTTGTACGCGCCAATGATTTCCGCATGTGTTCAGTCTCTCCCTGTACAGTACATTGTTCTAGGTTAGACATGCATTGTGTAGAGGGACTTTACCTCAAAACTGTAATCTCCTCTCCACCCAGTTCCTCCTCACTTCCTTCATGCCAGAACTCGACTCATGCAATGTTAGTTTTCTTGGTTGTTTATGTATAAATTATGGATTTTTCAAATGTTCATTTTTTTCCCTGTGCTTAAAACTCATTAAAAAAAAAAGTGTTTACAGAGAGTGGTTCGTAAGGCTGTAGTGTGAACTCTTGCAATGTTAGTTTTCTTTGTTCAAGGTTTTCTCAGTGTTATTCAATGTTTTTACATTTAGTTTACTATTACACTGTGCATTCTATGGTATAATTAACTATTTTTGTGCTTACAAATCTTTAAAAAAATATATTTACATACAGCTCGTATGGTCCAGAACAGATTAATTGTATTTACATACAATCCTATGGGGGAAATTACTTCGGGTCACGACCAAATCGGGTTGCGACAAGAGTTTTGGAACGAATTACGGTCGTGACCTGAGGTTCCGGGCGGCACGGTGGCACAGTGGGTAGCGCTGCTGCCTCGCAGTTGGGAGACCTGGGGGCCTGGGTTCGCTTCCCAGGTCCTCCCTGCGTGGAGTTTGCATGTTCTCCCCGTGTCTGTGTGGGTTTCCTCCGGGCACTCCGGTTTCCTCCCACAGTCCAAAGACATGCAGGTTAGGTGGATTGGCGATTCTAAATTGGCCCTAGTGTGTGCTTGGTGTGTGGGAGTGTTTGTATGTGTCCTGCGGTGGGTTGGCACCCTGCCCGGGATTGGTTCCTGCCTTGTGCCCTGTGTTGGCTGGGATTGGCTCCAGCAGACCCCCGTGACCCTGTGTTTGGATTCAGCGGGTTGGAGAATGGATGGATGGATGGATGGACCTGAGGTTCCATTGTATATAGAATATAATCTGACTGATTAGGGTGGAGCAGGATGTCTACTAACATATAAAGGTATTACATAAATTCCGATTAATGTCAAGTGTTATATCATTGGTAATGTGACAATATACCTACAGTATTTGGTAAGAAATAAATAGTTTATCTGTGACAATGTGGGTTCCTCTCCATGCTCTCATCCAGCCTCTGGGAGCGTTTGAACCCGACCACCGTCTGCAATGTCACTGATGAGCTAGACCAGGGGTGGGCAAACTATGGCCCACGGGCCAAATCCGACCCATTGGTCTTTTTAATCCAGCCTGCCGAAGGTTGGTACAAAATTGCCCAAATCAAATCATATCATAATTATGACTGCATTCATTTGACCTTGTCCTGTAATACCTGGCATTCCACCAGGTGGCACATTAGGCGCAGTGATACATTGACTTGATTTTGTGGAGCCCGGGTTAATCTCTGTTATTACTCTGCTACTGCTCTGAACCCATCTGCAACAATGAGTAGGGCAAAGAAAAGAAAAGAAAAGTCAACAGTGAGTGCCGAGTGTTTAATAAGGAATGGACAACTGAATACTTTTTCACTGAAGTCCAGTCAAAGGCTATATGTCTTATTTGCCAAGAAACCGTTGCGGTTTTAAAGAAATACAACTTCAGCCGTCACTTTTCCACCAAGCATGCTAATTATGCTAACAACCAGTCAACACAAGAATGGATGGCTACCGCTCAGAGGCTCAGCAAAACACCTTTATCCGACAAACTGCCATCCAAGAATCAAGCACAAAGGCAAGTTATGTGCTGGCATTCAAATTAGCAAAGACTAGCAAGCCTTTCTCCAAAGGGGAGTTTCTCAAAGAGTGCATGGTAGAGACAGCAGGTATCTTGTGTCCTGAGAGCAATAACAAATTTGAAAAAATTAGCTTATCACGCAGGACAGTGACTCGCCGTGTTGAGCTAATTGACGAAGACTTAGCTAGCAAGTTAAACAAAAAAGCGGAGTCATTTACATTATGTTCCTTGGCACTGGACGAAAGTAATGACATAAAGGACACCGCTCAGCTTTTAATTTTTATCAGAGGGATTAATGACAATTTTGAGATAATAGAGGAGTTTTTGGCCATGGAATCCCTACAGGGGAAAACGCAGGGAGAGGACTTGTATGACAGCGTGTCGGGGGTCATAAATAGGCACAAGCTACCTTGGAGTACGCTCGCCAACGTTACCACAGATGGATCGCCACATCTGACTGGAAAAAACGTTAGGTTGCTCAAAAGAATCCTGGAGAGGGTGAAGGAGGACAACCCTGAACAGGAGGTAATTTTCTTACACTGCCTAATCCACCAGGAAGCACTGTGTAAATCTGTTGTGCAGCTTGACTATGTAGTGAAGCCAGTTGTAAAACTCGTTAACTTTATTCGAGCGAGGGGACTTCAGCATCGTCAGTTTATTAAGTTTCTTGAAGAAATTGACGCTGATCACCAGGACTTGCTTTACCACTCCAATGTCCGCTGGTTAAGTTTGGGGAAAGTATGTCAACGAGTGTGGGAGCTCAAACAGGGGATTATCTCATTTTTGGAGCTACTTGAGAAAGCTGACGATTTTCCTGAGCTGAGTGACACAGATTAGCTTTGAGATTTAGCTTTTGCTGTGGACATACTGATACACATGAATGAGCTGAACGTGAAGCTACATGGGAAATACCAGTTTGTGCATGAAATGTACACAAACGTCAGAGCCTTCAAAACCAAGCTAGCTTTATTCTGGAAAAAATGTTGGGTTGCTCAAAAGAATCCAGGAGAGGGTGAAGGAGGACAACCCTGAGCAGGAGGTAATTTTCTTACACTGCCTAATCCACCAGGAAGCACTGTGTAAATCTGTATTGCAGCTTGACTACGTAGTGAAGCCAGTTGTAAAACTCGTTAACTTTATTCGAGCGAGGGGACTTCAGCATCGTCAGTTTATTAAGTTTCCTGAAGAAATTGATGCTGATCACCAGGACTTGCTTTACCAGTTCAATGTCCGCTGGTTAAGTTTGGGGAAAGTATGTCGACGAGTGTGGGAGCTCAAACAGGACGGAGTGGTGGCTCTGAGGCTAGGGATATACACTGGCAATCGTAAGGTTGCCGGTTCGAATCCCGTAAATGCCAAAAGGGACTCTGCTCTGTTGGGCCCTTCAGCAAGGCCCTTAACCTGCAATAGCTAAGCGCTTTGAGTAGTGAGAAAAGCGCTATATAAATGCAAAGAATTATTATTATTTATTATTATTCTCAAAGCAAATGTCAAACAACTCACTCGCTCATTTCCCCACACTGTCTACGCTGAAAGAGGCCCCTCGACTTGTGAAAAAATACAGGAAATCACTGGACGACCTGCATGGAGAATTCTGCCATCGGTTCTCTGATTTTGGGAAAAATTTACAAGTCACTTCAGCTGGTATGTCATGTCCCTTCACATTGGACCCTGAAACGGCACCACAGGAGTTGCAGTTGGAACTGATTGATCTCCAATGTGACACCATCTTAAAGGAGAAGTTCAACTCTCTTAAACTGGATGAGTTTTATGCTTCATTAAGCGCAGCCAAATTTCCAAACATCCAGAAGATGGCACAGAGGATGCTGGTGTTGTTTGACTCTATGTATGTGGGTGAACAGACTTTTAGCGTGATGAACACCAACAAAGCACCCCACAGATCCCAGCTGAGCGATGAACACCTCATATCTGTTCTGAGAATTGCCACAACAAAACTAACACCAGACTTCGATGCACTGGCAAAAAAGGGTGATCAACAACACTGTTCCCACTAAAAGTGAATGTAAATATTAACACTGTAATGCCTTTTTTATGTTTATGTTTGATTTGTATGCATCTGTTGCTGGCCCGGCCCATCTGTCAAATGTTAAAAGTCAATGTGGCCCCTGAGCCAAAAAGTTTGCCCACCCCTGAGCTAGACAGTGAGGCACAACAAAGTAAGGGGATGGTGCAAAAAGTGCAAAAGTGCTTTTATTTAAAATCAACAAACAAAACAGTGTTCAAATAAATAAGTGCCGTGTCTCTCAAATCTTCAAATAAATAATCCAATAAAAACAAGGTGAAATTGTGGAGGTTAAAAACACAACAGAAAAAAAATGCTTTAAAAAACCCAAGGTTAAAACAATGGCTGGAAGCAGTCTTTAAAATCAGCCCGGTGCCTTTCTATTTATTACAGGGACATGGATCAAATGTGGCAGTTAGCAGCTCCCGGCACCAATTACAGATGCAGACAACTCCTCACCTGTGCACTTAAGCGAGGACTGCCCGCATCACAAATTCCCCCGGGAACCGTTTCCGGCCACACTACCACGCCCCCTCTCTAAGCCGCGAGAACAGCAATTTATTTATTTAAAAAGTGACTCTGTTGACTTGAGCCGTGGACCTGCTACACCACATTATCACTGTATGTCAAAAATATTAAAAAAAAAACGGTTTTGATTCACCTGTAACACCTACCATGGTTTATTCTCATGTGGAATCATAACGAAGGTCATGGATACACAATGTATTGGAATCTTTTTTAAAATCAAGGAAAGGTCTAAACAGAAAACATATATTTTTCCAGAGAAGCCACTGCTCAAAAGCAACTAGCAATGTATTTCTTTAGGATAACAGACAGTGAACTTACATTAAACTGCAGGGTTAATCTCAAAGAACGTGTTAGATGCATTGAACAAAAATTACACGCAAGTTTTCCTGACATGAGATAACAGCCTTAAAGTTTCTTGCAAAGATGACAGGTGTAACAGTATCTCATAAAATTTAGGAGGAAATATATTAAAACACACTACCATCAATTAAAAAGTAGTACAAGGCTTGCACTAAAAATGCACATAAAATGGCAGACACAAAAAAAAAAAAAAAAAAAAAAATCAACTCTTGATGATACATAAAATGATTACAAATGTAACTGATGATCTAATATAAATAATCTTCTGCAAAATATCAGGCTTCAATGTCGTTCCAAATTAAAAACATACAAATAAAAATGATAGCAATTAAACAAATTAAAGACTGAGCACTTACTGTAGGGCATAGGGCCTCTAGCTATGCAATGTTTAAGCTCTTAAATGATATTCCATTAGTCTACGCATTTTAAGCCAGCATAAAGGACCATTATCTTAATTCAGTATTCCATTATGAGAGCTGCTGTTTCCCCCATTAATAACACAAAAAATCTACTAATTCTACTAATATTTTTGAGGGGAGCTGGAGGATATCCTAGCATCACTGGATGCAAAGAAGAGATAATCTTAGACAAGTACTATTCTGTTACAATATTTGAATAGATATTTACACAAATGTACATAAATGTTGTATTGCTTCTGTAGTTATCAGTAGATTCAGTACGATTTATAAAAAGCAGTATGAACAACAAAGACATAATAAAATAGTACACTGAACACACTATTTAGGCAACACAAACCAAAAGTGGCAAGTGACTATGAAAATAGCCAAAGAAGGTTGTAATGAAACATTTTTCTGCTGTATAATAGAGTGTTGAATGCCAACACATACTGTACATAATATTGTCAAACAAAAGCATCACCCATATAAAAATTACCTACGTAATGTGAAGGTGGGAAATGCTTACAACCAAGCCAGGAAAAGAGAAATGACTATGAAATTAAGGTCTGGGTGCAAATGCAGTGGGTAAAACCAGGAAGCAATAAGAAAGCCAGTAGTCAATACCAAAATAAAAAATGCAGTGGATAAATCCAAGTAATGAGAAAGCCAGTAGTCAATACCAAAATGTCAAAACAAAAGTAACAGTTGAAAACCTGTTTACCTAAAAATAATTTCCTCATTTAACTAGAAACACGAACAAAGATTTGAGCTTACTTGAACTTTAATCCAAAATTTGGAGGTTTGTTGCACCATCATAAACAAGGCACAAGCCATTGCAAATATCCCAAAAAGGCACTAGCATAATTCACAAAACCGTGCAAAACTAATGATAAATTTAAAAAATGCAAATCAAAAATCTCCACAAATAGACAAACTATAGTTAGCTCAGCTATTTGGGTCATAAATCAAAATGAAAAAAAGTACTCACATCCTACTTTCCTATAGGCCTGTCAATAACTGCTTTAATTGATTATTGTTTGACTGTTCAGACTTCTTATTTTTCACTATAATTTATCATCACTGTCTGTGATCATTAGTCTTCACTGTCTTAACAACACACTCCCCACTATCAAACATTTTATTTTGCCAATCTCCAGTTGTGTTCAGCCCTTACAATCAGAATACTTCCTCTCATCCATTCCTTTTCCCTCACAGGTCTTCAAGTGACTTCCTGTATGTCAAATTATTTTACATAAGAATTTTACTTGTCAGAGTTATTGGATACCACAGTCTTTCCCACATCATTAGGCCAAAGGAAGGAGCTAAACCTAATCAAGATGTTAAGATGTAAAATAATAGAAGGATTTTCTCATGAACATGTTTTAAGCAACCCACATGGTATATTGCATGGTTAAGGCTCTAGCACTCAGCTCCATTACATTTACATAAACACATAACTACTTGTTGCTAGATTCTTGGTAACATACCTTGCATCTTTTGTGTAAAGTGTCTTGAAAAGAAGATCTTTGTCTACATAAACAACATTAGGGTAATACCAAACAGTAAACTGGGTGTCCTGAATCCCACACAACATGCTTGTGGAGTCATTCCAAGCCATTGTGTGAACCATAGTGCCTAAAGAAAAGAGCATTCATATTTAAATCAACATTTCACATACGCTGACAAACTGCCAAAATAATAACCGTCTTTTTCATAGCTGAATTTAATATAATTTCTGTATATTTTAAAGTAAGGATGTTTTGAATTGACTTAACACTTCTGTTCTTGTTCATCCACTAAAAGATTTCTGTTCAGGTAACCACAATCATTTGTAAGCAACAAATTATCCTGAAAAGGTACAGCTATTCATATTCTCATATATACAGTGCATCCGGAAAGTATTCACAGCGCATCACTTTTTCCACATTTTGTTATGTTACAGCCTTATTCCAAAATGGATTAAATTCATTTTTTTCCCTCAGAATTCTACACACAACACCCCATAATGACAACGTGAAAAAAGTTTACTTGAGGCTTTTGCAAATTTATTAAAAATAAAAAAAATTGAGAAAGCACATGTACATAAGTATTCACAGCCTTTGCCGTCAAGCTTGAAGTTGAGCTCAGGTGCATCCTGTTCCCCCCGATCATCCTTGAGATGTTTCTGCATCTTAACTGGAGTCCACCTGTGGTAGATTCAGTTGACTGGACATGATTTGGAAAGGCACACACCTGTCTATATAAGGTCCCACAGTTGACAGTTCATGTCAGAGCACAAACCAAGCATGAAGTCAAAGGAATTGTCTGTAGACCTCCGAGACAGGATTGTCTCGAGGCACATATCTGGGGAAGGTTACAGAAAAATTTCTGCTGCTTTGAAGGTCCCAATGAGCACAGTGGCCTCCATCATCCGTAAGTGGAATAAGTTCGAAACCACCAGGACTCTTCCTAGAGCTGGCCGGCCATCTAAACTGAGCGATCGGGGGAGAAGGGCCTTAGTCAGGGAGGTGACCAAGAACCTGATGGTCACTCTGTCAGAGCTCCAGAAGTCCTCTGTGGAGAGAGGAGAACCTTTCAGAAGGACAACCATCTCTGCAGCAATCCACCAATCAGGCCTGTATGGTAGAGTGGCCAGACGGAAGCCACTCCTTAGTAAAAGGCATGTGGCAGCCCGCCTGGAGTTTGCCAAAAGGCACCTGAAGGACTCTCAGACCATGAGAAAGAAAATTCTCTGGTCTGATGAGACAAAGATTGAACTCTTTGGTGTGAATGCCAGGCGTCATGTTTGGAGGAAACCTGGCACCATCCCTACAGTGAAGCATGGTGGTGGCAGCATCATGCTCTGGGGATGTTTTTCAGCGGCAGGAACTGGGAGACTAGTCAGGATAAAGGGAAAGATGACTGCAGCAATGTACAGAGACATCCTGGATGAAAACCTGCTCCAGAGCGCTCTTGACCTCAGACTGGAGCGACAGTTCATCTTTCAGCAGGACAATGACCCTAAGCACACAGCCAAGATATCAAAGGAGTGGCTTCAGGACAACTCTGTGAATGTCCTTGAGTGGCCCAGACTTGAATCCGATTGAACATCTCTGGAGAGATCTTAAAATGGCTGTGCACTGACGCTTCCCATCCAACCTGATGGAGCTTGAGAGGTGCTGCAAAGAGGAATGGGCGAAACGGGCCAAGGATAGGTGTGCCAAGCTTGTTGCATCATATTCAACAAGACTTGAGGCTGTAATTGCTGCCAAAGGTGCATCGACAAAGTATTGAGCAAAGGCTGTGAATACTTATGTACATGTGATTTCTTAGTTTTTTATTTTTAATAAATTTGCAAAAACCTCAAGTAAACTTTTTTCACGTTGTCATTATGGGGTGTTGTGTGTAGAATTCTGAGGAAAAAAATGAATTTAATCCATTTTGGAATAAGGCTGTAACATAACAAAAGGTGGAAAAAGTGATGCGCTGTGAATACTTTCTGGATGCACTGTACAATGTGATTTCTTTTTGCTTTTATCATGTTTCTATTTTTATCTAATTCCAACTAATTACCTAGTAAAGAAACAGAGGAGAAGGTACAATTTGCAAAACCTTGTGTAGCATGCTGTTTATAATCAACAGTACATTAGTATATTTACTAGTTAAACTAGTGTTTTAGAAAGTTAAATCTTGAGTTATAAAAATACGTACAGCTTCTTTGATGACTTAGAAACAAAAGGAATCATGCTCTGATTAGAAGGTACTAACTTACAAAAAACAGTTACTTGCTAAAACTATTAATGACATTTGTACAACAAAAGTATAGACTGTTCAATTTATTATACTGTGATTGTGCTGTACACAAAATAGTTCTAATGCACATAAGAATTTTTTCCACTGGAGTCTTTTGTTAGAAATATGTTTGCTGGCAACACAAAGTAAGGCACAGAATTATAATATACATAGCTTGGTAAAAATACAGAGTCTGACGTATTGTGGAAGAATAATTTTAGGGTAACAGCATTCATCTTTAAGAAATAGCATAAAGGTTTAATAAATGTCAGAAACGAGATAAAGATCAAGTGAACAACAAAATGTACACTGAAATATAAGAATTAGTTAAGGAAAAATATTGAGATGGTCAAGTAAATAAAGAATGTACCAGAAGAAAGGTTGATGTAATATACAAAATGTACTGAAGGATGACTAAGAAATCAGCAAATGTCCTATAAACAACGAGAATGGACAGATGTTATGCACAGAAAATTTCAAGGGTAGTGGCTCATCTCAAAAGGTATAAGAAGAACCAGAATATAATATAATAGACTTATTTTATATAAATCATTTGGGTGTAAACCAACAAACCAACCAGAGTAAAATGAATGCATTGATCGACACTGTATGTAAATTCAGCAGTTTATAAAATGAACCTCCATTCTTTGTTTCTCTGACCATGCAGTAACGGACTGCTTCTGACGAATGCTCCCTCCAAGGCATTTTGCTGAGGAGTAATTAAAAGATACAATGAACAGCTTTTCTCCTGCCTGATTACTAAATTGTCCTGTTAGAGGAGGTTTCTTTCTTTAATAAGATGTTAAATTTCAACCACAGTATATATAGTTCAAATTCTTGATTTGAAAATAAACATCTTTAAGAACTTTAAAACATTATATAAGATTGGATATACCAAATTAAACACTTAATAGTTTTTAATTGTTTAAGAAAAAGTACATTTTTCAAAACACTCATACCTTGCATATTGTAAAGCTAACTTGAACAGATAAGGCAATAGCAAACAGGTTACTGGAATTCAGAAATATTGTGCAGATATTTAAGTAAGTAATACTGGCAAAGAAAAGCAATCAAGCTTAATCTTATCTGAAACTAATACTTATTGTCCCCTGACTTGGAGCTTGTACATTGGGGTTTACCCCGGTGGACGAGAGGGTAGCCTCCCTCCACCTTCGGGTGGGGGGACGGGTCCTAACTGTTGTTTGTGCGTATGCACCGAACAGCAGTTCGGAGTACCCACCCTTTTTGGAGTCCCTGGAGGGGGTTCTAGAGAGCATACCTTCTGGGGACTCCCTCGTACTGCTGGGAGACTTCAATGCTCACGTGGGCAATGACAGTGAGACCTGGAAGAGCGTGATTTGGAGGAATGGCCCTCCCCCGCTCTGAACCCGAGTGGTATTTTGTTATTGGACTTCTGTGCTCATCACGGATTGTCCATAACAAACACCAAGTTCAAGCATAGGGGTGTTCATATGTGCACTTGGCACCAGGACTCCCTAGGCCTCAGTTCGATGATCGACTTTGTGGTCGTGTCGTCGGACTTGTGGCCACATGTCTTGGACACTCGGGTGAAGAGAGGGGCGGAGCTGTCAACTGATCACCACCTGGTGGTGAGTTGGCTTCGATGGTGGGGGAGGATGCCGGTCAGGCCTGGTAGGCCCAAACATGTTGTGAGGGTCTGCTGGGAACATCTGGCAGAGCCCCCTGTTAGAAGTAGCTTTAACTCCCACCTCTGGCAGAACTTCGACCACGTCCCGAGGGAGGTGGGGGACATTGAGTCTGAATGGGCCATGTTCCATGCCTCTATTGTTGAGGCGGCTGACCGGAGCTGTGGCCGTAAGGTGGCCGGTGCCTGTCGTGGCGGTAATCCCCGAACACGTTGGTGGACATCGGTGGTGAGGGATGCTGTCAAGCTGAAGGAGTCCTACCGGACCCTTTTGTCCTGTGGGACTCTGGAGACAGCTAATAGGTACCGGCAGGCCAAGCGGAATGCGGCTTTGGTGGTTGCTGAGGCAAAAACTCGGACATGGGAGGAGTTTGGGGAGGCCATGGAGAATGACTTTCGGACGGCTTCGAGGAGATTCTGGTCCACCATCCGGCATCTCAGGAGGGGGAAGCAGTGCAGTGTCAACATTGTATACGGTGGGGATGGTGCGCTGCTGACCTCGACTCGGGACGTTGTGGGTTGGTGGGGGGAGTACTTCGAAGACCTCCTCAATCCCACTAACATGCCTTCCGATGAGGAAGCAGAGCCTGGGGACTCGCAGGTGGGCTCCCCCATCTCTGGGACTGAGGTCACCGAGGTGGTCAAAAAACTACTTGGTGGCAGGGCCCCGGGGGTGGATGAGATACGCCCGGAGTTCCTCAAGGCTCTGGATGTTATAGGGCTGTCTTGGTTGACACGTCTCTGCAACATCGCATGGATATCAGGGACAGTGCCTCTGGATTGGCAGACCGGGGTGGTGGTCCCCCTCTTTAAGAAGGGGGACCGGAGGGTGTGTTCTAACTACAGAGGGATCACACTCCTCAGCCTCCCTGGAAAAGTCTATTCGGGGGTTCCGGAGAGGAGGGTCCGTCGGATAGTCAAACCTCGGATTCAGGAGGAACAGTGTGGTTTTCGTCCTGGTCGCGGAACAGTGGACCAGCTCTACACCCTTAGCAGAGTCCTGGAGGGTGCATGGGAGTTCGACCAACCAGTCTACATGTGTTTTGTAGACTTAGAAAAGGCGTTCGACCGTGTCCCTCAGGGAATCCTGTGGGGGGTGCTCCGGGAGTATGGGGTACCGGACCCCCTGATAAGGGCTGTTCGGTCCCTGTACAACTGGTGTCAGAGCTTGGTCCGCATTGCCGGCAGTAAGTCGAACCTGTTTCCAGTGAGAGTTGAACTCCGCCAGGGCTGCCCTTTGTCACCGATTCTGTTCATAACTTTTATTGACAGAATTTCTAGGTGCAGCCAGGGTGTTGAGGGGGTCCGGTTTGGTGGACTCAGGATTGGGTCACTGCTTTTTGCAGATGATGTTGTCCTGTTTGCTTCATCAGGCCATAATCTTCAGCTCTCTCTGGATCGGTTCGCAGCTGAGTGTGAAACGGCTGGGATGGGAATCAGCACCTCCAAATCCGAGACCATGGTCCTCAGCCGGAAAAGGGTGGAGTGCCTTCTCAGGGTTGGGAGCGAGATCCTGCCTCAAGTGGAGGAGTTCAAGTATCTCGGGGTCTTGTTCACGAGTGAGGGAAGAATGGAGCGTGAGATCGACAGGCGGATCGGTGCGGCGTCCGCAGTGATGCGGGCTCTGCATCGGTCTGTCGTGATGAAAAAGGAGCCGAGCCGTAAGGCAAAGCTCTCAATTTACCAGTCGATCTATGTTCCTACCCTCACCTATGGTCATGAGCTATGGGTAGTGACCGAAAGATGAGATCGCGAATACAAGCCGCTGAAATGAGTTTCCTCTGCAGGGTGTCTGGGCTCTCCCTTAAAGATAGGGTGAGAAGCTCAGTCATCCGCGAGGGGCTCAGAGTAAAGCCGCTGCTCCTCCGCATCGAGAGGAGTCAGATAAAGTGGCTTGGGCATCTGATCAGGATGCCTCCTGGATGCCTCCCTGGTGAGGTGTTCTGGGCACGTCCAACCGGGAGGAGGCCCTGGGGAAGACCCAGGACACGCTGGAGGGACTATGTCTCTCGGCTGGCCTGGGAACACCTTGGGATTCTCCCGGAAGAGCTAGAAGAAGTGGCCGGGGAGAGGGGAGTCTGGGTATCTCTGCTCAAGCTGCTGCCCCCGCGACCCAGCCTCGGATAAGCGGAAGAGAATGGATGGATGGATGGGAACTAAATGCATACTAGAATCATCAATAATTAAGGCAGAGCTAAAATTTACTAACTGCATCATAGATATTTTGCTAACCCTGTGGGGTTCTGTAAGTAAATAATAAACAATGGGTCAAAAGCTGAAATCTGACTAGGACCTCTTCAGCTGCATGCAGTTGGGCCCAGAGGCCAACACACTGGACTGGAAAGCCCATGTTGTCATCTAAAGCCATATTACTAACTTACTTGGTAACCACGAGGAAGTCACTTAATACATCATTGCATCAAAGAGAGAAATTTATTAACAAAGGCACTACTGCTTTGGATAAGTGTTAGTAGCTTGTAAGTACAGTATGTGCAGAAATAATTCAACATCCACAAAAAGCTATTGTAATTTGATGTGTGACAATGAAAAGTTACAAGTTTAAATATGATTTTTTTGTGGTTGATAAAATACATTTTGATGTGGCATATTCACTTTGATCACAAACAAAATGTAAACAAAGATACAAAACTGAGAACTCTAGCTTTGAAAAGTACTCACCTCTTTGTTGTTATAATGTTTAATACGAGAGTAGCTGCTACTTTTAACAGCTATTACATCTTCAGGTCTTTTGTGGTACATTGTAAGCATTTTTTCATATTTTAAAGGAATCTTAAGTTTTTGATACAGATTTTGATTGGGATTTAAAAAACGCTTTTGACTGGGCCACTTCCAGGAGTCTTGCCTTCGTTTTATGCCACATAAGAGAAGCTTTGACTTGATGTATAAAGTGGCCGTCTTGTTGAAGCTTGGTTTCTAAGTTAAACTTCTTTTGCCGACAGACTGTACAAAGTTTTGCTTTATTTACCATCTTAAATTTACTTAATGTATTTTGAAAAGGCTACCAGTCCCCACAGATATAAAACAGCTTCACAACATAGTAGTATCACCACCATACTTCAACACGGAGATGATGTTTTGTAAGTGACGAGTTTGTGTTTTCCCCCAGACATAGTGATTGATATTAAATCCTAATAACTCAATCTTGTAATTGTACTACAATTTTGGGATAATGTATTGAACGTTATGAACTCTTTTTTGTCACACTGAGCACTTGGCATTAAGGATAATAACTCAATTTTTGTGATATCAGACTAGCTCATTTTCACATTATTTCAGAGACTGCTACATATATTTGTACTAATTCATGAGGGTACTTCATGAGAGTTTTTAGATATGGTTGCCCTCTTACTACTTTACAATACTGGTCAGATTGGTGGAGTATCTGAGCAATTGTTGTCACAGTTTAATAGGGCCAAGAGTGATAATGTATCACGTTGCTCCTCACAGACTTGTATCATTTTGGCAACAATGTTGTTGCTTTTTCTGTTTTGCAGTTGATTTCCAGAGGTATTAGTTATGATTACTAAACCCTTTAAAACACTGAAGTATTCAGGATTTGACTTTTATGCTATGAAACAGAAAGCTATCATCCACCAAGTCTAACATAATAAGCCTGACTTAACTAAGAATAACTGGCTAAGAAGAGCTAGGAATTAGGCTATTGAGAAGAAAGTGAGGCATTCATGTGAGGCTGAAACACAGCATTAACCAACCTACTCTTCCCAGTATTCTTCTATAAAACCCACAGTTTCTGGTTAACAAATTGAATGATATCAACATGAATGGAGACAACAGTTGCATTACATGGCTGACCTGTGACACAATCAACTCTGCTATCTAGCTAGGTGGATTCACAATCTACCTTATGGGTGTGACTGAAACTTTAAGGAAAAGCAGAGGAGGTGGTGCACATTTTAAAATCTTGATGCATCTCACAAAAGCATTTATCTGATCTTGAGTATCTCATGGTCAAGTGTCTATTTTACCTTAAGAATTCTCCAATGTTTTCCTGGTTGTTACCTACATCCAAGTTACATGCTAACACCAGCGAACTATACAACATCCATATGTAATATAAACATTTACAAACTTGCGGATTACTGTTATTAGAGACTTCAACAAAGCAGATTAAAAAATATACTAAGCACACCCCATGGAAATTGTTGTCTGTTTCAACATATTTGAACAGGCAAACATTAAATCTTCATACAAAGTTTGTCAAGGGATTTACAAATATTGCCAAATTATTTGAAATCAATCATTCCCTGAAAGGATAACCATTCCAAGTGGCAGACTTCACATGGCTGCTGATTTATTCAGCACTGACTGTTTGATACTAAAAAATGTCTCCAAGAATTCCAAAATTTCACAGTATCTGCAGGTAACTTTTGCAAAACTTGGTGTCAGCATGCATGCATCCATAATCCTAAAGAAATTGCACAAATTTGATATCCACAAGAGGTATGTCAAAAAAAAAACAACATCTAAACATACCAAACATACAGGTAAAGGCCTTCTGGAACAATGTGCGCTGGACAGCTGAATCAAAATCAAAACTAACTTGTTTGGGCCACAGTGACAGTAGACATGCTTAGCACCAACCAAAGAAAGCATTTCAGGAAAAGAAACTCATACTAACTGTGAAACGTTGTGGTGGAAAGGCTATGGTTTGGGGTTGCTTTGCTACCTACAGGCCTGAACAGTTTGTAATCATCGAGTCAACTATGAATTCTGCATCATTTCAAAGTGTGCTTGAAGATAATTTGAGATCATCCATTTGAAAGGTGAAGTTGAACTGGGAAAGATAATGTTCCAAAGCACACTAGCAAATACACCAAGGAATGGCTCAAAAGGAAGAAATGGAGGGTTATGGGCTGGCCTAGTCAAAGTTAAATTGACTCTTACAAAGGACAACATAATGACACAGTGGGGATCATCAATGCCCAAGGTTTGAATCTAACATCTTTATGTTGTCTCATTGGAATTGTGGGCTTTCCTCTGACATTCCCAAATATGTACAAAATAGGTTAACTGGTGATTGCAATTTGGCCCTGTGTGAATGTGGCCGTGTGAGAAACTGGTGCTTTATCCAGGGTTATTATACTCCGTGTTCCTGCCTTGCACTTAAGTGTTCCTAGATTAGACTCTGTCTCCCCATGACTGTGAACTGGATCAAGCTGGTTAGATAATGTTATACATTATAACTATTATTGTTAAGCCAAAAAAAAGACAAAACCATATAAACCATCAAGCACAATAATTGATTAATCAGTACAGGATTTGTGGTGGACAGGGGTACTGAAAAGACTGCTCTGTATAAGAAAGAACTAAATTAAGTAAATACAAACAAAGAAGATAATATCTAGAGATAAATGAAGACTTTGAAGATGAAAAGAAGCTGTATATTTTACCAAGGCAATTTAAATCTTAACTTTATTCAGCCACGAAGTTTGTATTGGAATCAAATACATGAATGGTATTGAAAATGTTTGGGGAGATGTCAAAGCAGTAATACAAGCTAGAAGTTCTAAAAGATTTCTACTGCAGAAAGTAATGCAAGGAAGAATGAGGCAAAATTTCCTAAGTAAAAACAGAAAGACTTTAAGCTGGCTATAGGAAACATTTAAAAGGTGTAATTTCTGCTAAAGGTGGTGTTACTAAGTTGTGCTTGATGGAGTGCCCAACTGTTTGCATATGTCAAATTCACTATTTTTTTCATCAATTGTTATTTTAATAAAATAATTGTAAATGGGTCAAATTAAAGTATGTATGCTCTATAATACTAATTTTTTTATTTATAAATTCAGTGAAGCATGTATTCAGACTAGAGTACCCAAATGTTCACACATAACTTCCATCCAAAATAAACTAAATTGTTCCCAAATAACCCAGAGGCAATTTCAGTACTTCTGTTCACTTCTGCTAAGTGTTTTAGAGAGTATCTAAACTTGTACAACCAGAAAATATATGATGCTCTTTAAACATTTAAACTGGTAATGTCATACGCCACACACTTCCAGCTGGCCCAACCTAATAACAGTTTTGCAACCAGACCAAAGAAAAAGCACAATCACAAAGAAAATGAAGTTGTGGCAAAATGTTTTCAATTTATAAGTTTAATAAGAATGTGTCTAAATAAAAATAAATGTAGCCATTGTGTTCCTTGACATCAAAAACAATGCCTTGGTTATTTCTAAAGGCCAAGGAAAAATGGCACAAAAATTAAAAGTACAACTCAAATCATGATAGATGAATACCTAAAATTGAATTGCTTCGAGTGATACAGCATTAACAATCTTTTTGACAGATAAGAGTGCACTTATGCACAATTAATCATTAGTACATGTATTTGTTAAAAATATGAAAAATACAAATGAATTATGTAGGTATCTACTAAAATTTTCAGAATTTTTAATTGTTACTGCATGAATTTTTGGGTTTATATTCCACTTCTACTGGTTAGCGTTGCTGCTTTAAAGCTACAACAGCCTGGGTTTGATTTCCAGAAGAGGTTATTACCTGTTTGTTCTCTTCAATTACTTTGTCTGGTTAATGTAGTTATCTTTTACAACATCTTCAATATTTTCATATTTGATTAACTTGAGACTACAAATCTGTCTATAGCTAAGTCAGTGTAGTGAGTGTACTTGAATGTATCTTGTACTAGACTGCTATCTTATCCAGGGATGGACTTGTCTTGAGCACAATGATATTGATACAGATCTGTGTTTCAATTCAAGCAGTACAGACATGTGCACTTACCAATTTTTATTATCTTTTGGTCCCTTCCAAATCGTCTTACCAAAGCAATGTACAAATCTCTGTTCTTATCAATCAAAGCAAGTTTTCTTTCATTTGCAGATCCATACTGATCCAGAGCAATTTCCATGATTTCCATCTGTAGTAACATAACAATATACATTTAAAAAATTTTTCATGATATTTCTGTACTTATAATAGCACCATGACAAAAATTACCGAATCTCACAAACATCTAAAAAGCTAGTAGTAAATACAGTGGGTATAGAAAAGAATCACCCCCTTTGAAATATTCCAATTTTTTTGCTTTATAGACTTAAATGAAAACACACACACACACACAAAAAAAAATTCTTCCCAGCTTTACTTACTCAATGCAACCTATAACATCCCAAGTGAAAGATATCACAGCTACAGCTCAGAAAAATTATAAAAAATGAAAAACAAAAGATACTATGATGAATAAAGGATCACCCCCTAATTTCAATATTTTGTTGAACCACCTTTTGCTTTAATGACAGCCTTGAGCCTTGACATTTTTCAAAGAAATCTAATTTTCCTAATCCTTCATCAATGTTCACACCTGAAAACATATTAGTTAGTAATGAAGACAATATTAGTAGCATTTCCAGATTTTATCAATTAATGTCACAGTACAATACTGGCAAAGGGACCTCACTATTAATTCATTAATTAATTTTAATATCTTAGACAAGAAGTAGAATTTATATGTCATAACATATATTTGTCTGCCTATAAACATATTTTAATTTCTTACACTTCACTAACAGCATTTATACTATTTTTTCTCAGTCAGAAGATTCCTAATGTACCATCCATAACATCATGGGAAAACAATATTTTATATTACCTAAAACCAGAAAAAAAATCACATTTTGTTTGTGTGCAACTGTGCAAAGCTTCTCTAGAACCCGACAAACACGATGCTTTACAATTATTCTGCAAGGTTTCTGATAATATTTAACAAAATGTGCTCTTTGCTATAAGCTAACTCTTTGTTTTGGTACAGGTGGCGTTTTTAAGTTTTGTTCAAGATGAATTCATCTTTACTTTTTTATAGAACTGTTTTAACTGCATTCTTGATCTGGCTGATTTTCGATCCTTTTTTGTGAACTAATGTTTCAATTAAAATACAAGAGTCAACATTTTACAGAAAAACACAACAACACGACCCAACTCAACTCTGCCCCATTCAAACTAAGAACATCAAAGAGAGAAAGCAGTGAACAGCGAACAGCACAGCATCAACACCATTAAGAAGAAAAGCTATGGATTAGGGCTGCGGCCAGGACCATGTGGCATACCAATTCAGACTAGCTGTATCATAAAAGATCATTCATCAATGAAGAACCACATGCTCCACTGATACTCACCGCTGACAGTACAAAAAGGATCACATTTATAATAAAAATAAAAAAAAAATTCAGATAGAAAGACAAAAAGAATCAGATGATTTTCAGCAAGAGGAAAAGGTAACGTTTGCTGCAAATATTCTGAATAACAGATGAATGAAGTCAAGAAAAGTCTAGAAGTAGAAAAATGTGGGAAGCAAAGGAACTTCAAGAGAGAAAGTGGACATAAGAAAATCAGAGACAGCAGACCAAAAACTGAACACAGAAGGGTAGCCCCAAAGCATATGCATAAATGTACCTGAGGTGTTTATGGAACCAAAGTGACAATTGGGTCAGAGGACAGCCCCCAGGCATATCATTTATGGGATATTTAATATAATTGGTAAACAAATTTAAATTGGGTTTGTATATAGTTAGAATTCATTGATACCAATGAGACATTTTTAAAAACTAAGATCTTGTTGCCAAACAGACTTAAATAATAAACAGCAATGGTATGCCTTACTAAGAACTGCATATAATAATATTGGTTTATGGCAAGGAGAAGGAGTAAATGGGAAAACAAGGATAAAAAACAAGGACAAAAGGGATTGGAACACCATAAGCTTTAAAGACATATCTAACTCTTAAGTACAAGAAAAGGGAATATAAAGGGATAGAAAAGAAAAAAAATTAGGAGTGGGAATGTTTGAAGCCCTGATTTGTCAAATATATATAACCCAGACCAGGGATCAAAAGCAATGGGACCTCCATTGTGAAGGCCGTGTTATTAAAAAATAGAAGAGTGCATATGTAAGTCTGACTGGACAAGGGATGAGACACTGTTCTATTCAAAATGCCTTATTTTCTAGTGCGCAAGTGATTAGATGACCCATCTTTGAACACTGAGCACCGGTTTTCACATCAGAGAATTGGAGGTTGGGAACAAAACTCAGAGATACTCTATGAGGAAGGGTGTGGATAGGGGAACATCCATTGAAAAAATGGATACAGTGTAAAGTTCAATGGTGTAGCTCAAGATCTGGCAAGTAACCTCACGCTCATCTTTGCCTCAAATCAATATGGAGTGTTTAATTACAGTTTTTATTTATGTTCCAGAGAAAGGTAGATAAAAGTGACTTTAAATTGGATCAATGCTTAATGGAGGAAGGGGCTGGGAACATTGCACTAGCAAAATTGATGCAGAAAATTACGTTCATTTTAATAATAGTTGATCTAAAACTGAAAGACTGAGGACACTGAAAGCATAGATGACCCTGAAGTCAAAAGATTTTTTCACATTATTAAGGTCCAGCATTAATTAAGTTTAAAGGTGTCTTGCAGTGAAGGGAAGTAGTACAGTACTTAACTGAGGTAGCTAAAGGGATGTACAGGAGGGAAGAGACAAACATTACAAAGCAAATTAAGAGGTAAAAGAGCTTATTTTGTAACCTAAAAAATACATTTGTAGGAATTAAATTATTTTAGAAGATAACTAGGGGCATTTTCCAGAAAGGCCAGAATATTAATTACCTAGGGCTGTGGCAGTGTCTTCAAAGTCCATATTGACATTGTACGATACCGTCGCCTTGGGCATGGGGTTGGTGCTTGGGAAGAGAGATGCTTGTGGATTATGAATAATTAGCTGCTGTGCCCATGTACCAAAGAAAGCCTCAAGCATTTTTTGCTTGAGATGCATTAGTTTTATTGTCTCACAGATTTCTGTAACTCAGCACATGCAGCGGTGCTTGATAATGCTATTACGAAGATTCAAAGGTGATTCATTCCATGATCATTTAAAATTGCTAAAAAACATGATGCCGTATTGGTATGAAACTCATCATAAAATGGATTTGATCAAATACCTACAAAACTAGAAGTTGCTAATTAGTTCTCATTCAAACACTGCATCCACAGTTGATCTCTTTCTACCATCTTCTGAACAAAGAAAGCGACTTGGGTTGCGTTAAAGAAAAAAAAAAAAGACTCACTTCATTGTATATGACTGTGCCTTACTATGCGTGCAAAAAACATGACGCAAAATGGGCATGAATGCCTATTAGACACCCTTGGTGTCACTATCACTCCTAATCCATTAACAACTGTGTTTGGTGTACTCCCAGATCGGCTTACACCTATATACAGTAAATGGCAAGCCTGCAAAGTTGATGCTTTACCAACTAGTGTGGAAAAAGGCGAACCTTTTAAGGACAGAAAGCCACCTTAACGAGCCATGTAAAGAGGTGTCAGAAGCAGGAAGAAAAGACCTACACAGTCCAACTTATCAGAAACTGATCCGCTAGGCTGTTTTAAAAAGAGGTGCTGGAGAGTCTTGAGGCTCATATTCGTAATCTGGAGTGTCGTTTGAAACAGCAGTATGGGGGATTCAGCTGAGAGACTGCCACATCTGCAGCTCCACCACCGCTTTTCCATCTGCTAAGGTCTATTAACCTTGGGTGCATGGATGCCGGCAGCTTCGGGACAAAGGAGCTGGGGAATAGTGCGGCAGAAGGAGCTGTCACTGACCCCAAGTGAGTTGGGAGAAGCAGGGCCGATGGTAAAAATGTGCAGGCAAAGGACAAGACAGATCATAAGAGTAGTTGTGAAATGGTGTTAGAGGAAGAGTCAAAGCTGAGATCCAAACCTGTAATGAGGTATGCAGCTCCAGCTCAGTAAAGGAAAACAGCGGAGATTTGCCTACTTGCCTACAACTGACGAGCTTTGAACACCTCTGCTGTACCAAGCTCTGCCATTTGAAAATGTAGTGCTCACAATCCCTGCTGACATTCTCTCATCACCAGCTGCATGACTAAAGCGAGAAAGAGACCATGCTGCAGTTTCAACAAGTTTGTGCAACATTTCAAGTAGTTGGAAGTGGTCACTGGGGATGGCGACTTAAGCAGGGGGGCTATGTAATTGCGCCGACGAGTTATATCAGCCAGGGATGAGTCACCCAAGTATGAACTGGCATTACATCACCCGTGGCAAGCCTGCAAAGTCAATTGTTTTTCCACATAGTGCAACCTCAAAGAGCCATGTAAAGAACACAGAATCCATCCATTGCAGTGCTCTGTGCCGATACTACTGCTATGCGGATGACAGTCAACTCATTCTCTCCTTTCCACCCGATGACCAGCAGGTCTTAACCCGCATCTCAAACTGCCTTGCTGATATCTCCTCTTGGATGACTTCCCACCACCTCAAGTTGAATCCCAGCAAGACTGAACTCTTGTATATCAGAGGCAACTCATCTCCGAATCTTGACCTTGCAATCTCTCTTGACAACTCGGTTATCGTCCCCTCAAAAACGGCAAGAAGTCTTGGTGTCACTCTAGACGAAGAATTGTCTTTCTCTCCACACATCAGCAACCTCTCCAGGTCCTGCAGATATCTCCTTTACAACATTAGGAGAATCCGCCCCTTTCTCACTACAGAGGCTACTCAGCTTCTCGTCCAGACCTTGGTCATCTCTAAGCTGGACTACTGCAACTCTCTGCTGTCTGGACTTTCACTAAAGGCAACACGACCACTTCAACTGATCCAGAATGCAGCTGCAAGACTCGTTTTTGATATTCCCAAATTCTCGCACACTACACCTCTGCTGCGGAACCTGCACTGGCTCCCTGTGGCTGCCCGCATCAGGTTCAAAACCCTAACACTTGCCTTTAAGGCCAAAACTGGAGCTGCACCACCTTACATATCAGCACTGGTCAAGCAGCGTGTCACTTCTCGCTGTCTCAGAACATCAAGCACTGCACGTCTCGAACCACCCTTACTTAAAAGAAGAGGACGACATGCATCAAGACTCTTTGCAGTGTTGGCTCCTCAGTGGTGGAACGAACTTCCTCTTGCTGTACGAACAGCGGAGACCCTCACTGTCTTCAAACGTCGCCTGAAGACACACTTCTTTCAAAAGCACTTGGACTAAAGTCCCCATACTTTTTTTTCTACCCTTTTTTTTTTTTTTCAAAAAAAAAAAATTGTACTAACTTACTATTTTCTTCTAGCAGAGTTTTGTATACAACTTGGTCAGCGGTAACTTGTTTAATGACAGTAGATTTAATCCTAGCCTTAAAGACTGAAGAACAGTCGTAGACTACTAAGCACTGTTGTAAGTCGCTCTGGATAAGAGCGTCTGCTAAATGATGTAAATGTAAGATAACGCAAAACATCTGCCAGTTGCCCCTTGAGCTGCAGCAATGGCCTTGCAAACTTACCCATCTTAAAAAGAAGAAATGTTCTGTGTGACTTCAACAAGGAATTTGTTTACTGTTTAAATTTTACCTTAAAAGTGGTTGCTTGAACTTCTATATTTCACTGTTTTACTCATCTGACAGCTGCTCAGATGCCCAGTGCCCGTGAGTCAAAAACCAGGTAGAGTGAGCGCATGTGAAAACAGCTCATACACCAGCACCCTTGTCCTACTGCTTTAGGTAAAATAACTAAACAGAGTATAAAAAAATCATATTTCTGGAAATAAATCAAATGAAAGGCAATTTTGTAAGCATATGTAAGAATGAATTTATTGTAAAATATTATCTACAGATTATTATTGTAAAGAACCAATGTAATCAACCTGCAGCTATATTGTGTTTGAACTAATTAACACGGCAGCTGCAGCTGCCCTAACTGATATAAACATGGCATAGGTTTAAAAACGAACATTGGCATCGGAAGGTAGGAGGCTTCAGGGGCTTAAGCTCTGATCTCTGGCACCTAATCCCTGATCTTCAAGTCCCAGATATACATGAACAATTGTAGCAAGCCCCTGATCTTCATGCCATTTCATATTCGTTATACAACAATTCAGTTCCTTTAAAAGTTCTTATTTATAAAATTTTAATGAATAACTGTGTTTTAACTAATATTAATAGCTAGATGGGGAATATTTCAGTTCCTTTTCTCCTTTAATAGAGTAATACTGATACTAATTTTATTCTTATATTGGTCATTTTATATTAATAGATATTTTCAAATTGATAATTATAAGATACTGCTCTGTTGGGCATGAAAGTGTTGTTTAAGAAGACTGAAAACAATTAGTCATATCCACCACTAACAAACAACAATCGATGCCATTTTCGCATCACATGAATTGGACTCTGCAGTGCATGAAAACTTATAAGCCACCAAAAGCCTATTTGTGCTCAGTTTTTAACTTCATTAACAAATGCTGGTAAAAAGCACATATCTAATGTACTCTGCTAATATGTGATTGCATTCTATTACTTTTGAATATGATTCATTGTTATAAAACTATTTCATACGCAAATATTTAATAACAGACTCTTGGATGAAGTAAAAAAAAAAATGAAATGCTGAACTTTTCATTTCAGTTAACTTAGTCGCCTAATGCACTTGAATGTCACGGCATGCATACATTGTTTAACTTGTCAATTGAGCTCTGTTCCCCTTGGAGTTTATCCTTGTGTTTGAAATTTTTTGTGCCTTCTGCCATCTGTATTGGGTTGTTGTGTCTGATCTGATCTCCAGTGGCTTCAGACTTCCACTGTGATTTGGTAGAAATGTGATTTTCTTTTCTTGCTGCAGTTGGAACTATTTTCCTGTTCAGTGTTGTTTGCTACTACATGCAATATTGGAGAGTATTCTGAAATAAGTACTAATTTACTTAGCTATGTAACCATTGTAATGGACAAACCCATGTCCTATCCAGTATGGACACCGGTCCCTTACCTGGCAGGGAGCCTTTATAATGGAACACCAGGGAGCGTCCTCCTGTACACTGGGTGGCAGCATCTCATCTGGCAAGCTCAGGTATGGATGCCCACAGGAAGACATGGGAGTGGTGTTCTTATGACCCTGCCCTGTCTGGTTCTGTGGGGGCTGCCAGGGGAGCTCTTGGATACTGATAATACACAGACTGTGGTGGTCTTGCCTGACCTGGAAGTGCTTCCCAGGAGCAACAGACTAAGCATCAGAAGTACTCCCAGGTCCAGAGTTAAAAGATAGCCCTACACTCGACTCAGAGAGAAAGTTGTAGTCAGGTGTGAAGGAGAGAATGGAGGTGGAGAAAAAGAAAAGGAAGAAAAAGAAGAGAAAAGGGTACACTGTACCATAAACAAAAGAAGCCAGTATGAAGGTAATGATTAAATTAATAGCATTTAGAACTGGGACTGTTGTGGTGTAATTGTGTCTGGGGATGTTTGGGGCTCAGTGGCACCCCCTACAGGCCTTATCATCTATTTAACTTATAAAGAATTCCAGCTGCTCTTCTCATGCATCAGAACATAAGGATTATTTGCTATTCTAAGTGTAGTCCTCTGGCATCATTGAAGAACTTTACATGTAAAGCACACCAGTAAACTGTCCAGACTGAGTGTACTTTAGTAAAAAAAAAAAAAAAAAAAGTGTGCCAAGCAGTCATGTAGATGCACACTGCATGGCTCATTTGTTTAACCTGCTGCCCCTTCAAAAAAACTGCCAAAAGAAGCGCTTTTATCGTGGTTGACTTTGGGAAGAACTGTAATATCAAATTTAATGTATGCTATTTGAACTACGTTTCACTTTTATGTGATTTTATTTTACATAAAAGCCATATACTGTATATTGTGCATAACTGAAACTTGGCAAAAGCCTCATTAGTGCCAGTTTTTTAATAAAGCAGTTCTATTAAAATATGCATATCGATAAACCTCATGCATATGATCTAGGTGGTGTGTAGCTTTTAAGACCTTTAGCTGCCAGCCTATATTTATGCTACTTAATAATCTATCCTTTCTTCCTCCCTGGTATCCCTTTGCACACTGTACTTGGTGATTTCAGTATTCACAATGACTCCCCAAAAACAAAATTGTTTCGGATTTCTTATATTTATTAGAATGCTTTAATTTATTTCAGAATGTTAATTTTTCCGAACTTATTGAAAGGGCCATATTTATGATTTGGTTTTCTCAGTTATCATTTCACCATTTTAATTATATGATAACCATCTTACAACATGAAGACATATGGCAGTTACTTTAATCTATCAAGTACTTGGCCTTAGTCACCTGCAATGTGGGCTAATGATTTTAGAAACTTGAAATATATTACTTCTTGTTCATTCATACCACATTCTTTTGCAAAGAGTTGGAACTCTGTTTTGTCTACCATAATCACCACTCAAATATCAAAACTTGCTAATTTCAAATCATAGCCCTGGAGAACCATAGTCTATCCTCTTTCATTTTCTGCAAAGCAGTAACCAAATTTGGGAAGTATTCATGGAAACATACAGGTACACAATTATACTGATCCAATTAAATATGCAAATAACCAATCTGAACATCTTTAGTATTATAAGGTGTGACGATGCGGGTTCTGCTCCACGTTCCCATCGGCTGTTAGGGAGCCCTTGAACCCAACACCATCGGTAATGTCACCGATGAGCTAGACAGTGAGGCAATAACAATGAGCAAGGGGATGGTTTAAAAGTGCAAAGTGCTTTTATTAAAAGACAATCAAAACAATCCGTGTTCTAATAAAGTGCAGTAGTGCATTCAATAAATCTTTAAATAAATAATCCTTAAAACAGTTGTGAAGTGGAGGTTTAAAATACACAAAAACAACAATCCGTTAAAACATCAACAGGAAGCAGTCTTTAAAAACAGATGACAATCCCCGGTGCTTCTTCTCTGTTAGCGTCAGCGTCTCACCTGCTTCTCCCATGCGGGCTCTGAAACAGGCGAGACGCTCTTACTGCAGCTGACCTTCTCTACACTGTTCTGCTTCAGCTGTTTGGCTCGCCTCGCCGACCTCTGGCTCCGGTAGGCTCCTCCAGACAGTGACTTGGGTTCCACAGCGACCAGAGTGCACACGCTGGGGAATACACACCCCAAGCCCCAACTCCCACTGCCTTCCGCGGAGAGTCATCCACCTTCCGGTCACTCTTGCCCTTCAGAATACTCTGCGAGAGCGACCACTGCTGCTACTCCTCGGGTGTCGGCCATACACCCAAGCTACCTGTACAGCTGCCCACGAGCCTACACTCGCTCGCTCTCCCACACTGACTTTCTCCTCCTGCTACTTCTTGCCGTCTCCTGCAACCTCCGGTTCTTTCCCTTTTACTTGTTCCTTTCAACCGGCTCGCGCTTCTCTATATATGCGGAGAGGACATGGCAGCTGCAGCCCATTAGCCACAGGAACGATCACAGATGTGGGCAGTCCCTCACCTGTGCACTTAGGTGAGAAACGGCCACACCGCAGATCGCCCTGCGGCTTGCTACAGATACCACGCCCCCTCGCTAAGCCGCGAGCGCGGTGATTATTTATTTAAGAACAAACTGGCTTTTGCTGAAAGAGCTGTGGACCCATAACACCACATAAGGAAGAAGTACCTAGAGAAAACTCACATAGATTCCAATGCACATTAGTCAACTCTACAGGAAAATAAAAGTAACAGTTACTATCCATCTTATCTCAATTACTTCAAGTGTGTCTATTAAGGTCTTTTAGCAAGAGTTTGCTTAGCTTAAAAAAGACTCAAAAAATTGAACTTTCCTCTGTCCTGGAATTTGTCTAATTGCTTATCTTTAGATTTTTTCTAGCATTGAAATGCACAGCATAATCTATTGAAACAAAATTTCCTTTCAACTGCATTATACAGTTTAAGCATAACCTGTCTCTTGACTAGTATGCCACAAGCCCATTGCGGCACTTCCTGTGTGATTTTGGGCTATACCCCAAACAGAACTGGAACCCCTACAGATTTTTTTTTCTCCAGCCTTCTGGAGTTTTTTTTTGTTTTTTCTGTCCACCCTGGCCATCGGACCTTACTCCTTTCTATGTTAATTAATGTTGTCTTATTTTAATTTCTTATTTTGTCTTTTATTTTTCTTCTCTTCATTATGTAAAGCACTTTGAGCTACTTTTTGTATGAAAATGTGCTATATAAATAAATGTTGTTGTTGTTGTTGTATACAAAAATAAACTGTATTGTATTGTGATATACATATTCCAGCATTCAGCTACCCTTAGAAATGTCTTTAGTCTACTATCTGGTAATGGACAGTGATGAATTCATTAGAGGAACTTTCACAATACCACTTAAATACAGGATGCTGCTTGACATTTTTCAACTCAGGTAGATATTTTATTTCAAAATACATTGTCACACACGTGTGTTTATGAGACAGCTAAAGGGCCTAAATACAGGTAGTTCCATGCCAGACCAGGGGGAGGTGGAGTGCACTAATTTTCCCTCTCGATCTTTTGCAGACCATTCTAGGGAAATCCCACCCGGCTCTGGGGCAGCCACTGACATCACTTCTGGTTCCGGTCGGGATGACATCACTTCCGCTACTGGCCTTTAAAGCTGCCATCTTGCTACCTGGAGTTCAGTTCTGTTTTGGACACGATTGAATGAACATGTCTCTGTTCTTGAATAGCTTTTGCAGCCATAATCGATTAAATGGGTGGCTGCCCCAAACCTTCTCGATGTCTTTTGGTCGTTCTTCTGACAGTGGCGTAGTCGGCAGGATGGAGGAATCCCTGAAGAGAACGGGACCGGACCTGAATCATGTCCAGGTGGGAGAGTACCTGGGCCGAGCTTTCGGGTGGGGAGTGCGTCTCGGGTTTCGGAAAGAACCGGTGCAGACTCCGCTCCCTTTGTCTATCTCTGGGTCACCTCAATTGAATAGGGAGAGTGTCGTTGGGACACACAGACGTGGGCTGGTCTCTATGGGGGATACGATGGGGACTTATTATGCTCTCTCGGAGGAGAGAGTTGTCCGTTCCACCGGGGCTAAGGTCCCAGAGGATGGTGGACATTCCCCAGACCAGCAGGTGAAGAAAATTAAAAACTGGAGGTTTAACCCTGAACGGTCTACCCAAGAACAGCTAGACCTTCTATGGGAAGAGGTGGCCGGCTGGTTAAGGCCCGCTGAATGTACCACCTTTCAGGTAGTGAAAAAAGTGGCCTGTTTTTTGTTCTTAATTAGCCTGTCAGAGCATTTTGCCCAGCCGGTCTGGGGAGAATTTGCAAACATAAACGAGCTCATAGAAACATCTAGGGCAGCCTCGCAATTTGAGAGGGCTGAACGGTCCTTAAGTAGAAGCCGTAGAGATTACGTCCCTCTTACACTGCCCTCTCGACATACACCGGAGTTTGCATCGGAGTCCCCGATCCCGTGGGCGCAGTCCTCGCTTGGAGGTGAGGCGGAATGTAAGTGGAGAGAGAGGGATGGGTTGTGTGCGCTTTCAAACCCCCTGGCTTTGGCTCATAAAGGTGAGGTCATAGTAAATGGCCACAAGGTAGAAGCCTTATTTGATTCCGGCAGCAACATTTCTGTTGTTGATTGCCGATATGTACTACCGCGACAGTGGTTAAAAACAAAGACCAGAATTACCTGTGTACACGGAGATGTCCGCGCCTATGACTCCGCCCGGTGTTTCATCTGCCACGGAGGAATACTACGAAAACTCGTTGTGGCTGTACATCCAAATCCACCGTGTGCAGTGATTCTCGGGCGGGACTGGTCTGAAATTAAAAGCGGTGCAGTACTGATCTCGCCTTATTCAAAATTAGGCCTAGTAACCGATGGGAATACACCGTCTCAGGTTGTCTCCACACCGTGTACGCAGCCGGTGGAGAGAGATATGGGAAACCCCGAGGAGGACGGAGAGCTTCCCGGCCCGTCGCGGGCGAATACGTCATCAGTCCGCACCTCACCAGAGCGGGACGACTCTCCGCCCCTTGAGGTCAGCCCGGACCCTCTCTCAGATCTGAGCTTTCAATTCAGACAAACACCGGCATCATTTAGAAGGGAGCAGTGGAATGATGATTCCCTTAAGTTTGCAAAGAATGTAGTAGTCCTCGCCAACGGCCAACGCACCAATCAGCCCATGCCACAAGGACCCCACTTTGTGTTAGAAAATGACTTATTATATCGGGTCAGTGAACACGAGGGGGGAGTGCGGAAGTTGCTGCTAATTCCACGAACTTTCCGGCGGCAAGTTTGTGAGTTAGCGCACGCCCATCTCCTAGGAGGCCACTTGGGCACCGAAAAAACTTTAGAGCGTATTAAGCTCCGCTTTTATTGGCCGGGAATAAATGAGGAGGTTCGCCGCTTCTGTGTTTCGTGCCCAGAATGTCAGCTGCGGCAAATTCCTAGGAGGGACCGTGCTCCTCTCGTTCCCCTCCCCTTAATTGATGTCCCCTTTGAAAGGATAGGGGTCGACATAGTGGGACCCCTGGAACCCTCGGCCCGAGGACATAAATATATATTAGTCCTCGTGGATTATGCAACCCGACATCCAGAAGCTGTCCCATTGTGCTCAGCTAATTCTAAAGCAATCGCACGGGCACTAATGGAGGTCTTTGCGCGAGTTGGAATCCCTAAAGAAGTCCTTACGGACCAAGGGACGCCGTTTACCTCGGAGACGTTCAAGGAAACGGCCAAGTTACTCAAAATAAAGCACTTGAGAACCGCGGTGTATCATCCTCAAACCGATGGTTTAGTAGAGAGATTTAATCAGACTCTCAAACAGATACTTCGCAAGGTGGTCAGCGGGGATGGGAGGAATTGGGATCAGCTCCTCCCCCTCGCACTCTTTGCCTACCGGGAAGTCCCGCAAGCCTCAATGGGGTTCTCACCCTTTGAATTATTATATGGGCGACAACCCCGGGGCATATTGGACATTCTAAAGGAAGGTTGGGAAGGAGAGGCCCTTCCCACAACTAATATTTTGGAATATATCGCACAGTTATGCGATAGATTTGCGAAGATTCGACCCATATTAAAAAGTCACATGCAAGAGGCGCAATCAGCACAGGCCCACTATTACGACCGTGGCACGACACTCCGGGAGTTCCAGCCGGGGGATCGAGTCATGGTATTGGTTCCCACCTCCTACTCTAAGCTACTTGCCCACTGGCAAGGGCCATACAAAGTTAAAGAGCGAAAGGGGCTCGTCGACTATTTGGTGAAACAACCCAATCGTCGACCGAGAGAGCGGATATATCGCGTGAACCTGCTGAAACCGTGGAAGGAACGGGACCCTGATCCCACCTCCGGCCAGCCCCGCTCCCTTTTTGCTCAAAGTAATACCCTTAACTTCGGGTCTAATTTAAATAACCGACAGAGGCGGGAGCTAGAGATAGTTATCTCGTCCGTCCCAGAGGTGGTTGACGAAATCCCCGGAAGGACTTCTCTGGTTGCCCATGACATTGTGACTGAACCCGGGGTCATAGTCCGAGAACGCCCGTACCGTCTTCCCGAGGCAAAGAAAGCAGAAGTGGAACTGGAAATCAAGCGCATGCTGAATCTAGGAGTCATAGTCCCTGGTCCAGCCCAATTGTCTTGGTTCCTAAGCCCGACGGAAGTTGGAGGTTTTGCAATGACTTCCGTCGACTTAATCAGGTCTCACTATTTGATGCTTATCCCATGCCTCGAGTGGACGACCTCCTTGAGAGGCTTGGACAGGCAGAATACTTGACCACACTTGACATGACCAAAGGGTACTGGCAGGTTCCTTTAACGGACCCCGCAAAGGGTAAAACCGCGTTTAGCACCCCTAGTGGGCACTGGCAGTATCGTGTCCTTCCATTCGGGTTACATGGGGCTCCTGCAACTTTCCAGCGTCTGGTGGACAAAGTGCTCCACCCCCATAACACGTATAGTGCTGCCTACCTGGATTACGTCGTCATCTATTCCAGCACCTGGAAGGAACACCTACAGCACGTTGGAGCCGTGTTACGGACACTGGGAGAAGCCGGTCTTCGTATCAACCCAAAGAAATGTTTCTTTGGATTGGAGGAAGCCAAGTATTTGGGCTACCTAGTGGGTCGTGGTACGGTGAAGCCACAGTGCTCTAAAATACAAGCCATTTTGACATGGCCCCGTCCGCGAACCAAGCGGCAAGTCCAGGCATTTCTCGGATTAGCGGGGTATTACCGCCGGTTTGTACCACGTTTTTCGGAGAGGGCCGTGCCCTTGACTAATTTGACAAAGAAGAGGGCTCCTAACACTGTGGTATGGACTGATATGACTGAGGCAGCCTTCAGTGACTTAAAAAGGGCCCTGACGTCGGCACCCGTTTTAAAGGCGCCTGATTTTTCACGGCCTTTTATTCTCCAGACGGACGCTTCGGACACAGGCCTAGGGGCAGTGCTGAGCCAAAGTGTCGATGGTGCTAAGCACCCCATCATGTTTCTGAGCCAGAAACTGTTGGATCGGGAGACCAGATAACGCGGCAGTGGAGAGGGAGGCTCTTGCGATTAAGTGGGCGATCACACAGTTGAGATACTACCTCTTGGGTCGGGAGTTTACTCTAGTCACGGACCATGCCCCTTTACAGTGGATGGCCCTACACAAAGAGTCTAACCCGCGAGTCACGAGGTGGTTCCTCGATTTGCAACATTACAAGTTTTCGCTCATTCATCGGAAGGGTTCTCTACACGCCAATGCCGACGCTCTCTCCCGTGTTCACGACCTCTCGGTGCAGGACGCCCGACCCGACGGGTCTGGGCTAAGGGGGGGGCCCTGTCACACACGTGTGTTTAGGAGACAGCTAAAGGGCCTAAATACAGGTAGTTCCATGCCAGACCAGGGGGGGGGCGGAGTGCACTAATTTTCCCTCTCGATCTTTTGCAGACCATTCTAGGGAAATCCCACCCGGCTCTGGGGCAGCCACTGACATCACTTCTGGTTCCGGTCGGGATGACATCACTTCCGCTACTGGCCTTTAAAGCTGCCATCTTGCTACCTGGAGTTCAGTTCTGTTTTGGACACGATTGAATGAACATGTCTCTGTTCTTGAATAGCTTTTGCAGCCATAATCGATTAAATGGGTGGCTGCCCCAAACCTTCTCGATGTCTTTTGGTCGTTCTTCTGACAACATGTTAGAAAAGCAGATTTAAATTACTGCTAAAGAATCCATACAAATGTTGTGCATGACAGAGATCAGACTCTAAAATGAACGTTTACAGTTTCTGTCAACGCATATTTTTTAAGATGCTATGCAAAGCAGGCTATCAGTAATTGTTTGATTAACTGAAAATAAATGAGAGATAAACTGTACAGGAATACCTAATTAAATATTGACCATTTGTTGCTTTACTCATCATGCGATCTTCATTGTATACACCAGTTATACTTTTTGCAACAAAAGCTTGGATAGTGTGGACAGCCTCTGTACTGGAGTAGGCTCTTTCACATAGCACATGGCTATAAATTGGGTCGAAATTTTACTTCTGTTGATTTCTAATAAAATTACAGCATACTGAAAAAATCTGGGTTTACTTGTTAAATCTATGTTGACTGTAAACACAAGTGAAATAACTAGATCTGTACTGGAATTTAAAACTTATCGGATTAGTTCACATGTATTGCAAAATGAGTGCTGTATATTTATTGATTTAGGCCTTTTCATTAACTGCTCAAAATTTGCCTTTATGAAATTAACATATTACTCAATGCCAAATGAATGTAAAACTTCCATGTTATAATACCTATAAATAATACATAGCTTAGTAGACCGAGAAATACAATGCCCTAACTCTTCATTCATTATTAATACTAAACACTCAGGCAAACTAATTTTCAGACATTACAGATTAATAGAAGTTCACTGTCATGTTACTAAATGAAAATATGAGCATACATTTTATTCTCAATTTGAATATTTATTTGTTTATACACTGTTAATGGTGCTCTAAACATTCTTACTTGTCTTTAAAAAGCTGATGGGAGTAGTTATTTCATCAGGACAGGAACAAGGCAGGAAACATCCCACATTCATTTAAAAGAGTTTAATCTCATAGGCAACCCATGGTAGCAAAGAGAACCTCCTTCTTTATGACATTCTACTTTTGATTCTTTAATCAAATATTTCATATATCAAAAGTAAAACAAAAATATATGAAAACAACAGGGTGCTTTCTGAAACTGCACTCAATACAAATGTATCTTAAAGTAGCTTTTTACCTTGTGCAAGAGAGATTTGCCATCACCAAGTGGTTTTCCAGAAAGGGCATCTATTAGGAAAACAGCTAATAAAGAATAGAAACTTTAAGTAAAACAAAACAACTATTTTTTCAAATAGTAAACAAAATAACAAGTACATATATTAAAATTGCCAAATGTTTAATCCATTAATTTTCTAAACAATGTCTTTCAGAGAGGTGGGGACATTATGTTGTCATTTATTCATTTTCCAAACTACTGTCTTGAAAAAAAACCTACAGCCTATTAGACATGCATGTCTTTGAGATTGGCAAGAAGTCTGAGAAAACCCCTACATTTATGGGAATAATGTGGAAAATCATCAGGCTATAACTAGACCGGGATTTGAAACCAGGAACCCTGATGTGTGCTAGAAATAGCTTTCTAGATATATTTTGTTCAAATTAAATGTAATATTCTGTTTAAAGAACACCTTAAAGAAGAGTTTTATTTTAATATAAATGCATATGACAAAACAAAAAATCACCCAAACAGTATGGTAGTTCATAATGGCACACTTTTTATATGTAAGCATTTCTTCAAAACCTTTCTAATATCATTTTGCTTCAATATAAAGTTTGCAGGATTTATGGTATATCTTTTCCACATATTCTAACAAAATAACATATTTAAAAGAAAACAACGAAGCTAAACATATATTACTGGTCAAAGGTTTTAGAAAACCTCAGTTTTTCTTCAGATTTAATCAGTTGGAATGCAAAGAATGATCTAATATGACGAAAAGGTAAGCAGTAAACTGCCAAAGGTTTAAATTTAAAGTTTAGGTTATCAGAAACTGAAAAAAAGGAAATATCAGAATGTTACAAATAGGCCTTTTTTAGGGAGCAACTAATAGGTTACAACCTACAGATGCTCTGCAACAATTAAAGCAAATTAAGTCTTGTGAGATGAAGCAAACAACTTGCACAGGTGTCCCATCTTCTGTTAATTACTTAAAAAAACCTGTCTGTCTTAAAGCAAAGTTTAAACAGACTGTGTTGCTACACCATCTGTGGTACAACTTGGACAATATTCCTGTGATAATGGAAAGAAAATGGCAGTTAACAAATTAAATGAGACAGAGCATTAATACCCTTAGAAGTATAGGCTTTACATTTAGAGAAACTACAAAAAAAAAAATCAAAGTATCAGTGAGTACAGTGTCATATATAATCCAAAGGAAATTGGAAACTAGAAGAAATTCTGATAGGAAGAGAACTGGCAGACCCAAAGTCACAACTCAATCAGAAGACACATTTATGCCACCAGCTTCTGTGGTAGGATCCTCACCGCACAACAGCTTCAAGCACAGCTTAACAGTGATTGAAAAAACAAGTCTCAGTTTCTACTATGAAGATGAGACTTTGTCCAGTCTGCAGTAGTCCACAGCTGGTATTTCAAGGCCCTATGTTGTCCTTTAAGGAACAGCTTTCTTACTGCCATTCACCCTGTCAAACCTGCAGCACTAAGTCTCCTCTTCACAGTAGAAGCTGAGACTTGCTTTTTTTCAATCACTATTAAGCTGTTCTTGAAGCTGTTGTGCAGTGAGGCATCTATCATGCAAGCTGGTGCCCCTCAGAAACTTGTCTTCTGATTGGGTTGTAACTTTAGGCTCTTCTTATCAGAGTTTCTTTCAGTTTCCAATTGCCTTTGGATTTTGTGGTGCACCATACTCACTGACACTTTGATATTATATATATATATATATAAAAATAAATTTTTTGCAATATCTCTAAATGAAAGGCCCACACTTCTAAGGGTAATAATGTTCCATCTCATTTCATTTGTTAATTGTCATTTTTTGACATTAACACTAGAATATTGTCCAAGCAGTACTGCAGAGGGTGTAGTAACAGTCTGTTCAAACTCTGGTTTAAGACAGATAGAAGGTTTTCAAGTAATCAATAAAAGTTAGGACACTTGTGCAAATTGTTTGCTTCAACCTGCAAGGCTTAATTTACTTTAATTACTGCAAAACATCTGCAGGTTGTAACCTATTAGTTTTTATCTGAAGAAAACCCGTTTATAATATTCTGATATTTCATTTTTTTCAGTTTTTAAAAACCTAAACTTTAAATTTACACTTTTGGCAGTTTATTGCCTACCTTTTCAGCATTTTAGGTCATTCATTGCATTTCAACTGACTAAATTTGAAAGAAAACTGGAAAAACTAAGTTGTTCTAATACTTAGTGCATCTATAAAGGAAGAAAAACTAAAAATATTGATTTATTATTTGGTAAGAAGGCAGTAAGGTTAATATAATGTTCCTCTTGCCTTTTTTGTAAGCAAGGTTTGGATGTCTAAGCAGTTGCACAACATATTTAAGCACTCCAAAGGTTAAAGATCTACTGTCTATTATTGTGGAAAGGATTTCCAGGGAGAACTGTGTCTTTATCATGCTGTACTGAGTTATTAATGTATGTAAAGATGATAATGGCACTGCAATGATGACAATACATTAAGTGATTTGTCGGAATATGTGCTAGGTATACCAACATTATTATTATTATTATATTGCAGTCACTAGAAGAAGTGTGAGTACCTTTACTATCCCTTACGTATCTGGTTTAGAAATTCATAGCAAAGTTTTATATATTCAAAACATTTATGGTGGACATAGTTATAAATCAATATGAATATGTCAGACACTTTGGAAGCCATTGAGAAGAACAGTCATATCAACGGACAGTCTTTTTTTTAGCATAGTTCTTATTGTACAGTAATCCCTCGCTATATTGCGCTTCGCCTTTCGCGGCTTCACTCCATCGCGGATTTTATATGTAAGCATACTTAAATATATATCGTGGATTTTTCGCTGCTCGCGGGTTTCTGCGGACAATGGGTCTTTTAATTTCTGGTACATGCTTCCTCAGTTGGTTTGCCCAGTTGATTTCATACAAGGGACGCTATTGGCAGATGGCTGAGAAGCTACCCAGCTTACTTTTCTCTTTCTTTTGCGCTGACTTTCTCTGATCCTGACGTAGGGGGATTGAGCAGGGGGGCTGTTCACACACCTAGACGATACAGACGCTCGTCTAAAAATGCTGAAAGATTATCTTCACGTTGTGATCTTTTGTGCAGCTGCTTCCTGAAACGACATGCTGCACGGAGCTTCGCATACTTAAAAGCTTGAAGGGCACGTATTGATTTTTGATTGAAAAACAAACTCTGTCTCACTTTGTCTGCTCCTGACGGAGGGGGTGTGAGCTGCCGCCTTCAACAGCTTTGTGCCGCGGTGCTTCACATATTTAAAAGAAAAACAGCCCTATTGATCTGTTTGCTTTTCTCTCTATCTCTGTGACAGTCACTGCTCCTACTTCCTTTGAAGAGGAAGATATGTTTGCATTCTTTTAATTGTGAGATGGAACTGTCATCTCTGTCTTGTCATGGAGCACAGTTTAAACTTTTGAAAAAGAGACAAATGTTTGTTTGCAGTGTTTGAATAAAGTTCATGTCTCTCTACAACCTCCTGTGTTTCTGCGCAAATCTGTGACCCAAGCATGACAATATAAAAATAACCATATAAACATATGGTTTCTACTTCGCGGATTTTCTTATTTCGCGGGTGGCTCTGGAACGCAACCCCCGCGATGGAGGAGGGATTACTGTACTCCAATTTCTTTTTTTGACTATTTCTTTCTATGGCTGATCTATGTGATGATAGGAGAAGATTGGTGTTGCCTTTCATCATGAAATTCTATAATACTAGGTAGTTTAGAAAGTTCTACACTTTTAAATTTATCCTAGAATAGATGAATGGCAGGGCTATTAACAGAAATTGAAAACTACTCATCACATTTTCAAGCTGTCAGCCATTAAAGGCAGTTATTGTGAACATTAAATGCTTAAAGGCTTCTTCTACTATGTGGTCAAGTTATCTCTGCTGGACCCACAAGTAACATCAGACAACAGGAAACTCTCTGTGTATGGGGACTGGAGATGGAAAAAACTCTTGATACAGTGACCTTTGAAATGAATTATATTTGTGTCTTTTCCAAGGTGGTGGCTATAAGCTCATTATCCATGATGCTCCTTTTCACCTCTAAATGCTGAGGGGGAATTACACTCCCAACAGGAATTACTTCTCGAATACTGTTTGCATATTGTGAACTTTACAACATATTGTCTTTACACTTATTCAAACTCAGTTAATGTATTTGAAAGGCCACACATGCTTTCTAACCCCTATGCCTCATTTTTGACACAGGATTTCCATAGCTGAACCTATTTCACCCGAGGTAAAAAATAAGTACTATAAACCCATAATTATGATTAATTTTCACGTAATATTGAATATTTGTTTGTTTTAGTACTAACAAAGTAGAATTAGATATATAATATTTTCTACACTTTGTACTGAAGGACATAAATATAGAAGACCTCTTCCCATGTTGCTATTGTACAAGTCTAGCATTTCAGAATGTGCCATTACTTGTAGCTGCTCTACATTATATAACCAAATGTATAGTTATTTATTTTTCTCATCAGCAGTCTCAAACTATAGGCCCAAAGAGGCACAGGTACAGCTGAAATCTATAAACTTTAATTCTGTCAGTTCTTTGCAAGTGATGGCAGACATTTCTTTATCCCTATTTGTAAGATGTGAGAAATGGTAATGCACAGCTAGAACAGACAGAAATGGGGAATATATATACTGTATCTCCTGACATCTTGCCCAATACTAACTAGTTTGAAGTTTTTAAGGGTTGGCTTCTAATACGACTTTAGATTTAAAAGTCACCCATTTTTTAAGCAGTATTAAAACAAAGCTAAAACAATGCAAATAATTTCATATTTAATCCAAAATGTTTTACCTTTTTCATCTGCTTTATCTCTTATTGCAATTGTGTCATTACTGAGAGAGATAGTTTGGGAATTCAAAGTGTCTGTTCTCAATCCTGGAAACTTAGGAGTTGAAATGAGTCTTCCTTCATAGGAAAACAAATAGATTCCAGCTCCATCAACCAGAAGAAAGTGCCTAAAAACAAAAGTAATCACATATCAGCATTTTGAAGAGTTTGATGCATTTCTTTAATATTTTGTAACCTGCTAAGCCTAAAAAAATTTGAAGAGGCAGGGCATTTTTCAGCATAGAAAGGCTAAAAGAAAAATACAAATCATGGATGAAAAGCCAGTCCAACATAGGGAATGCTTAAGTTTATTCACATTGGCCCAATTAACTTAATACAAATCAAAATCAGTAAGGAAAACACCACAAGTAGAATTTCTAAACTACAAAGACATGCAGATCCAGGAATCAACCCAGAGCTTTCTAGGTCTGTGAGTCAGCAGGTCTAAATACCATGATGTAATTCATAAAAGTTAAATCCATACAGTTATGGCACCTCCTTAATTCAATTATTGATGTGCACAAAGCAAAGCTCTCTATAGAGAACAGAGGACACAAAACAGGAACTAATAAATAAAAGGGAAAGAAATAAGTTTGTCATAAATCAACCCACTTCACACACTGCAAAAAATCAAAATACTGTAAAGTAAAACCAATGAAGACATTTTGAGATTATGCAAGCTCCATACAGACAAAGACTAAAGAAAAGGATTCTAAAACCAGTCTACAGGTGTTGTGAGGCAACAGTGCTAACCAGTGTTTTACCAAACCACCCTAAGAAGTTTAAAATTAAGCTTTAGTGTTTATACAGTTGAGGCTATTATTTAAGAATTGTGAAGTTATTTAACAAAACTTGCTTTTTCTGCTCACAATCTTTAGAATGATTCATGTAATCATATTAGCTACAAAGCAGTAAATTGATGCACTAGAGATGAATGAAAGCATACTATAGTAAACAATCATGGACAATGAAGAAATAGAATGACTTCTGAATTTTTTTTAGCAAATATGGTGAGCTAGCTAAAATGTATATTTTGCATACATTTTTTATAATATATATATATATATATATATATACTAGCCATGTGCGCCCAACTACGTTGCGCGTGTTAAAGTTGTCTGTGAAGGGCTCCCTGTTTAAACGCGGCTGCCAGTCGTGAACTGGGCCCTTCGTCGCACAGCATTATGATTTTTTATAAGGGAAACAAAATTACAAAACCCTTGGACATTGATTCGATAGGAACGGCCTACTTGGAATCACTGTCCGAATAGTAATTATGTGGTGGTGGAGGAGCATTTCTGCTTCTCTCCGTTCACAGTCCGTCTCGTTTTCATGATACTGGCGTTTCCTCTCACGATCACTTCTCAACCTTTCTCCAATCTCGCAGGTTGCTTTGTGGCAATCCAAAGAGTAAGGAAGAACCAATGCTTCTTTCTTGAACTCCAAACGCCGACTGATGGAAAATCATAGAAGTGTGTCCGACTTACATACTCTGACTGCCGACTCCAAGAAGTGGGTGAACATTCGATTTGGACGAAGTGCTGCCAATGACGGTCGATAGAAACACAAAAAACCACAGTCTCGACAACGAAGCAGGTGTCGACGCCAGATCTAAACACACAGAGTGGCATCAACAGTGTTTGTAAACAAAAGTAACAACTAAGGTGTTGTGTATTCAGCCAGTACAAACAGCACATAATCTCCTTTAGTTCAATCCTCTTTAATCACCACACTCCAACCTCATCCAACGATCCTCCCCCTCACTTCCTCTCCTCCTCCATCAGTACTGCCCTCTACTGAACACAGCAGGAACACCACACAAGGCAGTGAATTCACGGACAAACAAAGATCAAGATCCAAATGAAGATTATATATAAAGATATTATATGCATATAAATAAGCATATAAAGAGTGTGAAAAAATGTCATCTTTGTATGCATTCCATCAAATAGTTTGAAAGTCAATACTATAAAGCTTGGCTAGCAGCAGATTACTTTGGGAGTATACATTGTTTTGGCAGTGAGATTTCACATTTCTCATACCACACTTCAACAAAAAAAAAAAAAAAAAAAAATCAGGTAATTGCCCATCAGTCAAACAAAAATATTCAAAATAATTCTGATGGAGGTGGTTCATATGGCCTTTACAGTTCTGTTTGCCTCTTCTAATTTATTTTCAGACAATGAGAGAATAAAATCTCCAGAAACGTATGATTAATGATAGTTTAAAAACCTGCCAATAACACAAATTGCTGTTGACATCACAATAGAAACTAGTTTTCCTGCTAGACATGTCCTTGCTTCATAAAAGATAAATCAGCCAGTTCCAATTGCTACACTATTTTTAATATGTCTTTAATGAGCATCACAGGACATTTTGTGCATATACAATACTACTCACATTAAGCTTCCCAGGAGTACTAGAGTTCACAATTTATTCTGTCTGCCTCTACAACTGCACTTCTATCTTCATTCTTTCATACACAGTCACTCATGAGTCTGAATTTGTCTCATCGTCTCTTAAACATTTATATATTAAAAATATATCATAGATGCAGGCAATTTTCAAAGCAATTAATTTTAATAATGCTTTGAAAAATAGATAGCTATATAGAAAAGCAGATCTAAAGTAGAAAAAATGATGTGTCATGTCATATCATCAGTCTTCAGGAAGTTTTTCACTTGTGAAAATAAATTATGCCAGTGAGGAAAACATACAGACATCCACCAATAACAGAACTGTGATAAAAATGTAGTAGTTATGCCAAAGTACTTAGAATAAGCATTTATGTAATATGTATGCTATGAAGTCATCAATCAATATGCAGAAACATCTATCTCAGGGGTCCCCAACTCTGGTACTGGAGGGCCCCAGAGGCTGCAGGTTTTCATTCTAACCCTTTTCTTAATTAGTCCACTGTTTTTGCTAATTAACTTTTTAAAATTAATTTTAATTGACTTGTTTTTTAACATTTATTCCCCTGAATTTCTTCATACTTCCTCTCAATTGCTTCATTTCTTTCCTTAAATGACAACCAAACAGAAATGAAATATGAAGTGAGAGAGCCAACAGAAGACCAACTAAGTTAGGGCCTGAAACTCCAAATAATTTCACTCCAACAAATTGCTTAATTAGGCTCCGATTCTTGTTGTTAATTAAACCCATTCTTTAATTCCACGGCTTGTTGCTGCACTCACTGTGCAATACATTTTCAAAATTGTTGATTTTCTCTTTTCTAAGAGCAGTGTTAAAATGTTTTGAGACCTTCACCTTTCTTTATTTTCAGATATTATATGATTGAAAATGTTGGTCATGTTTTGGTTCATTCTGTGTCTCATTTTTGTTTGGCTGCTAATTAAGGGAAAAAAAACAATTAAGGGGTCTGAGTCTTCAAAAGCAAGTCAAATAAAATTAATTCAAAAGAAGTTAATTAGGAGGAAAAACAGGTCACTAATTAAGAAAAGGGTTAGAATGAAATCCTGCAGCCAATGGGGCCCTCAAGGACCAGACCCCAGTTGAGGACCCCTGATCTGTCTCTTACTTCAAAATGGGCTTAGATTTATAATTGACTGTTGCTCTTTCTGATACAATAGTTAGATGCTTGAGGACACTTTTAGTAGTTAAATTTTATGGTAACAAAGTAATTTCCTGAAACAAATTGCACAAAATCATTATAGAGTAAAATTAGCTAACTTCTCAAATACTAAACTTGTGATAATCTTGGGTAAAAGACAAATAACCATTTTTACCATAAATAAAGTTAATTATCAATGCAAAATAAATAACATCACTTTACCAAATTCAATTCAAAATATTGTGAAACAATTCATTCAGTCAATTAGCCTTAAATGAGTACATTTCACTTGAAGCACAATCTAAAGTCACAGCAAACTACAACAAAATACAAAATAACAAGGAGGTGGAAGAGTTTGGGAGCATACGCTGCTTACAGTACAGTGTCACACCCACCACATGACGAACGATCCAGTTTGGGACCAGAGTGCTGCCCTGCTATGGGTGACACCTCAGCACCACACTGGAATAGTGAGATTCTTTATCACCAACACGCAAGTTTTCCATGCAAGTTGGATGTCCTGCTTGCATGGCTGGATGCAAGTTAATCTCATACCCAGGACAGAGCTACTGTTGGTTAAGGGCATTGCTCAATGGGCCCAACGAAGTAGAGTCACTTCTGGCGTGCCTGAACTGGCAACCAGAGTAGATCTCTAGCCAAAGAGCCATCAGTCCGCCCATAAAATAAGAAGAATGATTACTATATAAGTAAAATATCAATGCCAAATATTTATTTTTAAGAATAATCACCTCCTTATATGTAATTGTTTTTAATCAATTTTATTGATTAAATTATATAGCTGTCCTTTATAGTGTTGACAATTTAAAAGTTATTCTTTACATGACTACGAATTCAGAATATATTGTACAAATTCACTACAGAAATATACATTTTACAGTTGGTCTCGTCCGTTGGGAGAGATGGACGTCTGAAGCGGAGCTCCGTTAGCAGCGGTGTTATTTTTTAATATTATTTCTTTATTATCCTGAGATATCCTGTATTTATCCAACCCGAGGGTTCTACTGCAGTATATGCAAGCATATATAAACATGGCTGGTAAGAAAGGGGCTCAGAAAGAAATGGAAAAGAAAACTAAAGCTACATCCAAACCCAGAGCAGCAAGTCCAAGTTCAAATTCAAGGTACGGCCTTTCAGAGACTGACCTGGAACAGATGGACGAAAGCCCTGACTCGTCAGGACTACGGTCTGCTGCATCGTCTCCAGTTGAGAGCAAAATGGGGAGTGAATGTGCAAGTGACGCGGGTCACAATAGCTCGCCGATTGGAGAAGATCATTTGAAACTGGAAAAGGCCTTGCAGTCCGCGCTTTCACCTACTCTAAGCGAGCCAGGGACATCGGCTGTAATAGAGCCTGTACAGTGTTTGAAAGCAGAAATGACCTGTCCGAACTGAAGGTGATGATCGCTGCGCTAAAGCAAGAGATAAAGAATGATATAAAGAAAAGTGAAAAGGCAAGTGAGAAGCAGCTACTGCGGGAGCTGCGGCAGGATAACAAAGACTCTGAGAAACGCGTATATATCCGCTTTGAAGCAGCCTTTAATGCTATGCTGGATAAAATTGAGGAACAGATTCAAGAAAGTGCGTCTAAACTGAGCACACTTGCCAATCAGCTGGAGGATGTTAAGCAGGCATTCACGACACGAATTGAAATAGCCGAAAATCTAGCATCCACCGCTGATGGAAAAGCAACAGCTGCCAGTTACGAATGCAAAAAACTCGGAGACAGACTTGCTGTTCTGGAAGATGGAAACAGAAGGAATAATATTAGAATCGAAGGTCTGCCTGAGAATTGTGAAAGTCCAAACCCAGTGAAATTCACAGCTGAATTTTTTTCTAAAATAATTGGAGAGGACTTTAAATCAGATACCAAGATAGCAGCAGCTTATCGCATACGTGGATCAAATACCTTTAGACCTAGGTCTTTTATTATCCGCTCCGAGAGATTACTATGTAAGATAGATGTGATGGCACTCCTCAGACGCAAGCAAGAGATTATATTTGAAAATAACCATATTCGTATTTACCCTGATTTCTCTCCCACAACAGCTGCTAAACAAGCAGCCTTCTACAACATTAAACAGCGGTTACGGCAAGCCAATATCAAATACAGCCTCTTGTACCCTGCCAAACTGAAAGTGGATGTTCAAGGCCAATACCACGTCTTTTCAAGCAAGGAGGAAGCAGAAAAGGAATTAAGAAAGCTGATCCAGACACTATTCTGAAACACAATAGTGAGTCGCATCCTGTCATGGCATGGCAAGGAGATATCACCTGCTATCTGATCCACTTGTAATTAAACGGGTATTATAATTATACATCCTTTTCATTACTTGGATGCTTTCTGTTTATGTTTTAATTACAGTTATAGACGTATGTGTGGAAGAAATTAACCCTTTCATTTTTTTTCTTACTACCCTAAAGGAGACTGTTTAACATCATACCCTTGGTTTATTGTTATTATTCCATTAAGACTTACTATGCTTATCCTGGACCACTTTCTAACACCATCCCCTGGGTTTATTATCTTATTACTTTAAGATTGCTGAACATTATATTATATATTTTATGCTTATAGTTTGTTAATGATTATATATAATCATAGTTTGTTAATGATTATATTTTAGGCATATAGTATTTAGACTATACTGGCAATAGATATCTCTACTTTTCAATCCTAAAACACCGCTGCGTGGGGGCTTGTTTTGCTTTGGATGTGTTCTATCTCTAGGTATGTCAGAGGACCGAGACTTTGTGAAGTGGGGTCCAGCCTCAGGTGGGGAGGCAAAAGGGGGGGAGAGAAAGAGAGCAGGCTATATCTAATCTATCCTTTGAATCCTTATAATTATAACTACCAACGTAACAACAGGCTGCATGGCAATAACTCTTGGGGATATAGGAAATTAAGGTTAAAGCTGTCACACTTCCAGTTAAGATTATAAAATGACATCAAAAACTCAGAATCAATATCTCCATGATGAGACAGTCAACTTTGTGAGCTGAAATGTTAAAGGCCTGAATCACGAATTAAAGAGAAAGAAAGTACTCTCTCACCTGTAACAGGTTTAAACGCTAAAATAGTATTTTTACAGGAGACTCATTTACTAAGCAAGGATCAGTTCTGCCTGAAAAAGGACTGGACTGGCCAAATGTTCCATTCTAGCTTTACAAAGAAAACTAGAGGGGTGGGAATTCTCATACATAGAACAGTCCCATTTGTAGCATCAGATGTAGTATCTTATCCGGAAGGGAGATAGGTGATGGTCATGGGCAACTTATTTATCTGTAAAATGATTTTGATAAATATTTATGCACCTAATGTTGATGATAAGGAATTCATACAAAACGTATTTGCATCCATCCCCAATGTGAACACTCATAAAATTATAATGGCCGGGGACTTTGTGTTTTAAATCCACTCTTAGATAGGACTCCTGTCACAGGGGGGGATGACATCTAACACTGCAAAGATAATTACACAGTTTGTAACTGACCACAACTTATCAGACCCCTGGAGGTTTCTAAACCAAAACTCAAGAACATATTCTTTCTACTCACCAGTACATCATTGCTACTCAAGAATAGATTATTTCTTTATAGATAATAATTTCTTGCCTATGATTAAATCTTGCAAGTACGATGCTATTGTTATTTCCGACCATGCACTTCTGATCTTGGAGCTATAATCACTATGCCCCACACACTCACCTCGTAGATGGCGTCTTAACCCGCTTCTATTAGCAGACGAGAGAACTGTACAGAATTTATATCCAAACAAATCAGTTTCTTCTTAGAGACAAACACATCCTCAGAGGTCTCTGCAGGAATACTTTGGAAAACTCTAAAGGTGTTCTTAAGAGGACAGATTATTTCGTATCTTTCCCACAGGAATAAATTCGAAACCAAGAAAGTATCAGAACTAAAAAGTGAAATTACTAGAATAGATGAAGAACATGCCAGGCTTCCAAGTGAGGCTCTACATAGGAAAAGGCAGGCTCTGCATTCAGAACTCAACCTCTTGACAACTAAAGAAACTGAACAACTAATTTATAAATCCAGACATCATTACTATGAACACGGAGAGAAAGCTAATAAGCTTTTAGCTCAAAAAATCCACAAGCAAGAAGTTCACAATGCAATCCCAGTAATCACCAACACGAACGGAGACGAAATTATTGACCATAAAAATATAATGCACACATTTAGAGACTACTATAAATCCTTATATTCTACTGAATTCAAAGAAGACAACACACAATCTAATGCATTTCTGGATACATTACAGTTACTACAAATAGATACTTTTAGTGCGGAGGAACTGGATAAACCTCTGGCGCTATCAGAATTAGTAGATGCTATAAAGTCACTTCAAGGCGGGAAAGCAGCAGGCCCTGATGGCTACCCTGCAGAATTTTATAAGAAATTCTCTGCTCAGCTAGCTCCCCTCCTATTAGCAACATTTACAGAAGCTAGAGACAATCAAATTCTACCTCAAACTTTTCGCCAAGCATTAATCACCGTCTTCCCTAAACAAAATAAGGACTTATTACAATGTGCATCATACAGACCAATTTCACTTCTGAATAATGATGTTAAGATACTCTCAAAAATCATAGCTAGAAGGATGGAGAAAGTGCTGCCTTCGGTAATATCACAAGATCAAACTGGATTTATCAAGGGTCGACACTTATCCTCCAATCTTTGACGCCTGTTTAATGTAATATACTCACCAACAAAGTCAAACACCCCAGAAATATTATTATCACTGGATGCAGAAAAAGCATTTCACATGATTGAATGGAAATACCTTTTCATTACATTAGAGAAATTTGGGTTTGGCCCGAACATTTGTGCATGGATCAAACTACTGTATACCAATCCAGAAGCTTCAGTTTGTATTAACAACATTTGTTCAGAATACTTTAAATTAGAACGTGGTACCAGACAAGGATGCCCCTTGTCACCACTGCTATTTGCAATCGCCATTGAACCACTGGCGGTTCACTGTCGAAATGCTGATCAGATAAATGGGATTATCAGAGAAGGACTGGAACAGAAAATTTCTCTATATGCAGATGATATGGTACTGTATATATCAGACCCACAAAATTCTGTGCCTGCAGTCTTAACAGTACTTACAGAATTTCAAAAGATCTCTGGTCTCAGAATTAATTTGAATAAAAGTGTACTCTTTCCAGTGAATTCACAAGCACACAGTATTAGATTGGACACCTTCCCTTTTATCATTGCAGATCAGTTTAAATACCTAGGGGTAAACATCACAAGTAAACAAAGCTCTTTATCAACAAAATTTCGCCATCTGTATGGAAAAAATTAAGCAAGACTTGCATAGATGGGCAACCCTTCATCTGACTCTAGCTGGAAGAATTAACGTTGTTAAGATGAATATTCTTTCTAAGCTTTTTTTTTATTTCAAAACATTCTAATATACATCAATAAATCATTTTTAAGCAATTAGATTCAACAATAACCTAATTTATTTGGAACTCAAAACATCCACGTATCAAAAGAGCGACCCTACAAAGACCTAAGGCAGAAGGTGGCATCTACCTAACTTTCAGTTTTATTACTGGGCAGCAAACATACAAGCTATAAAAACCTGGACACAAATAGATGAACATACACAGACCTGGTCTGCAACAGAAGTAAAATCCTGCAGTACTTCTTTATATTCCCTGCTTTGTGCCCCAATAAATGCAAGGTATTGGCAATATACTAATAACCCAATTGTCCTTCACTCACTCAGAATATGGAACCAATGTAGAAAGCATTCTAAGATGGAGAAGCTTTTATCTGTGGCCTCTGCAAGAGAACCACATCTTTCAACCCTCGCAAACATATGCAGTTTTTAATATCTGGAAAAGATTTGGGATTAAATTGCTCAGAGATCTTTATATAGACAACATCTTTGCATCCTACGAACAATTACATTCCAAATTTAACTTTCCAGCTACACATTTCTTTCACTATCTTCAAATTAGGAACTTTGTTAAACAGAACCTGCCCGATTTTCCTCATCTTGCACCCTCGTCCACGCTGGAAAAAATATTGCTCAATTTCAAGGACTTAGACACCATCTCTGCCATATATAAAATTATTTTACAGTCCCTCCCTTTAAAAGATCCAAGAGGACAATGGGAAAAAGATCTCTTAATCAATATATCAGAAAAGGAATGGAAAACAGCAATGCAGAGACTTCACTCGAGCTCCGTATGTGCAAAGCATACAATTATTCAACTCAAAATTATATATCGAGCACATCTGTCTCGCCTAAAACTGTCCAAAATGTTTCCAGGGCAAGATCCAACCTGCGAACGCTGCAATCAAGTCCTAGCCTCACTGGATCACTTGTTTTGGGCCTGCACCAAATTAACATAATTTTGGACCAAAATTTTTAAGTGCCTTTCAGACAGCCTTGGTGTCACAATCCCTCCTAACCCATTAACAGCTGTATTTGGTGTTCTTCCAGATGGTTTCAAAGTGGAGAAGGACAAACAAACTGTGATTGCATTCACTACACTTTTGGCACGCAGACTTATTTTGCTAAACTGGAAGAATCCTAACACTCCTCTTTTAAGTCAGATGGGAAACCAATGTTTTATATTATTTGAAATTGGAAAAAATCAAATATACAGTTAGAGGTTCTGTACAGAATTTTTTTAAAACCTGGCAGGATATAATCAATAAAATTTTAGAATAAGCTCTTAAAGCACGGAGGAAGCAATTATCTCCGCATCTCTTTTTCCTCTCCATGCATCTCTACTGGTCTATTAAACTCATAAATTTAGGTATGTCTACAAGCCTTAAGTTTTACTCTGTTGGCCATACTCTCTCTCCCAGGGGTGGGGGGTCGACTTGTCTTTGTTTTTTTCTTCAACATTATTTGTAAAAATTGATTGAATTGTATGAATGATTACAATAATAAAAAAAAATGAAATATACATTTTACCTTTCTGCCTGTAGGATCAAACTGACAGTTCCTTCTTTAAGATCAAAAATTAGTGGTGTATTCCAGTTCTTAGTGCTGTAATAAAGAACATTTCAGCAGTCTTATTTGTATTGAAGTACTTTTTACATGAGTACAAATATTCCCATCTTTAAATGTTACATAAAACAGAATAAAATTGTTTTACGTTTCATTTAACTACTAACATCAGTGCTGAATATATTCATAAAAAGTTTTGAGGGTAAAATTGGATGCTACAGATTCTGTACCAGCATTTACATAACTTACCTGTAGACATAGCACTGCAAAGATGTGGTAACTACCAAATGCCCATGTAATAAGGAAGCCTTAATCACCCTGTCACGAAACTCCAAGACATCCACTGCATCATTCAAGACGTTCCTCACCTGGAAAATGTAAGACTTGCCAAATTTGTGTGTATACTGTTGTTACTAAATACACCTTTACAGAATGCGTTACTTTAACTATCACAGAACATAGTTAATAGAAGTGCTTAAGAGTAATTTAAACTGTAAATCCACACAACACGTGAGGAAGAAAAATGCAAATAAAAGCTAACTTTATGTGATTTTTATACTAGCATGATTTTTTTTCCCCATACAAAAGCAACAGTGCAGGATACTTCCAGTAAAGTATAACACAACATTAATTTGTACCCTTTTGTATAACTTTAATAAAGAAGTAGCATATTTTATATTCAAGATGCTAAACCATTTAACTGACACAATTAACATAATGAAGTCAATTTTAAAGTTAAGATGCACTTCAAATGACCGAGTGCCTTCAATGGTGAACTATATAGTTGTAAGAATACAATACGTATCCAAATATCAACAAACTGTGTTCCTTAAATCACAAACCACTGGCAGATGTGCACACAAATAAAAACCTTACTCCACTAAAAATAAATAAATTAAGACATCTATTTGTTTAATTAGGGCAAACACTATCTTATAAAATGTCTCAGCTGACCTTTCATTCAGACTTACAACATGTGAACTGTATCTTGTAGTTTCAGCACTTTAAACAAGAACTGCTGCTGAAGATTGCATACAGTGCTCAGGCCCTGACTTACTTAGAGGGTTTAAAAAACCTCTAGTTTCTACTGAAAAGTACAGACTCAGCCTATAAAAACTGAATGAAAACATATCTCAAAAAATATTTAACAGACACCAATTACAAAAATAAACATACTCTAAACCATTTCAAGACAGAATGATCTGAGAACAGAGAGGAGAAGGATAAAAAGAAGAAGCCCAGAGGCTAGTTGTAGAGGAATAACATTGACTATGTACTTCAACAGATGATCACAATTTAGAGCTACTGCATAAAAGAAAGCAATCTGACATAAATGAAAATTCATTGGAATGTAGCTACATAGACTATTCACACAAACTAAATAAGAAAACAACAGATAAGCATAGCTGCTACTTCTATGCTCAGCTTGCTATTTCGTTGCAGATGCTTTCTTTATTCACCAACCACTGTCAATAAATTATAATTTTGCCTCTGAAAACATCCATAATGAAAATGAAATTCACTGTCTGAAGTAGGCTTAAATGAAGTGCATTTCGACCAATGAAATCATTCTTTAGCATAAAAGGAAACTTACTGTTTGAAACAAAAAAAATCTTTAAAACTAAACCTAAGTTTAAAAGGTAAACAGTTAAGACTTGTATATAAAAATGTTTGGGGATCTTTTACTCCTTAAAAATACACCATCACTTATACACTACTGTATATGGACAAACATATTGGGACACACCTACTTATTATTGAATTCAGGTGTTTCAATCAGATCACTGCCACAGGTGTATAAAATCAAGTACAGTGGGACCTTGGGTCACAACCATAATTCATTCCAAAACTCTGGTCGCAACCCAATTTGGTCGTGACCTGAAGTAATTTCCCCCCTAGGATTGTATGCAAATACAATTAATCCGTTCCAGACCGTACGAGCTGTATGTAAATATATATATATATATTTTTTAAAGATTTCTAAGCACAAAAATAGTTAATTATACCATAGAATGCACAGTGTAATAGTAAACTAAATGTTTACTTACTTCTTCTGCTTGGGCTCTCTCTCTCTCTCTCTGCATAGGGAATGCACAGGGAGAGACTGAAGATGTGCGGAAATCAACGGTACATACGAACCGGAAGGGAAACTGGCTTGTTCGTCACCTGAGTGTGTGGTCGTGAACAGATGCAAAAGTTTGGCGAACGTTTTGGTCGTAACCCGATGTGTACGTGGTCCGAGATGTTCGTGACCTGAGGTTACACTGCACTTGGCCATGCAGTCATTTACAAACATTTGTGAAACAAAATGGGCTTTTCTGAAGAGCTCAGTGACTTCAAGCATGGTGCTGTGATAGGATGCCACCTTTGCAATAAGACTATGAAATTTCATCCCTGCTGGATATTCCACAGTCAACTGTAAGTGGTATTATTGGAAAGTGGAAGCATTTAGGAACAATGGCAACTCAGCCACAAAGTGGAAGACCATGTAAAGCCACAGAGCAGAGTCAAAGACTGCTATGGTGCATGGTGTATAAAAGTCACCAACACTCTGCTGATTCCATAGCTGAAGAGTTCAAAACTTCCACGGGCATTAACTGAGCAGCAGGCACTCCCAACTCAAATGCTAAGCGTTGGATGGAGTGGTGTAAAACACACCGCTACTGGAGCAGTAGAAACCTGTTCTATGGAATGACAAATCAGATTGACCAGTCTGGGTTTGGGGGATGCCAGGAGAACGTTACCTGCCTGTCTGCATTGTGCAAACTGTGAAGTTTGGTGGAGGTAGGATAATGGTGTGGAGATGTTTTCCAGGGTTTGGGCTAGGCCTCTTATTTCCAGTGAAGGGCAATCTTAATGCTTCAGCATAACAAGACATTTTAGACTACACTATATGCTTCCAACATTTTGGAAATAGTTTGGGGAAGGTCCTTTTCTATTCCAGCATGACTATGCCCCAGTGCACAAAGCAATGTCCATAAAGACATGGTTGGATGAGTTTGATGTTGAAGAACTTGACTGGTCCGCAAACAGCCCTGACCTTCACACCATCGAACACCTTTGAGATGAACTGGAACGGAATTTGTGAGCCAGACCTTCTCGTCCAACATCATTGCCTGACCTCATAAACGCTCAACAGAATGAATGGGCACAAATTCCCACAGAAACACTAAAAAACTGTAAACTGTTATAGCTGCAAAGGGGGGACTAACTCTGTATTAAAGTCTATGTATTTGAATGCAATGTCATTAAAGTCCCTGTTGGTGTAATGGTCAGGCATCCCAATACTTTTGTCCATAAAATGTATTTTCTCCAAACTGGAAAACACAAATAAGGTGCTAAGAAGGGATGCCTGGCTGAAAAGACACTGCTAGAGGCACGGGGAAGGCAAAAGATCCTTGTAAGGCCAACTGGGCAAATAAGAGCCAGACAGGGCCTCATGAGAGGTCCCAAGTATGCCAATGTGAGGAGAATAGTATGCTAGGTTTAGTCAGAAGCTTGCTATATTCCCTTAGGATGCTTGAGGCACAGGATCCTCTCCTTTGAGGCAGAGTAACAACAAGAAAGATTGGCAAGCGGTTACAAGACCTACGGGCGCCTAGAGACCGCACAATGCAGCTTTGGAACCTTGTCGTCTCGTTAATGGAGCAGGTAGTAGTAGGTGGTGCCTAAAACACCAAGCAATTTAAGGGCAAAGGAAAGCTTGGAGTGAGGGGAGGAGGTATACTGTAATTGAAAGGTGGAAGTGTGGGCATTGCAAGCTCACAGGTGTGGAGGATTGCTGGCTTTCCAGTCCGGCCCTCACCCCCAGGCCGCTAGGAGGAGCCCTCCGGACAGCATATTGGTGCCCCGAGTTCCAGCAGGGCCTCATGGACTTTGTAGTGTTTTGACACAGCCCTGCTGGATACCTTGGGGGCCGCCAGGAGTCGCTGTAGGGGGGCTAGTAGGCGCTGGCATGCCCTATAACCCGGGAGTGCATCCCAGTCACGTGACTGGAGGAAGCGATGTGCTCCCGGGATGAAGAAAAGGACTTTGCCCTGACCCGGAAGGAAAACGGACTTGTGGGTTTGGCTTAGAGCCACTTCCGGGTCAGGGGCTTTAAAAGGACTCTGGGTGAGCCCAGACATTGAGCTGAGCTGGGAGGTAGGGTGGCAAAGTGTCTGGGCGAGGAGGATTGGTTTGTTAGAGAATTGTTTATTGTATTGGTTAATGAGTGTGGAGTGGAGGGTGCTTTGTGCACACTATAATAACAAAATAAAAAGTTATTATTATTATACTTTCACCTGGTCCGAAGAGTGGTACCTGAGGGTTCGAGGGGTGGACAACACGCTTATCTGCTACACAGGGTAAATAGAGAATGCCACCTATACAGGTAAAACTGAAAAGATTGTAGGATTGTTGTTTTCTATTTTATTTGGTTTGTACATTGTAGTCTGCCTTTGCTCATCCTTCTCCTTGCTAATTGAGTTAAAAAAAATATAACACTTTTATACACACAGCCCAAAAAGGGATATCATAAAGGACCCCCTCCTATCACAAACCAAAGACAGAAATCCCTTACAATCACCACTTTAACTGTTTTACATATGGTACTGTCAAAGTCTGTATAACCAGACCAATTAAATATTTCTAAAATTACTAAATGGCTCATAACATAGCTGAAGAACTTACGTAGCACACGATATTCTCTTGTGTGTTTGAGAACAGCTCTTCGGTGCAAGCAATCATTAAAATAATAGTTTACTGAAGGAATAATGAAATACATTTTCCAAAAGAAAGTGATACGTCACAAAAGCCTATACTTCAGTTCTAATCAGTACTAAAGTTCTAAAAATGTCACGGGACCAGCCTTTTTACAGTATTGGTAGTACCAAGAAAGTTGGTACTACATTCATGCATGACTGCAAGTAGACAAATTACTACAGAAGGCACAATAATACATGATAAAAACTGAGTAAAAACTACACAAAATGGTTCACGGTGTTGATGATACAGCACTGTATTAACACATGTCAAAAAGAAAAACAGCAGTGGTCACGTCTGGAAATGCTTTTGTGTTCGCTCAAGAGAGTTTCAGCACACAAGTGCAGGAATTGTACTTGTTACTTAAAATAAAAAAAAAAAAAAACAAAACAAAAAACACACATACATATACACGCTTGAGTTATTGCCACATTTATTCCATTATGGAATTAATTCAGAAGCAGATTTGTGCCTGCTTTGAGGGAGAAAAAACGTAACTAATCAAATGAGGTACAATCACTTAACTAGTATTGTCATGCATTTGAAGGAGGAGATGAAAAGACAACAAGATTAATTGCTTTTATAGTGTCTTACACAGCCCCAATAAATTAATTGGGGCTTTGCATTTTCATTCTCTGATTGTAATGAGCACATCTACAGTGTCCACAAGTCCAAACATCTGTCCATTTTCTAACCAGTGTAAAAAGTTCAGGGGTGTGACTTACACACATCCACAGTTACGCATATATTGTATGACTATGGGATATGGGAGGACTGCCAGTGCAAACAGCTGTAGCCAATAAACATTGACTTAAGATTCAAACGAAGTGGCTATTTGGCTTGTCTACACAGGTGATAACATGAGCAGCTGCATGTGTTAATATTAAAATAAAATGTATTTAGTGTTTCAATGCTTTGGAGAACAAGGCCCATCTCTCTATTACTACGATGTATACTGTACTGTGTTAACAGATATGCAATTGCCAAAACACGCAGTTAGCAGGACAAGAAAAACTGAATTTCATTGCTAAATACAAATCTGCAAACAATGAATTTATGCAATTCGTTTGGCTTTTGAAGGAAAACTTCCATTCATAAGTATAATCTACCAGTGAAAGCAAATGCCATATATTTGAATAGTTGAGTACAGGTAACAAAGTAATTTTCAAATTCTGGATTTATACATAGGTATAAGAAATAAAGTCTGATCTTTCATGGAAGAAACCTTGAAAACTGCAAAATAAAGGCTGTTAAAAAGGAGTTCAGAAACAAAGGATTAATATAAAGCTGACAAGTTTTATTTTATACAGGAAGCTTTAAAATTTGGACAAATGAAGAAAAGAAGAAGGGAAAACTGAAACACCATGAGCTTCTGACATTTGAAATTTGAATTAATTTCACTAACTCATTAAATATTATTCTATAGTAATATTTTTTAACCATCTAATTATTCAAGCACAAATCTTACAACAGCAAATATTACAAACCTAACAGAGTGGTTCACTAACAAACAAGACTTTAAAAAACATGCTGTGTCAAAAACAGCTTTAAAGAGTTGGTTTAAATGGAAATATCTCAAATTATCTTGGAATTCACTTAATAAACGGTACATATATAATAATGTTTGAATTGTTATATTTAGTATGAATCTTAAGCAGTAATTTTTAACCACTGGACAGAAAATGTCAACAAATAAATAAAGAATGTGCATATGTAAAGATAAATCAGGTAGCTTATGACTTATCATTCTTTATAAATCCTATACTGAAATCTCTCCAAGATTATAAACTCCCCATTTGTTGTTACACTATGAGGATGTCATTTTCTTCTACACATTAAAAATTATAGCCTGGTATTGTACATTGATATTTATGAATGCCAATACTAGTCTACGAGTACTTAAGTGATAGTTGGGTAACTACTTGATAGATACAGCAGTATTTTAAAGTTGTTGTTACTGTTTATATTTATATAATATACAGTGGAACCTCGGTTCACGAACATCTCGGTACACGTACAACTCGGTTTACGACCAAAAAGTTCGCCAAACTTTTGCCTTGGTTCACGACCACACACTCGGTATATGAACAAGCCAGTTTCCCTTTCGGTTTGTGCGCGCTGATGATTTCCGCACGTGTTGCATTGTTCTCGGTCAGATGTGCGTGCGTGCTTTCGCTGTGAACTCTATGTACTCTATTTCATTTCCCTTCCTGTTCATACGTGCCGATTAATGTATTTAAGCACGTGTTCAGCCTCTCCCTGTTCATTGTTCTCAGTCAGACGTGCGTGCTTTACCTGTGAACTCTTTGTGCTCTACAGTATTTTGTGTGCTTTTGCAGTTAGCCATGGCTTCTAAGCAAGAGAAGAGTGGTGAGAAGAAAGTTTTGCAGAAAATTGAAATCGAAGTAAAGAAAGAAATTATTGAAAAGTATGAGCGTGGCGTTCGTGTTACTGATCTTGCCGCCGAGTACAAGAAGTCAAAACCTACGATTTCGACTATTCTAAAGCAGAAAGAATCTATTAAAGCAGCTGATGTTGCAAAAGGAGTTACAGCGTTAACCAGGCAGAGGCCTCAAGTGCTGGAAGAGGTGGAAAAACTGTTTACCAGTTTACTCATTTACCAATTTGAGAACCCTCGTGCTTTTAAGTAGCACAATGTAAACAAAGCCAGACTGCCAGTGATGTGGAGGGCAAACACGAAGGGTTGGGTCACAAGGACTTTGTTTTTGGAATGGCTGCACGAGGCTTTCGCTCCCTCCAGCTAAACAGCTAAAAACACCAGAAACCCAAGAAATCACAAGAGAGAAAACACCTGAAGGAAAACATCCCTCCATCGCGGAGCCAGACTCTCCCTCAAAACTGTAACCTCCTGTCCACCCATTTTCTCCTCACTTCATGCCAGACCTCAACTCATGCAAGGTTAGTTTTCTTGGTGGTTTATGTTTAGTTTTTGTATTACAGATTTTTCAAATGTTCCTTTTTCTCCCCTGTGTTTAAAACTCATTAAAAAAAGTGTTTGTACAGTGATCGGTTGCAAGGCTATAGCGCAAACTCCTGTAAATGTTACTTTCTTGGTTGCTTGTGGTTGGTTTTTAAATAAAGTTCAGATTTGTTCAAATGTTCCTTTTTTCCCCCAGTGCTTAAAACTCATTAAAAAAAAGTGTATATACAGCGATCGGTTGCAAGGCTATAGCGCGAACTGCTGTAATGTTACAGAGAGAGAGAGCGGGCTCGCGTGCTGCTGAGAGAGAGAGAGAGAGAGGGCACGTGCAGCTGAGAGTGAGCGAGCCTGCTCGTGCAGCTGAGCAGGGAGCCTGGGTATTTGTGTCAGTGTTATTCAATGTTTTTACATTAGTTTACTATTACACTGTGCATTCTATGGAGTAATTAACTATATTTGTGCTTAAAAATCTTTAAAAAAATATATGTACATACAGTTCGTACGGTCTGGAATGGATTAATTGTATTTACATACAGTCCGATGGGGGAAATTGCTTCGGTTCACGACCAAATCTGTTTACGACCAGAGGTTTGGAACGAATTATGGTCGTGAACCGAGGTTCCACTGTACTGTATTACAGAAAAAGGCACAATATTGTTCACTTCAATAAATGGGTGTGCTTTGAATAAAAAAAAATTCTGGTATCGTAACATCGCTATATGCACATTATTTAGAAAAGATGCGAGTGTTCAGTGTTACATTTTCAAAATTGAATTTCTCTATTAGAAAGAATTTTTCATTAACTTTCTATACCTAAATGTCTCGGGAGGTGTTTTCTTGGATCAAAACATGATTAGGAGAACATATGACTGTATGTGTAAATATTAGAATGAATATAAAATTTATGTGAAAAATGGGTATAACAGAACATGAGCTTAGCTGAACAGTGAGTACTTTGTTAGTAAAGCACAATAATTTAAAATGACATAAAAATGTTTTTGAATATGTACACAAGAACATTTTGAATTTATAATATTATTTCATAATATTTAATTGCTACATAAAGAACAAAAAACTCTTAAGCCTCATATAACATGTAATGGACTTAAATTCTTACATATATATGTATTTACACATATAATTATATGTTCTCTGTAACCTATCTCTGTGAAATACACTATTGAATAGAACAACATTTTTACCTGCATGGTCCTTCTCTTAGAAAGTATGATTTCAAAGTTTTTCCATTCCCATCTTTGTTCAACAACATGTGCAAAAATGACATGTCCATTACCACATGCACCAGCTACTTGAGTCCCATCTACTGACCAAGCAATGTTGAAAATACTTCCTGTGTTTGGCTTTTCCAAAGCATAAGACCACTAAAAGAAAGAACAAAGTACAAATATTTGAAGTTATGAGAAAAATCTTTGGGGGGAAAAAAAGAAAAAAAAAATTCAAAGTATGGTATTACCAAAAAAAAATTACAATGTACTCTGAAATACTGACATCATATGAAGGAAAGTCTGTAGGCTTTACAAAAGTCACAAACATAAAGGCATAAAGTCCCCAACATTTCATTAAACAAAAATAGACCTGCAGCGGCTGTTTGTGGTAAGGACACTGGCTTTAAATGCAGAGGCTAAAAGGTAACTAGAGGGTGAGAGATGGTGTTTAATAGTCAGTGCAGAGTGTAAACATAAGAAAAAAGAATGGCCAATAAAGCTATAAACTCAGGAAAATGTTTATGTTTGTTAACCGTTTTAAAAATAATACTTTCCCCCTTGATGTAAATGTGTCCACACTGCTAAGCAAATGGTTAAATATACTTGGAATTCTCTTTGCTTAAAAAAAAAAAAAGGAGGTTTTCCTAAGACTTTTGGAGTACCTAAATACCTGTTATATGCCAGATTTTAGTTGTGCTCCTGAATTCTTGGAGATTAGCTGACAAAAAAACACTACGTATTTCCATAACAATAACTAACTAATTGGTAAGTTACTTTGTATATACGATAAGTGCATTTCTATTAATGGTCATGGTTGCAATCAATCAACTCTTGTCTCTAGCCACTTAAAAGCATACACTCTTCAGCTTGTGTCTTTCATTAAACACATTTGCAGTCAAATGTCAACAATCATACAGCTACATCATCAATAGAAGCAAATGTGAAGAGTAGTACTGTTTTTACTACAAAATGGAAAAAAAACTACAATAGTGAGTATATAGAATATAGTAAGTTGGCCAAATATTCTGAAAGAATTTTTTTTTTTTAATTTAAAGTAGTTTAGCTCTTTATTGGGTAAGTGCTAATTTACCTGCAAAAATGTTGCAATAGGAGAAAGAAGAGGTGCTTAGTTGGGTTATGGTTCTTGCAATTACCCTGCCTATAAAACGATGAATAAATGGTTGTGTTAAGAATTGTTAGGGCATGTTATTACATTTTGGGGCCTTTTGCACATTTCACATGAAATTAAACTAAAATCTGTTCCATATTTAAAGAGATATGCCATGAAATCTGCAAGATCATATTTATTATACTAATGATATGAACTATGCATATTAGATAAAATGTGCATTACTGAATGGTTAGAATACTTAACCTGTCCTTTCCATGTGATTTGTTAATCATTAAAATATTCAAATGTACAGCCTGTATTTTTTAAAGCAGGCATGCGAGTGCCAAATGATTTTGTGCAAGTGCCATTCATAGTCTGCCTAAATAGTTCCGAATGCAGAACTGTAGTGTGCACCAGAAAAACTTTTACGACTGCATCATGTATAGAATGTATGCAGGGGCTGCCTGTACAATAGGGTCATTGTTTTATTAAAAATGGATGTATAGCCTTCTAGTATTCAGTCAATGCTGATTATGTGGCTGGAAAGAGACTGTGGATAAAATAAGCCAATAAAGGCTAATGCAACCTAGGCAGTATAAGCAGGCAAGCTTAAGACAATCAAAAATACAGCTTTTTATAATTATGATGTTAAAAGCAGTCTATAAGAAAAAAATAGCTCATTTATCTTTCTTAAGAATGGAATATGTAAGAAGAAAATGACAAAGAATTTAACAATAAAAAGTAAAAAATTGCAGTATGGTACATCTAAAAGTGATCTAAAAAAAATACAAACAATGAACATTAAAGGCCTGGAAAAACTTTTTCTATTCTAATCCTGCTTCCTTTTGATTGATGCTGTCTCGTTAACAATAACCAACAATAACCCAGTACATTGGGGCAAATTTTTGTCATATGATTTTGGTCCCTTGATATAAGTAGAACAATGTTTAAATGCCACAGACTAGCTGTACAATATTGACAGTTAAATGTAAACCTTACATTGTAAACCCACTGAGCAAACAGACCTTTTCAGAATGCTGATGTTCTAGGTCATGGAAAGGACCACATTACTAATAAAAAGGCTGCATAATTGTAAACACAGTACATAACAACCAAAGCCACATTTCTGGTTACACACTCCTTTGAAAACCAGTCAAGAGGCCAAAAAAAAAAAAAAAAAAAAAAAGATGGGGCACAGGAAAAAAAAAAAAAAGAAATTCAGGAAAATAGCATTAATGAAATAAGAAGAGCCAAATGTTATTTTTCTGTTTCCCGATTTAACTTGTGCCTCTCTGGTGTCTAAGCTATGCCAGTAGTTGACTTATTACATTGAGAAGTACACCAAACTGTTTTATAAAACTGTAAAAAATTTACATTGTGAAAAAATAATACACATGAAATTGACGTTCCAAGGTTCCTTCCCATATTGAAAATATTTGATTTCAATGCCGGTGTCTCATCTACTGTTGGCTCGTCTTCCACCTGATGCTCCAGGACAGTGTGATCTTCAGCTGGACAAGTAAAAACAGATGGATGGGTACTATAGGCAAAATTGTAATATATGAAAATATAGAATACAAATTTTGACAGTGTAATGTTGTGTGTCCTGGTATGACGTTAAACTGCATCCGGCCCTGCAAGCAGTCCTCCAACTTGCAGGGAAATCGTGGTTGGTGGCAGGACTGGCACTCCAGCCACCGTAAAAAAAAAAATTCACAAAGCCCCGAGACTACAGAGAGGATTCCTTTTTGCTCTCCGTGGGAGTAGCTCTGCTGCAGCTGCCCAAAGGAAGGCTGCTCGCATCATGAAGGGGATGGGGGAAAGCCCTCGGGAGCCCCATCTCCGGAATAGTCGAAACCGTTGGAGAGCCAACAGGGTTGGGTGTGTTGGGGATCGGACCTGGTGTGGTGCTGAGGCGTCACCTGCTGCACGGCAGCACTCAGTTCCCAATTTGAGGCGGCCCATACGGGTGGGTGCATGAACGTCTCGTCTCTCCGACAAGATGACCATCTTCCTCTGCTGTCGGAGGAGCTGCATAAACTCCGCATTTCAGTGGCAGCACTCTCTGAGGTGCGCAGACCGGGGACTGGCCAGATTTCTGTAGGTGGGTACACCTTTTATTGGTCTGGTCGGTCTGATGGCTGTTGTACTCGGGGAGTAGCTGTTGCTGTAGTGGATTGGCTTCTTCCGATGGTGTCCGATGTCACTCCTTTCAACGAGCGTATTATGAGATTCAGATTACGGCACTCTCTGGGTGCCTTGTCTGTTGTCTCAGTGTATGCTCTGACCGTGGTGAGTGATGTCTCGAAGAGGGAGACATTTTATTCGCAGCTTCGCTCTGTGGTTGATGGGTGCCCACGAGGTGACATTCCTCTGGTCATGGGTAACTTCAATGCAACCACTGGCACTGACAGGGCTGGCTACGAGGATTGTTTTGGTCCCCATGGGTCTGGTGACTGTGGTGAAAGTGGCTTCATGTTCCTTAACTTTGCAAAAGGTCAGGGGCTGCGAATCGCTGGATCCTGGTTCCAGCACCCAGAACCGTATCGTTGGACTTGGTAATCCAATACTGGTGGTGCAGTGAAGGAGATCAATCACATCATCGTGGGCAGACGCTGGAGGCTCTTGTAAAACTGCAGGGTCTACAGAAGTGCCCAGTTTGTGAATTCTGACCAAAGATTTGTTGTTGCTACTCTTAGGATCCAGCTTAGGTCCAGTAGGTTACCACCTACTAGGAAAATGAGCCTGGACTTGGCCAGACTCCAAGACCAGGCTGTTTCTAATGAGTTTGCATGCAGTTTGTGTGAGGAACTTTCAGATTTGGGTACGACTGCCGATCCTAATGTGATGTGGTAAACCTTCCATGACAAGACCCTGAAGGTTGCTGAGGGTTGTGTTGGTGTTACCGGTGTTTCCAGAAGGAGGTGTTTCATCTCTCAGGGCACCCTGGAGTTTCGACTCGAGAGGAGTCGCAGCGCACGGCTCAATGGCAACTCTGGTCTGTATCGGGAACTGAGAAGGACGGCTGCGAGGGCTCTGAGGGCAGATAAAGAGGCGTTTGTTAGAGGAATCTGTGAGCAAGTGACACACCATCTGTGGTCTAGCGACCCACGTCCTGTTTACAAAGGAATCAAAGCATTATGCACATCTGAATCTGTTCCTCGGAGAGTCGCAGTCAGGGCAGCTGATGGAACGGTTCTTACGTATGACACTGCAGTTGTGACCCGCTGGGCTGGCTACTTTGAGCAGTTGTTCAAAGCTGATCCTCCGGCTAGGACGTTGGATATCTCTAGGTCCACGGTTCTTGAGGCTGTTCCTCCAATTAGCTGTGAACCACCCAATCTCACTGAGATTGCACAGGTGGTGAACCAGCTGAGGGGGGGAAAGGCTGCAGGGATCTGTGGTATCCAGGGTGAACTTCTCCAGGCAGGTGGTAAGGTTGTCCTCTTGGCATTGCAAGCAATCTTTGCATCCATTTGGGAGACTGGCATCATCCCAACTGACTGGAAAACGGGACTTGTCGTCCCTATCTGGAAAGGAAATGGTGATTGCCTGGATTGCAGCAACTACAGGGGGTAACACTGCTCTCTGTGCCAGGTAAAGTCCTTGCTAGGGTCGTCCTCAATAGGATCCGTGATCACTTGCTCACATACCAGTGACCGGAACAGCCTGGTTTTACACCTAAGAAGTCTACCATTGACCGCATCCTGGCACTGAGGGCTTTCATGGAGTGCAAACATGAATATCGGGAGAGTTTCTTTGCAGCCTTTGTCGATTTTTGCAAAGCGTTCGACTCAGTTGATCGAGCTGCCCTGTGGAGCATCCTGAGGGTTTGCTGGATCCCCTTGAGGTTTCTGGATATCATGGCTGGCCTGTACGCTGGTACTGTGAGTGCTGTGCAGAGTGGAGGCAGGACCTCTGCGTTTTTCCCAGTTGATTCTGGGGTTCGTCAGGGGTGTGTTCTTGCTCCTACTCTGTTCAATGCTTGTATGGACTGGGTGTTGAGCAAGGTCATGGGGTCCAGTGGCTGTGGGGCATTGTTGGTGAAGAAAGATTCACAGATCTTGACTTTGCGGACGATGCTGTGATCTTCGTGGAGTCAATGAAGGCTCTGATCAGGACGCTCGAGAGACAGAGTGAGGAGTCTGAGTGTCTGGGCTTGCAAGTGTCCTGGATAAAAACCAAGATCCAGGCCTTTAATGACCTCTTGGGCACAGCCATCAGCAGTGTGTCTGTTTGCGGAGAGAGAGTGTTGACCTTGTTGAGAGGTTTACTTACCTTGCCAGTGACATTCATGTCTCTGGTGAATATTCCTGTGAAGTCAGTAGACGGATAGGGAGAGCATTGTGGGTCATGAGGTCACTGGAAAGGGATGTGTGGTGCTCTCGATATCTATGCAAAAGGATAGAGGTCCAAGTCCTTAGAGTCCTGGTACTTCCTGTCTTGCTATATGGTTGCGAGACATGGATGCTATCCAGTGACCTGAGACAAAGACTGGCCTCCTTTGGTACTGTGTTTCTCCAGAAAATCCTTGGGTACTGTTGGTTTGACTTTGTGTCGATTGAGCAGTTGCTCATGGAGTCCCGAATGAGGCACACTACCTGCATTGTGAAGGAGCGTCAGTTACGGCACTACAGCCATGTGGAGCGTTTCCCCGAGGGTGATCTGGCTTGTAAGATCCTCATTGTTGGGGACCCGAGTGGCTGGACCAGGCCAAGGGGTCGCCCACGTAACACCTGGCTGCGGCAGATAGAGAGTCATTTCTGGAGGGTAGGACTGGACCACATGTCTGCCTGGGTGGTTGCAAACCAGGATCCCGAGTTGTTTTGCTGTGTAGTGGGTGCGGCAATGCACTGTACCAGTGCAGGCTTCCCAATTTGACTTGACTTGAATGTTGTGTGTCACCACCTGCCTTATGATTTTGGTGAACTAATCAAACATCTTAATGTTTGACCCCACCGTAAGTACTTGTCTCGAACTACTGTTGTACTCCATCATTTAACTTTTCCACTATCCTTAAACCTTAACTAAATTGAAGACTTGAAAAAACAAAAAAATTGTTAAGAATATGAACTCTACTGTACAAGCAATTTAGTGTTTTTACTGATCCTCTACGGCTTAAGTTTAACTTCTTAATTGGCACTGTATAATTGTATTACTAGTCAGTATGCACTGCCTAGAAGACAGTTCTGGATTCATCAGAATGCCTTTATATGTGAACCGCAACCCTACAGGATTTCACAGTAATTACAAGGCACAAAACTGATGCTAAGGTAAAATACAGTATCTCCTTTAGTGGATGGGTTAAATACATTAATTGCTGTTTGTTAAACAGTAAATGCTTAATAAGCCAAAAGCTACATTCTAATTCTGCTCAATTTACCAGATATAACTCAGCCCCTTTATTTATGTTGTTTTTCAAAACACACTGCATTTAAAAGAAGGCCTTGTGGACTTCTTATTCATAATTCAATGAAAATCAATACTGATTTTTCATTACACTACCTATACTTATATACACTATATATTAATTTTTGTTTAGATTGTCAAATGCCTCTAATATAATTTGTATTACTCTAAAATGAAAAAGAATATACAACATATGTATTTCAAAAATGCCTGTAATTTTCTATACTTTAAATGTTTGCCTGCTGTATTATTATATCTTTCTACAGTCATATGAAAACATGTGGGAATCCCTCTCAGCCTGCATAATAATTTACTCTACTTTCAACAAAAAAATAAATAACAGTGGTATGTCTTTCATTTTCTAGGAACATCTGAGTACTGGGGTGTTTTCCGAACAATGGTTTTTAGTGAAGCGGTATTTAGTTGTATGAAATTAAATCTAATGTGAAAAACTGGCCGTGCAAAAATTTGGGTCCCCTTGTAATTTTGCTGATTTGAATGCATGTAACTGCTCAATACTGATTCCTTGCAACACCAAATTGGTTGGATTAGCTTGTTAAGCCTTGGACTTCATAGACAGGTGTGTCCAATCATGAGAAAAAGAATTTAAGGTGGTCAATTGCAAGTTGTGCTTCCCTTTGACTCTCCTCTGAAAAGTGACAGCATGGGATCCTCAAAGCAACTCTCAAAATGTCTGAAAACAAAGACTGTTCAGTATCATGGTTTAGGGGAAGGCTACAAAAGGTATCTCAGATGATTAACTGTCAGTTTCAACTGTAAGGAATGTAATCAGGAAACGGAAGGCCACAGGCACAGTTGCTGTTAAACCCAGGTCTGGCAGGCCAAGAAAAATACAGGAGCAGCAAATGCGCAGGATTGTGAGAATGGTTACAGACAACCCACAGATCACCTCCAAAGACCTGCAAGAACATCTTGCTGCAGATGGTGTATCTGTACATCGTTCTACAATTCAGCGCAATTTCCACAAAGAACATCTGTATGGCAGGGTGATGAGAAAGAAGCCCTTTCTGCACTCACGCCACAAACAAAGTCGCTTGCTGTATGCAAATGCTCATTTAGACAAGCCAGATTCATTTTTGAACAAAGTGCTTTGGACTGATATGACCAAATATCTCAATTTTTGTCTCAACCAAAAAGCGTTTTGTATGGCGGAAGAAGAACACCGCATTCCAAGAAAAACACCTGCTACCTACTATCAAATTTGGTGGAGGTTCCATCATGCTGTGGGGCTGTGTGGATAGTTCAGGGACTGAGGCCCTTGTTAAAGTCGAGGGTCAGATGAATTCAACCCAATATCAACAAATTCTTCAGGATAATGTTCAAGCATCAGTCACAAAGTTGAAGTTATGCAGGGATTGGATATTCCAACAAGACAATGACCCAAAACACAGTTCGAAATCTACAAAGGCATTCATGCAGAGGAAGAAATACAATATTCTGGAATGGCCGTCAAAGTCCCCTGACTTGAATATCATCGAAAATCTATGGGATGATTTGAAGCAGGCTGTCTATGCTCAGCAGCCATCAAATTTAACTGAACTGGAGAGATTTTGTATGGAAGAATGGTCAAAAATACCTCCATCCAGAATCCATGGTCAAAAATACCTCCATCCAGAATCCAGACACTCATCAAAGGCTATTGGAGGCATCTAGAGGCTGTTATATTTGCAAAAGGAGGCTCAACTAAGTATTGATGTAATATCTCTGTTGGGGTGCACAAATTTATGCACCTGTCTAATTTTGATATAATGCATATTACATATTTTCTGTTAATCCATAAACTTAATGTCACTGCTGAAATACTACTGTTCCCATAAGGCATGTCATATATTAAAAGGAAGTTGCTACTTTGAAAGCTCAGCCAATGACAAACAAAAATCCAAAGAATTAAGAGGGGTCCCAAACTTTTTCATATGAATGTATGTACTTTATTTTCCTTTAGAAAGCACTACGAATGATTTTTATAATGAAACATGATATATAAAGAAATACTGGTACAGTATTCTATCATATACATTATAAAGTGAGACTTAACATTAATAAAGCAAAACAGAACAATATTACCATATTTACGCGTGTACCACCCACACATTTTTTCCCCGAAAATTAGCATTAGAAAATCAGGTGCGCGTCATACACAAGGAATATGGTAGGGTTTTCTTTGTTTTTGAATCAGTTTGGCGTCGTCATTCAGCATGCATGGTAGCAAGCGTTTACGTTCCTTCACGGCGGGAGAGAAACTAAAAGTGATTTTGGAAGCAGAGAAGATAGGAAATCGTGCAGCAGGAAAAAAGTACAGTGTTCCAGAGTCATATGTTCGAGATTGGTGACGAAAGAAAGAAAAACTTTCATCATGCAACAAAAACAGAAGGGAATTTCACGGAAAACGTGCCCAGTTCCCACAAGTTGAAGTTGCACTCGCTGATTACATTCAAGACAGGCGTCAGCTTGGATATGCTGTGTCCATGGAAATGATTCAGATGAAAACTCGTGATATAGTGAAAGAACGAACCCGTCACTCAGTTTAAAGCAAGCCACGGATGGGTTATGCGCTTCATGAGAAGGAATGGCTTATCAATAAGACGCCTCACGACCATTTCGCAGTGTATACCAGACGCATATGAAATAAAGTTACTAGCTTTCCAAAAATACGTTATTCTGTTGAGGCAGCAGAAAACTTATTTAATGGGGCAAATTGGTAATGCTGATCAAACGCCAGTTTATTTTGAGAACCCCTCAAACATTACTGTTAATGCAGTCAGAGACAAGAGTATCCCGGTATGCACGGGAGGCAGAGAGAAGCACTGTGATGTTGACGATTCTTGCGGACGGAAAGAAACTACCGCCGTACGTAATATTTAAAAGGAAGACCTTGCCGAAAAATGAAAAATGAGAAGTTTCATCCTGGGATCTTCGTCAGAGCTCAACAAAAGGGTTGGATGGACAATGATCTCGTAATCGATTGGTTGAAATGTGTGTAGCAACGTCAGCCAGGCAGTCTCCTGAAAATGCCAAACATGTTGGTCATGGACAGCTTTCGTGGCCATTTAACTGAAGGTGTTAAAGAAAGACAAAGATGGGAAAACAGATCAAGTAATAATTCCTGGAGGCATGACTTTGCTCCTCCAACCTCTAGATGTCTGCATCAATCATGTATCAAGAATGTATACCGAATGGGCTGCAACAGCGATACACGACAACACCATCTGGCAAAATGAAAGCCCCAACATTGGCGCAGATGTGTACCTGGATCATCGCTGCTTGGAAGCTTATTCCAGAGGATCTGGTGGTGAAAAGCTTCAAAAAGTGCATATCCAACAGCATTGATGGAAGCGAAGACGACACCTTATGGGAAAGCGACGACATCAGTAGTGATGGCGAATCCGAATCCAGCAGCGAATTGGAAGATGATGATTAAACTGGAATAGTCTGGTGAGCACAATAATTTTCCACTTGCCATTATAGTCCTTTACCGATTGTCTCGATACGGTTCTTTCTTTTCTCGTTTCACAGGGCTATTTGTCATTCCCACCTTTCGCAGCATGGTGCGACAAACACTGAACGTTCTGCAGTAGGGGTACTGCTTACAGTTAGTACTCCAATGCAATATACTGTATCATGTGTGGAAAGAATTAAATGAGACAATTATTCTCCATTAGTTATTCACATTGGTGTCTTACTCCAAACCTCACCCACTTCCTATACAATCACAACGCGTGTCGTACACGGGGCAAAACGGGTTTTTGCGATTTTCTTTGTAAAAATTAGGGTGCGCGTCTTACACGAGGGCGTGTGGTACTTGAGTAAAAACGGTATTCAATACTCAAGAGAATGACAGTCTATGGAGCATTTTTCATTAACTAATAGACACATCTTTTCAATATCTTATCCAGAAAATTTTTAAAGATTCATATTTCTGCTATGGGACTCTAGCTTTCTCTCCAGATTCTTTACATAAAAATGTGCTTTCTGGATTTAAATCTTGAAAACACTTCTTTCTAAATCCCATGTTGTGTCCTGCTTAAGTGAAAGAATTCTACTGGATCCCACTTTGTCAATTGCTTTGAAATTATTCAAGACTTGGATTAAGTCTCCATATAGCAACTCTGCTCAATCATAAAGAATTTAATTCCCTTCGCTTGTCAGAGAAGGGCATGTTCTTCAGTCTATGGATGCACTTGCCTCTCTTGTCTGAATGGCTTCTAGACCAAATGCCTAACTTTATAGCATGATGACCACAACGGCACGCAGTACTACAAAGATATAACTGATCTACAATTTTTTCCAGGAGTTTTGGCAATGTAACCAAACATTTCACTCACCTTTTTAATTGCTTCTAAGCATTGCTGGACAATGACTATAATTATTGTTCATTCTATATATACATAGCACTATATATTTCTATACATTACAATGAAAATACAGGGTGAGCCAAAAAGAAGTACCACATTTCAAATGTTTATTCTACAAAAACGCTACAAGATAAAATAAAATTTCATTACAACACAAGAATGAGTATACAAAATAGATTTTTTTTCACTTGGTTTTAAAAATAATGTCTTCAAATACACTCTTCGAGACGATTTCTGAACGCTCACATGACTCGTTCAACCATTTCAAGGGAAACAGCAGAAATTTCATGGTGAATAGTGTCCCTGAGGGCTGCAAGATTTTGAGATCGGTGTGTGTGTATACCTTCGACTTAAGATAGCTCCACAAGTAGAAATCGCATTGAGGAAGATCAGGCGAACGTGAAGGCCAACAAACATTGCTGTGCCATGCATGGAGATCAGCTTCCCCGGAAACATCTCCCGTAAAACTTGCACGGATTTCCATACCATGTGAGCTGTTGCTCCATCCTGTTGAAACCAGGCATCCACCACATCCATTTCTTCCAATTGGGGCCGCAAAAAGTTCTCTAGCATTTCAATGTAACGTTCTTACGTGACGGCGACCGTTGCTCCCCCCACCTCCTCAAAGAAGCAAGGGCCTATGACGCCAAATTCTGCAACAGTACACCAAATTGTAACACGCTCATTGTGCAGGGGTCTCTGATCAAGTTCATGAGGGCTGGTTTCAGCCCAATACCGAAAGTTTTGCTTATTTAAGCAACTATTCAAATGGAAATGTGCCTCGTTGCTACACATGATAATTGGCATCTCAATGAACGGTTTGCAGAATGTTCGCACACAACTCTCTACGGTTCTCCCAGTCTCGCTCAGTGAGTTCCTTCACTACCATCACTTTGTATGGATGGAAATTAAGGTGCTCATGCAAAATTCTCCTCAAAGACGTGTTGGAAATGCCTAAGGCAGAAGCATGTTTGCGTGTTGAACGTCTAGGAGACTGCAAAATTGATGCCCTTACAGCTTGAATGTTTTCAGGCATTTGTACAGTCCAAGGACGGCCTGGAGATTTTCTATTCAATGTTATACCCGTCTGTCTAAATTTAGCCACCCACTGAAGAATTATTTTCCGATTTGGGACGTCACCGTTAGGAGGAATGCTGAAGTGCGTTTGGAAGGAGTGTTGCATAGTGATGATGGATTTGTTGTTCTTGAAGTACGCTTTGACAGTGAAAGCACAGTGCGCAAAAAAGGCATATTGCTGACTGAAAACTTCTAGGGATCATCTATCAAAGGACCCCCCCATCCAACCCACTCAACTGCCTCTACCTCACCCAATAACCTTCCTAAAACCACTATGACCAGTCCATGTGTATGTCATATTCACTATGTGTAAATTAATAATGAAGACAAGAAGAATTATATTTGGATTAGTATCCTATCAAAGATTAAATGAAAATACAAATCAAATGGACAGCACAAAATTTTAAACCTTTAGCCTAAGTACTTTTACTCATTAGAATGACTTCATTCAGCAATATGCATCTGCATGAGGTTTTATTTTGTATTGAAGAATCAAAACGCTTACTCTTTTTATGTAAATGTACAAATAAACTCATTATGTCTACATATGTTTGCACACATACATACTATATACATTGTATGCAATTTGTAACATACTGTATATCCAACAGGGCGGCACGGTGGCGCAGTGGGTAGCGCTGCTGCCTCGCAGTTGGGAGATCTGGGGACCTGGGTTCGATTCCCGGGTCCTCCCTGCGTGGAGTTTGCATGTTCTCCCCGTGTCTGCGTGGGTTTCCTCCGGGCGCTCCGGTTTCTTCCCACATTCCACAGACATGCAGGTTAGGTGGATTGGCGATTCTAAATTGGCCCTAGTGTGTGCTTGGTGTGTGGGTGTGTTTGTGTGTGTCCTGCGGTGGGTTGGCACCCTGCCCGGGATTGGTCCCTGCCTTGTGCCCTGTGGTGGCTGGGATTGGCTCCAGCAGACCCCTGTGTTCGGATTCAGCGGGTTGGAAAATGGATGGATGGATGTAAATCCAACATTCAGTTTTTAAAACATTTCAAGTAATATCTCTCAACAACACATACAAATGGCAAATGTAGTACAACATTCTTCAAGATTATATTGTAAAATCTAGTCTGATCTTTGAATAAAAAGTAGATTAACATAAGCTTATGACAGCTCAAATTGAAGAGGGGAAAAAAACTGTACAGGAAATCCCCTGAGCTGACTAATTAGTTAGTAACTAACTAAAAAATACCCCATTCCTTGTTAGGAGTATAGCCTACCTCAATTTAACAAAGGACTGCTGACCTCTCTGATCCAAGTAATGGTACACCACAGACTTTCTAAATTAAGAAGCGGGATAACTGGTGAACAAGTGGGAGCTTCTGAATGGTAGATGAAAATCTGCTCTAGGGGAATGGTACAATCACTTTCTGTTGTCTGCAGACTCCATGTGTTTCCTCACCACAAATACAGCTGACATCTATCTAATGACCTCTGAACTGCTGAATCATCACTGATGGATGGATGGATGGATGGATAGATAGATACTTTATTAATCCCAAGGGAAAATTCACATGCGTGCGTTTGACTAGTGTTTAGCAAAGGGTCTAAAGGTTTGATAGTTTAACAGTGTTCTTGCCACAAGGCTTGTTAGAATAATAAGTGTTTTTATTTTTAAAGTTACTCTTTAAATTACTTTGTTTAAATAATAAACACATAAAAAGAACATAATACTACTAAAAGCAGACAAAAACAGTGAGTAAAACTTTTTCTATTGTACAAAATGCACACACAATAATTAAATTTACAAATAACTGAGTTTCATATTGTACAGTATGAAATTCATAAAATACAAAGTAAACACATACATTCAGAAAATATTTAGACCACTTTTTTTGTGTAAACATTTTGCTATGTTCCAGCCTTGTAAAAAAATCTTTAAAATTCATTTATTCCCCATATCAAGTAGCACTCAATGCCCCAAAATGACAAAGCATAAACTGGATTTAAGAATTTCTTTTTTATTTATCAAAATTAAAAAACTGAAATTCCAAAATTGACATAATCATTCAGACTATTCGTTATGAAATTTAGCTCAGGTGCATCCTATTCTATTGATTATCACTGATGTTTTCTTCAGTTTGTTTCTACACCACCGTTCAATTGACAGTTCAATTGAATGGACGTGATTAAGGTCCCACAGTTGAATATGAGTATCAAAGCAAAAACAGAGGAACAGATCTAGGAAGGTTACACAAAATCCTTCTGCACTGACGATTACCAAGAGCACAGTTGCCTTCAAAATTCTTAAATAGAACAAGTATGTAACAACCACAACTTTTTCTACAGCTGGCCTCCTGGTAAAACTGAACATTTTTTAGGAGAAGGGCCATGGAAAGTAAGAAAGTTAACCAAGAACCTGACGGCAAAGCTGGTTGAGCTAAAGAACCTGTGAGGAGATGGGAGAAAATTTCAGAAGGAAAGGCATTACTACAACATCCCATCGATTTATGACAGAGTGGCCAGACAGAAGCCTCTTATCACCAAAAGACACATGGAAGCCCAGTGAAGAGTTTGCAAAATGCTCCTAAAGGAGTTTCAGCCTGTGAGAAACGATATTCTCTAGTCTGATTAAACCAAGATTAGCGTAATGTCTTGGGAAAACCAGGTGCTGCTCCTTGTGCAATGCCATTCCAACAGTAAAACATGGTGGTGGCAGCATTCTGAGAGGTTGTTGTTCAGCAGTAGTAACTGGAGAGATTAGTCATAGTTGAGGAAAAGTTGAACGCTGCAAAGTACAGAAATATTATTAATAAAAGCCTCCTTCAGAATGCTCTGGACCTTAGACTGAGCTGAAAGGTAATCTTCTACCAGGACGATGATCCTAAGCAGAAAGCAAAGACAACATATAAGTGACTTCGGGACAACTTACGTTTTCCAGACAGAGCCCCAACTTGAACCCAAATCGAACATCTCTGGAGTGACGTGGAAATAGCTGTTCACCGATTGCCTGCATTCAACCTGACGGAGCTTGATAGGATATGCAGAGAAGAATGACAGAACATTCCCAAACCCAAGTGTGCAAAGCTTTTCACATCATGCCTAAGATGACCCGAGGCTGCCCAAAGGTGGTTTAATGATTTATGGCATAAAGAGTCTGAATAATTGTGTCAATGCGATTATTTTAGTTTTTTATTTTTAATACTTAATAATTTTTCAAACATTTCTAAAATCCTGATTTCATTTTGTTATTCTGGGGTAATGAGTGCTGTTTGATGTGAGGAAAAAATTGAACTGAAATGACTTTAGCACAAGGCTGCTTATATATATATATATATATATATATATATATATATAATAATAAAAGGCAAAGCCCTCACTGACTGACTGACTGACTCACTCACTCACTGACTGACTGACTCACTCATCACTAATTCTCCAACTTACCGTGTAGGTGGAAGGCTGAAATTTGGCAGGCTCATTCCTTACAGCTTACTTACAAAAGTTAGGCAGGTTTCATTTCGAAATTCTACGCGTAATGGTCATAACTGGAACATATTTTTTGTCCATACACTGTAATGGAGGAGGCGGAGTCACGTATCGCGTCATTACGCCTCCTACGTAATCACGTGAACTAAAAACAAGGAAGAGATTTACAGCACGAGTCAAACGCAGGAACGAAGGTAAATGACGTTAATTTTTGACTGTCTTTTAATACTGTGTAAGCATACATATTAACACATGTGCAATTAAACGTGTGCATTTACGGGGTGATTTCTCAGGCTTAAAAGCTCGCCTTTTACTAAAAAGGTAAATGCAAAACTATTTTCAATCAGTTTAATGAAACGCTCCCGTTAAGGATTGCAATAACATATTCGCGAGATAAAAGAACGAAGTAGGGGGAAATGACGGAAGAGCCGCAAACAGCGAAGAGCAAAAAATTAATTAAACAATTGAGAAGGGAGCGAGTGAAGCATTCAAGCATGTTTATAAGGGAAACAAAGCACGGTGTAAAACGTAAGTTTAAATTAAGATATAGAAACGCTCCCACTGCGGATTGCAATAACATATTCGCGAGATAAAAGTTTAATGAGAAGACGCGAGGTATAAACGAACCACACGCCGTGGCGCAACGTTAGGGGCAACAGTTTCAACCATTCTATGATCTGCTTCTCGCAACTGAAAGACGGCACATGGCGGATGTTAGCCGACTTGCTGACCGCAACATTAGGGGCTTCAACTCTGGCGCTGACGCCACATCTCAGTGCCAACACTTTCCAGACTCTACTTAAAACACACGCCCTCCTCACTGGACAGTTAAAAAGACCAAACAAACTAACGATGACATCAAGTATTACCCAATCAAAAGTAGGAAAGGAGGCATCTTCATAAAATGCGTGTGGGATGATTTGCATGAGACGCTGCTTTAAAAAAAATGATAAAAAAAATACGGGAGAAATCCCGTCCAGTATTGATTCAAAACGGGACGCGCAATTTCATTCTGAAATGCGGCACGATTCCGTATTTTAAAGGACGGGTGGCAACCCTACAGTGCCAGGTAACCACCCATACAATCAGATTGTGATTCAGACTAGGAATGGAATGAATGTAATTACCCCGATCTACATACAAGCCGAAAGTCTTGCAACATTCAAAGATGATGGTTTGGGATAAGTACACCATACAACATAAAAGAGCTTATGAAGCCTTCAACCGAAAAAAGCAACATCTCAGAGATCGTAAAAAAAAAAATAGGAGGTAATGTCGTTTTACTCACTGTAGATTTTATTCAAACATTACCAGTTATTCCACGAGGGAGACCAGCAGATGAACTCAACGCGTGTTTAAAATCCATGCTTCTCCCACGCTCGGTTATATGTCGCGTGTTCTCGGGTAGGTACACCAAAAAATGTATACATTTAAGCATGTAATGGACAAACAAAAAATGAGGTATACCCGAGGGCACTGCAGTAGTACTTTATCTAACTTTACTTCTTAAATGTTAATGTTTTACTGTTTAATAATTTATACGCTTCTTATATGTTGTTCAAATTCTTTTATCAAAATACCAGTGACAGCGCAATGCACGATAACATGGAGTGAATACACCATACGCATCCGCCCACGGCCGCCCTGGTGTGCGCAGATAGGAGTTGATTGTACAATAAAATAAAATAAACATAAAAAGAGTAATACAATCATCACCCATAAAGCGGATAGTAGACGTGACGTACTATATGTGTACCACATTTCAAGTCAATAGGTGAAACGGTTTGCGAGCTACAGGTGATTTAAAATCCTGGACAGACACACAAACTGCCACGGTAGCAAATTACAGAAGAAGATTTTACTGTTTAATAATTTATATTTATATGAAATGTGCTTCTTATATATTACTTCATATTCTCATATGATAATGATGTTAATATTTATATTGATTTCTATGTTATTGAAACTGCATGTATGTGTGTATATGTATGTATATATATATATATATACATATATATATATATATATATATATATATTAGCAAAATACCCGCGCTTCGCAGCAGAGAAGTAGTGTGTTAAAGAGGTTATGAAAAAAAAAGGAAACATTTTAAAAATAACGTAACATGATTGTCAATTTAATTGTGTTGTCATTGTTATAAGTGTTGTTGTCTTTTATATATATATATATATATATATATATATATTATATATATAATATACACACACACACAAACATTTATATACATATACATATATATACATATCTACATATACACATATCTACATATATATACACACATACATAAACACACACATAAGACTTATTGACTGAAACGGGCTTTCACGAAAACAGTTAGGGCTTTGCTACAGGATACACCCTCCACAAGTTAACCAAGTAAAAATAAAATATATATTTCTGTTTTATTTAAACCTTTTAAGTTCATATGCATAGCCCCATTTGGCTGTTTAATTTTTTTTTTCTTTCTTCAGTAATATTTAATCTCCTTAAAGAAAAACAACATATCCATTTTACTTTTTTTGTATCTGTGTAGTAATATTTTAGTGTAAAACAATAACCAGTATTTAAACCTTTTATGTTACTTTATACATTTATTTTACACAATGTTGAAAAATTAATAAGAAAGCTACATATTTTGGCAGCTGCTGCTTTCATTTTCAATGAAATGAAAAAAGCTCTCCAAGAGAAAACGTCAATGAAGAAGAAACAGTTTGCACTATCTAAAAAGGAGAAACCCTCATTTATAAAAGTTTGCTGCAGATGACTTAACTGAAAATAAATGAATAGTTCCTATGTGCATAATACATATTTATCTATTTGACTTATGCCTTTATTCCACCAACTTACAACATCTGAAATACAATTTGTTACATTACTTTTGTTTTTTGCAGCACAGGCAGGTGAAGTGACTTCCTCAGGGTCACACAGCGGTGTCAGTACCAGGATTTGAACTGACAAGCTCCGGGTTTGCTGAAATATTACTGAAGAAAGAAAAAAAACGAAAATGGGCAAATAGGGCTATGCATACAAATGTCCATCCATCCATTATCCAACCTGCCATATCCTAAATACAGGAGCCAATAAGTAGATATGTATATATATAGTATATATATATATAGTATATATATATATATATATATATATATATATATATATGTGAATGTATGTATGTATATATCTATGTCTATATATATATATATATATGTAGATATGTAAATTTGTATATGTATATATATGTTTATGTGGATGTGTATATACGTATGTATATGTAGATATGTATATATATATGTTTATGTATATATATGTTTATGTGTGTGTGTGTGCATATTATATATATATATATAAAAGACAGCAACACTCATAACAATGACAACACAATTACATTGACAATCATGTTACGTTATTTTTAAAATGTTTCCTTTTTTTTTCATAACCTCTTTAACACATTACTTCTCTGCTGCGAAGCGCGGGTATTTTGCTAGTATATATATATATATACATACAGTGGGGCAAAAAAGTATTTAGTCAGCCACCAATTGTGCAAGTTCTCCCACTTAAAAAGATGAGAGAGGCTTGTAATTTTCATCATAGGTATACCTCAACTATGAGAGGCAAAATGAGGAAAAAAAATCCAGAAAATCACATTGTTTGATTTTTAAAGAATTTATTTGCAAATTATGGTGGAAAATAAGTGTTTGGTCACCTACAAACAAGCAAGATTTCTGGCTCTCACAGACCTGTAACTTCTTCTGTAAGAGGCTCCTCTGTCCTCCACTCGTTACCTGTATTAATGGCACCTCTTTGAACTCGTTATTAATATTAAAGACACCTGTCCACAACCTCAAACAGTCACACTCCAAACTCCACTATGGCCAAGACCAAAGAGCTGTCAAAGGACACCAGAAACAAAATTGTAGACCTGCACCAGGCTGGGAAGACTGAATCTGCAATAGGTAAGCAGCTTGGTGTGAAGAAATCAACTGTGGGAGCAATTATTAGAAAATGGAAGACATACAAGACCACTGATAATCTCCCTCGATCTGGGGGTCCACGCAAGATCTCACCCCGTGGGGTCAAAATGATCACAAGAACGGTGAGCAAAAATCCCAGAACCACACGGGGGGACCTAGTGAATGACCTGCAGAGAGCTGGGACCAAAGTAACAAAGGCTACCATCAGTAACACACTACGCTGCCAGGGACTCAAATCCTGCAGTGCCAGACGTGTCCCTCTGCTTAAGCCAGTACATGTGCAGGCCCGTCTGAAGTTCGCTAGAGAGCATTTGGATGATCCAGAAGAGGAATGAAACCAAAATAGAACTTTTTGGTAAAAACTCTACTCGTCGTGTTTGGAGGAGAAAGAATGCCGAGTTGCATCCAAAGAACACCATACCTACTGTAAAGCATGGGGATGGAAACATCATGCTTTGGGGCTGTTTTTCTGCAAAGGGACCAGGACGACTGATCCGTGTAAAGGAAAGAATGAATGGGGCCATGTATCGTCAGATTTTGAGGGAAAACCTCCTTCCATCAGCAAGGGCATTGAAGACGAAACGTGGCTGGGTCTTTTTTTGCATGACAATGATCCCAAACACACCGCCCGGGTAACGAAGGAGTGGCTTCGTAAGAAGCATTTCAAGGTCCTGGAGTGGCCTAGCCAGTCTCCAGATCTCAACCTCATAGAAAATCTTTGGAGGGAGTTGAAAGTCTGTGTTGCCCAGTGACAGCCCCAAAACATCACTGCTCTAGAGGAGATCTGCATGGAGGAATGGGCCAAAATACCAGCAACAGTGTGTGAAAACCTTGTGAAGACTTACAGAAAACATTTGACCTCTGTCATTGCCAATAAGGCTGACTAAATACTTTTTTGCCCCATTTTTTGTATATATATATATATATATATATATATATATATATATATATATATATATATATATATATATATATATTGTGTGTGCATGCATATGTACAGTGGATTCAAAAAGTATTCAGACCCCTTTACTGTTTATCACATTTTGCTACAGTGGGGCAAAAAAGTATTTAGTCAGCCACCAATTGTGCAAGTTCTCCCACTTAAAAAGATGAGAGAGGACTGTAATTTTCATCATAGGTACACCTCAACTATGAGAGACAAAATGAAAAAAAGAATTTATTTGCAAATTATGGTGGAAAAAAGTATATTATATATATATATATATATATATATATATATATATATATATATATATATATATATATATATATATATATATATATATATATATATATATATACACACACACACCCAGTGGAACCTCGGTTTGCAAGTAACTTGGTTTACAAGTGTTTTGCAAGACGAGCAAAAATTTTTGTTAAATTTTGACTTGATAAACGAGCGAGGTCTTGCAGTACGAATAGTATGTATACGCTTTGTCTGCTGAGCGTCATGTGATCACAACTGAGCTGATGGTTCTTCTCTCTCTCGCTGCGGGATTGTGGGCAATCATCTCCTATTCTCTGTCTGAGTCGTGTGCCTCACTCATAGTAAACATCCGTACGAGCGTATACTGTTTACTACAGCATTAGCATTGTGACTGTGTGTGCGCACGTGCTTGTGTATGTGCTCGTGTGTGTGCTGTGACGTGCGAGTCCCCGTCTTGCATACTAAAACACAAAGCGGAGTCTCGGTACTTTAGCAATACCAGCTTTATTCAGCTTGAAACAGACACAGCAGTCAGGCAGGGCCCTGCACATTTATAGTGTTCCTTTTATCACCCATTGATGGCTGTGATCTTTTCGGATTCGCTTTTACAGCGAACTGCTACAGCGCTGGGAGACTGCGATTGCTTTGGGACGCTCTTCCGCGTGTCATCCCGTTGGGTGGAATCCCACAAGAGTTTAGAAACTCACACCAGCCATGATTCTTTTCAAAGGTAAAGTGCAGGTTAATTTGTTTTATGTATTTTTACTTTATATCTCGTATTAATCATTTTTATATGAATAGTTTTGGGTTGTGGAACAAATCATTTGAGTTTCCATTATTTCTTATGGGGAAATTCACTTTGATATACGAGTGCTTTGGACTACGAGCACGTTTCCGGAACGAATTATGCTTGCAAACCGAGGTTCCACTGTATGTATATTATATATATATATATATATATATATATATATATATATATATATATAAATAAACACATATACATACATACATACATACATACATACATACATACATACTGTACACCCATAAGTAAAAAGGCAAATTAAAAACTTTAAAAACTGCTTGCTAACTCTGTTGGTTTAGGGTAATGTAAAGTAAGTGTTTCCTATTATTGTGTTATATGGTACTGTTATGAAATAAAATACATTTATTTGGAATAATATTTTCAAATGAGGAATAGCAAGTCACTGATACTTTGCAAAACTAGGTGAAAGTAGAAACAAAATATGTGCCAGAAAAAAGTGATTTTTTAATGTACATTTACAATATATTAGCTTTCACAAAATCTGAACCTTTAAGTTTACCCTTGCATGGTGTACATACATGTTAAAACTAAGCATTAATAAAATGCGCACCAATTATAAAATTTCTGAAAAAACAATGTACTTACTAGAAAAGAGATTATTGCTTTAAAATTACCATCTGTACTGTGGTTTAATTCATTAACTTTGTCAAAGCAGAAATTCTTTATATAAGTACAATCTATTTTCATACAAAGTTTACAGCAATTTTTCAGCTGTCTATATTTCTGTCCTCGTTAATTTTAAATACAAAAAGTTCAACTTTGTAACATACTAAGGAAAAAAGAAGCCCAATGGCACATAATGGTAGGAATCCATCAAAAATGTTAGAACTGTATTTAGCCTGCTTAAAACATCACCTTCTACGGTAAGAGAGTAACTCATTAGGTTCAAGCCTTTGGTTGAGCAGCAGATAGATGTAAACCACATTTGCACTTGATTTTGTGCTCAATACTTCCTTATGTTCAGTACATGAAGGCATACCTGTATGTTACATCACAATTTTAACATTATTAATATTCAAAAATACTGTTATAAATGCAGTATCCTTTTACATCCCTAAAATATCATTAGGTCTGTGATAATTATACAGCTATTCCAGTTCTGTTACTATGCTTAATTGTCAAGGGGAGACAAAATAATGTTCCACACTTTGTGTAAGTTATGTACTATTATATGCCTGGAACCTTTGCAAAAGTGCTTTTTAGTTTTTGTATTTATCCTACTAATGCATTCTTTTTAAGGCAACAGTCTGCTCTTTCCTAAACATATAACCCAAATCTATTTTAAAACCCTCAAGAGAAGTACATGAGTCAGAACAAACTATCTGCTTTTACTTAAATGTATACAGCAGACTCTAATGACTCCAGACACATGATCAGGTGATGAGAAATACTGAAGAAATAATGGTTACTTAATGTTTTTAACATATTTAGCTATTTGATTCTTTTTGCAGTGTGCTCCGAAGCCAGAAATAAGTCCTATGTTTTACCCGGTTGTCATAAATATCAAAAAATGTTTCAATATAGCTGGGAATTAGAAAAACATGGCAGGCGGAAAACACATATACAAAACATACGAGTATAGTATGAATACATTTTCTTATTACTGTATGTATCATGTTAATACCATATACACACACACACATATATATATACATTATATATATATATATATATATATATATATATATATATATATATATATATATATATATATATATGTGTGTGTATATATATGTGTGTATATTATATTATATATTTTTCAGTGGGGTGAACAAAACGACTGTATAAAAATGTGAGGCAACTAAAGCATTTTTTTTTAACACAATCCCATTATTTCAGGGGCTCAAAAGTAATTGGACAATTGACTCAAAGGCTATTTCATGGGCAGGTGTGGGCAAGTCTGTCGTTATGTCAATATCAATTAAGCAGATAAAAGGACTGGAGTTGATCTGAAGTGTGGTGCTTGCATGTGGAAGATTCTGCTGTGAACAGGCAACATGCGGTCAAAGGAGCTCTCCATGCAGGTGAAAGAAGCCATACTTAAGCTGCGAAAAACAGAAAATACCATACAGAGAAATTGCTACAATATGACGAGTGAAAAAATCTACAGTTTGGTACATCCTGAGAAAGAAAGCAAGCACTGGTGAACTCAGCAACGCAAAAAGACCTGGACGTCCACGGAAGACAACAGTGGTGGATGATCGCAGAATCATTTCCATGGTGAAGAGAAACCCCTTCACAACAGCCAACCAAGTGAACAACACTCTCCAGGGGGTAGGTGTATCGATATCCAAGTCTACCATAAAGAGAAGACTGCATGAAAGTAAATACAGAGGGTGCACTGCAAGGTGCAAGCCACTCATAAGCCTCAAGAATAGAAAGGCGAGATTGGACTTTGCTAAAGAACATCTAAAAAAGCCAGCACAGTTCTGGAAAAACATTCTTTGAACAGATGAAACCAAGATCAACCTCTATCAGAATGATGGCAAGAAAAAAGTACAGAGAAGGTGTGGAACAGCTCATTATCCAAAGCATACCACATCATTTGTAAAACACGGTGGAGGCAGTGTGATGGCTTGGATGTGCACGGCTGCCAGTGGCACTGGGACACTAGTGTTTATTGATGATGTGACACAGTACAGAAGCAGCCGAATGAATTCTGAGGTGTTCAGAGACATACTGTCTGCTCAAATCCAGCTAAATGCAGTCAAATTGATTGGGTGGCATTTCATGATACAGGTGGACAATGACCCAAAACATACAGCCAAAGCAACCCAGGAGTTTATTAAAGCAAAGAAGTGGAAAATTCTTGAATGGCCAAGTCAGTCACCTGATCTTAACCCAACTAAGCATGTATTTCACTTGTTGAAGACTAAACTTCAGACAGAAAGGCCCATAAACAAACAGCAACTGAAAGCCGCTGCAGTAAAGGCCTGGCAGAGCATTAAAAAAGGAGGAAACTCAGCATCTGGTGATGTCCATGAGTTCAAGACTTCAGGCTGTCATTGCCAGCAAAGGGTTTTCAACCAAGTATTAGAAATGAACATTTTATTTCCAGTTATTTAATTTGTCCAATTACTTTTGAGCCCCTGAAATGAAGGGACTGTGTTAAAAAATGCTTTAGTTGCCTCACATTTTTATGCAATCATTTTGTTCACCCCACTAAATTAAAGCTGAAAGTCTGCACTTCAACTGCATCCGAGTTGTTTCATTTAAAATTCATTGTGGTAATGTACAGAACCAAAATTAGGAAAAAGTTGTCTCTGTCCAAATATTTATGGACCTAACCATATATATACATACATATACTGTATATACAGTACATACATACATACATACATACATATATATATATAGTGCTGGGCAACGATTAAAATTTTTAATCGCAATTAATCGCAGACAATCACACAATTACATTGTTATACTCAAAATTCAATAATGAACTCAAAAGTAGCGTATTGTGCATTTTTGGTTTGCAAACACTTTAAACAAATAAGGTGCTTTTTAACAGCAGTATTCACTTTACATAGCAGCAGTTAAAATATTTCTTCTAAATCTCAACTTAAACATTAATGTAATCAAATCAAATATAAAACCAAAGCTATTTGCCACTGCGAGGGCATTAATGTTTTATCTAGTTTGTTACAGAAAAACAAGTTACCCTCAGAGTCCAGAGCTAATATTGAGGGCTAATATTTTTTCCAAAAAACAAAGTTTTCTGAAAAGAGCACAAAGCAATGGTTTCACACATAAATCAACATAAAACGTCTGTTGCTGCCTGTTGTGCCTGCTGTCAGTGCCTGTTTGCAGTTTGCGACGGCCAGCAGTAATGCATGGTGGGCTGGATGCCTGGCTATCTATACTCCAGGCATAGTACCTTTAAAACTGTTAGAATTTAGATATTTTTAGACATAGGATTAATCCAAATTTTTGTTAAATCTCCAAACTGCCCCATATTTTATATTAACCAGTGATGGGAAGAGTTAACGTACAAAACATACAGGGTGGTTATGCCCATAATGAAGTTGAAGGGAATTTTGTGAGGAGAACCAGCACTTCTAATGTCTGTTGTAAAGAACAAAATGTAGTTATTTCTTTTGAGGCTATTTTGATATTCTTGTATATGGGAAATAGAGACTTATTATAACATTCTTTATTTAATTTCACTTTAATTTTTATATCAATTAAGGACTGCAATATGTCACCAAGTAACTACACACTTGAGCTATGTGTAAAGCATAGTTAAACTCATGTAAATAGAGATTTCATATGTAATGTACAATTTGGAGAAATTACTCTTTTTTGTGTCTTTGGTTGTTGTTAAAATTTAAAACCATAAAAAAAAAAATCTTGATAAAAAAAGAAAAAACAGTATTTCTCAGTTTTTGACAACTTTTCTTTTTCTCTTTCAGATGCATAATGCTACATACAGAAGTATACAGTAATCCCTCCTCCATCGCGGGGGTTGTGTTCCAGAACCCCCCGTGAAAGGTGAAAATCCGCGAAGTAGAAACCATATGTTCATATGGTTCTTTTTATATATTTTAAGCCCTTATAAACTCTCCCACACTATTATAAACATTTCCCGCACAATTATACAGCATAAACCCTTTGATTCTCTTAGATATTAGGTAAGATTTGTTGAAATTATGTATGTAAACACAGTTTATATACAGTAAAACCTAAATATTATTTTAAAGATATCGAGCGTCTCCAATATCACATATGTTACAGCCATTACGACAGACAGGCCACCAGCAATAAATACGTACAATGCAAGAAAAATTGTATACAGTAAAATGTGTGTACAGTGACACTAAACTATGTACATGTAATAAGTACTGTACGTAGATAATTAATTATGGTTACTCACCAACAATGACACGACGACTTGTCCGATAACGATGAGTTTAATTTTACTGCACAACAAAGGATAGCATTACAGCTCTTCTAAAGGAGCCTCTTCAGGCGACTGTGTAGCACCGCTGTTTTCTTCTTCCAGCACTCTTCAATCCAAATCCCTAAAGCAGATTCCATCCAGACTACTGCCTTATCACGTCCACTTGCAACTAGTTTTGCACCCTGGTTAAAGGATACTGCGGCCGTAGATCTTATATGCTTTTCCTCCTTTTTAAATAAAAAGAATCGTGGACTCATTGATGCCATAATGGTGTCCTGCAGCGGTGTAGCTGTTCCCTTCCTTCAACATATCTAAAACTTTTATCTTTTCTGCAATCATTTGCATCTTCTGTCGGCGCTTGGACACAGCCCCTGAAGCAGTAGCACGTTAATGCTGAATGAGTGAGATGAGACTTCCTGGTTAATGCAGCACTCCGTCGCTGAGCCAATCAGCACACAGGAACTTAACTTCTCAGTCATCCGCCAATAGCGTCCCTTGTATGAAATCAACTGGGCAAACCAACTGAGGAAGCATGTACCAAAAGTAAAAAGACCCATTGTGCGCAGAAACCCGCAAAGCAGCGAAAAATCCACGTTATATATTTAGAAATGCATACATATAAAATCCGCGATAGAGTGAAGCCGCGAAAGTCGAAGCGCGATATAGCGAGGGATTACTGTAATCAAGTATTTTCTCCATGGAATAAATTACAGGACTACATTAAGTTGCCACCTTTGCTTTGAGAAAAATCCAGATAAACTCAAAAAGCTTAATATGATAATACAGTTTCTGCCAGCCTCTGTTATCAATGCTTCCCATTGCATGTGTAATAACTGATTTCATGTTCAGAGCTGATGAAGCAATACTGAGCTTTTAAACAGCATGTCTTGCTGACTACAAATGAAAATAAAATTTGTAAAACACAGGTATGGAAAAGAAGCAGCATCAATTAATTTAAGTAAAACCACAAATAGTTAACCTCTGTTGTTCAACTTGTCACACTTCTCAGCAAATTTTTAGTAGAATCTGAAAATTCATTCTTAATTAAATTCTACATCTCTACATGTGCCAGGCAAGCCTCTGATTTTACTTTTAACCTGTTGAATAGACATAGGATGCATTGTAAGAACTGGTGTTTTTTTTAACTGCTAGTTTACATTGTCTATGGATTTTGAACAAAAAAGCACATAGACAGTAAATACTGGCCAGGGATATGGTTTGCATTTTCATATATTTTGAATATTCCTCCTCAAATATTTATAGTGCATCCGGAAAGTATTCACAGTGCATCACTTTTTCCACATTTTGTTATGCTGCAGCCTTGTTCCAAAACGGATTAAATTCATTTTTTTTCCTCAGAATTCTACACACAACGCCCCATAATGACAACATGAAAAAAGTTTACTTGAGATTTTTGTAAATTTATTAAAAATAAAAAAATTGAGAAAGCACATGTACATAAGTATTCACAGTCTTTGCCATGAAGCTCAAAATTGAGCTCAGGTGCATCCTGTTTCCCCTGATCATCCTTGAGATGTTTCTGCAGCTTAATTGGACATGATTTGGAAAGGCACACACCTGTCTATATAAGGTCCCACAGTTGACAGTTCATGTCAGAGCACAAACCAAGCATGAAGTCAAAGGAATTGTCTGTAGACCTCCGAGACAGGATTGTCTCAAGGCACAAATCTGGGGAAGGTAACAGAAAAATTTCTGCTGCTTTGAAGGTCCCAATGAGCACAGTGGCCTCCAACATCCATAAGTGGAAGAAATTCGAAACCACCAGGACTCTTCCTAGAGCTGGCCGGCCATCTATAACTGAGTGATCAGGGGAGAAGGGCCTTAGTCAGGGAGTTGACCAAGAACCCGATGGTCACTCTGTCAGAGCTCCAGAGGTCCTCTGTGGAGAGAAGGGAACCTTCCAGAAGGACAACCATCTCTGCAGCAATCCACCAATCAGGCCAGTATGGTAGAGTGGCCAGATGGAAGCCACTCCTTAATAAAAGGCACATGGCAGCCTGCCTGGAGTTTGCCAAAAGGCACCTGAAGGACTCTCAGACCACGAGAAAGAAAATTCTCTGGTCTGATGAGACAAAGATTGAACTCTTTGGTGTGAATGCCAGGCGTCACCTTTGGAGGAAACCAGGCACCGCTCATCACCAGGCCAATACCATCCCTACAGTGAAGCATGGTGGTGGCAGCATCATGCTGTGGGGATGTTTTTCAGCGGCAGGGACTGGGAAACTAGTCAGGATAAAGGGAAAGATGACTGCAGCTATGTACAGAGACATCCTGGATGAAAACCTGCTCCAGAGCGCTCTTGACCTCAGACTGGGGCGACGGTTCATCTTTCAGTAGGACAACGACCCTAAGCACACAGCCAAGATATCAAAGGAGTGGCTTCAGGACAACTCTGTGAATGTCCTTGAGTGGCCCAGCCAGAACCTAGACTTGAATCCGATTGAACATCTCTGGAGAGATCTTAAAATGGCTGTGCACCGACGCTTCCCATCCAACCTGATGGAGTTTGAGAGGTGCTGCAAAGAGGAATGGGCGAAACTGGCCAAGAATAGGTGTGCCAAGCTTGTGGTATCATATTCGAAAACACTTGAGGCTGTAATTGCTGCCAAAGGTGCATCGACAAAGTATTGAGCAAAGGCTGTGAATACTTATGTACATGTGCTTTCTCAGTTTTTTTATTTTTAATAAATTTGCAAAAACCTCAAGTAAACTTTTTTCACATTGTCATTATGGGGTGTTGTGTGTGGAATTCTGAGGAAAAAAATGAATTTAATCCATTTTGGAATAAGGCTGTAACATAAGAAAATGTGGAAAAAGTGATGTGCTGTGAATACTTTCCGGATGCACTGTATATACAGTGGGGCAAAAAAGTATTTAGTCAGCCACCAATTGTGCAAGTTCTCCCACTTAAAAAGATGAGAGAGGCCTGTAATTTTCCTCATAGGTATACCTCAACTATGAGAGACAAAATGAAAAAAAAATCCAGAAAATCACATTGTCTGATTTTTAAAGAATTTATTTGCAAATTATGGTGGAAATAAGTATTTGGTCACCTACAAACAAGCAAGATTTCTGGCTCTCACAGACCTGTAACTTCTTCTGTAAGAGGCTCCTCTGTCCACCACTCGTTACCTGTATTAATGGCACCTCTTTGAACTCGTTATCAATATAAAAGACACCTGTCCACAACCTCAAACAGTCACACTCCAAACTCCACTATGGCCAAGACCAAAGAGCTGTCAAAAGACACCAGAAACAAAATTGTAGACCTGCACCAGGCTGGGAAGACTGAATCTGCAATAGGTAAGCAGCTTGGTGTGAAGAAATCAACTGTGGGAGCAATTATTAGAAAATGGAAGACATACAAGACCACTGATAATCTCCCTCTATCTGGGGCTCCACACAAGATCTCACCCCGTGGGGTCAAAATGATCACAAGAACGGTGAGCAAAAATCCCAGAACCACACGGGGGGACCTAGTGAATGACCTGCAGAGAGCTGGGACCAAAGTAACAAAGGCTACCATCAGTAACACACTACGCCGCCAGGGACTCAAATCCTGCAGTGCCAGACGTGTCCTCCTGCTTAAGCCAGTAAATGTGCAGGCCGGTCTGAAGTTTGCTAGAGAGCATTTGGATGATCCAGAAGAGGAATGAAACCAAAATAGAACTTTTTGGTAAAAACTCTACTCGTCGTGTTTGGAGGAGAAAGAATGCTGAGTTGCATCCAAAGAACATCATACCTACTGTAAAGCATGGGGGTGGAAGCATCATGCTTTGGGGCCGTTTTTCTGCAAAGGGACCAGGACGACTGATCCGTGTAAAGGAAAGAATGAATGGGGCCATGTATCGTCAGATTTTGAGTGAAAACCTCCTTCCATCAGCAAGGGCATTGGAGATGAAATATGGCTGGGTCTTTCAGCATGACAATGATCCCAAACACACCGCCCAGGTAATGAAGGAGTGGCTTCATAAGAAGCATTTCAAGGTCCTGGAGTGGCCTAGCCAGTCTCCAGATCTCAACCTCATAGAAAATCTTTGGAGGGAGTTGAAAGTCTGTGTTGCCCAGCGACAGCCCCAAAACATCACTGCTCTAGAGGAGATCTACATGGAGGAATGGGCCAATATACCAGCAACAGTGTGTGAAAACCTTGTGAAGACTTACAGAACACGTTTGACCTCTGTCATTGCCAACAAAGGGTATATAACAAAGTATTGAGATGAACTTTTGTTATTGACCAAATACTTTTTTTCCACCATAATTTGCAAATAAATTCTTCAAACATCAGACAATGTGATTTTCTGGATTTTTTTTCTCATTTTGTCTCTCATAGTTGAGGTATACCTATGATGAAAATTACAGGCCTCTCTCATCTTTGTAAGTGGGAGAACTTGCACAATTGGTGGCTGACTAAATACTTTTTTGCCCCACTGTACCTAGATTTAGATATATTATTAGTTTTTTCTAATGCCTAGAAACTTATGTATCAAGTATTCAACTTTTATGAGAATAACTTCTAAAGAGCATTGCATCTTACGCTTTATAAATATGTATAAGAGGTGAATAGATTCCGGGAGAATGAGTGGGTTGAGGGAAGACGGACCAGGGTGGTATTGCTTATTTGAAGTTGGTGCACAGTTAAGTCAGTTTCTAAACCTGCACTCAGCTGTTTCTCTTATAATGAAGTGGATTATCCTCATCCACAGGGTGGTCTCATCTCAATTAATGTTTCATATTAGTGGGACTTGGTGAATTTTGCTTCACAATGATAATTCACCAGTTACTTAACTTGGAATATGCTGATGGAACCATTTTGGTCTGCTTTCGGAACACACTACAGCTTTGAAACTGCTCTCATTTGGGTAACTAATGATTTGGTTATGGCAGCAGACTCTGGGCAAATGAGCATATTAATTTTGTTAAAGCCTAGTGTTGCATTTTATACCATCAAGCATAATATTCTACTGTTCAATACTATGCTCCTATCTACACATTAATGTCTATGGATTCTATGACTTACATGGCCATCTCTACTGCACCCAGACTTTGGAACAACCTCCCTAAATTAATCAAATCAGCTGACACAATTCATTCTTTTAAAAGGCAACTTAAAACACATTTTATTAAGGAAAGCACTTAACTTATTCTGACATTCTGACAATTTCTCTCAGTTTACCCACTCAATCCTGAGGCTCAAGATAATAAGAGTAACAAGTGACACGTGTAAAACTTATTTTTTCCATGGTTTTGAATTCTCTGCTATAATTACAACTAGGGATTTTAAAACCCAAGAAATTTGGTAAACATTTTATACAGTATAAAGAATCAGAAGAGTGTAAACATTTATATGCATATTATTAAGGTCTTATTACAGCAACTACAGATGGGCAGATTTAATGTTATTCTTAATGAATTCTACTAAGTATTGGAAGGGCACTTGAATTGCTCTGTGCGTCTAGAGTGTTCAGTAGAATTAAGTCTAAGGTGCTGCAATTTATCCCATGTTTTAAGCTTACGTAAGTGGTTGACTTAAATGTTGGGAGCTGGTGTTCCAGATGTGCCATGTGCATTCTTCAGTTTGCTGATATAATGTGTTCCTGTTTTTACCCTCTTGCTGTACACACATTCGCTCCATGGTGGAACAGACACAAAGTAGCTATAAAGCAGCTTCTCACATACAGTTGATTCTGCCTGTTTCAGTTTATTTTAAACCAATTCTATTCAATGTAAGAAAAGGGGAATAAAGTAAAAAGGCATATAAATGGTGGATGGGGTAAACTTTAATCAGAAGAATATAACAGTGCTCACTTTACATGCTTGGCACTAACCTCCCATGCAGCAAATGAAAGAAAAAAAAAAAAAACGACTCTTGTAAGGAAAGAAATATTGATCATTCATTTGCGGAAGTATTTTACGTACTCTGAAATGAAAGCACATTCCTATGCACCTCTACAATGCATTTAAAACAGCAGTGACTGTGGCCACATTAAGTCACTAGAATATGAAAGTACAGTGGAACCTTGGGTCATGACTGTGATTCGTTCCAAAACTCTGGTCGTAACCCGAAGTAATTTCCCCCATAGGATTGTATGTAAATACTATTAATATATTCCAGACCATACGAACTGTATGAAAATATATATTTTTAAAGATTTTTAAGCACAAAAATAGTTAATTATACCACAGAATGCACAGCGTAATAGTAAACTAAATGTAAAAACATTTAATAACACTGAGAAAACATTGAACAGAGAAAAGTAACATTGCAAGAATTCACGCCATAGCCTTACGAACCGCTTGCTGTAAACATTTTTTTTTTTAATGAGTTTTAAGCACAAGGAAAATCATGAACATTTGAAAAATCCGTAATTTAATAAACACCCAAGAAAAGTAACATTGCAACAATGCATGCTACGAACCAATCGCTGTAAACAGAAGTGAAGTGGAGGTTAAAATCCAATAGAAAAAGTCTTCATTAAATACGAGGTTAAAACAATGCTCGAATCAGTCTCTTTAAAAACAAGCCCAGTACATTTTTTAACTGCCTTCTCGGCCTTATGTGGCCAGCCCTCTCTCCCTCTCGCTGCACAGGGAATGCACAGGGAGAGACTGAACACGTGCGGAAATCATCGGCACGTACGAACCAGAAGGAAAATTGGCTTGCTTGTCACCCGAGTGTGTGGTCGTGAACAGATGCAAAAATTTGGTGAACTTTTTGGTCGTAACCTGATTTGTACATGGTCTGAGACGTTCGTGACCCGAGGTTCCACTGTATAATTTCAAATTCTCTATAATAGAAAACAGAAGTACTAAACAGCAAAAACAGCATTTACAGTTACAATGTGAAAGCAGTAACACAAGACACTGCTTCAGTAGGAATAAAGAAAAAAATTATGTGCGCAAAAATGTTTCAATTTCAAATGCACCATTTTCAAAACTCGGACAATTTTCTTTCATGAAAACTAAAAATATTGAACAACATGTGGCTCTGCGCACCACCAGCCTACCAACAAGCCTGTTAAGAATAAGTATCCCACCTGCAAATAACACCATACATGCTTGTAATGGTTAAGGCAGCAAGAGTTCACTGATAAGTAACTGTTAAAAATAATGCTAAACATTGCTTACTGCAGGCATGTCAAACACGCGGCCCCCGGGCCGCATGCGGCCCGCAACAGAAATCTGTGCGGCCCGCATGACAGATCCTAGTTAGCACTGAACTTGTACAAAATGATTGATTCAATCACAAACGACAGGATTCTGCATCTTCGGTGTTACTTATTGACATTTCTTACTTCTGCCTTCTGACAAAAGCGCGTTTTCCCATGGCATTACGGTACTGGAAACGTCATCTGCTAGTATAGCCACGAGCCTTGACCAAAGTTAATGAGCCGCAGCGTCACAACTGAAGTGCTAGGCTGCAGCAGGGGTGGCCTTAGGCATGTGCAAACTGTGCACCTGCACAGTGCTGGCAAATCCCAGGGGCCGCCACGCCAATATATATTGAATATAAAACAGAAAGAGAAAATAACGACACAGCTGACGGCAATGTGGCCGAAAACCATTCTGTTTCTTGTTAATTAGTACGCTGTATTTACAAATGTCGCTAGAGTCGGAGCAGTAAGCTATATGTAGTATTATAATGTTTTGCTGTAATGAGAATATCATGGGTCGCCACTTGGTTTTCAAGTTACGGACACGCGTATATAGAAGCGTGTCATGAGCACGAGGCGGCTATGCAGTGTCCGCAACGGATGTGGCCATCCGCCGTGCATAAGATACCGTATTGACATTGCCAGGCGAAGGGGCCACCGATTCTTTCTCTGCCCAGGGCTGCTACGAGCCTAGAGCCGCCCCTGCTAAGGCTACACTACTGACTGGGCTGCTGAGACTGGCCACTGGGCAGAACTGACCATCACGAGTAGTAATAGCCCGCATATTTTCACGTTTTTTTGCTCTAGTTTCATGTAATTTTGTGCTAGTATTGTAACGAACAGTTAGTGCAGACTACAGCAGAAGATCTGAAGTGGACGCGAGAAGTCGGTGAGTTGTTTATCAACATATTTTTGTGATTTTGAGTTTGTAAAATTATTGTAGGTCAGGTGGCTTTTTGCATATCGGCTTATTTTACAATATAAACTTTGAAGTAAACTTAGTAAAGTAAAATTTAATTTTTGGAGGATTTGTTTTCCAACTTGAATTACTGAGCAATGAATTCAGTGAGCATTTTTGTGATTTCAGTTCACACAAACAGGGCATTGCACTGTTCTCTTACAACGTTGAGAATGCGCCTGAGAATATCCAAATGGAATTGATTGAAGTGCAGTCAGATTCTATTTTGAAGGCAAAATACAACGAAGTTGGTGTGCCAGGCTTGTATGCTTACTTGCCACCCTCGTATGTGCAGATCCGTAAGTTGGCATAGAGAGTACTGTCTATTTTCGGAAGCACTTACCTTTGTGAGCAATTGTTTTTGTTAATGAAAGCTACCAAAACCCCACATCGCTCAAGACTTACCATCGAGCACCTTTCATCCCTCATAAAAGTTGCAGCTGCACAAGATTTCAAGCCTGATATTGACGAACTGGTTACTAACAAGAGATGCCAAATGTTGGGACAAAAGAAATAAATCTCACACTGTAAGGCTCCTATATAAACAATGAATATAATATAATGAATATCAATCAAGACACTATATAAAAGCGGTCGGAATTGTCCTTCCGTCCCGTGAGTGCAAAGCGTAGCGGTATTTCACTTATCACAGACTTACTACTTGTGGTACGAAGCGACGCGATGTGAGCAGAGTTCTGGTGCTCCCATCGTTCCCTTGCTTTTGTGCGCGATGCGTTGGAAAAATAGACAAAATTATGTCTCTGGAAATAATTAATGTTGATGTTAATGTTACCGCGTAGTAAATATCAGGGGAGATGGTGCTTGCTTATTCTCATCTATAGCTTATTTAGTGCATGAAACTCCGTCTTTAGCGGTACAGATTCAGGCTGACGTACAACATGTTTTAAGTAATTGGTCAAGGTTTCAGCCATTTACAATGATGCCGTCAGGAATCTCTTATACAAATGAGCTTCAGTATCTCATTTTGACTGAAATGTCAAAGTCTCAAACTTATGGTATCATTTCTGAGCTAATGGCAGCGGGAGAGTTGTTCCCCTATGAGTTTCAAGTATATTATTATGGAGTCCTACACTCCAAGTTTGGACAGGCACTCGAGGGGATAAAAAAACGTAGGTTTTCGGGAGATGTTATGAATGGGCACTTTGATGTTCTCATTCCCTCCACTTACATGCCTGATGTACACATGGAGCGCACACAAATTCAGGATAAAAGTCGGTCGCCTTAAAAGGAGGGTGAGCCTAGTAATATAATAAGGACCTAGCTAAGAGGTTAAGACTCTAATTCTACACTGTTATATGGAGACTGCATGGAAATAAATTGCTTTTCTTTAAACTTTAAGTGTTACATTTTTTAAAGTTTTCAGTATTGGAAAGAAAGCTACAGTAACTTTGTATAATAGTATAATAGTATTTGTTATAGTACGGCCCGCTGACGCACGTATGGCAGTCGAAGCGGCCCACCAATGGTAGTGAGTTTGACATGCCTGGCTTACTGCACTCCCCATATTGTGCCCTGAATCCAAAATAGTTTTGACACTTAATATGAGCATTCACACTATACAAAGCAGTATTTCTTTCACTGCTGTGTTGTTTATCCTTAGTTTGTTTGCTTGCTGCTTGACTATAACCTCATTGTTGCTTTAATGCAACTGCAAGTGTGGGAATACTTGCTGTAGTGATGCGTTCTGAACATGCACATCATTGCAGCATGCAAAATGAGAAAGAACTGAAAGGTTTTCAGAACTGGTTTTACCTTGATCTGTCAGAGGTTGCTTTGATTTGATTCAATTGTACATAATTTGATTTATGGAACTGGTCTGAAAATTTACAAGGAGGCTATGTTGAAATTTTGTTTTCTCTGTAATGCATATTGCATTTGGGGAAAGGGGTATGAGGGGGTTAGTCTTAGGTACTAAGCATTTTTTTATTTTCCTGGCCAATTTTCTGCCTCATTCAAACAAATGTTGAAAAGTTGTTTTTAATTCACGTCCCTAATTACATTACATATTCATCCATGTTAATATCGTTCCTACTTAAAACAACTTAACAGAAATAGGAGGCAACTCAACATAGCTACTCAGGTCATATAGGCTACATATTAGTTCACATAAAAAGTGGACAAAAAGATATGCATGTCAAACGGACATTTAGCACTGAAAAGAAAAAAAAAAAGGATGTAAACAAAGAACTATAAAGAGTGATTTTCTTTCTCTTTCTTTTTTGCTCAAAACCAATCTTAGGCAAACCATTGTAGAATTTTCAGATTGCTAAAAAGTTTTATGATTTTGGGAGTGGAAGGGGGCTGTAATGGGGAGTTAGAGGTGCATATTTGCACCACACTTCTATGTCTCTACTTCTGATAACGAAGTATATTAAACAATGCCTTAACCATGTGACAGTGTGGAAGTATTTAAAGCGTCTCTGAAGATAAAAAAATGTATCCAGCTGATAAGTAAGCCAGAAAAAAAAACCTTCGTCATAGTAAAACTGTACTTAAAACATTTGGGACTACTTATTTGATAAAATATTAGAGGACATCTCGCAGCAGGATACAACAATTTTCAGATACTCAAATGCTTAGACAAAGTGACTACAGCACCACTTCTGAAACATACAACTTTTACATTAAGAAGGGGGTTAATCATGTTCAAAGCTCTAGTGCAACTGGGTCTGCACATAAAAAGAGAAAGTATTAATTCTTGATATTGTCAAAACAAGATTATTTTTTTGTATTTGTGGTCACTAAATATAGCACACACAAGTCTATGGTTCAGTACATTTACTACATTACCTAAGGAGTGTTCATAGCTGTCAACTTAAATATGCTATCCTAGGGCTCATGGGTTAAATGTGAACATACCACATAACAAACAATGGGTGTGCTCAACCAACAATAGGTTCAAATTATTAGGGCCCATCATAAAAAGCTTGATGTAAAAATGTTCTTAACTGAAGCCGTGTTGGTTAAGTCTGAAAGACTGGATTTTCTTACTTTGTTCACTGAGCCCTTCAGGTTAGCTTGCTTTTAAGCATCAGGTGAATTTCATTTGCCTATTTCTTTGTTTCCTAACAACCATTAAAAATGAGGATACAAGTTGTTTCACTTAAAAAACTAAGGACTAAGTTAACTCAATGAGGATGTTACAGTACAGACATAATGCTTCAAGAATGAGAACAGGTTTACAGACTTTCAAACTTCAACAGATGTAATGCTGCAAAAAATGACAACATATGCTTTAAGCAAAGTTTAAACAATTACAACTATCTCTGTCCTAATTTTGAATGTGCAACAATGACTGCCAAGTCCATTAAATAAAAAATTATTAAAAAGATTAAAAGGGTCCGATATACTGGGCTAAAGAGCAGAATATTCTTGTTTTGTAATATTTTTAAGACACTGGAATATGTTTTTTTTCTTCCAAGTCCATTAAATAATAAAACTGAAGCATAAGCTTTGCTTTCTGTGGGTCACTGAACCCAAGAAAGTTTAATCTGTTAACTTCATTGTTCTTTTTTAATATTTTCAAGAATTCGCGGCTCTTCAGCCCAGTATATCAGACCTTTATCATTCTTTATTATTTAATGGAGTTGTGAAAGTGTCCACGAAAGATACTTTAGCCTCAAAGAGTTCTTTTATATTGGTGAACAAGTTAATCCTGGAAATGCCTAAATAACATTCCTGAACTTACTAACCTTGTTTTACATTTACACCATGTAATACTTGTCATTGAAATCTTTAACAAGGGCAGAGAGCACACTGTTTAAAGTCAGTTCTCAGTTTTCTACCCCAGAAGGATTCAACACTGAACCTCTAAGTACTGTAATAGAGTATTCTGCAAGCTAATGGGACCAGTCTTTTTCTAGTTTTCCACTGCTGCAAAAGGGGCTGCACGTTTGAAAACAGCACAAAAAAAAAAAACAAAAAAAAAACACCATCACCACCAAATCTACATTTTCCCCGCACAATGCTTTCAAAAATAGCCCAATGTGGCATGAAAAACTGGCAACCAGAACACAATGCCTATTGTTTCACAACACTATCTTTTTATACAGAGCTTTGGTAGCTGATCACTCAAAAACTGGCACTAGTTGCATCAGCTGGAATACAACAACTGAATTTTCACTGGTCTTGTTTAACAAACTGTAAAAAAGTACTATTTTCTCTCCCCAATGCACACTGGATATTATACTATCCTGTCTTCAGTTAAGACTTGAAGTTAGATACATTGTACTTGCTTCCAATTTGTTATGCCTGACTGAATTACAATTCATCTATGTTTTTTATTATGCTTTCCTGCACACTTTTGCAGAACACTATCCTATAGTACAGAACCACTCTTAACAGTCTATAATGCTTATACTGACTAAATTGCGTGTCACAAACAGAGCATGTTCATTGATTATGGGAAGAAAACAGTGTTTCTGGAGAATATACACACACAGTACAAAGAGTTGGGAACTAAATTCACAGTCTTAATAATCTGTGAAGCAGACTATGCCAGTAAAGGGTGGGAATTTATCAACCAATTTTCTGAATATAGATAATCTCTGGTTTGTTAGAGCCTACTATAACAACAACAGGCAAATAGTAAGAATCAAACTAAGGCAGAAGTTCGTTCATTATGGGACAAACAGGAATGGAAGATATTCATGAAGACAACTTGAATATTACAATAAGAAGGCATCCCAGGTAGGAACTGAATTAGGTTTTAATTCCTTTGAAGCCACCTTTCTGCCATGTGGTAGTCGACTAAAAGTAAAAGTAAAATTAGTCAAACAGTCAAAATCAGATGGATATCTTATTTATATGCACAGAATATACTGTATATCTAAACTGTCATACTAATATGCACAATAAGGTGCCAAACCGCAGGTACTGTAGTGATTATTGAATATAAAATGAAGAGAAGTGTTTTACTCTAAAGGTCTTGGTCAGATAACAGCAGCTCTAGTTTGTCATCATAGTTTTCTGGCCCTCAACATGCCTTAGGCCAGGTTTATACTTCTTACAACGCATGCTCCAGCGGACACTACTGTTTATACTTGCGCATGTACTTTACGTAAATCAGGAAGATTACACCAGGTGGCAGTGCAAGATATCTTCATGGTGAGAAAATGTTCGGCTTTGCTGTGTTGTGAATTGCCTGAAACATTCATTAAATTCCGAGGACATCTTGCCACAATATCTCTGAAAATGATGCTTTCTGAGCGTGAAGTATAAAGGGGTCCTTAGTAATACTGCTATAACATTTTACCAAAAATGTATGACATGACATAAGTGCTTTTACTTCATTCTTCACATTTTAGGGATTATGCTCATAAACATAAGTTTGCCCTCAAAAATCAAATGAACACCACAAATTTCATGTTTGCATATTTGTATTCAGCAATGAAGCAGTGTAGTTTCGTCGTACTGTGCATATCATATTAATTGGGAGATGCACTTCAAGCACTTAAAGCACTGAAATCCTAAATACATTTTATGTTAGTATTAACAAAGGAGCAGCTCATTTCAACAATGATGGTGACAAGCTGAATAGCCACTTTGTTTGAAACTTGCATCAGGTTTTAATTGCTATGACTGTTGTCACTGCCACTGTGCCCATAACGTTTAAATGGAGGTGAGCTTGGTGGTTTCAAACCCAACCCAGAACTGTATCCACAAGTTAGAAAATGGATGGATGCGAGGACGAACATGTGTATGTAGATGTGCTCATTACAATCAAAGAATGAACGCAAAGCTTCTGTTCCTTTATCGGGACTGTGTGTGTATTGTCTGTCTGTTTTTTTTCCCCCATTAATAAGCACGTTTTAATGAATTGCACACTGAAATTCTCGAGCAGATATCATTGCCAGACATGACTTCTGCTGTTTTTCTTTTGACATGTTGATGCGGTGCTCTATGATCACCTCTGTTCAGCCTTTTCCGTTTGTAGTTTTTACTCAAATTTTTGTCACAAATAATTGTACCATCTGAAGTATTTCTTACATTTGTGGAGTGCAGTACCAACCTCACTATCAATGTCGCATCTCTACCTAGCAACACATCTAAAATTAACTGGATTACTATTAGCAGGGTGAACGAGAGTCAGGGGTAACGGTATCATTGTCAGGCAAGTCACCACCTAGATACCATTACATACCTTGGCATGAACCTCAAGATGGAGTGCCTTTAGAAGCCTCTCATGTTTGTGGTGTTTTTTTTCCTGTCAGCTCCATTCTACATGGCTACACTGGGCTTTATTTTTGAAAGGTTTGTAATTAATGTTGGTCCATATGCCTGACCGCTTTTTTCACCTGAGAGTCACATTGGCTGACATAGTGGAGTGCTGTAAAGCAGGATTCTGGTTGACGTAATGATTTCCTGATGGTGCCCAAACTAGTGTTAGCCAATTACAAGCATGCCTAAAAGTTTTTAAAATTGAACTGCTGCATTCATGCTCATTGTTTGTTGGTGGACCACATCATGTATACCAGAGATGTGCAAAGAGCATCACATCGCTCATCGTCCAATTGACTGTTTGTAACATTTTCGTTTTGTTTAGTTTTAGACAATAATGATTTTAAAAGCATTCGTCTTCGTTATTAATAGTGGATTTTATTTAGTTTTTGTTCCATTTTCATCACAGAAAAAATGTCGATGAGTATTTTCCCTCTTTGTTTTTCTCAACAAAATCAACACTGGTTGTGACTATGTTGTTGAAATTGGTTTGACCACTGAATTAAAAAAATGAATCAAGAAGCCTTGGGTGGAAAAAAAAAAAAAATCTATTTTGACAAAGAAATAGCCATTTGTGGTGCTATATTGCTTGTCTCCTTCAATGTTATCACTTGTTAACAGCAGGAAGTTCAACATACAATTGCCAAGATTCTGTTCATTTTATGCTATAAAATAAACGTCAGCAAACTATGTCCAACTGTGTATTTTCAAAGGGATGTATCTAATATCTCATCTAAGGCACATTTTTTTTTTTTTTTTTAAGAAATGACAACAGTTGGGGTAACTTTTTAGAAAAAAGATACAGTATAAAAATTTGCCTTAAACAAAATCTTTTTAAGTTTGCATTAATTCTGTGATCTTTAATTTTTATTAAATTCAGTTCAAAATACCTGCTTCAACTGTCCTTTGTCAAGAGCCTGTTAATTCATGGAGCAGACAGTGAGAAGGCCAACAACCACTGGAGGTTTGTAACGCGGAGCGCTATGGTGCCAATTCCCCAAGTATTTTAAAACCTTTATTGTACTTATTAATTTCATAATGTGAAATAATCATGAAATGCAAGTGTTTATTTTTCCAACATGCCTGGTAAAGGCCGCCGGCCAAATGAGAGTGTATGTACAGTCATATGAAAAAGTTTGGGAATCCCTCTCAGCCAGCATAATAATTTACTTTCAACAAAAAAAGATAAAAGTGGTATGTCTTTCATTTCCTAGGAACATCCGAGTACTGGGTTGTTTTCCAAACAAAGACTTTTAGTAAAGCAGTATTTAGTTGTAAGAAATTAAATCAAATCTGAAAAACTGGATGTGCAAAAATTTGGGTACCCTTGTAATTTTGCTGATTTGAATGCATGTAACTGCTCAATACTGATTACTTGCAACTCCAAATTGGTTGGATTAGCTTGTTAAGCCTTGAACTTCATAGGTAGGTGTGTCCAATCATGAGAAAAGGTATTTAAGGTGGTCAATTGCAAGTTGTGCTTCCCTTTGACTCTCCTCTAAAGAGTGACAGCATGGGATCCTCAAAGCAACTCTCAAAAGACCTGAAAACAATGATTGCTCAGTATCAAGGTTTAGGGGAAGGCTACAAAAAGCTATCTCAGAGGTTTAAACTGTCAGTTGCATCTGTAAGGAATGTAATCAGGAAATGGAATGCCACAGGCGCAGTTGCGGTTAAACCCAGGTCTGGCAGGTCAAGAAAAATACAGGAGCGGCATATGCGTAGGATTGTGAGAATGGTTACAAACAACCCACAGATCACCTCCAAAGTACAGATGGTGTATCTGTACTCGTTCTACAATTCAGTGCAATTTGCACAAAGAACATCTGTATGGCAGGGTGATGAGAAAGAAGCCCTTTCTGCACTCACGCCACAAACGTTGTATGCAAATGCTCATTTAGACAAGCCGAATTAATTTTGGAACAAAGTGCTTTGGACTGATGAGACAAAAATTGAGTTATTTGGTCATAACAAAAAGCGCTTTGCATGGTCGGAAGAAGAACACCGCATTCCAAGAAAAATACCTGCTACCTACTGTCAAATTTGGTGAAGGTTCCATCATGCTGTGGGGCTGTGTGGCTAGTTCAGGGACTGGGGCCCTTGTTAAAGTCGAGGGTTGGATGAATTCAACCCAATATCAATAAATTCTTCAGGATAATGTTCAGGCATCAGTCACAAAGCTGAAGTTATGCAGGGGTTGGATATTCCAACAAGACAATGACCCAAAACACAGTTCGAAATCTACAAAGGCATTCATGCAGAGGGAGAAATACAATGCTCTGGAAAAGCCGTCACAGTCCCCTGACTTGAATATCTTTGAAAATCTATGGGATGATTTGAAGCAGGCTGTCCATGCTCAGTAGCCAACAACTTTAACTGAACTGGAGCGATTTTGTATGGAAGAATGGTCAAAAATAACTTCATCCAGAATCCAGACACTCATCAAAGGCTATTGGAGGCGTCTAGAGGCTGTTATATTTGCAAAAGGAGGCTCAACTAAGTATTGATGTAATATCTCTGTTGGGGTGCCCAAATTTATGCACCACTCTAATTTTGTGATGATGCATATTGCATATTTTCTGTTAATCCAATAAACTTAATGTCACTGCTGAAATACTACTGTTTCCATAAGGCATGTCATATATTAAAAGGAAGTTGCTACTTTGAAAGCTCAGCCAATGATAAACATCAAAAGAATTAAGAGGGGTTCCCAAACTTTTTCATATGATTAAGTCCATGATCTTTCAGCAAGCAGGTGACCTGAGGCTGCCCTTTAACTGGTTGCTTTCAGATATTTCCAGGAGCTCAGCCCCAAGCACTAACACATTCATTGGCAGGAAATTAGTATTATTTTAGTTTTTTTAATCTAATGTGATTGGAAAATTGTCAATGCACTATGTCATGCTGATGTCCATGGTTCACAGTTCACACCTGCCTTTAATGTTATGTCACTACAGATGATTGAGTGTCACTTTAAGGAGATGGCAACTTCAAGTAGAACTTCAGAAATTAAAGACAATTTGGTTATTTCATTAATGAAACATCCCTTCATAAATTGTTCACTTGAAGAAAAATAAAATAAAATAAAATAATGGAGTTTGGACTGGACCAACCTGACTTAAGAATTCAGCAGCAGGCAAGTGAACAAGGATGAGCTTACACATGGACTTTTTCCAGCTCTTGTTATGATAAACGGAGTTGGCTAACTGGGTGTGGTGTCAATTCGTGCAGGATTAAGTAATGTAGCAATGGCAGAAACACCTATGACTCTTCTTGGTGGAAACTTTCATTTTAAAATAAATGTTTCAGATGCCTCTCTGTGTAGTATGAACACACTGCAATGAAAAACTGGCAATGCTAATATCTGCAGAGTTCGATAAACTAAGCTGGCTGGAGAAACTACTGGAACCGAGCAGCGAGTTATGAGCTTCCAAATGTCTGCTAATGGATTATAGCGTTGTTGTTTTTGCAATTATTGACGTGATGATAAAGTGTGACGTTATCAAGCTATGAATACAGAAAGGGCAGGTCTCTATGTGTGTATTATTTGCAAGGAGATCAGACCTTGAAAATGTTAAATTCCTGACTTTTTAATGCTGCTTTTAAGGTTATTTTATGTCAGTGATCACTTCTCCAAAACATGCATTAAAAAGGTTGAGAATGCTGTGGGGCCAAAACCTGTAATGTAACAATATCCATCCATTATCCAACCCGCTATATCCTAACTACAGGGTCACGGGGGTCTGCTGGAGCCAATCCCAGCCAGCACAGGGCACAAGGCAGGAAACAAACCACGGGCAGGGCGCCAGCAGACTGCAGGGCAATGTAACAATAGTAGCCTTGATAACAAAAGGTCTTCTTTTACTAGGCATTGTACAACTCCTGGAACTACAGTATAAGCATTCAAAATACCCATGATGAGTAATCACAGAAGCAATTCAACACTATGCTATGTTATTCATTTCATAAAACAGAAACTAAGTATTAATAAACACAAACAAGCACAATTTATTTGCACAAAACCCGACAATAGATTTGGAAAGTTGTGATTCAAGTGGTTTGTTATTCTTGCAAGCATTTCAAAAATCAGTCTTTGATGCTCTTGTTCCATGCTGCATTGTCTTTTTCATATTGTGCACAAAAAGAGATCTACTCTGGCATCTGAAAATGTGAACAAACGTATGTGCCTTAGCAACTCGTTGAATGTTAAGAAGGAAAAATAATGATGACAGTGGCCTTGAGCAATGTTCCAGCCATGTTCTACATATTGTGTTTTCCATCCATCCATTATCCAACCCGCTGAATCCGAACACAGGGTCACGGGGGTCTGCTGGAGCCAATCCCAGCCAACACAGGGCACAAGGCAGGAACCAATCCCGGGCAGGGTGCCAACCCACCGCAGGACACACACAAAACACACCCACACACCAAGCACACACTAGGGCCAATCTAGAATCGCCAAATATTGTGTTTTGTTTGTCATAATTTTGACAATAAACAGAATTTCTGAAATACTCTGAGAATCATTTCCAATATATCACGACACTGACATTATTATATTTACAGCTGATCTGACAATGTAGTAACTGTACATGTTTACATAATTCATAGTGTTCTGGAGTACTAATCACAGTCCTGTTTAATTACAAAAAATGCTTAGACTGTCTTTTCTTTTTATACATCATGTGTTTCATTCCCTTAGTGTGCTTTAGAAATATGTTTACTGTTTGTTAAGGTCATTCATGTCAAGAAGGTTGAAATAAGCCAGAGCAAAACATTCACATGACAGTGCTGTTCACCGTAAGATATTATTGGTGTCTAAAGTTTGGGTGCTTTTTCATTTGTTTTTTTGTGTTTTGCATCATAGTAAGGCCATACTTTAAGTTTCCTTCTTATAATAGCCAAGAAGAATAGATTTTTATTTCCAACGGCTGGGTCTTTGAATTTTTGTGTGCGCATCTTCCAAAGTTGTGTGCATCACTGAGCATTGTTTTATTAGGGGATCCCCTCATTTGGCTTCTGATGATCAAGTTCTATAAACCATCTTATCTGGGTAAAATTTTATTCACCCATCTAATTTCATATTTGCCCACCCACCAACATATTTCTGGCTGTGCGGCTACTAATAATAATAACAATTTAATTCTTTATATTGATATAGCACTTTTCTCACTACTCAGAGTGCTCTGTGTAGGCAACATTACAGTTTATCTGTGTGTTTTTTCCCCTTTTCTTTTCTCCTGAACCATGAAGTGCTGCTTCAGTTTGTCCCCCAAAAAAAACTGCACCCCGTCCAAATTTTTTTTTTTACCAGCCACCACTGCTAAAAGTTAATCTGCTTTCTTTGCCATATGTCCCTTAAAGGGTTGCACTGTAAAACATATACCTGTAGCAATATTTCCAAATGTATCAGGTCACAATTAAAACTGAGACACACTTGACACTAGAACAGGTGTTCAAGTGTTTTATTTTGCTGAAAAATACATGGAAAGTGTCTTTTTTCACTTGGTATCTGCATGGATCCTCAATGACATTGTAATTGTTTTGACATTGTAATATTATTTCTTCTGGAAGCACTTTTTTTTTTTTTTTTTTTTTTTTTTAACTCTGTTAACGACTATTCAGACGGACACTGGGAAGACAATCAGAATTAAAAAAGACATGTGAGTTGGTGACACCATATGTTGTTCTGGCTATTTAATTTGATATTTTAGCGGCTGTCAGGCCCTTAGTGTATATGTCCATCAGCCACCATAGCTGTCACCCAGTGCTGCCGGAATGGGGTTCGTTCCCCACAACTCTGAATTGGGTTAAGCTAGTTTTATAATTTCATGTTATGTTAAAAACCTTCCTTCTTGAATTTAAATTCTAAGTGAAATCATGAAACCCTCTTTAACTATTTCTCCAAGTAGGTTAGCTTTGGTCAGTCTTAACTGTTCATTTCAATAAAATATTCAAGACAATTCCTAATTTTACAGTTAAAGTGTAAAGTATGTTGTGTACATGTGAGTGAAATATATTTATTTTTTAGATAGCAGCATGTGAAAATTGTACTAAGAATGTAGGGACTTTCATATGGCGTTATACATGCAGTTAGGTAGCAGTAGACATTACCATAATATACATCACCTTTCAGGAGACATGACAAAAAATAAAGCTTTGGGAAATGAAAGGGAAAGGCTTATTTAAATACACAAAAAACAATTACAAGGTTTTATCAAATACCATCCAGCTTCTGGTGTGAAACAAAATGTTTCCAGAAGTAACAACTGCTTTTAGCCCTTACTATAAATACTACACATCCTGGTAGCACACTTTTAATATTTAATCTTTTCTTCATCACACTTTTGTAAGAACAGACTCAACTGAGCAAAATAAATAAGACAGAAAGTCCACATTACATTAAACCCCTTAATTAGATGCACATGGTGGGGAAGGGTTAATGATAAATACATCAGTTAATGACACCCACTGGAACAATCTGGTTATTCAGCCCCATTACATCAGACACATTAACTGGTGAAGCCAGGTCTGGTCCTTTTCAAACAATAATCAGTGTGATGGCATGTAACTCACTTTTGCTCATTCAAATCCTCCTCCCTTTAGGTTGTGATATGTCTGCTCCTTCAGTAACTGTTTACACATAATGTTAAGCAAGCAGGTTCAACAGATGAAGTGAGGCTATTGCAAGATAATTTTATAAATCGGTGCTGCTAACTGATAGAATTTTGCTTTACTTTTAAATGTGTTATTTTAACCATGCTCTTTAAGAGGGTACTGGTAATCTTCAAACACTGAGAATACAGGTTTGATTTTTACAGATCCCTATGGTTACATTTTTAAAAAGCAAGTATTTTTTATTTCTTCTGAATGGTTTAGGCAACAAAAGACACCATTTAAAAATTGTGCTGGCAATATACTCTCATGAAACTTGCGCACCTAAAACAAGACGATGCTTGGGAAGAACTTGTGAGCACTTATTTTTGGCAGCCAAAAGCACAAAAACGGAACTATCAGCTAAGGGTGGGATGTAGTAATCATTCAAGTGGCACTCATTAAAGCTATTTAAATTTTACTTAAACATTATTGCGTGATTACAACTAAAATTACAGTAATCCCTCGTTAAATCGCGCTTCGACTTTTCGCGGCATCACTCTATCGCGGATTTTATATGTAAGCATATTTAAATATATATTGCAGATTTTTCGCTGGTTCGTGGGTTTCAGTGGACAATGCGTCTTTTAATTTCTGGTACATGCTTCCTCAGTTGGTTTGCCCAGTTCATTTCATACAAGGGACGTTATTGTCAGATGGCTGAGAAGCTACCCAATCAGAGCACGTATTACGTATTAAATAAAACTCCTCAAATATATTGTGAGCATGGGGGCTGTTCGCACACCTAGAGGATACGGCCATTCCTCAAAAAAACGCTGAAAGACTACCTTCACATTGCTCCCTTCCTTGCTGGGCTCGTGGTTGCTTTGTTGCGCGATATGCTTCCCGCACGGTGCTTCACATAATTAAAAGCTCAAACAGCACCTATTGATTTTTGATTGTTTGCTTCTCTCTCTCTGACATTTTCTGCTCCTGATGCGCACTCCTTTGAAGAGGAAGATAGGTTTGCATTCTTTTAATTGTGAGACGGATCTGTCATCTTTGTCTTGTCATGGAGCATGTTTAAACTTTTGAAAAAGAGACAAATGTTTGCTTGTAGTGTTTGAATAAAGTTCCTGTCTCTCTACAACCTCTTGTGTTTCTGTGCAAATCTGTGACCCAAGCATGACAATATAAAAATAACCATATAAACATATGGTTTCTACTTTGCGGATTTTCACCTTTCGCGGGGGGTTCTGGAACGCAACCCCCGCGATTGAGGAGGGATCACTGTATACATGGTTGTGTAAAAAAAAAAAAAAAAACAAAAAAAAAAACACCTGTTTAGACCAGGGGTCGCCAACTCCAGTACTGGAGGATAGTGATGGGTAGCTCGATACTGAGGTTTCGATACTGTGTCGAGCTTTCTAAGCACTGGAGCTCGAAGCATCGCTTTGAGGCTTGTTTCAAATGCGCCCGTCACGTGATTTTGAGGCACGCTAGCATAATTACATCATTGATATCTGCGCAGTCAGCAGTCGATTTGGTCACTCACTCGTCTGTTGAACTGCTTTGGCTCAAAGCGTAAAAGCAGTTGTCCTGGCTACAGCGGAAATGGTGTGCTGACGTGAGTTCAAATCCAAATCGGGGCTTGCATATGTTAAAATATGGATTTTGTATAAAACAGTTATGTAGTACTTGTCCATAAGTTAAACATATTTTGGAGACATTATGAACGATTTACATGGAGCACCTTTTTCCTTGGTGCAGAATCGTGTCCACCTAGAATCTGTAACAAATTGATGAGCATATTTTGCATAAGGTAGCACGTATTATAACAATCTAGAATCTATGGGGGATGGGGGTAAATAAGTAATCTTCCGAACTGCAGCACAACAGAGTAAATCATTGATGTAAACAGAGTTATTGAAAGACTAAGCTTTTGTTGTTTCTGTATTCTTAAACTAAACTATCTTCCAGTTACACAATCCCCTGCAGTCATTGTCACATTTAACATTCCCTGCTCCTTACCTGTCTTGTTACCCAAAGCATCAACACTCAGTTTCATTCAAGGCTTTACCGTCCTTCCTTTCATAGACATAAAATACTACACACATTTCCTCTACATACGTGTCCAATAATAATAGTAAACTGGCAGGAATGAGAAAAAGCACAGGATGGGAATATTCATGACAAAAGCCTGGGCACCAGGGTGAGGCTGTGCCTTGTCACCCATTACATGAGCTCGTCTGCCACCCCTCAGTTGCACTGGCACACGTTACACTGGGGGCAAATGCAATGGAGAATTCCGACAATGTACACCTTCAGAAGTGGAATAAATCGACTGTATAAGTAGAACAGTTCAGATAAACGATGAATTTTGTTAATCATAAACAATGCAACATAACTATTATATGTGTTACTTTGTATTTATTCTCACCAAACGTTATATATCTACATGGGAAATGAACATGGGTAATATGTTTATAATCATTCTCACTAAAATACACTGTCAAAATATATTAATGAGCAAATTGAGACACACATGGGCGGTACGGTGGCGCAGTGGTAGCGCTGCTGCCTCGCAGTTAGGAGACCTGGGTTCGCTTCCCGGGTCCTCCCTGCGTGGAGTTTGCATGTTCTCCCCGTGTCTGCATGGGTTTCCTCCGGGCGCTCCAGTTTCCTCCCACAATCCAAAGACATGCAGGTTAGGTGGATTGGCGATTCTAAATTGGCCCTAGTGTGTGCTTGGTGTGTGGGTGTGTTTGTGTGTGTCCTGCGGTAGGTTGGCACCCTGCCCGGAATTGGTTCTTGCCTTGTGCCCTGTGTTGGCTGGGATTTGCTCCAGCAGACTCCCGTGACCCTGTGTTCGGATTCAGCGGGTTGGAAAATGGATGGATGGATGGATGAGACACACTGGCCTTTAGGAAATATAAAAAAGCATGTGCGCTGTCATTTAGGACAGAATGCATTGTTAACGTGATGCACTCTCTACTGACGCGATGTCACAAAAAAAAAAAAAAAAAAGAAACAGCACAGTCCATGCAAACTCATATCCTCCTTGATATTTGACCTTAATTGTCAATATCAAATCAATAAAGTAATTTTAAGAAGATGACAAGTCTGCTATAGTTGGTTCAATTAATATAAAAGAGAATCTCAATGATGCGAGACTCATGAGTAGTAACGAATAATATTTGACACTGAGAAATTATAATTCCTAATAATGGGAACAAGTAAAAACTACGACTTCCTAAAACAGACACTGTAAACGTAGGCATTAAAATAAATAATTTAGGAGACTTGTGTGTGCATTTCAATATCGATTTAAGAACTAGGTAGGCCACCTGTTGTACTATAAACGGTAGCTCAAAGCAACACATAACAGCAAATAGGACAGCTCTCATATGTATTTTAGGAAATGTTTTATTATTGCACTGTGCTGTGACTAAGACAACTTTTTACTGATCGCCTATCCGGACCTTGAAGATGTATTCACGAGGGAGGGAGGCTGCTGTTAAAAGCAAATGCTTTTTCAACAGCAGGTCCAGATGTGTTGATCCCGCTGCTTTTTGTTGCCTCAGCACTCAAGAGGATCTTTAATGCCGACCTTGATACATGCAATGCTCACTTGATACATGCACTGCTCACCTTGGAGTGTTCTGTGTGTGTCTGTGTGTCAGTGTGCCGGTGACTGATCTGCGCCGTGTCTCTCAGCCTCTCTGATGTGCTCTGGATTAACACCTTTGAATGTTTGGTGCAGCAGAGCAAATTCAATCTGATCTACCACAGTGGGTTTGTTATCACCTTATTTAATGGAGGGGTTCATGGACGTCAAATGGCAATGAATAGAACACGGATTAATGTAAATACTTGAGCTGCCTTATGCAATTAGTCATCACATTTTGATGACGATTTTAAGTGGGGATGATTCCCCGAACATATCTCTTATGCGATCCTTCCACAGTATCTCTCAAAATTATTTAGTTCAAATTGGTTATAAAGATTTCACTCCTAATCATTTTTTTTATTATTATTAATACTCATGACTCTTTAATTTGGATCGAACACGGGCTAGCACTATGCTCAGAATTTGAAAAGCAACCACCTTAGTGAGTTGAGCCACTGACGGAGTCTTTTCTTCGTAGCAAACTTGTTACTTTTGTGCTCAACAAAATATTGTAAAGTATTAATAAATGAAATATTTCAATACTTGATCGAATAACAACATCTGTGTTTTAAGGATTTCTTCTTTTCTTTCTCAAATGTGCTTACCTATATCATGGCAAAGTACAGGGATAATCCTTTTGTTTTCCGTCAGAAAGTCAGAACAAAGAAAACATTTAAGGCTATTAAATGTGATCTCAAGAAAAGATGAGGGTTAATTATAATACTTAAGAGGAGCGATTATAATGATACAATGCAAAAGTAAATATTCATTGAAAGTGCTGGGGATCCATGAGTGAGGCATCTTATTTTGTTTAACTCTTGCTATCGTATAGTGCATTCTGCCTGTCGGCGTTAGTTATATATACAGTGGGGCAAAAAAGTATTTAGTCAGCCACCACTTAAAAAGATGAGAGAGGCCTGTAATTTTCATCATAGGTATACCTCAACTATGAGAGACAAAATGAGAAAAAAAATCCAGAAAATCACATTGTCTGATTTTAAAGAATTTATTTGCAAATTATGGTGGAAAATAAGTATTTGGTCACCTACAAACAAGCAAGATTTCTGGCTCTCACAGACCTGTAACTTCTTCTGTAAGATGCTTCTCTGTCCTCCACTCGTTGCCTGTATTAATGGCACCTGTTTGAACTCGTTATCAATATAAAAGACACCTGTCCACAACCTCAAACAGTCACACTCCAAACTCCACTTTGGCCAAGACCACAGAGCTGTCAAAGGACATCAGAAAAAAAATTGTAGACCTGCACCAGGCTGGGAAGACTGAATCTGCAATAGGTAAGCAGCTTGGTGTGAAGAAATCAACTGTGGGAGCAATTATTAGAAAATGGAAGACATACAAGATCACTGATAATCTCCCTCGATCTGGGGCTCCACGCAAGATCTCACCCCGTGGGGTCAAAATGATCAGAAGAATGGTGAGCAAAAATCCCAGAACCACACGGGGGGGACCTAGTGAATGACCTGCAGAGAGCTGGGACCAAAGTAACAAAGGTTACCATCAGTAACACACTATGCCACCAGGGACTCAAATCCTGCAGTGCCAGACGTGTCCCCCTGCTTAAGCCAGTACATGTGCAGGCCCATCTGAAGTTTGCTAGAGAGCATTTGGATGATCCAGAAGAGGACTGGGAGAATGTCATATCGTCAGATGAAACCAAAATAGAACTTTTTGGTAAAAACTCTACTCATCGTGTTTGGAGGAGAAAGAATGCTGAGATGCATCCAAAGAACACCATACCTACTGTAAAGCATGGGGGTGGAAACATCATGCTTTGGGGCTGTTTTTCTGCAAAGGGACCAGGATGACTGATCCGTGTAAAGGAAAGAATGAATGGGGCCATGTATCGTCAGATTTTGAGTGAAAATCTCCTTCCATCAGCAAGGGCATTGAAGATGAAACGTGGCTGGGTCTTTCAGCATGACAATGATCCCAAACACACCACCCGGGTAACGAAGGAGTGGCTTCGTAAGAAGCATTTCAAGGTCCTGGAGTGGCCTAGCCAGTCTCCAGATCTCAACCCCATAGAAAATCTTTGGAGGGAGTTGAAAGTCCATGTTGCCCAGCAACAGCCCCAGAACATCACTGCTCTATAGGAGATCTGCATGGAGGAATGGGCCAAAATACCAGCAACAGTGTGTGAAAACCTTGTGAAGACTTACAGAAAACGTTTGACCTCTGTCATTGCCAACAAAGGGTATATAACAAAGTATTGAGATGAACTTTTGTTATTGACCAAATACTTATTTTCCACCATAATTTGCAAATAAATTCTTCAAAAATCAGACAATGTGATTTTCTGGATTTTTTTTCCTCATTTTGTCTCTCATAGTTGAGGTATACCTGTGATGAAAATTACAGGCCTCTCTCATCTTTTTAAGTGGGAGAACTTACACAATTGGTGGCTGACTAAATACTTTTTTGCCCCACTGTATATATATATTTATTTTTTAGACATCAGACACTAGAAGCTGCTGACGAACCCTTCTCTTCGTTGTCAGTCTGTAGCAGCGAAAAAGTAAAAGCAATAAGAGTTTTAACAGACGTCATTGAAGCGGATCACGAGTTTGTGTAACGTTAATGACAATGGCCAGGAAGTGTCACTAGAGAGGTGAGTATCAAATACTTCGAAGCTTTGATACGATTTCCGACACAATTGCTTCAAACGCTTTGATGCTTCGTGAGGCTTCACTCCACCCATCACTACTGGAGGACCACCATGGCTGCAGGTTTTCATTTTAACCTTTTCTTAATGAGTGTCCTGTTTGTGCTACTAATTAATTTCTTGTGAATTCATTTCAGTTGAATTGTTCCCCTGAATTTCTTCATCGTTCCTCTGAATTGCTTCATTTCTTTCCTTAAATGGCACCCAAACAGAAATGAAATGTGAAGTGAGTGAGCCAACAGAAGACCAGCTAAGTCAGGGCCTCAAACTCCAACCAGCTGCTTAATGAGGATGCCGATTCTTGTCATTAATTAAACCAGTTCTTTAATTTTGTGGCTTGTTGCTGCTCTCATGGTGCATTAGTAGACATTTCGAAATTGTTGATTCTTTATTTTCAGATACTGTATAATGGACACCAGTTGTTTTGGCTCACATTGTATATCATTATTGTTTGGCTGCTAATTAAGGAAAAAAAAACAATTAAGGGGTCTGAGTCTTCAACAGCAAGTCAATTAACTTCTTTTGAATTAAATTTTAATTAGGTCACTCATTGAGAAAGGGTTAGAATGAAAACCTGCAGCCGCGGTGGTCCTCCAGGACCAGTGTTGGCGACCCCTGGTTTAGGCCCTTTTATAATGCTTCAAATACTACTCAGCTACAATTTAAATGATACTTCCACATCCAATCTGTTTTTTATTGCATGCTCGAATAATTAACAGGAAATGTTATATATTTAGGTTTTAATTATTGCCTACATTCATAACTAGGCACCAGATAATGAGATGCAAATGACAAATGAGCCATTAATTTTTTTTTTTTTTAAGCATGTACCTAAACAGATGCGCTACTGTATGATGTACCTGACCCTCCAAATGATCAGCCAGATCGGACAGCCTTACAACTTTGTTTGAATGTAATTAGTAGAATATAAAAAACAGGTAATCAGATGCAGCATTTATTTTTTAACCAATTCATTTCATTTGTGGTCAGTATCATATAGTACAGCCCTTATATTGCTTAGTTCACTGGCCACATTTCTTACAGCATCAACTATTGTACTTTGTGACTCCTGAACAGTTCGTCACCACATAGCCAGATGGCCTCCCAGTGGTTTCCGAGGCAGAGGTGTGTGTGCAGTCAGCGCCCGAAGACATAGTCATATGAAAAAGTTTGGGAACCCCTCTTAATTCTTTGGATTTTTGTTTATCATTGGCTGAGCTTTCAAAGAAGCAACTTCCTTTTAATATATGACATGCCTTATGGAAACATTAGTACTTCAGCAGTGACATTAAGTTTATTGGATTAACAGAAACTTTGCAATATGCATCATCACAAAATTAGACAGGTGCATAAATTTGGGCACCCCAACAGATATATTACATCAATACTTAGTTGAGCCTTAGTTGCAAATATAACAGCCTCTAGACCAGGGGTGTCAAACTCAATTGCACAGGGGGCCAAAATCCAAAACACACTTTAGGTCACGGGCCGAACAGGATAAACATTTATTGAACACACTAAAACTAAACTTTTAAAACTTAACTTTTTTGAACATAAATATGAATAAAAACAGACAGGAATATAATTCCGGAATAAATCAACTCAAACCTTAAATAACTTATAATATTTTACTCTCCATAAAAATATATCCTGTCTAAATTATACAAGTTAGAAATAAAGTAAACGTTAAAAGCACAAACGTTCAAATTTCTTTACTCTTATGTCATTTTATATAAAAAATAAACTTAAATTTTAAATATCCCAAAAGATTTTGCTCTCCATAAAAATATATCCTGTCAAAATTATACAAATTCAAAATATGAACATGCTGCATAACAAAACCTGGAAATATAAATAAAATTTGTGCTTTTCAGCAATAACAAATCAAATCATTCAGTTGTCTTTGCTCTTATGTCATTTTATCAGAGCTGGACGCCTGGCATCTTTTTTTGGCAATAAGTTCGTTTATGTTTGGTGTGAGGTTCTGTGTTGTGGAGATTCTCAGGATGGACTGCAGGTGCTCATCAGTGAGATGACTCCTGTGTGCTGTTTTGTTAGTCTTCATCACTGAGAAGAGCTTCTCACACAGATATGTGCTACCAAACATGCACAAGGTTCGAGCCGCATGTAGACGGAGCTGGAGCATTTCTGCGGGAATGGAGTGAATAAATTGTGCGGGCCCTGCAGTATCGTACTTTGCCTTCAGTGTGCCATTACACTGCAGCTCAATCAGCTCCATCTGAATCTGCACAGGTGCAGTTTCCACATCGACGGCAAATGGGTTGCGAAGCAACTCAAAATTCTTTTTTTGTTCTTCAAAGTCACCAAAGCGCCGTGCGAACTCAGGGAAAGTGGGGCAAGTTACACTGGTGCATTTGTGTCTCCCATAAAAGTAGCTTCACTTGAAATGCCTTCACTGCGTCATACATGTCAGTGATCATGCGGTCACATCACTGGAGCTGGAGGTTTAAGGCGTTGAGATGAGCTGTTATGTCAGCCAGAAATGCCAACTCGCATTTCCACTTTTCATCCCTAAAATTGGTGGAGTCTTTTCCTTTACTGTCCATGAACTGACAGATTTCGTTGCTGAGCTCAAAAACTCTGTTGAGAACTTTTCCCCGACTTAGCCAACGCACCTCTGTATGATAAGTAATGTCAGCAAACTCTGAATCTATCTCCCGCATAAAGGACTGAAATTGCCGGTGATTTAAACCTTTAGCTCGGATAAAGTTTACGGTTTGTGTTACAGTGCTCATTACAATGTCCATCTTCAGGACTTTGCCACAGTGCTTCCTGGTGTATGATGCAGTGATATGCCGTTAACTCACCAGTACAGTTCTCCTCCTGCATCTTTACTCGCATCCTTCCCACTAGTCCTCTTTTTTCACTACACCTAGATGGTGCTCCATCAGTTGTAAGTGCAATAAGTTTGTCCCAGGGCAGTTTCATGTCGGTTATACTTTGACATACATTTTCAAAAATGTCTTTTCCAGTCGTTGTCCTGTGCATCGAGTTAATGTTCATTATTTCCTCTGTAACGCGCAAATTGGAGTCCACTCCACGGATGAAGATGGCCAGCTGTGCAGTATCAGTCATGTCAGTACTTTCATCCACAGCAAGAGAGTATGCAATAAAGTCTTTGCTTCTTTCACTCAACTGTGTTCTTAAATCAGTGGCCATCTCACGAACTCGATCAGCAATCGTATTTCTACTCAGGCTTACATTTGCCAGCATCTGCTTTTTGTCTGGACATAAGACGTCAAACACCTTGATCATGCAGCTCTTCAGAAATTCTCCCTCGGTAAATGGCCTGGCTGATTTGGCGATCTCCTCTGCCACGATAAAACTTGCTTTCACAGCAGCTTCACTTTGTGATTTTGCACGGGTAAAAAACGTCTGCTGAACTGTCAGATTCTTCTTTAACTCTTCTGCTTTCTGTATCTTCTGCTTTGCATTCAGGTCTTTCAGGTTATCCTGATGTTTTGTCTCATAGTGGCGTCTTAGATTAAATTCTTTAATTACAGCCACATTAGCTCCACAAATGAGACACACGGGCTTACCGGCAATGTCAGTAAACATATACTCAGCCTCCCATTGGTTTTTAAAGGCTCTGTTTTAAGAATCAACTTTTCTCTTCGGCATCGTGAGGGCTAGCTTCGCAATAACTTGCAGCATCATAAGCTAGACTTGATTAACGCGGGAAGTGTTCGGCAAGGCAGCTGAAGCGCTGCATGATGAGATCTGTAGTTTATTGTGTTACCAGCGCTTCATATCGCCGGGCCATTAATAACAATAATATATAAAATGATCTCGCGGGCCGGATATAATTACACGCCGGGCCGGATGTGGCCCGCGGGCCTTGAGTTTGACACATATGCTCTAGACGCCTCCTATAGCCTTTGATGAGTGTCTGGATTCTGGTAGCAGGTGTTTTTCTTGGAATGTGGTGTTCTTCCGCCATGCAAAGTGCTTTTTGTTATGACCAAATAACTCAATTTTTGTCTCATCAGTCCAAAGCACTTTGTTCCAAAATTAACTCGGCTTGTCTAAATGAGCATTTGTATACAACAAGTGACTCTGTTTGTGGCGCGAGTGCAGAAAGGGCTTCTTTCTTATCACCCTGCCATACAAAGAATAATAATTCTTTGCATTTATATAGCGCTTTTCTCACTACTCAAAGCGCTCAGCAATTGCAGGTTAAGGGCCTTGCTCAAGGGCCCAACTGAGCAGAGTCCCTATTGGCATTTACAGGATTTGAACCGGCAACCTTCCGATTGCCAGTGCAGATTCCTAGCCTCAGAGCCACCACCTGTTCTTTGTGCAAATTGCGCTGAATTGTACAACGATGTACAGTACAGATACACCATCTGCAGCAAGATTATTGCAGGTCTTTGGAGGTGACCTGTGGGTTGTCTGTAACCATTCTCACAATCCTGAGCATATGCCGCTCCTGTATTTTTCTTGGACAGCCAGACCTGGGTTTAACAGCAACTGTGCCTGTAGCCTTCCATTTCCTGATTACATTCCTTACAGTTGAAACTGACAGTTTAAACCTCTGAGATAGCTTTTTGTATCCTTCCCCTAAACCATGATACTGAACAATCTTTGTTTTCAGATCTTTTGAGAGTTTCTTTGAGTATCCCATGCTGTCACTCTTCAGAAGAGTCAAAGGGAAGCACAACTTGCAATTGACCACCTTAAATACCTTAACTCTGGCTGAGCTATACAGAAGCTGAGTGGATATGGGAAGAACTTCCAGAAGATTCTCTGGTCTAATGAAACAGATAACATTGTTTGGCCTCAATTCTAAGCATTATGTCCAAAGGAAACCAGGCACAACTTTTCACCATAGCAATACCATTCTAGCACAAGCATGGTGGTGGCAGCATGGTGGTATGGGGTTGTTTTTCAGCAGCATGGACTGTGAGGGCAGTTATGCTCAAGGAAAGGTTGAAGGGAGCAAAGTACATAAGTATCATTAATGAAAATCTACTCAAGACATCAGACCCTATAACATTCTAAAAGGCCAACTGAGAACACAGGTGTTGCTTAGAGGTGACTCTTGAGAATGTCCTTGTGTGGTACAGCCAGACCCCAGATTTGAACCCAATCAAATATCTCTGTAGAGACCTGAAAACAAAAAATTCCACTGAAGCTTTCCATCTAACTGGATACAGCTTGAGAGGATCTATTGCAAAGAATGACAGAAAATACCCAAAAGCAGTGGTGTGAAGCTTGTCATGTTATTCCCAAGACGACTCCAGGCTGTAATCACTGCAAAAGGTATGTCAATAAAATACTAAATAAAGAGATTGAATATATGTGTATCAATGTGATATTTTAGTTTTTTTTCCTTTTAATAAATTTACAAAGTTTCTAAAATCCTATTTTCACCTAGGATTTTACTATTAACTATTTTCACTGTTATTCTGGTTTATTGAGGATTGCTTGATGAAGGGAAAATGGATTTTAAATTTTAACATATGGCTCCAATATAAGAAAATGTGAAAGAAGTGAAGGAGTCTGAATATTTTCTAAATGCACTGTAAATTTTAATGTGAATGTCTGTATTATATTGTTTGAGTTTTGGTCAGTTATGTTTAAAATTATGTTTAATACTTGGCCATTTCTTCTTTTGATATTACAGTGTTACTGACAAGGGAAGTTGCATCCGTTTCTGTGCTGTGACTAATATGAAAATTGGAATGAAAACCCTTCAAATATATTTTGGTGATTTAAAGTGAGCCTGAAGCTGTAAGGCTACATCCCCCCCCCCCCCCCAGTACTTTAAGAAAGAAAATTATACAATAAAATGTGTTATACAATGATTAAGTACATCTGGAACTGGATCTGATGCGTTAAATGAAAGTACGGCAGTAGTTATTTTAAATGTAATCTAAACTTTGGCCATCAATAATAAAGTTTTTATAATGGTAATAATGACTACCGCAAGTATGGTAATGGGCGGAACGGTGGTGCAGTGGGTAGCGCTGCTGCCTCGCAGTTAAGAGACCCGGGTTTGCTTCCCGCGTCCTCCCTGCGTGAGGTTGCATGTTCTCCCTGTGTCTGCATGGGTTGCCTCAAGGTGCCAAAGACAAGCAGGTTAGGTGCATCGGCGATCCTAAATTGTCCCTAGTGTGTGGGGGTGTCTGTGTGTGTGTGTGTGTGTGCGCCCTGCGGTGGGCTGCTGTCCTGCCCGGGGTTTGTTTCCTGCCTTGCGCCCTGTGTTGGCTGGGATTGGCTCCAGCAGACCCCCATGACCCTGTAGTTAGGATATAGCGGGTTGGATACTGGATGGATGGATGGAAGTATGGTAATCAAGTTTTTCCATTAAGTTTAATTATAACTAGGTTTAAGGTGCAGGTAGCCAACTTCATTTTAGAAACTAAAGGTATAATCTTCTGAATGGATATTAAACTGAAATTAGTAAGGTTTTCTGTGACAGTGTAGTCTGCACTACTAAATTTCTGAGCTGATTTTCTAACATGTAGTCCATTTGCAGTTTATCATGTAGTTTATATACATAAAATCAATCAATCATTTTGTCTGTTTGTCAATCGTGCAAAACTGGTTGAACCAATTTTCACAAAATTTTGCATGTGCACTGCTGCTAGCCCAACTTAAAACATAAGCTATAATGACATATCAAGTAGAGGGACCATAATGAGAGGCAACCTAAAAACTACTGCCAACACAGGGACTACAATACCCATCTGCCAACAGAATTGCACTTGGATAAATGGGAGGACACCTTGATAACATTCTGTAGGTAATTATGTAATTCAATCATACACAAAAAAAACAGAATTCTTAAACACAAGCGAGTAGAGAGATAGTTACCAGAGAGGTTGTACAGATGACAAATGAGACTCTACCATTTCAGTTATAAAGGGTCAACATTAATTTAAAAAAAAAAAAAAAAAAAAAAAAAAAAGTATTTGCTTTCTTACATTAATCTATTATACACATATACCCAAGTAACGTCGGTCACTTCTGCTAGTAATTATTACAATCATAATATAATCTTAATGGTCAAATTAGCCAGTGCTCTAAATAGCACACCAGCTTTATTTTTTTTTTTTAATTGACTGGTACACCTTTAAAATTAGCCAGATAAAGAATTCTTACACTGTAGTGTTCAGAGTGTATGTTGTTTGAAATCAGTCATTTGTGCTCACCATCTAAGCCCTAGTTTTCAAACTTTTAATAGTTTCATTGTTTTGAGAGGAGCTTCTATATGTGGTAGTTAATCCTGATTTAGTGGAACAGACCATTACCTCCACTCACATGAAGAAAAATATCAGAATAAATCAATATTATTAAGTTCATAAAAAACCAAAAAAGCTGCAAACAGGACTCTTTTTACATTCATTTCCCAACTACAAGTGGCAGTCAAAACAACAATATGTAAATAATTCCAGGACAAATATAGCATGGGACACTGGATTTTCATGCAAGGCCAAAGAGTGATTACAATACAAATGAAGAGCACATTACTTTTTGACTCACTACAAATATGCCTAAGAGTGCAGAAGCAACAGACTACACCAATTTTAATCTTGCACAACCCAAGACTGAATGATCACACTCCTCTAACAAGTCAAACTCTGGTTGTATTGATGAAAGAAGTGTAAGGTGGCACTGGATCATTTTGGTTTTTTTTTGGCCATTTCAATATTTGTTCAATATTTGGTGCAAGGTCATTTGTAGCTTTATTCCCTCCATTAAAAATTGCACAACAAGTACTATACTCTTTCATGTGTTTCATTTTGATTTGCCTTCCCCAGCTGTATTTCTGAAAATGATAGGTGAAACTCAACTAGGTATTGTGATACTAATGATATTGCTGAGAGTGTAACTCCAAACGAATTCAAACTAGTTTTACATATTTTTTCACAGTATTGTCTTGAAGTGTAGTATTACCTACTTAATAAATTGTGCAGCATATTATCCATGCCTACTGCTGTGCACATAAGGTCTCTTTCAGCTGCTAGGGCCAGTTACCACTTCTTAGCTTACAAAGAATGACTTACTGCTGGCAGGTAAAAGGATCTTAGACCTTAACGACTATGTGTGGTTCAGTTAACCACTTTAAACTACACAGTTCAAAGAAAATGGGGATGAGATAAGAGAGGAGAGGCACTTTGCTTCTTCCAGTGCTGCAAGACAGGTGCTGTAACAACAAAGGCTAAAGACAGGGAGATTTTACAAATGCATGGCATCACAGCATGCTGTGGATATTTTTCGTTCTTTATTGATTTAAAACAAGGCAATCTTATTCATACATTTCATGTTTTTATATGGTATATTTACCATAAATAAAATTGTTCACTGTGCCCTAATTTTCAAACCACATTCAGATGAAAGTCAAATTTAAATTTAGAATCTATACTGTGGGAAAACAGCAGGCCCCAATGGCTACCCTGTAAAATTTTATAAGAAATTCTCCGCTCAGCTAGCTCCCCTCCTATTAGCAACATTTACAGATCTAGAGACAAATTCTACCTCAAACTTTTCGCCAAGCATTAATCACCGTCTTTCCTAAACAAAATAAGGACTTATTACAATGTGCATCATACAGACCAATTTCACTTCTGAATAATGATGTTAAGATCCATCCATCCATCCATTTTCCAACTCGCTGAATCCGAACACAGGGTCACGGGGGTCTGCTGGAGCCAATCCCAGCCAACACAGGGCACAAGGCAGGAACCAAGCCCGGGCAGGGTGCCAACCCACCGCAGAGGATGTTAAGATACTCTCTAAAAAAGGATGGAGAAAGTGCTGCCTTCGGTAATATCACAAGATCAAACTGGATTTATCAAGGGTCGACACTTATCCTCCAATCTTTGACGCCTGTTTAATGTAATATACTCACCAACAAAGTCAAACACCCCAGAAATATTATTATCATTGGATGCAGAAAAAGCATTTGACATGATTGAATGGAAATACCTTTACACTACATTAGAGAAATTTGGGTTTGGCCCAAACATTTGTGCATGGATAAAATTACTGTATACCAATCCAGAACCTTCAGTTTGTATTAACAACATTTGTTCAGACTACTTTAAACTAGAACGTGGTACCAGACAAGGATGCCCCTTGTCACCACTGCTATTTGCAATCGCCATTGAACCACTGGCGGTTCACTGTCGAAATGCTGATCAGATAAATGGGATTATCAGAGAAGGACTGGAACAGAAATTTTCTCTATATGCAGATGATATAGTACTACATACATCAGACCCACAAAATTCAGTTTTAACAGCACTTGCAGAATTTCAAAAGATCTCTGGTCTCAAAATTAATCTAAATAAAAGTGTACTCTTTGAAGTGAATTCTGAAGCATACAATATCATACTGGACACCTTTCCTTTTATTATTGCAGATCAGTTTAAATACCTAGGGGTAAACATCACAAATAAACACAAAGCTCTTTATCAACAAAATTTCACAGTCTGTATGGAAAAAATCAAGCAAGACCTGCATAGATGGTCAACCCTTCATCTGACTCTAGCTGGAAGAATTAACGCTGTTAAGATGAATATTCTTCCTAAGCTTCTTTTTTTATTTCAAAACATTCCAATATAAATCAATAAATAATTTAAGCAATTAGATTCAACAATAACCTCATTTATTTGGAACTCAAAACATCCACGTATCCAAAGAGTGACCCTACAAAGACCTAAGGCAGAAGGTGGCATGGCTCTACCTAAGTTTCAGTTTATTACTGGGCAGCAAACATACAAGCTATAAAAACCTGGACACAAATAGATGAAGATACACAGGCCTGGTCTGCAATAGAAGTAAAATCCTGCAGTACTTCTTTATATTCCCTGCTTTGTGCCCCAATAAATGCAAGGTATTGGCAATATACTAATAACCCAATTGTGTTTCACTCACTCAGAATATGGAACCAATGTTGAAAGCATCTTAAGATGGAGAAGCTTTTATCTGTGGCACCTCTGCAAGAGAACTACCTCTTTCAACACTCGCAAACATATGCAGTTTTTAATATCTTGAAAAAATTTGGGATTAAATTGCTCAGAGATCTTTATCTAGACAACATCTTTGCATCCTACGAACAATTACATTGCAAATTTAACTTTCCAGCTACATATTTCTTTCACTATCTTCAAATTAGGAACTTTGTTGAATAGAACCTGCCCGATTTTCACCATCTTGCACCCTCGTCCATGCTGGAAAAAATATTGCTCAATTTCTAGGACTTAGACACCATTTTTGCAATATATAAAATTTTTTACAGTCGCTCCCTTTCAAAGATCCAAGAGGACAATGGGAAAAAGATCTCTTAATCAATATATCAGAAAGGGAGTGGAAAGTAGAAATGCAGAGAATTCACTCGAGCTCTGTATCTGCAAAGCATGCAATTATTCAACTCGAAATTATATAATCGAGCACATCTGTCTCACCTAAAACTGTCCAAAATGTTTCCAGGGCAAGATCCAACCAGTGAACGCTGCAATCAAGTCCCAGCCTCACTGGGTCACATGTTTTGGTCCTGCGCCAAATTAACATCATTTTTGGACTAAAATTTTTAAGTGCCTTTCAGACAGCCTTGGTGTCACAATCCCTCCTAACCCATTAACAGCTGTGTTTGGTGTTCTTCCAGATGGGTTTAAATTGGAGAAGGACAAACAAACTGATTGCATTCACTACACTTTTGGCACGGCAGACTTATTTTGCTAAACTGGAAGAATCCTAACTCTCCTTTTTTAAGTCAGTGGGTAACCAATGTTTTATACTATTTGAAATTGGAAAAAAACAAATATTCAGTTAGAGGATCTGTACAGATTTTTTTTAAAAACTGGCAGGATATAATCAATAAAATTTTAGAATAAGCTCTTAAAGCACCGAGGAAGTAATTATCTCCGCATTTCTTTTTCTTCTCCATTCATCTCTACTGGCCTATTAAACTCATCAATTTAGGTATGTTTACAAGCCTTAAGTTTTTCCCCGTTGGCCATGCTCTCTCTCTCTCTCAGGGGTGGGGGTTGACTTGTTTTTCAATCCTATTTTTTTGTAAAAATTGATCGATTTGTAGGAATGATTACAATAAAAAAAAAAAGAATCCATACTGCTCTGCTATAAGCAGAATTTTGAAAACACTAACTCCAGTCATCAATCAGATTTTTATTCTGCACACCTTTCACATACTATCAGTTAAAAGTTATCCATCCATCCATTATCCAACCCGCTATATCCTAACTATAGGGTCACCGGGGTCTGCTGGATTCAATCCCAGCCAACATAGGGCGCAAGGCAGGAAACAAACCCCGGGCAGGGTGCCAGCCCACCACACGGCACACACCCCCACACACTAGGGACAATTTAGGATTGCCAATGCACCTAAAATACATGTCTTTGGACATATGGGAGGAAACCGGAGCACCTGGAGGAAACCTATGTAGACACATTGAGAACATGCAAACTCCATGCAGGGAGGACCCAGGAAGCAAACCCAGGTCTCCTAACTGCGAGTCAGCAGCGCTTCCGCTGCACAACCGTGCCTCCCGCAGTTAAAAGTTATACAGTATATATATCTATATTTTTACCTTTGATAAATTCATCAATAAACTTATTAGAACATATACACAATGTTTTCAGAAGGAAAATAAAATGTCATCAAACTCATTTTTAATTAGACAAAATGGATGTATGAAAAGAAGGAAAAGGGAGCACACAAATAAAACTGATGTGGACACAGAGAGAGAACATGCACCCTTAACACACATCCTGATTGTGCCAGCAATCAACCCAAAGTCTCTGAGGCTGTGACTTAGGAATGCCAGAGTTAATTACACACATATTTTACTCCTAAAAATCATTCTTTTTTTGTTTGTCACTAAGGAGCAAGTGGGAAATTTTAAAGCTTTTTCCCTTTAGAATGTGTTTTTGTTTTTCTTCTGCACAGAAGCAAAAGGTAGAGGAGTGTTTGGAAGAGTTACTTGTATTCACAACTAAAATCTTCAAGAGTAGTGCAGAAAGCAGTTGCAGAAACCAGCCAGTCCATAAGCAAACAACGGGCATTGTAGCAGGGAATAGTTAAAAGTAACAGCAATTCCTTAAAAAGAAAAGGTTAAAATATATAAAGAACAATTAGATAAGGAATTAACTATATAACATTCTTGCAGTAAAGCATTGGTAGTAGTAGAGAGTGATGGCATATGCGTTCATAAGGAAGAAAAGGGTTTATTTTAAGTACAGGTAGACAGCCAACTATGACATGTAAAGAGAGAGACTGTGCAAAATGTAGACAGGCATCTAGTGAGAGAGTGCTGATCAGGAGCAAGTGGCAGAAGAAACAGACAAGTGAATAAGTAAATTGCCAGCTGCAGCATTTAGTGAGTTTTCTTAGTAAGAAGAAAGTAGAATGTAGTAAGTTTTATTTGGTAGAATGGTTCTTAGAACTTAGGAAAGTTAGTGCTAGTAAGAAAGTGAGAGCACAAGTGTTCATTGATAGGAAGGAGCACAAATAGTGTAGGCAGAGAGCTTGGAAGTAAGGAAGTAATAAGAGGAATGCAAAGTTAGGAAAACAGGCAGGGAGGGAACAGTAAAGTTTAATAACTTCACAGGAAGACACACAACAGGAAGTCGAGGGGGAAAGTTTCACAAGAGTTTAAGAAGCCAGAACGTGTTAAGTAACTGCAGTAGTTCTTTAATCTGATATTTATTTTAATAATTTAAGTTGAATTATTTAAATTTAATAAAATGGGGGTTGAAGAGATTGGTAATCTAAATCCAAATATTAAAAATGAAGCCAGTACAATGAAAGTCTGCTGGAAATGCCAGTTGATCCAGCACCTTGAGCTCAGGGAAGCTGAACTGGTGAGGGAGCTGGGGTTAGCTGGCATGGGCTGTAGTAGAAATTTGGCAGACCTGGTCCAGGTGCCCTTTATGGAGATGGTGTACACCCCTAAGGAAATGCAGGAAGAAACTTCAGAATAGACAGTTAAAGATAGATGTGTCACCCATGTAAGAAGGCGCAAGGCAAAGGGTATTCAGGGGGATAAATACCAGAATTGGAAATGTCAAACCACTTTCAGGATCTTGAACACTTGAACGGTGATTCGGACAACTCTGAAGTGGTAAACAGGCATGAGGAGCCTCAAAAATGCCACCTCAAACCCAGAATTCAAAGTAAGAGGTTTGAATGGTGGGGGACTCAATCATAAAAGGGAGTGAAACAAGATTTGCTGCAGAGGTAAAGAGTCTCACATAGTATGTTGCCTTCCAGGTGAACAGGTGGGAAGAATGGATAGCCTATTGACCGGAGCAGGGATGAATTTACTTATCATTGTCCATGTTGGAAAAAATGAATATTGGGAAGTCTGTCAGTTCTGCAATCCAAATTTTAAAACTAAGCACCAAGGACAGGAGCACAACTGACAAGGTACTCCTCTCAAAAGTTCTATCTGTGCTACATGCCTGTCTAAGTAAGACTAAAGAGATTAAAAGGCTTAATGCGTGGCTCAAATCTTGGCATAGCATAGAAGGTTATAGGTTTATGAGGCATTGGAACAAATGAGACCTGCTTTGCTGTGACGAGTTACATTTGAACTGGAGGGACACCAGCGTGTTGGGGAATCACAGGAATAGGTTGATGAGGACAGTTTAGGAGGCAGAGAGTTTATAACATGCTAAGTTTAGAAATGTACATGAATGAACAAACAATGTAAAGACAAATATGCATTGCAACATACAGTTAAAATGCAAAACTAAAATAAGTAATACATTAAAAATACCTTCACTTAGTGCTAGAAATATCAAAAATAAAACAAGCGAGTTGCAGACGTATGTACAGTCCTGGTGCCTCATGTATAACACCGTGCGTAGAATTCACACTAAAACATGGTGTATGGGCAAAAGCGGAAACGCGGAAAAAAATCCAGATGCATAAATCTGTGTGTTTACCAATTTCCATGTTCTTCCACTCCATAAATCCCGGTCAGCATTAAAAGTAACGTTCATGCACACACCTGCAGCCCCACCCCGACTCCTCCCAGAATAATGCCTCTTTGAATATGCAAATACATATAAATAACCCCTTATGTTTTGCGTTCTGTGAAAAGACAATGGCAAAAGGACAGGGAAAAAGAAGAATTTCAGCGAATACCAAGTAGAGGCAAGGAAAAAATTACTATTTGTTGGTTTAAGCAGTGATATAAACAAAAGGAAGTTGACCGAGTGGCAGAGAAGCTCGAAAGTTCAAGTTCAGAAAGTCGTACAGTGCCCGAAATATTAAAGTCACTGTGAAAAGGCGAGTCATAGCCCACCGTCAGAGTGTCATATGGAAGCGTATTAGGGTACAGAGAAAATAAAAAAAACTGGGACACTGTGGAAAAAAAAGGTAGAAATTTTCACTTTAAATCACAGTTTATTTTGTCATTAAAGCAGAACATCATAAACTTCATCTTAAAATCGTTTAATAGTTTCTCAAATCCCATCGTAACTAAAGTAGCACATTAAATGCTTCGTATTTTATGTACTCTTAAGTGTGTGAATCAGTACGTGCTTCTGTACGTGCTTCTTAAATGGGCTTTTTCAATAGAAAAAGTCTTCACTAAATACAACAAGGTTAACAATGCTTGAAGCAGTCTCTTTAAAAACAAACCCGGTACATTCTTTAACTGCCTTCTCAGCCTTACGCAGCCAGCCGTCTCTCTCGCGCTCTCTCTCTCTGCACAGGGAATGCACAGGGAGAGACTGAACATGTGCGGAAATTATCGGCACGTACGAACCGGAAGGGAAACTGGCTTGTTCGTTACCCGAGTGTGTGGTCGTGAACAGATGCAAAAGTTTGGCAAACGTTTTGGTCGTAACCCGATTTGCACGTGGTCCGAGACACGTTCATGACCCTAGGTTCCACTGTATTTGATAAAGCCACGTCAGGGATTTGAATCTAAAAAACAGAAGGGAAACCACACAGGAAGAGTTGCACTGCTTTGATGCTGGGTGCCGCCAGTTTGCAAAACCGAGCAGAGAACTTGCATACACAAGGGATTGATTGACCTGGCGTGAAAATGTGCGTGGCTTTATGTCAAGTTTAGTTTTTATACATCGTGATGAGTGTGGAAATGAGCATATGCAACATTTTTGTGCGTATGCACCATTTATACATGAGACCCCTGGAGACAATACAATACAATACAATACAATTTATTTTTGTACAGCCCAAAATCACACAGGAAGTGCCACAATGGGCTTTAACAGGCCCTGCCTCTTGACAGCCCCCCAGCCTTGACTCTCTAAGAAGACAAGGAAAAACTCCCAAAAAAACCTTGTAGGGAAAAAAATGGAAGAAACCTTGGGAAAGGCAGTTCAAAGAGAGACCCCTTTCCAGGTAGGTTGGGCGTGCAATGGGTGTCAAAAGAAGGGGGTCAATACAATACAATGCAGTTCACAGAACAGAACAATTCCTCAATATAGTGAGAAATAAAAAATATAAATTTTAGAAGTACAGAGCAGAATTTAACAGTAGATGATATATCCCATGATAAGATTTGGATTTGTGTAGAGTCTTGGAGACCTCATCCTTCAAGCTGCCTCCCCCATTTGGCCATTCTCACCGAGCTACAAACCCTGAAGATCCTAGTACGAGAAACCCAGACACAATTGGCAGATGCACGAGTCACCGCAACAGAGGCACTAAGACCGGAGGCTGCTTGGCTTCCCCCTCCTTCCACTATTGGAGGGGGATGATATAGAATCAAATCTGTTCATTTTCGAGCAGACTGCCACTCGTATGCATTGGCCAAAGGAAAAGTGGGCCCACATACTCGCAGTGTATTTGAAGGGGGACCCACAGTGGGCCTATTATGACATTCCCAAGGAGATAGATATACAAGCGCTATGGCATCACCTCGGGCCAGCAGGAGAGGGAATGGAGGTTATGGAGGTTTCACATGGACAAACCCACGAGAGCCCAGGCCTTTGAGATATGGGGCAAGATCGGACGCTGGCTAAGGCCAAACATAAATAATGCACGGCAGGTGGTGGAACAACTTGCCTGCGAGACATTAAATAATGCTATGCGAGATCTTCTCGTCCAGCAGGTTCGAAGGCAACCTTATAAGAACATAGATGCCTTAGTACAGGTGGATGAACTTCATCTGGTGGTCGCCAAATCGGACGTAGCAGAATGTCACTACCCCTTAGCCCTCCCGTTGGACCTCAGAGTCTGTGGCTAAGCTGAAAGAAAAAAACTCTCCGTTTTCCCCACTGCTTCAAGTGTGCGAAACTGGGGCACATAACCTCTTGTCCTCTGTCCACAGAACCAATGGACTGTTCCTGGGCTCGTGGAGAGAGGTACTGTGCTTGTTCCAATCCCCTTTCTACAACAAATACAGGAGAGATTTTACTGAATCGACACAAGGTGATGGCTATATGATTCTGGGAGTAACATCTCCATTGTTGCTTGCCATTTTGTCCTTCTGTGATAGTTCCTAAGGGCTAAAATCAGTGTAACCTGTATACACGGGGAGACCAGATATTATCGATCCGCCAGATGCTTCATAACCTGGGGTGGTGTGCCAAAAAAGTTATTGGTGGCGGTATTCCCGGACCCACCATATCCAGTTATATTATGGCTGTACTGGTCTAACATTGATTGTGGTATGTAACAAGTCACTCCTAAAAAGGAATTGAGCTTGCAAATGGACAGAAGCCCTACCAACCCAGCTTCTCCCATGCCATGTAATTCCTCAGTCCCAAAAGAAAAGGAACCTCAAAGGGATGCACAGTCGGCCCTGCTGGTCATCTTGGAAGTAACAACAAGAGAAGATCTGCAGGTCGAGACTCTGCACATTGAGGTCGCAAAAGATCCTTTGAGTACACTTCAATTTCAGTATTGATGTACTCCCTCTTCCTTCAAACACGAACATGGAATGATGATTCCCTCAAGTTTGCTAGGATTGCCATTGTTTCAGGTGATGGGAAGCCCATCCAAAATACCATACCACAAGGACCCTACTTTGTTTTGGAAAAACTATCTGTTGTATTGAGTAGCTGAACACGATGGTGAGGTGAGGTCGTTGTTGTTAGTACCTTCTGGTGGGAGGTCTGTGAACTAGCTCATGGCCACCTCCTAAGAGCCCATCTGGGCACGAAAAAAAAACTGGAGCGGTTCCAACTGCGATTCTTCTGGCCGGGAATAAACGAGGAGGTCCGACGACTTTGTCAGTCTTGTCCAGAATGCCAACTTCGTCAGACTCCCTGAAGGGGCCGTGCTTCTCTTATTCTCCTCCCCTTAATTGATATTCCCTTCGAAAGAATCTGCATCGGCCTCGTTGGCCCATTAGAACCCTTGGCATAAGGACATAAATACATATTAGTTATGGTTGATTACGCTACTCGATACCCAGAAGCCGTTCCCCAGCATAAGGCTAATTCAAAAAATATTGAATGGGAACTTGTTAAAAAAAAATTTTCGCGAGTGGGGATCCAAATAGAAATCCTTAAGGACCAAGGAACCCCCTTTACATCGGACACATTCAAGGAGGTTGCTACATTACTCCAAATTAAGCATCTCAAAACATCTGTATATCATCCACAAACCGATATGCAGACACAAACATCCCACTGTCCAAAGACATGCACGCTAGGTGCACTGGCGATCCTAAATTGTCCCTAGTGTGTGGGTGTGTGTGTGGGTGTGCCCTGCGGTGGGCTGGCTCCCTGCTTAGGGATTTGTTCCTGCCTCCACAAAACAAAAATATGCTACAAAAAATATTCCAGGAAAAACAAAAATATGCTATGAATGGCACAATGGCAACATTGTGAGCAACATAGAAGACAGAAAGCCAGAGATTGGGCTGTATTGGTATTAAGGGAGATTTTAACAGCATGGTCAAAGGTTACAACCACATACACCTGCCAGCACAATACTAGACACTTGTCTCTCTTTATACATTACTGATGAAAGTGCCAACAGTGCCTTCATTATATGGACTGAAAAGAATAAAAAAAGCAAGGACTGGGACAGTGAAAAGACAAGAACACCAGAATCAAATTCATAAAATTAAGCAAAAAATACAGAAATAGTGCATACACTATACTTCACATGTACTGTAATGCACAGGGTAAGTGAATTATCGTCATTCAAGTGAGGGACTGTTTGCAACAGCATTATTCCCAGAAATGTATATACTATTTTATTATTTGTGATCTGTAAATATTACTAATGTTTACTAAGGATCTAAATATATTTTGAGATCATTATGACCACAACATAAAAGTGTTATGAACTTCTAAAAGGTACCATTTTTATTTCTTTCCAAATTTAAAAACAAACAAAAAAAAACTACTGCTGTCACACATCAATGCAAATAGTTGATCTTTATTTAGATAAAAAAGGATTAAGAATTAAATATTAATTGCATGTTTTCTATATGAAAATAAGAACAAATATGTAAAATAAACTACAAATGTGTGGAAGAAAGTCTCTCTCTAAATTATAACATTAAAAAGATTTAGATGAAGACAGGCCATTCACCTCAACAATGTTTGCAAGTCCAATCAACCAAATTCCTCCAAAACAACATCAAATCGAGTTTTGGAGGTCCCTAAAGTCCTACTGTCTACCACATTTATTTCATGTGTCTATAGTTCTCTGTGTGAAGAAAAACTTCCTAATGTTTGTGCGAAATTTACTCTTAGCATGATTCCAACTGTGTCCTCATGTTCTTGATGAACTCATTTTAAAATTAACAGTCCCAATCCACTATTTTAATTCCTTTCATAATTTTGAACACTTCAATCATGTCACCTCTTTGCCTCATCTACATTACTAACCGAGAATGGTAAACTGGATGGACGCAGGGACATCCGGCCATGGGCCGTAGACGCAAAAGACGTACTGCGCAGGCGCCCCAAGAAATGAGGCGCCGCGACCACAGAAAAAAGGAGTCAGCACAGAAAAAAGGAGTCAAACGCCGACGACGCACGAAACCCATTGCACACGAAACTAGCACACAAAAAAAAAAGAAGCCGCTCGCGCCCCACAAATCCCACACCCACCTCCAAGCACCCCCCCCCCCCCTACAAGCAACGGACGGGACACACACAAAGAGGAGGATTCAACAACCCCCTGGCACACAAAAAAAAGAAGCCGCTCGCGCCCCACCAATCCCACCACCCCCTCCAAGCAACATCACATGAAACTAGCACACAAAAAAAAAAGAAGCCGCTCGCGCCCCACAAAAATGCCACACCCACCTCCAAGCACCCCCCCCCCTACAAGCAACGGACGGGACACACACACAAAGAGGAGGATTCAACAAGCCCCTGGCACACAAAAAAAAAGAAGCCGCAACAAGCAACAGACGGGACACACACAAAGAGGAGGATTCAACAAGCCCCTGGCACACAAAAAAAAAAAGAAGACGCTCGCGCCCCACCAATCCACCACCCTTTCCAAGCAACCCCCTCCTCAGACGCCGGCAAAGCACACAGCGCCGCACGAATCCCACTGCACACGAAACGGGATGCACACAAAGAGGACGATTCAACAAGCTCCTAGCACACCAAAAAAAAGAAGCCGTGACCGCCACACAAAGCCCATTAGACACGAAACGGGACAGACTACGGACATGGCACACGAAACGTTCACAAAAACGACGATTCAGACCCACAAACACACTAACATCAATAAGAAGTGACACCCAAAGCCCCATTTCTGAAGGAACCGTCCAAATTAAACATACGTCATCTCAACACCTTCACACTATGCAGCATAGGTGGATCTCCTTACAATGAAGCACTATTAACCGTTCAACTGCAGAAAAGGCTCCATATTAACAGTGAGTGCGATCCTCCTTATTACTTATCCATATTTCTCACGCTGAAGAACAAACAAGTCATGAATACACGATCACGGGCATGAAAATTCATTGGGATTAATGAATGTCATTTGCAATCATTGTCATTCACTTAACTTCCCTGAAGAAACAACTGGCAATACAAATAATGAATTTACACGTTGTTGTGACAAGGGTCAAATTAGACTGCCTCCTTTACATTCATATCCTGCATTATCTACAGAAGCTTCTAACTAACAAAGTACCTGAAAGTAAAAACTTTACGAACTGCATTAGATCCTACAATAGTTCATCTGCTTTTGCATATACCGGAGTAAATATCAGGCCACCAAAAGGCAATATACTGGTCCCAATCACAGAAACATCGGTGTCCACTATGAAAATGAACAGTAACAATGCACGTAACATCCGTCTTGCCACACTATTAATTATAGATGAATTTACAATGGCATCCACTCACTTACTCAACACCATTGATAAACTTCTACAAACGTTGATAAATAATAATATTCCCTTTGGAGGAAAGGTACTGTTATTAGGAGGAGATTTTAGACAGTGCCCTTGCGCTCAGCTATTGTTCAGTCCACCTTAAAATACGCGACGACGTCATACATAAACAACAAGAGAGCTAACTACAATTAGGGTTGCCACCCGTCCTTTAAAATACAGAATCGCCCCGTATTTCAGAATGAAATTGCGCGTCCCGTTTTGAATCAATACGGGACAGGATTTGTCCCGTATTTTTTTTATCATTTTTTTTTAAAGCAGCGTCTCATGCAAATCATCCCACACGCATTTTATGAAGATGCCTCCTTTCCTACTTTTGATTGGGTAATACTTGATGTCATCGTTAGTTTGATTGGTCTTTTTAACTGTCCAGTGAGGAGGGCGGGTCTTTTAAGTAGAGTCTGCAAAGTGTTGGCACTGGGATGTGGCACCCGCTGCAGTATGCGTCCCTTATTTTTTTGTATTAAAAGTGGTAACCCTAACTACAATACATATACAGGCGCGAGACCTGATTGTTGATAATACGAAGAAACGAACAGTCCGCATATTAACAGTGAGTGCGATCCTCCTTATTACTTATCCATATTCCTAACGATACGATCACGGGTACAAAACTAGACGGCTCGAGTAACGGGACCACAAACACGCACCTGCATCAAAAAAAAAAAAAATTCACGTCGGCACCTACAACGCAATTCAAAAAAATGTTACGCGGACAATTGGCATTGCTTTCAAAATATACACTTAGTACAAAACATGCGATGTCCAGATCCCGAATATAACAATTGCTTATTACAACTGGGAGATGGTACACTCACCAATACAGATGAACTTCACCCAGATATTATTACAATTCCTCAACCCTTTATCTGCGACGACTTACTTACGGAGATATTGCCGGATTACCACAACACAATCTTAGCCTTAAAAACGGAACAATAATCATTCTATTAAGAAACCTTAACACTAAACAGGGTTTATGCAATGGCACATGTTTAGTCGTCAACACCATGACACACAATGTTATTCAAGCGACAGTTCTTACAAGATCACATGCTAACAATACTGTTCTGATTCCTACAATTGACCTTACAAATTCTGACCTGGAATTACCTTTTACATTGAAACGCCGACAGTTCCCCATTAAACCTGCATTTGCCATGACCATCAACAAATCACAAGGACAAACCATGGACAAGGTTGGCATCTACCTCTCTGAACCCATTTTTGGACATGGACAACTTTATGTTGCCTTCTCACGTGTTCGACGTTCATCTGACGTTAAAGTTAGTTATAAATGCTCCATGCCAAGGAAGACTCATTCAAGGACAAGACACCATCTTTACTACTAATGTTGTGTACAAAGAAATATTCCAATAAATCATTACACTGTCCCAAGCGCTTTATTGTTTGCTTTCTATATGCATCATCCACACCTTCACACTATTCTATATCTCATTCATACATCTCACTCTTTGTCATGCCCCAACACCAGGGGTTGGCGAGCGAAGCGAGCAGGGGGCGGAGCCCCCTAGTATTTCCTTAAACTGAATAGGCTCAGCTGTTTTAATCTTTCTTCATAACTCATCTCCTGCAGTGCTGGAAACAACATAGTTGTTGTTTTCTGGACTTTTCTAGTGCCTCTCTGTTTTATAGCTTGGAGAATAAAACTGCACAGAATACTCCTGATTAGGCCTCACTCATGTGTTATAAAGCTTCAGCATAACCTCCTTCAACTTTTCCTCTAAACATCGTGCTATATAACCTAACATTGTTAGTCATCTTAATAGAATCTAAACACCATCTGGAAGTTGATAGCGTCAAGTCCACTACGGCTAAATCCTTCTCATAAGGTGTACTTTCAACTTTCAAATTTTCAAAGATTCCATTTTGTACTGAAAAATAACATTGTTACTTCCTATTTGTAATATTTTTCATTTACTTGCATTGCATCTGTCACAAACCTTCACTAGCCTGTACGTTGTCCAAGTCCCTCTTTAATGATTCAAAGGATTCTAGATTATCTGCTAATCCTTTGACCTTGGTATTACCTGCAAATGTAACCAGCTTGTTATTTATATTCCTATCCAAATAGTTTATATATTAAAAATAGCAGTGGCCCTAGCAATGGCAATATCATCCTCTGCTTCCTGTGTTTTAGCCAGTTCTGCAACCATCTATACACTACACTCTGACCTCCCAATTTTAGTTTGATGTTCAGGAAAACTTCTGTTCTTGTCATGTGTTGCTTAATCATATTAAATAATCCCTTCCATTAATTTACTTAGTGAAAAGTCAAGTAAAATGACACCTTTTATTGGCTAACTAAAAAAAGATTACAATATGCAAGCTTTAGGCTTATTGACTAATAGTTACTTGGACCTGCCCAGCCACCCTTTTTATATAAAGGAAGAATACTGGCAATTTTCTAGTCCTTCGTAATTTCCCCACTAGAGAGTAACTCCTCAAAATAAGCATAAATACGCATCAAGGGTTTCTATAGTACTCATTATAGTACTTTAAGCACCCAAGGATACATGATATTTGCTCCTACTGCAGTACTTCACACTCCATCCATCCATCCATTGTCTCCCGCTTATCCGAGGTTGGGTCGCGGGGGCAGCAGCTTCAGCAGAGATGCCCAGACTTCCCTCTCCCCGGCCACTTCTTCTAGCTCTTCCGGGAGAATCCCAAGGCGTTCCCAGGCCAGTCGAGAGACATAGTCCCTCCAGCGTGTCCTGGGTCTTCCCCGGGGCCTCCTCCCGGTTAGACGTGCCCGAAACACCTCACCAGGGAGGCGTCCAGGAGGCATCCTGATCAGATGCCCGAGCCACCTCATCTGACGCCTCTTGATACGGAGGAGCAGCGGCTCTACTCTGAGCCCCTCCCGGATAACTGAGCTTCTCACCCTATCTTTAAGGGAAAGCCCAGACACCCTGCGGAGGAAACTCATTTCAGCCGCTTGTATTCGCGATCTCGTTCTTTCGGTCACTACCCATAGCGTATGACCATAGGTGAGGGTAGGAACATAGATCGACTGGTAAATTGAGAGCTTCGCCTTGCGGCTCAGCTCCTTTTTCACCACGACAGACCGATGCAGCGCCTGCATTACTGTGGATGCCGCACCGATCCGCCTGTCGATCTCACGCTCCATTCTTCCCTCACTCGTGAACAAGACCCCGAGATACTTGAACTCCTCCACTTGGGGCAGGATCTCGCTACCAACCCTGAGAGGGCACTCCACCCTTTTCCGGCTGAGGACCATGGTCTCGGATTTGGAGGTGCTGATTCTCATCCCAGCCGCTTCACACTCGGCTGCGAACCGATCCAGAGAGAGCTGAAGATCACGGCCTGATGAAGCAAACAGTACAACATCATCTGCAAAAAGCAGTGACCCAATCCTGAGCCCACCAAACTGGACCCCCTCAACTCCCTGGCTGCGCCTAGAAATTCTGTCCATAAAAGTTATGAACAGAATCGGTGACAAAGGGCAGCCCTGGCGGAGTCCAACTCTCACTGGAAACGGGTTCAACTTACTGCCGGCAATGCGGACCAAGCTCTAGCACCGATCGTACAGGGACCGAACAGCCCTTATCAGGGGGGCTGGTACCCCATACTCTCGGAGTAACCCCCACAGGATTCCCCAAGGGACACGGTCGAATGCCTTTTCCAAGTCCACAAAACACATGTAGACTGGTTGGGCAAACTCCCATGCACTCTCCAGGACCCTGCTAAGGGTATAGAGCTGGTCCACTGTTCCGCGACCAGGACGAAAACCACACTGTTCCTCCTAAATCCGAGGCTCGACTATCCGACGGACCCTCCTCTCCAGGACCCCTGAATAGACTTTTCCAGGGAGGCTGAGGAGTGTGATCCCTCTGTGGTTGGAACACACCCTCTGATCCCCCTTCTTAAAGAGGGGGACCACCACCCCGGTCTGCCAATCCAGAGGCACTGTCCCTGATGTCCATGCGATGTTGCAGAGGCGTGTCAACCAAGACAGCCCTACAACATCCAGAGCCTTGAGGAACTCCGGGTGTATCTCATCCACCCCCGGGGCCCTGCCACCAAGGAGTTTTTTGACCACCTCGGTGACCTCAGTCCCAGAGATGGGGGAGCCCACTTCCGAGTCCCCAGGTTCTGCTTCCTCATTGGAAGGCATGTTAATGGGATTGAGGAGGTCTTCGAAGTACTCCCCCCACCGACCCACAACGTCCCGAGCCAAGGTCAGCAGCGCACCATCCCCACCATATACAGTGTTGACACTGCACTGCTTCCCCTTCCTGAGATGCCGGATGGTGGACTAGAATCTCCTCGAAGCCGTCCGAAAGTCGTTCTCCATGGCCTCCCCAAACTCCTCCCACGCCCGAGTTTTTGCCTCAGCAACCACCAAAGCTGCATTCCGCTTGGCCTGCCGGTACCTATCAGCTGCCTCCAGGGTCCCACAGGACAAAAGGGTCCTGTAGGACTCCTCCTTCAGCTTGACGGCATCCTTCACCACCGGTGTCCACTAACGGGTTCGGGGATTGCCGCCACCACAGGCACCGACCACCTTACGGCCACAGCTCTGGTCAGCTGCCTCAACAATAGAGGCACGGAACATGGCCCATTCGGACTCAATGTCCCCCACCTCCCTCGGGATGTGGTCGAAGTTCTGCCGGAGGTGGGAGTTGAAGCTACTTCTGACAGGGGGCTCTGCCAGACGTTCCCAGCAGACCCTCACAACACGTTTGGGCCTACCACGCCTGACCGGCATCCTCCCCCACCATCGAAGCCAACTCACCACCAGGTGGTGATCAGTTGACAGCTCCGCCCCTCTCTTCACCCGAGTGTCCAAGACATGTGGCCGCAAGTCCCACGACACAACCACAAAGTCGATCATCGAACTGAGGCCTAGGATGTCCTGGTGCCAAGTGCACATATGAACACCCCTATGCTTGAACATGGTGTTCGTTATGGACAATCCGTGACGAGCACAGAAGTCCAATAACAAAACACCGCTCGGGTTCAGATCGGGCGGGCCATTCCTCCCAATCACGCCCTTCCAGGTCTCACTGTCATTGCCCACGTGAGCATTGAAGTCTCCCAGCAGAACGAGGGAGTCTCCAGAAGGTATGCCCTCTAGCACCCCCTCCAGGGACTCCAAAAAGGGTGGGTACTCCGAACTGCTGTTCGGTGCATACGCACAAACAACAGTTAGGACCCGCCCCCCCACCCGAAGGCGAAGGGAGGCTACCCTCTCGTCCACCGGGGTAAACCCCAATGTACAGGCTCCAAGTCGGGGGGCAATAAGTATACCCACACCCGCTCGGTGCCTCTCACCAGGGGCAACTCCAGAGTGGTACAGAGTCCAGCCCCTCTCAAGGAGATTGGTTCCAGAGTCCAAGCTGTGCGTCGAGGTGAGTCCGACTATATCTAGCCAGAACCTCTCAACTTTGCGCACTAGCTCAGGCTCCTTCCCCTTCAGAGAGGTGACATTCCACGTCCCAAGAGCCAGCTTCTGTAGCCGAGGATCGGACCGCCAAGGTCCCCGCCTTCGGCCACCACCCAACTCGCACTGCACCCGACCTCCTTGGCCCCTCCCATAGGTGGTGAGCCCATGGGAAGGGGGACCCACGTTGCCTCTTCGGGCTGTGCCCGGCCAAGCCCCATGGGTGCAGGCCCGGCCACCAGGCACTCGCCTTCGAGCCCCACCTCCAGGCCTGGCTCCAGAGTGGGGCCCCGGTGACCCGCGTCCGGGCAAGGGAAAACGCCGTCCAAAATTGTTTTTCATCATAGGAGGTTTGTTTAACCGCTCTTTGTCTCATCCCTCACCTAAGACCAGTTTGCCTTGGGTGGCCCTACCAGGGGCATAAAGCCCCGGACAACAGAGCTCCTAGGATCATTGGGACACGCAAACCCCTCCATCACGATAAGGTTTTCTAATTCACTCAGTACCTCCTTAGCAGTACTTGTTACCACTGGGATGTGATCCACCTCCTCATATGTGAAGACTTCAGAAAAATGCAAGTTTAAAGCAGCTGCAATTTCACTGTATATTTTAATTTTCCCTTTTCTATTCCTGATACACTTCACATCCTCCTTGACTGTTGTTCTACTACTAAAATACTGAAAGAATCTCTTGGGGTCATCCTTATCTGCAATATTCCTTTTTAAATGACTTTTATCTTCCCTAAAACCCTTCTTAATGGTTGCCATCATGGTCTCCTTAAACAACTGTTTTTTTTCCTTTGCAGCTTCTTTTTTATCTGCATACTTAGCCACTGCAAGTTTTTTTTTATTTTTTTATTTTCAACTATTTCCAATTATTTGGATGTTCCTACTTGCATTGTGTGCAATACATTTTTGAAACTGTTCCACTGCTCCATGACTGTCTCCACATTTAAAAGCTTATTCCAGTTTATCCCCTTTAGACTTTGCTGCATCTGTTCAAAATGTGCCCTGAAAAGGTTGAACTTAGCAGTTTTAGTATTTGCATTTGTACTCTTCCAAAATACTGAGAGCTACATTATATTATGGTTACTTGACCCTAGCAGTTCACTAGCTTGGGGTAATAGGTTGTTCACCAGGGAAATATTACCAGTAATTAATAAATACATCTTTTTTTTTTTTAGCAATGAGAATCTATTTAACCCCAAACATAAAAGGCATCACTTAAACATTAAAGAAACACTGTGTTCTGCATACAGAACTATGTAAATCTGGCAAATACATTCTATGACCAAGGACAGACTTCTATATTTTAAAAATGTTATTGACTTATTTATTCACAAGGAAACAAAGAGTTAATGTCTAGAAGTGTTTTCCAGTGTCACATGTGGCTGGCATTATCAGGCAGAATATCTTCTGTCAGACAAGGAATCTGGCACAGAAGATGGGCTGTAGTCTCAGAAGCATGTTTGCCTTGTCTGTGAAGGTAATGATTTAATGGCCTAGAAACTAATGACTCTGCCAGAGGGCCTGGCTGGGCCCCGTTGTGTCTGAGGCTGTCATTTATCTCTTCTCCATGTTCTTGGTGGCTAGGGAATAGGGGGAGGGAAACCACAGGTTTTTATAGTAAAAAGAATCCACCCAGGCTATTTCTAAAGCCAAGTTGTGTGGAATATTGGACAGTTGCAAACTTTTTCTTTAAACATGACAAAGCTGAATCCAAGCTCAAGAGAGGTGTAAAACTATCATCACATAAAAAAGATGGTTCATTTTGACCTAATATATGATCAACATGCTGAACACACCAGTTTTGAAAACTATATCTGCAAACAATAAAACATTTTCTAAGCAAAAGTATTATTCCAAACTATTTACACATTAATATTTTTATTACAATTTCTTTGGATATATGTATTTGTTATTTTGGAATGGATGCACAAGCTTGTTATCTAGTTAGACAGTACTGTGATCAAACAGACTTTTATATAGTGTACATTATCACGTATCAGTCCACATTACAGTTTAAAAGAAAGAAAAACCTGCTGAAATTTTGGTGTGTGATCTTGAAAACAATCCAATACAATTATAAGTATATTATACAAAAAACATAAGACACTTCAATTAATTAAATTATCAAAACACATCACATAACATTTATATATTTCACATATGTTCTTTTGTTCGCACATAAAAGCAGTGAATAATTTACCTACCCAAGAAGAAGAACATCATGAGCAAAGTAATATCTGACAATTTCATTTTTTTAAAAGCATACTTTTGCTTGTAAAATGTACTTTCATTAATGCCAGATGAAAATGATCATAACAGTACAGGTGAGAAACTAATTATATGCAGTACAATGTGGACATGATTAGTTGAATTAGAATTAGTTGTTTAGGATATATGACATGAATTAAATATTCTAACCTGCCATCTAAATACAGTGGAACCTTGGTTCACAACCATAACTCGTTCAAAAACTCTGGTTGTAAACCGATTTGGCTGTGAACCGAAGCAATTTCCCCCATAGGATTGTATGCAAATACAATTAATCCGTTCCAGACCATACGAACTGTATGTAAATATATATTTTTTTAAGTTTTTAAGCACAAATATAGTTAATTAAACCATAGAATGCACAGCGTAATAGTAAACTAAATGTAAAAACATTGAATAACACTGAGAAAACCTTGAACAACAGAAAACTAACACTGCAATAGTTCGCGCTATAGCGCTACCAACCGCTGGCTAAAAACACTTTTTTTTTTTTTTTTTCTTTTTTTTTTTATATAAAGAGTTTTAAGCACAGGGAAAAAAATGAACATTTGAAAAAATCCGTAATTTAATAAACCACCAAGAAAAGTAACATTGCAACAACTCTCTCGGGCTGCCTGTGTGTATGCGTCTGTCTCTCTCTCGGGCTGCCTGTGTGTGTGCGTCTGTCTCTCTCTCGGGCTGCCTGTGTGTGTGCGTGTCTCTCTCTCTTGCTTGCTGCACAGGAAATGCACAGGGAGAGACTGAACATGTACAAACCGAAAGGGAAACTGGCTTGTTCGTATACTGAGTGTGTGGTCGTGAACCTAGGCAAAAGTTTGGCAAATTTTTTGGTTGTAAACCGATTTGTACGTGTACCGAGACGTTCGTGAACCGAGGTATCACTGTATACATCCATCCATTATCCAACCCACTATATCCTAACACAGGGTCCCGGGTTCTGCTGGAGCCAATCCCAGCCAACACAGGAAACAAGGTAGGAACAAATCCCTGGGCAGGGAGCCAGCCCACCGTAGAGAACACCCACACGCTAGGAATAATTTAGGATCGCCAGTGCACTTAACCTGCATGTCTTTGGACTGTGGGAGGAAACCCACGCAGACATGGGGAGAACATGCAAACTCCACACAGGGAGTACCCGGGAAGCGAACCCAGGTCTCCTTACTACGAGGCAGCAGCACTACCAATTAATTCAACACCCTTAAAAATAAAACAATTATCCATCCTTTTTTAATATGACGTAATCTGGAGGTAATACTTTGATTTCATTATAACAAAAATCTAGTACTGTGTGGGAAATAAATTTTTTTTTGCTCCAATGCAGTCAAATTCAGTTCATTTTCTATGAAGATCCATAGAACAACCTCTCACTATAATATAATTACTTTATTTTATTTCAATTGAATGTCAGTCAAACATTGCTTAAATTTTTAAGAGGGACAAAAAGGTGACATTAGGGAAACACAGCTGGAAGCAACATAAAAGATTTGATGAAATGTGTAACATTGTTAACCAATTACAAATGGATTCTTTACCAGACACTCACCCACAACTGTTTTGATAAATCATGAATGATGCTGAATGATTTCTTCTGCTATAACATCCAGCACAATAAGCACAAAAGCGCATGTTGATGTTTAGTTTTTGCTTTAATGAAATAATAAAACACAATTTTTTCTTTAATCATATATATACACAATATGATGTTTATCTGAGGCTTCTGTGGTACACTATTTAAGTGCATATTTTATATATAGTTACAGTTTACCCCACTTCCTTGGGAAATGCATACATTGAGCCCAGGAGAATTCCTAGAGAAAAGAGCAAGGAACTCCAGATTACTCTGAGCATGCTATTATCTCATTTTCAGAAGAGTAATGAAAACTTCAAGAGAAAACAGCCAATAAAGGTCCGTGGAAGGGCAAAAGAGCCGAGAGAGTCCAAGAAAATGTAGAGGCAGTACGGTGACTTGGTAGTTTGTAGAACCAACTTTAGCAGAGTAAGTATGAATTTACCTATATTTGACATTGCACTGGAGAAATTTTGGCCCACTCCTCCAACACTGCCTCATTTTATTAATGTTTGAAAGCAGCTGCTATTACACAACACTCAGGAAAATTTGTGGTTTGGACATTAACTTCAAATCTTTGATTCTTTTCTATTTAAGCCATTCAGTTGTAGGTGTTCTGGATTATATGGTCCTCATTATCTTAGTATCACTGTGACCTTGTTTCAGTCAATCTATAGCTGTCTGACAAATGGGCTCATATTTTGCTTTTGAATATTCTAAAGTATGTTCTCCCAACATATACTATATTCACCAAATTAGGATAATAATGAATACATAGTTAAAAGATGTCTCTTTAATTGCGGACTTGAACACTCGCAATGTCATAGTTGTATTAAAACATTGCTTTATCAGGGATTCCAGCTTTGACAAGTTAAGCTGACATCTCTGACAATCCTTTTCCTTTCTCTCCATTCTGCTGTTTTTGGACAAACCGGAGATATTTGGGTAACAAACCTCTCTTCAATTGGCACAGTCCACAATATCTGCACAGGGTAGTCTGCAACAATGAAGTATGTATGTTTATAGCTAGTTGCTTGCCCTTGTTCTGTATGGGCATTTCTTAAGAACTGCAGTTTGAACATGGCTGATTTTAATAAGAGACTGACTTGATTGATAGTGCCACACCTAAAGGCAGATCTTTGGCTATGACTCTGGATGTGGGTACAAATCTATATAAAGAGCTTAGTTTACAAATGTGAAAGAAGGAATTTAGAAGGAGAACAGTTTTCTTTTAGCAGATCAATCAAAAATGTCTGGCGAGACAAAAAGAAAAATCGCACCTATCAGCAGCAGCATCCCAACTCTGTCTCTGGACAATTTTTGTGTTTTTCAGTAGCTTTATCTCTGAGCCAGAACAGGAAGATAATTAGCAGCTCTCCAAGTGAGCTCATTTCTAGTTAAGAATTTTGCTGTTAATTTTATCTGTTTCTACATCATTCAAACCTTACAATAATCAGAGTCAATTGCAACAAGCAAAATCTGTTCAATTGCACAGTTTTAAGGACCACTGTTCAGACCGAAATGAGGACTTTGCCACATATGCAGCTCAGGTTAACACTCTTAACCATGAATTTGAATCTTACTTTTAGGATTCGCAAGGCAGATTTTACAATTTTTTTTTTTTTATTTCTTTTTGCTAATACTATGAACAGTGTTCCAGAAGTCCTGGACTTTGCCACATATGCAGCTCAGGTTAACACCCTTAACCATGAATTTGAATCTCACTTTTAGGATTCGCAAGGCAGATTTTACAATTTTTTTTTTTTTTTTTTTAATTTCTTTTTGCTAATACTATGGACAGTGTTCCAGAAGTCCTGTGGCTGAAATATTTCAGCCAAACTCCAGTGTAAGTGTGAAATTAAAATGTTTAATGAAGTTTCTTTACTTGAATTCTACAGATTACACATGACCCAGAATTTGTTTCAAAGGTTTTACAAGGGTTTTTTGAACGTCACCATCATTTGGGAGCATGTATAGATGTAAACAGGTGTTTTCAGAAATGAAAATAATTAAAAACTAAGAACAGAACCTTACTAACATAGGTAAATCTTTACAATGAATTAATTATCGTCCAACATCTTAGGTATATTTAAGTTTGTGCAGTAGATTCATGACTATAACCATGTCATATGGAAACTGCTTCATTTTAAAATTGTTCTGCTATTGGTGTTTGAGCATTACTCATAATACATTTCAATAAAAGAGTTTTACAAATAAACACTTTTTACCACAACTATTTTTAAAATTTGATGTTTGCCATTAAAATGTGCTAGATTGCTTAGGTGCATCTAGATTTTATTTGGCCTGTTCTAAGAGTTATTATTTGCCAATTTGGCCCCTCACAAAAAAAAAAAAAAAAAAAAAAAAAAAAAAAAAAAAAAAAAGGGGTTTGCCCATTACTGCACTAGAACTTGCCCCGGCAGCTGAAGACAGGTTTAATTTTGTTGGGGTAATTTGCAAACCAGTTTGACAAAGTCACTGTGGATGTGAAACTACAGAACTAGAACTTATGAGAGCACTGTAACTCACTAAGATTATGCAAATAATAGCTATGACTAAAAACTACTGGAAAAGTCACATAGGGTGATAATGGCTTACATGGGTACCATTTGTGCCTGCATGTGTTTGCCATGAGGCATCAGCTTTAATAAAATATTTGAAAATAAATGAACAACAAAAAATGAAGGACTGAGAGTTAGGCCACAAATCATTTGGATGATATCCTTGGAAAGGAAAAATCTATGATATGAGAACGGCATGGCAGGGGGTACTGAAAACACTAACAAGCATTAAAATTAGCAACTTCTATTATCATCAAGAATACTTTAAGCAACAGGGCTGGTACAAACACCTGCAGCTTCTGCTGCCCTGTAAGGCCAGGTTTATATTTCACGCAACACATGCTCCAGCGGACGCTACTGCTACGCAAGCGTTGTACTATTTATACTTGCGTGCATACTTTCCGTAAATCGAAGAATCCACCAGGTGGCAGTGTGAGATATTATCACGCGGAGAACAGGTTCGGCTTCGCCGTGTTGTGAATTGCCTGAAACACCCATTAAATTCCGAGGGCACCTTGCTGCAGTATCTCTGAAAAGAATTTTTAATGATGAAATCCATCAATCCAGGGATGTGCCCATTCCGGCTAGTATTGGGCATGAGGCAGAAACAATCCTTGGACGGGGCATCAGCTCATCGCAAGGTGAATACAAGCAGACACACACACTGGCATCATTTTGATGTCACCAAATCTGCATATCTTTGGAAGGAAACCAGAGCACACCGTGGAAACCCAGCAGAAAAACATGTAAATTCCAGGCAGGGAACACCAGCGACATGACTTCCTGCGAGACAGCAGCACTACTGCTCTACCACCATGTCACCCCTATGTGTGTAATTATTAACAGTATTCATTATTTAAATGAAATTAACGATTTACAGTATGGGCGGCACGGTGGCGCAGTGGTAGCGCTGCTGCCTCGCAGTTAGGAGACCCGGGTTCGCTTCCCAGGTCCACCCTGCGTGGAGTTTGCATGTTCTCCCCGTGTCTGCGTGGGTTTCCTCTGGGCGCTCCGGTTTCCTCCCACAGTCCAAAGACATGCTGGTTAGGTGGATTGGCGGTTCTAAATTGGCCCTAGTGTGTGCTTGGTGTGTGGGTGTGTTTGTGTGTGTCCTGCGGTGGGTTGGCACCCTGCCCGGGATTGGTTCCCTGCCTTGTGCCCTGTGTTGGCTGGGATTGGCTCCAGCAGACCCCCGTGACCCTGTGTTCGGATTCAGCGGGTTGGAAAATGGATGGATGGATGGATGGATTTACAGTATCTGTAAAATGTAACATACACACTTTAATGCATTTCATCATGAAAGTGATATCAAGTATAAATCTAAGGATTTAATGTGTTCTGTGTGGTGATCTATTGCTGCTTGCAGCTGCTGTATGGTCAGGAGTAAGCACCAGAAGTTCATAGCGATTAACAACTGGGTCGGTTTTAAGATGACGTTTACGACAGTCTGCTTTAAAGATAAAGTAAACTATGAGGTTAAAGTGGACATTTCGAGATTAAGCCAAAATTTCCACTTTAAATCACAAAATACACCTTTTTGCCATGTCCTTAACTTTTTTCCTCTGTGGCTCAAATACAGCGCTGTACATTATGTTGCAGTTGTGAAGTTGGCAAAAAAAAAAAAAAAGAAAAAACGGCACAGAAGATGGTATGTGAGATTTTTAAAGTGTATCATGTCATTACAATGGGGAATATGCGACGCTTGAATATAAAAGCACCACAAATGCATTTTTTATGTCGGCGTTCATCAAACATTGAAGCAGGCACATCAATCCCATAGGACCCTCAAAGCAGCTTTCTGTCACATGTAGATAGTAAACAGAGACTCTGATGGCCCATTTCAACTTATATCACACTGCGCCCCCTGACTTTTTCCTGGTACTACAACTTGCGCACGTGGTGCGTTAATTTCTGAGAATGTGCTTAGAGGATGCGTCAAATGAACGCTGGGAACGCGTGGCAACCATGATTGGTGCACGTACGCATTCCGAGCGTGAAGTATAAACGAGCCCTAAGACTGAACCTCTGCTTTAGACAGAAAAACTGATACAACTATACAACTATAGAAGATACTGCTTGACAACCTCTCTAAATTTCCCACTTCAACAGATCCACTCCTAATATAACTGGAATATCTACAGCCTCTATAATCTCAGATTTTATTAAGAACTATAAAATGTTTGACCGGGAAGGTTTCTTTATATATACTACTTTTTCATTTTATTAAAAGATTAAAAAAAATTAACTGCACTTTTTAAATATATAACAACCTGCTTTCCTCTGTAAAGTCTTGCCATTACAGAGCTATTTTTTACTTCTGGCAATTCTCCTCTTGCCTTGGATCCAGGAATTTTAAACATTATGAATAAACTTGCAACTGGTGACTATGACATTTATTAACAGCCAATAAATAATTTAATAAATTAACTTCCACCAAAATTGACTTTTTCTTGAAGGCAATACTTCCCAATAGACATCTGCCAGAACACTTTGGAAATGCTGAAAGCATACTTAAGAGGGCATATAATTTCTTATGCTTGACATACAAAAATGAATTAATATCCAGAATGGAATTACAATTAATTACTCTATAGCATTGGGAATGAATATGCAAAATACTCCATCTCTGAGCTGTATAAAAAAGACTATCACTACAAACAGAATTCAAGTTATTACTATAATAAGTAACTCATAGTTAAGTGACAAAATTCTTATTATGAACAGGTTAAAAAGACCCAGAATATTCTGGCTCAGATATATAGATTGCAATCTCAGAACTCAGTAACTAAAGTCACTGGACGGACGGACACAGACAGACAAATCTAATATTATATATATTGTGAGACTTGCCCGGACACCACCAGTCTGAAACCACATCCTTATAAAAAGCACACGTTTATTATTCATAAATAAACACAGTTCCAAACAGCAAACAATGCACACAACAATAATCACCACTATATCTCTGTCTCAGTCCTTGGCTGCCTTTCCTCTCCTCCTGGGAGCTTTGTCCTACTCCCACTTCCGACTCTGGTTCCCAGACTGTAGGAAGGCAGCGCCTTTTATCCCTGCCCGGATGTGCTCCAGGTATTTGATGACGTCCATCCGGCAGCACTTCCTGGTGTGGCGGAAGTGCTGCCCTTTGCTCCGGAAGCACTCCGGGCGTCCCTGGCAGGTTCCTCTGCCATCTTGCCAAGTGTGGCGGAAGAAACTATTTTCAAGTCCTACAAGGCTTGAGGCGCCCCCTAGCGGTGGCCACGGGTCCCAACAGGCCAGAAGCTTTTTGTTCTTCTCCCGTGGTCCTCTCCTGCTCCAGGGTGGTTGGCCCCTCGTGGCCCGGAAGCTATTCCTGCCACCTTCCGGTCCTTTTAGGCATCCCGGCCAGGTAATGACCCCGGCAATCTGCCACAATATTATAAATATATAAATCGATATATATATATCTATATATATATATAGATATATATACAGTGGTGTGAAAAACTATTTGCCCCCTTCCTGATTTCTTATTCTTTTGCATGTTTGTCACACAAAATGTTTCTGATCATCAAACACATTTAACCATTAGTCAAATATAACACAAGTAAACACAAAATGCAGTTTTTAAATGATGGTGTTTATTATTTAGGGAGAAAAAAAATCCACACCTACATGGCCCTGTGTGAAAAAGTAATTGCCCCCTTGTTAAAAAATAACCTAACTGTGGTGTATCACACCTGAGTTCAATTTCCGTAGCCACCCCCAGGCCTGATTACTGCCACACCTGTTTCAATCAAGAAATCACTTAAATAGGAGCTGCCTGACACAGAGAAGTAGACCAAAAGCACCTCAAAAGCTAGACATCATGCCAAGATCCAAAGAAATTCAGGAACAAATGAGAACAGAAGTAATTGAGATCTATCAGTCTGGTAAAGGTTATAAAGCCATTTCTAAAGCTTTGGGACTCCAGCGAACCACAGTGAGAGCCATTATCCACAAATGGCAAAAACATGGAACAGTGGTGAACCTTCCCAGGAGTGGCCGGCCGACCAAAATTACCCCAAGAGCGCAGAGACGACTCATCCGAGAGGTCACAAAAGACCCCAGGACAACGTCTAAAGAACTGCAGGCCTCACTTGCCTCAATTAAGGTCAGTGTTCACGACTGCACCATAAGAAAGAGACTGGGCAAAAACGGCCTGCATGGCAGATTTCCAAGACGCAAACCACTGTTAAGCAAAAAGAACATTAGGGCTCGTCTCAATTTTGCTAAGAAACATCTCAATGATTGCCAAGACTTTTGGGAAAATACCTTGTGGACTGATGAGACAAAAGTTGAACTTTTTGAAAGGCAAATGTCCCGTTACATCTGGCGTACAAGGAACACAGCATTTCAGAAAAAGAACATCATACCAACAGTAAAATATGGTGGTGGTAGTGTGATGGTCTGGGGTTGTTTTGCTGCTTCAGGACCTGGAAGGCTTGCTGTGATAGATGGAACCATGAATTCTACTGTCTACCAAAAAATCCTGAAGGAGAATATCCGGCCATCTGTTCGTCAACTCAAGCTGAAGCGATCTTGGGTGCTGCAACAGGACAATGACCCAAAACACACCAGCAAATCCACCTCTGAATGGCTGAAGAAAAACAAACTGAAGACTTTGGAGTGGCCTAGTCAAAGTCCTGACCTGAATCCAATTGAGATGCTATGGCATGACCTTAAAAAGGCGGTTCATGCTAGAAAACCCTCAAATAAAGCTGAATTACAACAATTTTGCAAAGATGAGTGGGCCAAAATTCCTCCAGAGCGCTGTAACAGACTCATTGCAAGTTATCGCAAACGCTTGATTGCAGTTATTGCTGCTAAGGGTGGCCCAACCAGTTATTAGGTTCAGGGGGCAATTACTTTTTCACACAGGTTTGGATTTTTTTTTCTCCCTAAATAATAAAAACCATCATTTAAAAACTGCATTTTGTGTTTACTTGTGTTATATTTGACTAATGGTTAAATGTATTTGATGATCAGAAACATTTTGTGTGACAAACATGCAAAAGAATAAGAAATCAGGAAGGGGGCAAATAGTTTTTCACACCACTGTATATATATATCAAAATGCACAAAAAGTCAAGTTTTTACCTAAGATTTTGATAAATTAATATGTCACAGCTTGACAGACAATACACAGAAGTACTACATCTCTGAAACCCTCAAATTCTAGACACTAAAGTGCTCATCCTACAGACCAATTTCATTAATGGACAATAATGTTAAAAGTTTAGTGAAGGTAACTGAAAAAAAGTCTTTCCATTTATAATTTGTAAGGTAAAACTAGATTTTTTCCAGAGTAAGATGAAAACTATCAAACCTTCAAAAATGTTCCATGTAACATACCTCTGCAACAACTGAACTTCAAGGACTTGAAACTTTTGGAGGCAGAAAAAAAAACTTCTTATAGAGTAGAATATAGAATATGTCCTATACTAGACAAATATTTGTTTGGGCCCAAATATTTTATGCTTGGAGTAAAATGTTATCTTCCAGCCCTTACGTATTTGTTAGTGGGAATAATATAAATTCTGAATATTTTGCAATAGCACACAGAATGACAAAGGTGCCCCTTCCTGCCAATTCGGTTGTCTATTAGTATTGAACTTTTTGCTGTCTGTCTCGATAAATAAGCAGATATTTGGAGGGTTGTAAAGATTTAATGAATAAGAATATATTGCTGAATTTGAAAACCCATCTATCTAAAAAAAAAAAAAAAAAGATCAAAAAGTCACTTAATTAATCCAATAGGTAAATACATATGTAATCATTACCCTTTAAGTATGGAGTAAAAAATTATGGACGACGATTTACATATTTATGTTACACTACAAACCTCACCTCTGCATTATCTGCACATTATAATTATTCAGTATTTCTTAATCGGCAAAGCTCCAGATCCTTTTTCCATCATGGTCCAAAGCATCCAACAATTTCACCTTGAGACTTCAGAGACTAAGTACAAACAGTCATGGATCCATCATAGCCAACAAAAGTATATCAATCAGTACCACTTTAAATCACTTGAATTAGAATCTACTGTCTATAAATATACTGAGTCACCACAGGCCTATTTTGGCTATAGTTTTATTTACACAGTAAAGTGCCGTTGAAAAGCATGATTTAATGTAGTCTACTAATGTATCTAATTGCATTCCATTAGCGCAGTTATTTTTTGAATACAATTCATTTTTCCAAATATTTAACAAAAATTTGATAACTGACTTTTTGATAAACTAAAAATGTAAAATGCTCCAACTTTCAAATCAGTTAACCAAGTCACCTGAATCTTATCCAGTATGTTCATTTCTAACTTGTTTAATTTTATACAACTTGTTTAAGGATATCTGTCAGGTTTCCTAAATATCCTTCAAAATAAATAAATTGAAATATTTTGTAAAAATGAAGATATGTATGTAGAATTGAGGCAGTGTTGAGAAAATGGCCCTTAAATATGAGTTTCAGATAGACTGGTACTCAACCATTGACAAGATATACTCCTCATTAATCTGTCCAAAGCACGGTGTAATTTAACTAAAAGTTGTACACTACACTCAGTTATCTAAAATGTAGCAACAAAGGATCCTAATTGTGAGTGATGCTGTCAGGCACTCAACCTCAGAGTCTCATGTTTCAGGACTGTCTCACTCTAAGATCAGTTTGTGGTTTTTTGGGGTTTGACTTTGCCCATGTGTCAGACACAATCAGAACCACTATTACTCCTGTTCCATTTACAGCAGTATTCCGAGTATTACCAAATGAGATAATAATGTCTACAGTGTGATATGTGGCCGGCTTGGCATTCCGGCCAATACCCCCAGGCCGCCAGGTGGAGCTTTCCCTGCAGCATGGACATGCCCAGAGTTCCAGCAGGGACTCATGGACTATGTAGTTTTTATGCGCAGCCCTGCTGGATGCCTTGGGGACCACCAGGAGTCGCTGTAGGGAAACCCGGGGACTCTTATATGCCCTATGATCCGGAAGTAAGTCATAATCCCAGGACAGGAGGAAACGGTGTACTTCCGGGTTAAAGAAAAGGACTGTTACCCTGACCCGGAAGGAATACGGACTTGTGGGTTGTGCCAGGAACCCCTTCCGGGTCAGGGAGTATAAAGGACTATGGGAAAGCCCAGTACGCCGAGCTGAGCTGGGAGGTAGGGTGGCAATGTGTCTGGGAGTGGTGGTATGGATTATTGTTTATTGATTATTTATATGAGTGTTGTAGTGTATAGGGTGCTTGGTGCACATATAAGTCTAAATAAAAGTTATATTTGGACTTTTATATGGTGTCTGACGTCTGCTCGGAGGGTTCAAGGGGTCACGGAGGCCTTAATCTCTCACAACAGATAAATCTACTGTGGTATCTTGTGGTACAACGTTCGTTCATCTTACCTTAACTTAATTGGAAAATTACTAATCTATCCACAATAACAGAGAAATGGGAAGTTCTATTTAAAATTAGAGAAAAAAAAGAACAGTTTTTCCCATCTAAGGAACTGTCCAAAGTTTCTTTAGAATTTGGCCAGAATTTATTACTGTCCTCCTTAAGAATGCTGGGCCTCTGTTAACTATTTTTTTTTCTTCAATATTTGCATGCTGCTTCATCTTATTTCATAATGTTCCAGAATGGCTGGGGATGGTCTATAAAAGAGCATTGCATATTCTATTTTCAATTGTCTAGTATATATATTATATATATACTAGTCATTTAGCCCATTACAATGACAGGCGCTAGAACAGTAGTGCATAAACATTAGTAGGAACAGTCTATATTAAATGGCAAGGGACTTTGACCTCGTTCTTTTTGTTGGTCATATTTTTCTTTCTTTCAGCCTTTCTTTTGTTGATGGTTACTTGCTGAGCTGACTGTTCTTCGTGGGCTGCCGCCGTGTATTGTGTGTCTTTAATTTTCTGTGACAGTAATACTGTCTTGTACGTCCGCTGGCTTGTACGTCCGTAATATACCTTTAATTTACTCTGGCGGTAATACAGGCGTGCGCATCGGTAATATGCCTTTAATCTCCTCTGACAGTAATACTGGCTTGTATGTGGCTGTAATATGCGTCACTGTATTGTGTGCCTTTAATTGCCTCTCGCAGTAATACTGGTTTGTATTTCCGTAAAACGCCTCTAACTTTCTCTGACAGTAATATCGTGCATCGCACCGTGCCCCGCGCAAGCACACTTCACCAGAAGACACACACACACATGGACAGCTGGACACACAAAGGGATTTTATTAAAGAGGATATATATATATATATATATATATATATATATATATATATATATATATACACACATACATACATACATACATATACATATATATATATATATATATATATATATATATATATATATACATACATACATATATATACATACATACATACACACACACACATTGTGAGAGCCATTTCCTAGTTATATAAGATGCATAAATGTTTTACTAAATGTTAGTGTATAATCTATGGGAGGTTCCTATAATCCCCATAAGTTGAATCAAATTCTATATTCTAGCTATTTCTAGCTTCTCTGACTAAACATTATTCTCAGTTAGTGATCAGCCTTGCCATGTATAAGGTGTAGAGGGCACATGGTTTTAAACCGTGCCTTTCATGTCTTGTGTGCGTGTTGTGTGTCAAGTAACAAGTAAGACAAAGCACTTAATTGAAAGTGCTGCGCCGTACATTTAAAGCGTACAGAAGAGGTTAAGAATTTTTAAGTATAGAAACAACTAAAGTTTTACAAGAAAAGCTAAGTTTAGAGAAGATACATTTTGCCTTTGTTTTTGCCTTTTATTCTATGTGTGTACAACATTTTTCTTTATTCTTGTGTGGATTGTTTGCTTTGAATTTTTCACTAAATATTTTAAAACAAACTTTTGGACTGAGAGATTTCTTTCGGCATGTGCACATATACACACACATACAAACATACATATTAATTTTTTTTTTTTTTTTTTCAGTTTGTTTAAATGTTCCATTTGTGACATTAGTAAGAAAATGTGCTGCAAGAATACCAAGAAAACAAACAGTTATATAATAGTAAGTAGCAGTAAGCTATACAAGATTTCTTTTAAAGCAGCTCCACAAATTCAATGTAAATTACTAGAGTAATAAATAAAATTTAAGTCAGTACTACAACTTTAATATTGCTCAAGTAATTCTTTGATTTGGGTGCAGTAAAGCTGTACTTATTAGTTTTCTCAAAATCCTTCTGTGTTTTAGCTTATTTGTTTGTTAAAGAAATAAATGATAAATTACAATCTTTGTAAACATGTCTATAAAGCAATTAGCCCCAAAGAGGACAGAAACATACTGACTAGTTTACTCTCAATCCTGGTTAACAGTAGGTGTACAAGCACAGCCTCAAGCTAAGCTAGCTATTCACCTTCTTTTCTATTTTAGTGCCTGACATTGTTCAGTTTTTAAAACGTTAGACGGGAAAAGGAATAGACAGCATCAAATCACAGGACTGGCAATAGCCACTGCAACATTAAACAATCTGGATGCACTTTAATAAATTTAATATAATACAGAACATAACCAAGAGCATCACAATAGGAAAACAATGTGACAGTGGGCTGTGTTAACGCCATTTGTGATTCAAATGGCTTTTTTAGCCTTACGTGTATTCTGCATGTATCTATCATGAATCTAAATGAACCTTTTCACATGTTAGCATGATGTTTCCAACTAACACAAGTATAAACTACATTGAAAAAAAATGATCACAATCTAAAATCTTTCTGTCTCATTAACTTATGATCTTCTCTCTTCATTCTCCTTCCCTAGATCATTCTCTTTTTTTTCTCTAGATTACTTTTTTCCCCTCCCTCGGTCACCCTCTTTTGGTGCCGGCTCATTATTACAGGTCTCCATGGGCAGAGTGCCTCAATCGCCCACTGCAAGAAGCCGATGAAACAACTGAGAGACTGCAACCTCATGTACAGATGCGTCTAGCCCCAATCACTCCAACTCCACACAACTGAACTGGTACGTACACCCATGGAGAGTAAGCCAACCAATTAATTATTTACTCATTGACGACCTGCCATATCATATACCACCCCCACCCAAAGCCACCAGTTGCACAGGAAGGCTCCAGGCTACAACCAACCCCATGCAACTAGGGGCACAGGTGTGCAAGTGTAGCCCTACACTGCACTGAAACTAACAAAAAAAGGCATCAAAACAAACTCATTCATAAAACCAACACCCAAGCCCCCTTTTAAAAACCATGACATTAAGAAACGAGAACCTTATAACCAACAATAAATAAATGTCTATTGAAAAGCTCAGTTCTATATTGTCCTCCTCTGGCTTGAGCGTTGTGGGTTCTTTAAAAGTCAGGCACCATCATTCCCACTTGCTGTTCCATCTCCAGTTCTTCAGTCCGCATCGCCAGCTCATCCCACAGCTGTCACCAAATGTGACGGTGGGGATCAGCTCCATGCTACTGGTTCCCTGAGCCATGGGAACCCACTCCCTGAAGGGGCTCTCCACACAGCTGCCTGCCTCTAGGTTCGCTCTTTCTCCTGGTTGCTCACAACTGCACTGGCTCTCTCTCCAGTCTTCTTGCGTTCTACTATTTATTTTGTTTAACCTCTGCTCTGTTCTCGTCTCTCCCCTTTATGATTTTGCGCTCCGCTTTTATAGGGTTGGGAGTGGTTGCAGGTACAATCGCCTGAATGCCGTCCCAGACTGATAATGAGACAGACAACCTGCACATGCCAGCAAGGCAACACAGACGGCCAACCGCCTTGCACCAAACCAGAGACGAGCAGTCTTCTCAGAAGATTGCTCACACCTGCTCCACCCCCATAGCATGAGAGTGAACATAATTTATTTATTCAAAACTTGCCAAAAAAACGCGGACCTGACTTTACCACAGGCCTTCAATATTTGGGTACATAATGCCTCATTTAATGTACATCATTTTTTTCTTTATCAGCATTGGTTTGATTTTTGTCATAGGAAGCTCTTTGTTATTAGTCCTGTATGTTGCACTGAACTTAACTGTCAACTGCTGTTGAAGACAGAGTGATAATTATATGGTGGTTCTGGAAAGCACTAATGATTATGTTAAAGGTGGTTGGCCACCACCTGCACAAGTACAGTTCTGGTATGCAACATTGCTCCGTAACACTTTTTCCTCCACAAATCTACTTTTTTGTCATGATCAATTATTAATACATGGATGCAAAAAGAAGAACACTTTGTATAGGCCATCCATGCAAGAATCCAGAACATTTTGAAGGGTTCACAAACTGAGCATAAAAATAATTTTCCAAAAACATCACATTTTGATTTCATGCTACCATACAGAAAAGTCAACAGTATAGATAGTATATTTTTATAGTACTGTAATCTTTGTTGGAAATTGATATTAAAAAAGGAGGTCAAAATTAAGAATGCCAACCAATTAATTTTTGTGACTGGTTTTATTCATTTCTGGGATATTTACAGTGAGACCCTAAACTAGCAGCATTAGGTGCAAGACCAGAATTAGTCCTGGATAGGATGCCAGTCCATCACAGCATTAAATCATGCACAACCACACACTCAATCATTCTTGACAAACAAGTCTAATTATTAGTGATTATTTTACAGGGTCTCATTCTGACTCAAGGAAGCGAAGGCAGCAGGCTTGTAGCTGCACATGGATAATTATGCCTGTATGATTGGTGTTATACTATATGTCTGGTGGCAGAGCTCAATAATCTCAGTATAGTCAGCTAATTATTTTTTTATTTGATATACTTTGTTAATTTAATCCTAAAATAAAAATACTGCAAAGTTATTTATTTTAATCAGCTGGATCAAGTTGACACATCATGCATGCACAAAGAAGATTGCAAAGCACCATGGGATGCTAAGAAAAAAAATGTTCTCTAAGCTGGTTGCACAGCAAATTTTCAGGAAAATATTCAAGACCCAGAACATACTTTACATACTGCACTTCAAGACTGACTTTTGGAAATACCCAAGCCTGTCCAAATCAATCTCTTGACATTTTACTTCTTGCTAATGCAAGTGCATTGACATTAAGTAAGCAAAGAAATAGGAAAATAAATACCTTTCAGCATTTTTCTAGCTTTAGTAAATATGTACAATGTCTCAATTTCCAAATGTAAAATTCTTATCACTGGATTTCTATTTTTAACTTACAATACCCAATCCATTTAGAATTTAGTTAAAAATGAAAGGGCAGCAAGATAAATAGCTATTATTGGTTTTCCAAAAAGATTTGGTCGATTCCCATTTTCATGTGTTTACCAGTTTCCTCAGTCCACAAACTTATTTACTCAGAATGCAGAAAGATGAGCAATCAGGTTAACTAATGTTTCTCAATTAATCAGAATGGGAGAAATCAGAGGTAGACCATTCACCATTATAATTATGATCAGGAAAGTACTGCAAAGGAATGACTGGATAGAATGATGAGGTTTTGAACATTTCTGTGCAAAAAATCAGCTTGCTGCATTCAATAGGTCTATGTGAAAACTGACAAAATTTCCTCTTTAAAATTTCTTAAGTAAAAGCTGTTGCTGTAGTAACTAGATACACAAGGGCCACATTGGCTCCCGGTTCTGGTTCTTAGGAAATTGGTTAAGTATAAGTCAATCCCTGACAATTATAAAACATATTTAATGTTATGGCTTGCTAGTGCTTTCAATCACTCATATCAAATCATTTTAATCTATTGTGGATTACTCTTTTCTAAGAATATTATCTAAATGATTTATAATCATCAGGCCTTTATTCTATTCCATTTGGTTCCAAATATTTTATTAAACCAGATACTTCATGATGAGCACATACAGATTTAAATGAGACCAAGTTAGATCAGTTTGTCTCTATTTCAGTCCTTTGGGCCCACTGTTCAGGTTTTTGTTCCAATCAGTTTCACAATCAATGACTCATTTTACCTCTGACTGATCTCATTTTTTAATTAGCCGCTTTTTTCTCTCTTACTCTGCACTCAAACACATTCGTGTGAGATTTAAATTTCTAGAAAATGTAAACATTTTGTATGTTTACCTAGTTTTAAATGTATACCTAATTTGTGTCATTTGACAATTAATTCACCTAGTTTCTGTGGAGTTGTTCTGTCTTAATTGTAATCTAACAATTATGATTAACCTTAACACTGTATTAAGGAGACAACACCGAAAGCTTTTAACTGCAGGAGTATACAGAATACTGTGAAAATATCTTAGAAGATAATGTTGATGAAAATCTTAAAAATGAAAATGAAAATACACTGAATTATCCCTAAATTACATACACAAGTGCTTGCTACTTTCCATTATAAATTTTGCAAACTGTTTTGTAATTTATGAATTGAAACCAATACATAAAAACTGGGAAAAACCAACTTGATTAAATTAAGATAAGAGCCAATTTAATAGCAAAAGTTGGTTGGGAAGAAAACCTGCAGCCCCAGGGCTGAATTAAAACATTTAATGATGCTGTTTAAGACTTAAAAGTAGTAAGTAAAGGCTGGGAATCTTAATGAGCAAACTAAAATGAATGAATAAAATTTTTGCTTGAGCAGTAATTAATTCAGCAGCAAATATTTGGCTCCAAATGAACAAACTGGATTGAACAAAAACCTCCAGCTGCTGAAGCCCACCAGGGCCAAACTTGAGAACCCTTCTGCTATAGTCTAAGCGTATGATGTACCATATATTACCAGTAACATAACTGTGTGCATTAGGAATGCTCTGATCAGGCTTTTGTAAAGCTGATACCAATCACAAATTTCATGTTAATGGATGGACTGATTCCGAATTTTTTGCTCCCCTTTACCTATTTAAAAAACATTTACATTAAGCTCCTTCATAATCAGACATGGAGACACCATATGTTCTATCTTAAAGCGTTAACTTTGGCATTTTTGTAATTAAATTATAGTAACCGGTTCATTTTTATTAACTAAAAGGCTTATTGTTCAGCGACCATAAAAATGCTAAAATAAATTAACTTCCCTTAAAATACATACTCTTTACTAATATGTGGAGAATGTATTTATTCATAATATATAAATCATTCAAGAAAATAAAATGCTTCTCATAATTACAAGCTGTCATATTGTTTAATTTCTTCTGTAATGTCTACAGATTCTTCTGTAATCTGAAATAAAACTTAATAAAAAAATTACTTATCACCATTAGTCTAACAAAAAATATATTCTCACATATTGATTCAATTAATTGATATTGCAGTTAAACACTGCTTAAATGAAAATATACATGCACTTCTAGGTTTCAATCATTAATTGCAGTACTGTACACTTTTTCATTGTTAAAATATACATTTACTATATTTATATTTTTATCCCCAATGTATCAGCTAGACATTCCTAATTTTTGATGTGTAATTATAAATATGGATTAAGATTTTAATTATGCAGTAATTGTTTCTTACCAAAATGTATCCTGTATTGCACACACAAACAAATAATCAATATGGTACAAACCTTTAAAAAAGGCTTTTAAAAAGGGTATGACTTCATTAAAGTAGCTTATCTTCAGATTTTTTCTAATTGTGGAAGACAACTCCTCCAATTCCTTTTTCTCAGTTTATTACTTTCTCACTTTAATGGAAAAGCTAATATTCTGGTCGTCTCTCTCTGTCTGGTAAAGTCTGACTTACAGCTATCTGTTTACAGGAAGTTCACAGCAGAAAAAAAAAAAAAAAAGTGCACTAGTTCAACTACCATAAATTACCATAATGCTTAAAGCTAGACACTAGAAAAAAAAAAGACAAATTGACAAAGGGTTTTGTAATCAATTTACCGATCAAGTCTTTTTTTTTTTTTTTTTAGTGAATATTGGCCAATTTAGATTGGTAGCCAATTGATTGGAGCATCAGTAGTGTACAGCTTATAAAAAAGCTATACATTTATCTCTTATGCCTTAAGAGGTTTTTGGCATTAGTGTGCCTATATTGCATACTGAAAATGAATGGCTATTACTTTGCGTATGTAATAAAGGAGCTACAAATGATTGAACAGCAGTGCGTTTAACACTTAAGACTTTCCTTTTAAAAATTTTGATCTAAATAAAACCTTTGTTTCACACAAATACAAGTTAAATAAAATGCACACCCAAAAAAAAAAAAAAAATAGGGGTTTTAAAGGCATTTCTCTCCAAAAAACTCCATTTTACAGTACATAACCAGAACATTTTGTGATACACAACCCTGCAATCAGTTTTCTTTATTGACCCAACCTGTCAGCTATTATTATACCAAGTGTAAATATCATAACCCATAGCATTGCAAAATTGTAAACAATGTCTCAAAACAAGTATTGCAGCCATAATTTTATTTAGTAGGAAAAAAAAAAAAACACACACATCTCTGAAGCAACAAGTAAATAATTTTTTATCTATGCACATATAATTAAGTAATCATCCAAACCTTTACTTTCATTGTCCTTATAACAATTTCCGACTTCTGACTTCCACTAGACATGGAGAAACATTACATTTTGTGCAATATATATTTTTTTTTTTGTGCTGCAGTTCACACATTTTCTCCAGCATTCTGCTGCAATTACCTCACAAAGGTTTAGTGTGTTTCTATTTATTAATCTGTGTGGTTTTTTTCTTTTGGTTGCTTTTTTCCGTAATATTTCACATCTGGAATAAACTAAGTAAGTACATAAATTTTCATACCAACTTCTTCCAGTGCTGTGGGCTTTTCTGGCAACCATGGGAAGAGGGAGGAAACAGTTCTGGACAGGGCACACACATATACCTAAACTATTCACACAGGGGACAATCAACATAAACAGCACATTTTTGGTATACAAGTCATAAACTGACATCCTCAGCCATAATGGAGTGGAACTATCACATTTGATCAAAGTTTCCTGCATGTAAAACTGCAAGTGGAGGTGTGACGTGGCACAATACAAGTACATTCAATTGAAGAGCTACCCACCATTGAAAAGTATTGTGTGATGTCATTCAGTGATATATGATCGTGGGTAGGGTGTGGTGGTGGGGATTCCCACATGAAACCGCAAATGGTGCGCTAGAAATACATGTGACCGAATGTGCCTGGCAAAAGTTCACACAAAGTTATTCAGTGAAATTCAATCAAAATAGCTGGTGGGGGGTTGAGGTCATCATGTAAAATTTTGAGTGGACACAGCATAATAGTTTCAACGTCTTAGTGTGCCTATGAAGTACTAAGAGTATTGCTCAGAAAACAAAAGTAGGAGGAGCATGTGACATACAGTGCTCGGATATGGTAATTGAATCTATAATGCTTGGACTGTAAAACTACATGCTGTAACGCTTCAAAGTTATACTACAATTTGTACTTACAAATCAATTTTAGCATCGAGCCCTTCAGCAAACACGTTGTTCCCAACAGAGTCAAAACGGAGTTTTAATATTACATATCACTAGCATTCTTTAGTTTTTCTAGAACTTTCTTAACTGTGTATTTTCTTTTTTTGAAGGCAACATTTCTGTAGTACAAACTTCCAAGTCTCCAACCGAACCATCCCAATCCAGTCTAACAGAAGCTTGTGCATAACAGTGCGTATAAAGATAAGCAGTCACATCCACAGTTTATTTTCTGCCATTTATATATGCACAGCTGGGACATGTAGTATGAATGAAGAATCATGGACAACAATACATCATTGGAATGCTCTCAACCTTAACTATCTAATGGTAATGCGTTTTTGACTCATGTGGCTCAATGTTGGTGGGACTTTTGATAAAAGCAGACTCCCTCAGCTTTGACAAGCTGCTCGCCTCAGCATATACATGTGCAAATCACAAATGTTACTACTAAAAAAGAGAGTGGACAACATGGAAACTTTTGATTTATTTGGAAAAAGACACAATTGAGTATACACAAATAACATTATTACTTTTGACTGAATTGTGGGTTTATTTCAATATACACAAACAACATTGAAATAGGGTGGTTCCTCACTGGCAGACACTGCTTGCTTAAGTGGTTAAGGCAGGTTGGTGCTGGGAGTAAGCACAGGGGCCCCGTGTATAAAAAGCAGGGAAGAAGGTATGAAAACCCTTTTAAACCCAGCCTGAAATTTTGGTGGTGTGATGCACTGTGGTAGTAAGAGACTAGATTGCTTTGGACTGAAGTTCATTTTACATTATATACTGGACAACAACCTGACTGTTATAAATAAAGAGCTATACAGAATACGGACATATCGGAGCAATTTAAAAGGTCACATTACTGTGATATGAGGACTATCCTCCTGTGGACAACTGAATTCATGCTTGTGGATTAAAAATGGTTCACAGACCACAGTTTTGAAAATGACTGCTACAAGCTTCCAACCTTTTGTATTAACATAACATCACAGATAACATTGGTCAGCCTGTTAACTACTTAAACTAACCAATTTATAAACTATTATCAGAGAAATTAACAATCATTTTCTGAATGCAGACATGCAATGTTTGGTCACCTAGACTCAGAAATCTATGTTTTTTTTTCCCTGCCCTTCATTCAATCACTAGTAGCACTCAAGTGTACTGTGAAGGAAGTCTTGGTAAGCTTTGCAGTGCATTTCAAGTATTTTTTCAACATCCAATTCTATTTATAATCAGTGTAACTTACATGTTTATGGTTGATAGGTCTAATAGTAATGAATGTTGTGTTACTATTCTTTATTTTACCATCACATTTTGCAGTAGTCAGTTGAACATAAGAGTGGTCAAATGTAAAAACGAGAGCATTTATGCAACATGTAAAGGTGGTAGAGGTAAAAGTGGGTATAAAAAAAAAAACAACCCATAACATTAGAACAAATCAAATTTTAGTGCAACATTTACAGTAATGAATGTAAAACTTATTATTATTATTAATATGATATTGTAACAGGCAGCATGCAGGGACTAGGAGTGCTTCCATCGGGTTATGCCCTGGTATCGGATGTATTTGTGGGTCCAAGATAAAATACCTCATCCAGGCGAGTTGGAGGTGGATGGAAGAAGGACAAAATTTAGCTGGAGGAAAGGAAGGAGAGAGGAAAAAAGAACAAGAAGACTTGTGTGGTTTATGTCAATTTTGGTGTCTTTTGGTAATACATTTGTGTTAATAAACCTTTTATTTATACTGGAACAGGTGTCTGAGTTTAGGGGACTGCAACACCCCCTACTAGACATAATATATAATTTTATGGGCATTTTTTTACTTCTGCCCTTGTGTTTAAAAGGTGTAAAATTGTTTAACTTGAGGGTGTTTTGCCCATTGCTCCCATTACTTTCAACACTGATATGTAACTGCTCATCTTATGCAGTTAAGACAAAATTACTTAATTATTTGGCCTATTAGTGCTCTCATTCTGCCACAAATGACCATTCCAAAACTGTTGATCACCTTCTTACAGAGAGAACCAAACAACGGTTTTGTGAACCAGAGGAAAAATATCCTTAAGACCCTTACTTTCTTTTTTTCAAATAATTTACTGAAACAGATTTATAAAAGGGAAACATAGGTGCAAATGGGATCAAATTAGTTATTCATCTCTTGGTTTGCCTTGCTTCTCATTATTATAAGTTTAGCTGCTGGTTAAATAAAAAATAACCTATTATGGGTCCTCAATCTTAAAAACAATAAGTGCATTAAAATTAGGGGAAAATATATATGTTGCATTAGTAGCAGTAACTGATTACTAATTAAGAAATGGTCTGGAAGCAACACCTTAAGTTTCTATGGCACTTCAGAACCAGAGTCTGACATCCCTGTTTAAGATTGTAATTCTAAATACATAAAAGATAGCACTAACTAAAGTTATAATCAGAAATATGACTAAAATTGTAGTTTCAGAAAATGTAAAGAACATTTCATTTACACTCTTCAAGTATTCAAGTGTATTTTTAGTCTTTCTGGTGGTTAAGGGTTAAATGGATTCTTGTTTTCCTGCTGAGCAAGCAGTCTGCAAAGTGCAAGGTTTCATTGTACAAGATACAGAAAGAAACTCCTGGAGATTAGTCATAGTAGTAATCCCCAGATGCCTCAAAGTCATTAACTCATTGTGTACTCTGGAGGCTAAACAATGTTTCTCTTATTGGGGGAACCTCTTCAGAAAGTTACTGTTATATTTGTTATGGTATTTAATTGTATTTATTTTTGATCACATACTGCCACTAAATAAGTAAACAATTATAGATTTTAAAAAGTTGTATATAAAGCCAAATACAACACACACACTAACATGAACACAGAGCATAAAGAAACACACCAAGTTTTTAACTAACAGCTGAAAGAGGAGCTTGAGAAGCTTAAGTGGTTTAAAAGTTGTAAACATGCCAAGTTCATTGTCTGAACTCTGTGCTAAGTTTCAAGTTTCTTAAAAAAAAAAACAAAAAAAAAAAAAAAACATAAAAATAAAAATGTACATAATGTATTTTACATATACATGTTTCAAAGTTACTCAAGAAAAAAAAACAGTAAATATTATTAAACAAAAATATAGATAAAATGTTACTGTATATAAATCCATTAATTTTTGTCAGGATGGAGCACCCCCATGCCTAAAAAAAGCAATATATTATACTTGACAAGTAAAATATTTAATATAAAAAAAAAAAGTGTTTTCCCCGCCCATTTTTAAACATTTCTGCTTTTCATGCAATACAGCTATGCAAAACTAAACAAACACGTTCTAAGCCAGAAGAAACCCAATTACAGCATGTTAGTACACTTGAACTGATCACTTACCCCAGTTCTATCACAAAGACGTAGAGTGTTAAAAGACCCAACTGTGAAGAGCTCACCATCAGGAGCCCAGGCTACAGAAGTGATAGGGTAGTCATGAGAAGAGGAACTATAAAGCAAGCGTCCATAGCTGTCCCAGACCTTCAAGTCCAAAGTAAAAAACGACAAATATTCCATATTAAAGTCTGATGGCATATTTAGTAATGCTGCTGTATATGCAAGTAAATGAACTGTATAACAACTGATATAATTTAGAGCTAGAAACTCACTAGTGAGCTTAAATTGTCTATTGAATTCAGGTTTACTGTGTTATGAAAATGACAACAGGAAAAATAAACCTGACAAGGTAATACTGCAACTTTGATATAAATTCTTGAATAATTAATTAGTTCCAACAGAACAGACTTTGTCATAATGTCCACTTGCAAAACAGTAACGAGTATGTAAGCACTAACACCAAATACTGCTCTTCCTGTATACACAACGAAATTATGCTTACCAATATTTTTGTTAAAGTGATTAATCAATTACTAGCTGACAGGCGGTGTAAGAATAGGAACGGAAAACGGTGAGAAAGGAATTCAGAAATCAAGAAGAAATAAATACTTCTTGAAAGACGCAGTTGTGAATAGGTGTTTTGTTGGAGACGACAGATAATGAGTCGAAAGATCTAACCCTAGAAAAAGCCACGTGCATGTATCTTGGACTTCCTGGAAATGTGGACGTAATATCATCATTTTGCCTACATGTACGTTGTTATTTTCAGCGTTTGCGTGCAGTGCGTCTGATAGTCCTTTGTATTGTTCCATGCGCAGATTTTGTTGATGTAATCTGAGATAGTTGAGACACGCGCCCTCTGTTTTAACATAGGCATCTACGACGTACTGTTGGAATAGTTTGCTGCTGGGATGCAAAATACTAAATGTATTCATTATTGCTAATCTGTACGCGTAAAATTGGCATTGAGTAAGCCTTATTCGCTTGGCGGTTCTTTCATCGGGAACATGTTGTAAATCTTTGTGCCAGCCAATGTCTCCTAAAGGGAATAAAAGTGGGTAAACCATAGGATCGCAATTCATATCGAGCGTGGAAATGTGTTTACAGGAGTTGCCTATGGAATAGATGCAATTGTTCCTTTCGGCAGGCGGTTTGCCATCTTCTCCGACGAAAATCGCTGTAACATCGGTGTGACATGTCGGGGCATTGTATCGTCGTAAATCCTGCCTAGGGTTTTCCTTGAAAACCATTCGAACAGATGATGTTGGATTGGACTGAGCGATTTCATGCATGTGTTTGTATGATTTAGCGAAGGAGTTGATGGTTCTGAGCATGGAATCTAGCTGGAGAAGTAAATTTTCGCTGCATACAGAGTTTGCTTTATTTTGTAAGCATACTTCAGTAGCTTGCGCTGTGTCAAAAACATACAACTGTCCATATCCTGGAGAGGTAGAAGTATTAGCGTATAGTGGAGAGATTTGGTGATAAATTTGCCCGTGTATTTTATAACAGTATGGTCCGTGGCCAGGAGGTTGAGTTATCTGTGCATCCATGGAAGCAAACGCTAGAGAAGAGTTGTATTCTCGAATGTGTTCACGATAATTTTTAACTTCTGATGTTTCTTTACAACAGCTTCTTACACAGCAAACAGGTGGCTCAGGAACAGGCAGTTGCCAGATTCAGGAATAGAGATGACGTTGTACAAAAACCCATCGACAGAGAAGATACTGTCGTTCATTTTATAACAAAGGCTTAGGAAACAACCGTCGCAGTATAACGAAAATACGAAGGAGCGAAACCAATAGCAAGGAGCGAAACCAATGCCAATGGTCAACAGAGTACCTTTCTGTACCAGGCTACGGAAAAGACTCCCAGGCGCACACATGGCTGAAGTGAAAGTTCACGTGGTCAGGCTAGATATACGGCGGTGACGTGACACCAATGGGGTCATGAGAGAGGAGTGGGGAACGCGGTAGTCCGAAGGAGGAATAGGAATCAAGAAAAGCGGTGTGGGAGTGTATGGGAGACCTCAGGCAGTGTGGAGAAGGGTTTGGAAGAGCAGTAATAGGAAATCGAGAAATGCCGTGTCAGCTGCGTGTATATAAAAGTATAATATAATATTACTGTTATATATATATATATATATATAAATAAAAAGATTGCATTAGATACATTGTTACTTCATAAAATAACAGAAACAAACTATTAAAGTTTAGAATTAAGACCTGCTTGACACTTTAAAAGTTTGATATTTATTTTTTCACAATCATTTTTTCTTTTATAAATTGTAAAAATACCTATTGGCGGTTACCTGTACTGAACTTAAACTGAAATCTGACTAAACTTAGGTGAACTGGTGTTACTAAATTGGCTCTAGCGTGTGTGAGAAAGAGTAACACCCTGTTTAGGTGTTGTTCCTGTCTTTAGTCCCTGTGCTTGCTGGTATATGCTTTAGAGTTGGAACAGACTGTTACTATGCCCTCTGAAGTATTTTTTCATTTGCCATTGTTTTTGTTCTATGCCTTGATTAAAAACTGCACACATTTTCATAAAAACTGAAAAAATGGAAGTGTTCTAAAACTTTAGACTGGTAGTTTATATGTATACACACACACACACGACTTTGACCACAGCCTCAATGTTCATAATTAAGAAAATTCTTCAAAAATACAGCGACTTTGAATTTCACTAGACCTTTCCAATTTGTTAAAATCAAGTAAACCATGTTTATTAATATAAAAAGTGTACCTTATATTTACAGTCTTCCCCTCCTGAAAGTATCAGATCATTTACAGAGTTCCAATCTATTTTCAAAATAACCCCATCATGGGCTTTCCACTGTAAAATGAGAAAATGCACATATACATAAACAAACAAAAAAAAAAGATTTTACTTTGGAGATGATTATAAAGAATTTTATTTGATGCTTATTTAAACTTGTCTATAACACAATTACTGTAACATATAAAACAGGATGGACAGGCATTCTTAACTACCTAGCTCTAAATTATCACAACAGTCTGCATCATTATTTTACATAGCATCTAAAATCATGTATGTACTCCACCACTATGCAGTACAATTCATTAAGAGGAAGAAATTTTGCAATCCTAAACATATCATTAAAAAACACATTATGACCATATCCATCCTTTTATTTTAAACCTACCTAATCTATTTCAGGGTTACAAGAAGCCAGTGTCAACCCTGGTAGGATCATGTACAAGGCAACAACCACCCATGGATGTGGCACAGATGTGCATCACAGGGAACATGTATGCACACACTAATACAGAGCCAATGTAGAGCTATGGGCTAAAACGGAGTATAGAATTCCTTAAAGTAAATGCACTTATAATAATACATATTAAATATAGTTTTGGTTACATTTTTGAAGGACCTTGAATTTAATAAAAACTAAGGGGCTCCGCCCCGTGCTCACTTTGCTTGCCCACCCCTGGGTTTGGTTTACCAGATATACAATTTAAAGAGATTGTTATTTTCATGGGAATTGTTATATATGCATTACATTCACTTTTACTTTAAAAACTTTAGTAAAAACAATACTTGTCCTTTATTTCCTGTCCTGGGTGTGGTTAAATCTTTCTCACAGGACATATAACGATGCTCGTGTTGTGAAGGGGGGGGGGGGGGGGCTGGTGAACGCACGCTAAGGAGATGCTGTCGGATCATCTGCTGTCTTTCTGCTGCTGCTGCGTGTTCTTTGTCTCACTGCAAGTCGATCATTCAACAGCCTGTACAGCAGCTGTCCTTTTGCCACTTCGTGTCTCTGCCGCTCGCATTGTGAAGGGGGGCTGAACACACCCTAAGGAGTTGCAGTTGGATCATCTGCTGGCAAGCTGCGTTTTCTGCTTGTCGCGCTTTGCGTCAAATCATTTCAAAGCCTGTACAGCAGCTGTCCTTTTGCCACTTTGCGTCTCTGCCACTCGAGTTGTGAAGGGGCGGGGAGGGCCTGAACGCATGCTAAGGAGAAGGGTTTGGATCATCTGCTGGCAAGCTGCGTGTTCTGCTTGTCATTGTTTTAAGAGCTGGGAGCACATGATGTCTGCCTGCCAAAAGCATTCCACCAACTGCTTGGTTAGATGTCCGTGAAATTGTTTTAAATGTGGTCTCACTGCCTTCTCTCGCGGGACGTCAAATTGTCTTCCGAGAAGATCACGTCTCGTCTCCCTAGTCTCCCTCCCAGGATTTTTTATAATAGAGAGATGTTTTTATTTCACTGACTAAAAATTGATTCAATTGGAAAACAGATAATGAAATGGATAAGCTAGTTGTTACCAAATTTAACACAAACCATAAACAGAAACATAAACTTTTCAAGTACATAAGTATAAAATAAATTTGGATTACTTTCAAAAGCATAAACTGCAGAACCATGGTGTTGTCTGATTTACATAAAAATATACTACAAATGTTGATAGACAAAAGAATCATTACATAAGCAAGGCATTGGGCTGTTATTTCAAAGTTTTCTTGGAAATATGTAAGAGTGGATTCAGAAAGTTCCTATTCACTTTCTATGCTTGATTATATGGAAGATTTAATTTTAACATTGATAAAATTGGTATTTTTGCCCATAAATTTACACTCAATAATCTATATTAACAAAATGAGTACATTTTTTAGAAAATTTTCCAAATGTATTCAAAAGCAAAAACTGAAATCTGTCATTCAGCAAACTCTGTTAAAGCTAAATAAAAGCCAAATAAAGTGAACAGCTAACACTTTACAAATGCTTTTGTCACTTAACTGGCCATCAACCGAGTACAAGAACTAAAATATGCAGGATAATTAGAACAGAATCTAATATACATTATGCCGAGACTCAAAAATGGTACAAATTGTTGACAAAAAAAAAAAGTAGTATACGATGTCCTGTCAAAGACTGATACTACAAATTGAAACTCTTGATAAGCTAATATTTCCAGCCCCCCAAAATACTATAGATAGATAAAATTTATATTATTAATTACACACACACACACACACACACACACACGCAGTGTTGTATGTAAACGTTTGGCTATCCCTTGTCAAATTTCACATTTTGTTAACATCTGAAGTAAAAGCATTAAAGTAAATACAACTTAAACATTAAACAAATTAAAATGAACAGCTATGGTTTATTTGAAGAACTAAAAACAATGTTAAAAATTAAGAGAGTAAATGTGGCATTTGCAAACATTTGGGCACCCTGCTAAGTCAGTACTTAGTAACACCCCCTTTGGCAAAAATCACAGCTTGTATCCTTTTTTGTAATCATCTATGAGTCTTTGAATTCTTGTTTTGGAAATTTTCCTCCATTCTTTATTGCAGACCGCTTCCAGCTGTGAGATATTCTTCAGCTGTCTTGCATGCACAGCACGTTTAAAATCTACTCACAGATTTTCAATGATATTCAAGTCTAGTGACAGCAAAGGCCATTCCGAAGCCTTCACCTTGTGTTTCTTGAGGTATGTCATAGTAGATTTCAAAGTATGTTTTGGATTGTTATCTTGTTGTAAAAGCCATCGTTTTTTATCATCTTCTCATTGAAGATTTGGCTATATTTAGTTGAATCCATTCTTCCCTGTACTCCCAATATTTCCTGAACCAATAGCTACCACACAACCCCACAACATAACAGATCCTCCCCCATACTTATCAGCTGGCAAGGTATTCTTTTCTTCAAATGCTACTTCTTTTTTCTCCAAAGAAACATTTTATGGTTGTGACGAATGACTCTGACTTTAAACTTCATCTATTCACAGCACTTGATTCCACAAAGGCAGATGTTCGTTTGCATACTTGACACGTTTTTTTTTTTTGTGATAAGATAGCTGATAATGTTTCCTTCAGATGACTCTGGCAGGAAAGCCTATCTATGCAAGTAATGCTGCCTGGTATGGCAGCCTCCCACTGCTCTTTTCTCACCTAAACCAGTCTATAGGTCCTTTGCAGTCAAAATCAGGGTTTACCCTTGTCTTCCTGCACAGTATTCGAGCTGTTCTATCAGATAGTTTTCTTTTGTTGGACTTCCAGTTCTTGTCTAGTCCTCTACAGTTCTCCTTAAATGAAATTTCAAATGGTGTAAATTGCTAGCTGAAAGTCCTTTAATACCTTTTTATATAGTATTCCCATGCTTTGTATTCATAAGTAAGTTTAATATTTCAGATGCTCGGTCAGTTGTTTAGAAGATCCCATGATTGCTGAGTACTGCGCAATGTTTGGGGAATCAAAGAATTTATTAGGATCTTGAACTATCATCAGTTGGCAATTCCCAATGACAATTCTTGAACAGAGTAATACCTTACAAGCTGAGGCAGACAAGAACAATGACCTAATAAACAGTAATAACTTACAACTAAATGTTTACCAAGAATTTTGCAAATACCATATGATACCCTTTTCTGTTTCATTATGGCTCTGTCCCTGTGCATAAAGCCATGTTCATAAAGACATGGTTTGGTAAGTTTGGTGTGGAGAAACTCAAGTTGCCTGCATAGAGTGCTGACATAAATCATACTGAACACCTTTGGGATGAACCAAAATACTGCTTGCAAATCCAGGCCTTCTTATCCAACATCAGTACCTGACCTCTCAAATGCTAATTTGGCTGCATTGGCACAAATTCTCACATAAACAATCCAAAAATCTTGGACAGATACAGAAGAGTTACAGACACAAAGAGGTGACCCACTTGAGAGAATAATTTGGAGGTAACAATAGTTAAGTATTTTGGTTTTCTGGGCACATTAAAATGTATAAGCATCCAACCATCCATCCATCCATTCTCTAACCCGCTGAATCCGAACACAGGGTCATTTGTTTTAGAAATGTCATGAATTGAATGATGAAAATGTCAAGTAAACAAGAAGAATGTTCCAAGAAGCTGAGTGTTGTAATGTTCTTTCATGCCCCTAGTAAGACTTGCTAGTTGGCATATATACAGTTTTCATAATAGAATAATAGCTGAACATTGAAGACCAAGGATGGAAATTGAGAATGACTTATTTTAAGCTGGTTATGCTCTATACTAAAGCACCTCATGCCTTTTAACCAATCGGCACATAATAATGTAAGCATTTTGTGCAAATTCAGTTGTTTATAAAATGAACATCTGCCCTGACTTTGACCATTCTGTAACAGTCTACTTTGAAGAATGCTCCATCTTTGGCATTTGCCGAAGAGATAATTAAAGATGCAATGGAGAGTTTTCTACTGCCTGGTTTTCTGACTCTAAGAGATTTTATAAAACTCATCCTATTAGAGGATGTTTCTTTCTTTAATTAATATGTTGATTTCTTCCACACACTCCATATTAATAATGCCCATTGTTTTAGAATGGGATGTCAAATAAAATCATATAAGTGCTATGGTCAGGTGTCCACAAAATTTTGCCCATATATTGTACTTCAACATTAATGGACAAAGCTACTCTCCAATTTATACCCAAAAGGTTGGCCTTACATGGATCAAAAGGACCTAAAAATGAAATCCATTCATAAACGGAGAAGCCACCAGCTTCCCTTCTGTCTGGAATATCTGCAGACTTTGCTACATATAGCACACAAATTAACAAAAGAACTGAGCACCCATCTGCAAGAAAAGATGAAAACCGAAACATGATTTAAAGAAAAAAAAAAGACAGATTCCAGCCTCACTAAAAGAAAATGAGGTACACAAAGCAAAGCAGGACAGGCCTATATGTAAAACCAATGTCATAACCTAAAGGAAGCAAAGGGTTACCTGATCAATAACCATCAGAAACAAAACTGGAAGAACTTCAGGACAAAAGATTACTTCTAGTTCTTAAGGTGATATGAACTGAAAACAGTTTAAGTATAATTAAAAATTAACAAAAGTATTAGGTACAGTTATTTTTGTTAATTCAAGGTAACAATTCTGTGTGTATGGCAAATCTTTAGTCTTTATTAAAGTTCTTCATTCTCCAGCTGTACCAGGAAAGCTAAATTTGTGAGATTAAATGATTGCCACGTAATCTGAAACTGACAATCATTCTGCAACTCTGAGCTGTCTGTGGGACAGAATTAATCTAGAGACAAAGACTCTGTAAGAAAGCAAGCTAGCCACTACAATTACAATAGCTTTATAATAGATACATCAGGAATAATATTTTCTAAACTGTTTACATCTCTGAAAAATAATTTAAAGGGTAAATATCTCACTAGACTGTGCTCTCTTTATAAAAGAATGACATATAAACATCTAGTCAGCTTATTTTGTTTTGTTGCTTTATTATCTTTAGTAACTGCATAAACACTCATACATCCATTTCTAGAATCCTAGTGTTATCAATCGATTGCATTACTTAGTTTATTAAAGGACCTCTGCCGTTACTTTTTTGACCATTCTGATCATTCTGTAACAGACTACTGTGATGAATGCTCCCTCCTTGGCACTTTCTGAAAAGATAATTAAAGATGCAATGGATAAGTTTTCTCTTGCCTGGTTTTCTGACTCCGAGATTTTATCAAACTCATCCTAGTAATGGACAACTTTCTTTCTTGAGTAAACATCTTAAAGAACACGCTAGCAACCTACAAGTTCAAAATTCAATACAAAAATGGTGAAAAGTGATTATATAGTACACAAAGTTCACAAATTATTTTATTTTCTTCAGTTTGTAATTAAATGTGTTTTTACATTATTAAAACAAAATACTACATACTGATTTTATAGTTATTATTAGGTTAATCTCACTTTTGTATGCATCAGTGTTATTTACTGTAGGTCACTTTTTAAATTCATAACCTCAAAGAGTGAGATTGTACCCAGGCAACAATCTTGCACAGAATATTTTTTTTTTTTTTTTTAAACAAGGAACATACTCAAAAAGATAAATGCTCTTGGATTATATAAAAAGACACCTAGACATTATCACAAAAAGCAAACAATAAGAAAAAAAGTGGAGACATGACAAACTCAATCTTAGTATAGGGCGTGAGGTGGAAAAATGTCTCCTGCATAAGCACATTACCTGTATAACCTTTGCACTTGGTTGAAGTGGCTTAATAATCAGCTGCTTCCCTGATGTGAAGAGGATCTTGTCTGAATCTGGTCCCCAAGCAACAGAATACACAGATGTTCCTTTAAAATAAACAAAAAAACATTTGATTTTGTCTAAAGCGTGACTTATAAATAAAAGCATTATGCAAAAGGTATTTGAACAGCGTGTACTTCACAGAAACATATCCACTGGCTTACTGGCAATGCTCTTCAAAATATAATTTTATAAAGCCTTGCTTAAAGTATTCTAACCCAGAGGTCATTAAAATGTCAAGATTATTATCTTATTTCCAGGATTCCTGTTCATTTTTAAACAGCAAAATTCCAACTTTTCCATTACTTTTCTGTAACTTCTAACCAATGTCAATGATTTACTGCTACTATAACAATAATGGAAGTGTGACAAGTCTAAGTTGGAGTTAGAACAGTGCTTTTGAATTAATGCCCATTTTCCCATCTAACTCAAGTCTTGCAGACCTAATTCACTTGATGTTTTGATGATTTAATTATTAATTTGTGTGGGTGTGCAATAGTTCAATAGCACTGTGTATGAATGTGGGGTACAATTTATAGAAAGACAAACAAAGTTAACCCAACACTGTTAAAGCATGTTTATTTCAAAGAAAAAAAATTCAAAATAATAAACAGCCTATATTTCTTCTCTTTCTTCTTTAGATTTTCCTCAGCTTTAATTAAATAATTTAATTTAAAATACATTTTTGCACCGCATTACTTGTTTTTTATCTGTATAATTTGTTTACTCCAAGAATATTAGCAACATTCCTCAGTATCCTCAAAGTACACATAAATCATGAACTGAATTAATCATGAACTAATTCAAAGTGTTGTGAATGTTAGAAACTTTGTAATTTTTCCTGGATTTAATTTTTCTATTGGAATATTTTAATGCAACTACTATTTTAACTATACCATATTTTGCATGAGAATAAACAAAATAACTAAATACTGATACAGAACATACTGAAACACCTAAGCTGATTTTTGGAATTAAAACACACCACACAACAAACTTGTTCTTTACTTTTACTTATAAACAGCATGCACCTCTGAATAGGTTTTGTTAAAACAGATCAAAATTACAAGTTTGAACACATTAAAATTTGGAAAAATGCCTTCTAACAAAAAAATTCTGAAAGCAAATTAAAAAGGTATTGCAAAAGGATAGAGAGACTAATATTAAAAAAACATCAGAATCATGTAGCATTTGGAAGTGATTTACTGATGCACCACATACCTTCAAACAAAAATAGTAAACTGCACAGTAAAACTATCCAAAACAATCTACCCCACCACATACTCTGTATGCCATCCATTTTAGTTAAACATCTATGGTGATTTACCAAGTATCAATGAGCTGTTACTCTCTAGTAAAATAATATAGCTTGACCGTTGGTGGCAGCATTTATTTATACTACTCCATCACATTGTTACTGGCAAATTTCATTAACTTTTGTGCTTTGTCCTATTTACAAGTCTTTTCTGGGGTTTTGAAATTTAAGGATTCTGATGTGGAAGTCAACTTTCATTTATGGAGCTTTTTTAAATAAACTTATTTATTAGAATTTTGTCACAACACCATTTTGATTTCTCTGTGGCCACCATCATTTTGTGGATCCCATAATCGTGATGCAGGTCCTAGTTACCAGGGGTGTGGCCTCAAATACATGACATGGAGTGGTTTATTAGGTGAGCAGTTAACAGGTCCCTCGGTTGCCATTTTGCATAAGAATTTAGAAGAAATTAAACTGAATTATTTATTTTGGAAAAGAAAAGAAAACAAACTTAGACTGAAACAGTGGATACACAAGCTTGACGGAGCCTCACCCTACCTTACTCAAACAATTAACAAAATATAGAAAGCTCAAATTGATGGCAGATCACATTTGAAGAGGAACAAGTCTGATGCTGATATCCAGTAAACCACTTGATGCATCACGATTTTAAGTAGTTAAAATTTAAATGTAAATATGTTGATTACTTCTAAATCATTTTGAAAAAATATCCTCTTCATACAGCAATGGAAAACATTTAATGATTCTTTATGATACAGTTCTGTGTATACAAATAAATGGTTTTTGTGTCCATGGCATAAAATGTCAAAGTGAATGGGAAATTCCAGCCACATTGGAATGCATATGCACATAACATGCAGTGGGTGCAATATTGTCTCTCTATTAAAAAAAAAAATCTTGGGAGAGGAAGTCTAGGGAGACGAGACGTGATCTTCACGCGAAGATCACGGAAGACACTTACTTAAAAGACCCGCAAGATGAAAGAGATTGGCCACGGAGTGTCTCACGGGGACCTTAAACATGAGACTTTGTGCCAAGAGATTGACCCAGGACCGTCTCGCGGGGACGTAGAACATGAGATTCTTGCAAGACACACCCTACTTACAACCAATATCAAATAAGACCACAGGCAGCAAAACACTCCGTCGTGTCAAGGCTTTGAGCACACACAGATCCAGGGCTCTCAGTGCATATAAAGCGTATAAGGACAATACGTTATAGATGAAACGTTGACGACTAAGCAAAGAAGAAAGAGCAGTGCGGAGAAAAGAGATTCAAAAGCACTGGAAAGAAAAAGAATAATCTAGGTGCAAATTCAGAAAATAAAGAAAGTAATTATCAGCCCGGAACAAGTGGAACTGAAAAAAAAAGCATGTCCAATCGGGCTCAGAATTAAAAGACAGAGTAAAAGACAAAGTAGAACTTCATAAAGACATTCAAAAACGTTGGCGTTATACACATGCAGATCAGGTTAGAGATTATGAAAGCAGTGGAATTCGAAAGGCTAAAAAAAAAAAAAAAAAAACGGTGTGATACACATGTAGAGAAAGTTAAAGAATATGAAAGCAGGAAAATTAGAAAGTATAAAAAAAAAAGGAAAGTAAAGATCGCAGTAGTACAAACAAACGGAAATTATTACTCAAAAAAAGGGAAAATAATCACCATGGACCAGGGGTCATTGGAAAAAAAAGCAGGACAAAGCGAGGTCAGAAATAAAAGACAAAGAGTAGAAAACAAAGCAAAACGTCATAAAGAGGGTAAAAAACAAGGGGGCCAAACACATGCAGAGCAGGTTATAGATAATGAAAACTGGGGAATTCAAAAGACTCAAAACAAAAAAAAAAAAAAACCCAAAAAAAAAAAACAACAAAAAACAAAAAATGTAGGCACGAAACACATGCAGAGCAAGATACAGAATATGAAAACAGAAAAAAATGAAAGTGTCAAAACAAAGGAAGTAAACATCGCATTAGCGCAAACAAAGAGAAATTATTACTCGGAAAAATAAAGAACAGGCGAATAGAGATCGAATATATGGACATAGGTGATATGTCAGAAGTATGTAAATATTGTAAGGCTCTGAAGTTTAAGTCAGAGAATTTCAAAAACGGGGTTTATCTCACATGCATTTATTGGTTACTTTGCAAAAAAAAAAAATTATTAACTGCTGAGAACTACAGAGAAACCTATCCTGAGTTATGGTACAAAGTCATTAAACACATGTCTTACAGACCTCATTTAAAAGATTCAGCATGTTGGGACTCGAAAGATTCCAAATATTGTTTTTACCGAAGTTCTGAAATAAAAGTGAAACTAATGAAATAGCAACAATTCAAAGAAAAAAAAAATCTTAAAAGTGTGTATCCAGAAAACCAAACACAGTGGTTGGCATGCGAAGCGAGCGGGCGGCGATCCCCCTAGTTTACTAAAACAAGAGATAAATATAAATGGAAATGCCATGAATTAAACCACAACTGGGGTAAATCCACGATTATGTGCACAATCACGATATTTAAGCAACCTACAGAAGCGATTGTTGGGAACATCTACCATGGGTCAAAAAGAGATATGGGCGCAATATCTGCATACTGAGTAAATGTGACTTTATGTGTGAAACTGATGGGACAACCTAGACAAGATTAGAGATTTGTCATAAAATAGAAGAACATTTGACAAAGACACAGACAGCCTTTCTAGCAAATGATCAAGAAATATTTCAGTTTTAATAACACAAAAATGAAATACATCTGCTATTAAGAAGGTGAGAGAGGCTGTATGGCAATGCCCGAGTACATTACAGTTCTGAATTTGTGCATTGCATAATTAAAGGTTAATGGCATTATTTAATTAAACAAGTTGGAAAATGTATGGATGACTTAACATTCAGGTGCGTCTGAAGTCCGTTCAAGCACTGTAGCCCTTAATGAATGGAGTTCAGTAAGTTCTACAACATTTGAGGGTTGTGGGGGCCTAAGGGTATCTCACCAGGATTGGGCAAAAGGCTAAAAACAGGCTGGACAAAACTCTAAACCATCACAAAGACCACTCTCTTTTACACACACACACACACACACAAACACACACACACACCCTTCAAATACAGTGGGGCAAAAAAGTATTTAGTCAGCCACCAATTGTGCAAATTCTCCCACTTAAAAAGATGAGAGAGGCCTGTAATTTTCATCATAGGTATACCTCAACTATGAGAGACAAAAATGAGGAAAAAAAAAAAATCCAGAAAATCACATCGTCTGATTTTTGAAGAATTTATTTGCAAATTATGGTGGAAAATAAGTATTTGGTCAATAACAAAAGTTCATCTCAATACTTTGTTATGTACCCTTTGTTGGCAATGACAGAGGTCAAACGTTTTCTGTAAGTCTTCACAAGGTTTTCACACACTGTTGCTGGTATTTTGGCCCATTCCTCCATGCAGATCTCCTCTAGAGCAGTGCTGTTTTAGGGCTGTCGCTGGGCAACACGGACTTTCAACTCCCTCCAAAGATTTTCTATGGGGTTGAGATCTGGAGACTGGCTAGGCCACTCCAGGACCTTGAAATGCTTCTTACGAAGCCACTCCTTTGTTACCCGGGCGGTGTGTTTGAGATCACTGTCATGCTGAAAGACCCAGTCACATTTCATCTTCAATGCCCTTGCTGATGGAAGGAGGTTTTCACTCAAAATCTGATGATACATGGCCCCATTCATTCTTTCCTTTACACGGATCAGTCGTCCTGGTCCCTTTGCAGAAAAACAGCCCCAAAGCATGATGTTTCCACCCCCATGCTTTACAGTAGGTATGGTGTTCTTTGGATGCAACTCAGCATTCTCTCTCCTCCAAACACGACGAGTAGATTTTTTTCATCTGACCATATGACATTCTCCCAATCCTCTTCTGGATCATCCATATGCTCTCTAGCAAACTTCAGACGGGCCTGCACATGTACTGGCTTAAGCAGGGGGACACGTCTGGCACTGCAGGATTTGAGTCCCTGACGGCATAGTGTGTTACTGATGGTAGCCTTTGTTACTTTGGTCCCAGCTCTCTGCAGGTCATTCACTAGGTCCCCCCGTGTGGTTCTGGGATTTTTGCTCACCATTCTTCTGATCATTTTGACCCCACGGGGTGAGATCTTGCATGGACCCCCAGATCGAGGGAGATTATCAGTGGTCTTGTATGTCTTCCATTTTCTAATAATTGCTCCCACAGTTGATTTCTTCACACCAAGCTGCTTACCTATTGCAGATTCAGTCTTCCCAGCCTGGTGCAGGTCTACAATTTTGTTTCTGGTGTCCTTTGACATCTCTTTGGTCTTGATCATAGTGGAGTTTGGAGTGTGACTGTTTGAGGTTGTGGACAGGTGTCTTTTATATTGATAACGAGTTCAATCAGGTACCATTAATACAGGTAACGAGTGGAGGACAGAGGAGCCTCTTACAGAAGAAGTTACAGGTCTGTGAGAGCCAGAAATCTTGCTTGTTTATAGGTGACCAAATACTTATTTTCCACCATAATTTGCAAATAAATTCTTTAAAATCAGACAATGTGATTTTCTGGATTTTTTTTTCTCATTTTGTCTCTCATAGTTGAGGTATACCTATGATGAAAATTACAGGCCTCTCTCATCTTTTTAAGTGGGAGAACTTGCACAATTGGTGGCTGACTAAATACTTTTTTGCCCCACTGTATAGCAGCAATCTGTAATTAACTTAACCTAAATAAATAAAAAAGAAACCTTATGTAATTAATTCCTTCTTTGTTTGAGCATGTCTGGCCATTATCGTGAAATGGGGCATGCAAAGCTATTCACTTATGATGTTATTTCCAAACAAACAGAATTGAAAGGCAATATTTATTACGGCAAGTGAGTTATGGATATCCGGTAAATACTGCACTCTGATGGCAAATTGTAGGGTGATCAAATTTTAAAATGTCTCAGACTGTGACAATTGTGTAGCATGTATGCCTGGAATAAAGCCCATCCTTATGTGTTCAATGCCTGCTTTTTTTCTGATTATCATTAGCAAGGATCAGAATGGTGGTGGGGGCTCACATATTTTCACAAATGAACTCAGGTGATTACACACAATGCTTAAAGTGGAAACAAATTAATGCTGGTGCTCTGTTTTTTGTCTGCTTCTTGGTCCTCCATGTAAGATTGTTCAAAGATTGACTTATTAATCAAGCGTGGTTCCCCCTTGGAGTTGCGTGTGCTGTGGTAAATGTATTATGATGACATTTCCAGCACAGCATAACTTTATTAGGTGGGAAGCCTGTTAAAACTGGGACATTTTGATATTTTTCAATTATTTACTGGGACACACAGCATGAATTCTGAATTGTCCATGTCACCAGGACGTCACTCTAGTAAATTATACGGTCAGTGAAACAGTTTATCAATATAACATGCAGATAATGCAGCTGTGAGGTTGGTTTAGTGTAAAGTTAATACTGGGTAAATGTTTACTTATACTCTGCATAATGGCTTACACCCCACAGGGTTCTTTATTCATAGATATCCTATCGTTTTGCTGGCTTGCATTTTATACCTTTACAGTTGGGAAGGTCATTTAACTTGCTAATTATTGCAAGTCTGCGGTGGGCTGGTGCCCTGCCCAGGGTTTGTTTCCTGCCTTGTGCCCTGTGTTGGCTGGGATTGGCTCCAGCAGACCCCCCCGTGACCCTGTAGTTAGGATATAGCGGGTTGGATAATGGATGATGGATTATTGCAAGTTAAAGCATCACGAGGACAGAGGTGCTGATGTACTGGTTCTCTTTTAGCTGTGCTCAAGCAGCATCCCAAGCATGCTCAAGCTGCCTGTGACAGCAACTTCCTACTCATGCATGCAGTCTGCTGTTGCATCATTAAATTGTATTGGGGATCTGTTTGTCAATAGTAGCTATCAGAGGTTAAAAACAGCAAAATATACAAGTTGGTGTAACTGTAGTCAAGGTAAAATTGAAAAAGTAAACTAATTTGTAGCTGAAGTCACACAGAATGTTTATTCGTTTTAAGATAGATTTTGAAATTTAAAACATGTGATCTAAATCAAAAATTGAAATGCCTCGAAAAAGTTCTTTGAAGAATAATCGTGATGCATTTCAACAAAATTGGTTCACTGGGGACTAAGACAGACATGAATGCAGACTATTGCACCCATGAAGTTTGGGAAGCCTAAATAGCGTTATGTAGCGTCACCAATATAATTTTTGATAAATGCATTTAACATAGGAAAAAGAAAAGCAAATTGATTCAAACAACTTACAAAGTAATCAGTTCTTTGCTGTGGCAAGTTGATGATGCAATGTCAATGACTATGACTTATTTAATATAAAAATTGTTTACAGTAATCCCTCACTTATCGCGGGAGATAGGTTCCAAGGCCGACCGCGATAACTGAATTTCCGTGAAGTAGGGACACTATATTTATTTAATTATTTAACATGTATTTGGACGTTTTTAAACCCTCCCTGTATTGTTTACAACCCACCATTTACTCTATTAAAAACAGGGACAACTGCTAAGCAATATGAAAATCGGTAGATAAGTTTACACTTACTGTATAGCGAAGTACACGTAGCAGCTTGTAGGCGGTCATGACGTCGTCGACCTTGTTGCAAAGATTCCTAAAGCAGATTCCCACCAGACTACTGCCTTATCACGTCCACTTGCAACTCATTTTGCACCCTGGTTAAAGGACACTGTGGCCGTAGATCTTATATGCTTTTCCTCCTTTTTAAATAAAAAGAATCGATGTCCTGCAGCGGTGTAGCTGTTCCCTTCCTTCAACATATCCAAAACTTTTACCTTTTCTGCAATCATTTGCATCTTCTGTTGGTGCTTGGACACGGCCCCTGAAGCATTAGCACGTTAATGATGAATGAGTGAGATGATTAATGCAACACTCTGTCGCTGAGCCAATCAGCAGCACACAGGAACTTAACTGCGTGCTCCGATTGGGTAGCTTCTCAGCCATCCGCCAATAGCATCTCTTGTATGAAATCAACTGGGCAAACCAACTGAGGAAGCAAGTAAAAAGACCCATTGTCCGCAGAAACCCGCGAAACAGTGAAAAATCCGCGTTATGTATTTAGATATGCTTACATATAAAATCCGTGAAGTCGTGAATCCGCGAAAAGTGAACCGCAAAGTAGCGAGGGATTACTGTATTGCAATTCTGTAGCCATCATACATCTTGCCTGAAGAAGGGGCATGAGTTGCCTCGAAAGCTTGCATATTGTAATCTCTTAAGTTAACCAATAAAAAGGTGTCATTTTGCTGGACTTCTCACTACATCCAAAATGGCTAACACGGTACAACACCCTAGTACTGTAGTCATCAGGAAATTCCAAGAGGTTTGTACTGTCCTTTAACAATACTTGTTGTTTCAGACAATCCAAGCTCCCCTATTCATTTCAAGGAGTGGGCATACCACAGACAATTCCACAGGGGTGTTGAAAGCAAACAGACTTTTTATGAATTGAATACAACTACAAACATCTGTTATTATTATATAATATGCATGCACATAGTCATGACATAATCTATATCAAAAAATATCAAGGGGCTTTCTTGCTAATCCTTGTTTGCTCCATTGGTATAAAAGCTTTATGTAGTTTGAGGGTAGGAGCACACCAGGATTCTTGTCTCGGCTTGGGGGGTGGAGGTAGAAGTAATGGGGATAAATGGTATAGATGTGGAAAAATTTATTTGTACGTCTCCATGAAAAAAAAAAAAACCCACAATGGTCTCTGAAATAACTTGAAACTGATAAAAGTAATTGGCACTCATCATTGTTTATTCCATATTTAATAAAAATCAGACTTGGCTTTCAAAGAGACTTCTGCACCAGTCAACAGGTAGTTCAACTGATGATTAAGTTTATAATACTTTACCATTTCGTAATGAACATCAAGATTCATTTAAATGAGAAATCAGCAACATCAAATACCCCCCCAAAAATAAGAAATTTGGTAAACATTTGATATAAAGAATCAAAAAGCATGTAAATGTTTATGTTATTCTTGGCAAATTCTGCCAAGTACTGGTAGTTAATGTGGACTGCACTATGCTTCTAGAATGTTTAGCACTACTCACAGTCTCCACCATTTATTCCATGTTTTATGCTAATATAGGTGTTTGGTGGTTAAACATTGGGAGCTGAGGTTTAAGATGTGCAGCATATGTTATCCTTTTTAGTATTACAATCTCTTTTTTCTGGTTTTGCCCACTCACTGTGCAGGCTCTCTGTCACTTGCTAGCTCAGTGCAGGGCAGGCACAATGTGGATAATAAAGTAGATTGATTCAGCCTGGTTCTGTTTGTGTTTAGCCATTTCAATTCACAGTGTAAAAAGCGGAATAAAGTAAAAAGGAATATGAATGATGTACAAGGTAAACACTATTCAGCTAAATACAACCTGTTAAAGCAATGCAGAATAAGACCGTTCTTAGTTTACATGTACAGTGCTTGCCTCCCCAGCAAATGCCAAAAAGTAATTGACCATTTTACAAATACAAGTCACCTCTTTAACAAGGGATTGTACATTCTCTGCAATGGAGTTACGAAAACATTTTATATATTATATATAAGCTGTATCCAGAAGGAACTAAAGAAAAAACTGTTAGAGCACATTTAGCCCCTCAGTTTTAAACACAATCTTTTCAAAACTCGAATAACTTTCTTTTACAAAAACTAAAACTAACAATAGGACCTACTGATGTGCCTGTAAGCAGAATAAGCAGCCCAACTTAATCATTGCTTAAAATGGTTAAAGTAGTATGTGCTTACGAACATCAAAAAATGTTATAAATTATGATAAAGATTACTTCATGTACTCGCCATATTGTATCCTGAATACAAAAGAGTTCTGACAAACCCCCAAGTATGAACAGCCATACTATACAAGTCAGTATTTTAGTCTCACTTTCTCTCCCCTTTCTTTGCTCACTGCTTAACTATAACCGCACTGCTACTTCCTTGCCTGCTTTATAAAAGGTGCAGCTGCCACTAAGGGAGCACTTGCTGGATTAATAAGTCCTGATCTGATCATGTGTGTGTGTCATTAGAGCACATAAATTGTGAGGACAAGCGAGAAAAGGATTACAAAACCTGTTTTATCAGGATCTTTTGTCAGATCTCCCTTTGTTGCTACACACTATTGAGTTTTGCACATTAGATTTCTAGAATCTACCTAAAATTTGACAAGAAAGCATGTTGAAACTTTTTACTCAAGTTTTCTTCAATTCTTGAAGTAAGGGTAGAAAGTGAAGAGGCTTTACAAACTTTTTTTTTTTTTGCTAAAACTTCCTAACAAATTTTCAACCTTAAATTGGTTAAACGTTTTTTTTCTCACATCCCCACAGGTGAACTTTTCTCCAAGATTTTGTTTCTCATCAATCAGTAATTTTATGATCTCTACAATCTATAACACTATGCCAAGGCAAAGAGAGGACTCACAGATGCCTTGGTTACCAAACCTGACTAGCCCTAATCCTTTTTGATGGAACAGAAACTAGCTCAGATAAACCTGGTGTCTCAATTTAAGCGAGGCTTACTTGCTAAGCACACTTTGTGGAAAAAACCCCAGGGCTTCTACCCCTGTGTGCGAGTGTTGGGTTGTCCAAATACAAAGCATTCTCTTTCTGGCCCTTCTTCCTCTTTTCAGTCAAGTATTTCCTACCAAGTATCTTCCCGAATCTATAATAAAAAACTCCATTGGTTTGAGGAGTTTTAAACCCAATAATGGGATCACTTTGGACCAACCTCCAGAATTAGTTCTGAGTTCAGGTCAGCAACAGGGACACCAGCCATTTGTTCTGCCTGGTGGCTCTTGTTATTCCTGCACCAGTGGCCTCACACATAACCCAATTTATTTGAGGTACAGCACAGTCTCATGCATTTCCACCTGGGAATGTGTATCCCCTAATGGCAAGGAGTGCTACTAATGTTAGAGTCCCCCTTCTTGGCCTCTGTCTCCATCTCTGCAAGAACATAGTTTAAAAGAATTTTATTTAGTAACCTGAAGAACCAGTTGGTTGAAAAATGCAATAGTCCAGATAAATCTGCAGTAGCCCTCTCTATAAACATAAAATCGGAGAAATAAACTACAAATTTATCTTGTACTAAGTATTGCACTTATTATAGTTAAGCATTATTTATTGAGTGGCAATTATTTCTTATACATAATTAAAATCTTTTAATGATGAACAAATCTGGCAAGTCATTTTAACATTCAATATTTCATGCCAATTACCATTTTAGTTGTTTATAACTACAACCCCAAATCAGAAAAAGTTGGGACAGTGTGGAATATGTGAATAAAAAAAGAAAAAAGCAAGTTATAAATTCTCCTCAAATTTTATTTCATTGCAGACAGTATGAACACAAAATAATTCATGTTTTTTTTTGTCAACATCATTTGATTTGTAAATAAATATCCATTCTTGCCATTCAGGCTTGCAACACATTCCAAAAAAAGTTGGGATGGGGGCAATTAAGGGGTAGTAATGAGGTATAATAACTAAATAATGATGTGATTTGAAACTGGTGATGTTAACAGGTGATTGCAATCATGATTCGGTACAAAAGCAGCATCGAGGAAAGGTCTACTCCTTTAGGAGCAAAGATGGGCAGAGGATCGCCAGTTTGCCACCAACTGCGGGCAAAAATCTTTGAAATGATGAAGAAAAACGTTTCTCAAAGACAGATAGGAAGAGATTTGGGCATTTCTCCCTCTACAGTGCATAACATAGTGAAAAGAATCAGGGAATCTGGAGAGATTACCGTGTGCAAAGGCCAAGGGCGCAACCCTAAACTGAATGGCCATGATCTCCGAGCCCTCAGACGGCACTGCATTAAAATCCGTCATTCATCAATAAATGATATAACTGCGTGGGCTCAGGACTACTTCAGGAAGTCACTCTCAAGCACTACAGTACGTAGTTACATTAGGAAATGCCAGCTAAAACTGTACTGTGCCAAAAGGAAGCCCTACATAAATAGTGTCCAGAAGCGCCGTCGACTTCTCTGGGCTCGGAGGCATCTGGGATGGTCCATTGTGCAGTGGAAACATGTATTGTGGTCAGACGAATCGGTTTTTCACAACTTTTTTGGGAGAAATGGACGCCATGTGCTGCAGACCAAAGAGGAAAAGGACCATCCAGACTTACCAGATACAAGTCCAAAAGCCAGGGTCTGTCATGGTATGGGGTTGCGTCAGTGCCTTCGGCAAAGGTAACTTGCACTTCTGCGATGGCACCATCAATGCTGAGAAGTATATCTCAGTTTTGGAGGAACAAATGCTGCCTTCAAGACGACATCTTTTCCAGGGACGCCCATGCTCATTTCAGCAAGACAATGCCAAACCACATACTGCGCGCATAACAATGGCATGGCTGCATAAGAAGAGGGTGCGGATGCTTGACTGGCCTGCCTGCAGCCCTGATTTGTCTATAGAGAATGTTTGGCGCATTTTGAAACAAAAAATGCGTCAACAAAGACCCCGTACTGTTGCGCAACTAAAACGTTGTTTGCAGGAAGAATGGGACAAACTAACACCTGCAACACTTAGTCACTTGATTTCTTCAATGCCTAAACGTCTTTTAAGTGTTGTTAAAAGACAGGGGAACTGTACAAAATGGTAAATGCTGTACTGTCCCAACTTTTTTTGAAATGTGTTGCAAGCCTGAATGGCAAGAATGGATATTTATTTACAAATCAAATGATGTTGACAAAAAAAAAACATGAATTATTTTGTGTTCATACTGTCTGCAATGAAATAAAATTTGAGGAGAATTTATAACTTGCTTTTTTCTTTTTTTATTCACATTTTCCACACTGTCCCAACTTTTTCTGATTTGGGGTTGTACAATTTTGCAAGACAAATGCATGTTGGCTACTGAAAACTCAACAAATACTGATTTTATGCTACTTAAAATTGTCCAATTCTGACATGGATTCAGATTTTTTATTTTTATCCCATTAAAAATAAATAAATAAATAAAATAAAACTTTTTATACTAACTCCTGCATAACCAGATGTGTAGAAGCCTGATGTTATACATTCAAGTGATAACTTCGGCATTTTTATAACTATAAACCACAGGTGTTACCTGTTAATTTTTAATGAAAAAATTTAAATTCATTGCATTTATTGTTCAGTGACCAGAACAATATTAAAATAAACAGAATTACTTTAAAAATACATACCTTTTTAACTAATAAAAACATAGAGAAAATATTTATCCATAATACATCTCTCTCTCGCTCTCTATATATATATATATATATAATATATATATAATATATATATATATATAAAATCCAACATCTGTCTGTCCACTTTTCACAAGAGAACTACATAACAAATTTAGATAGTTTTTTTTTTTTCTTTTCTATAATTTACTTGAACATTCTGGTTGATTTTGTGACTTCTCTCATTGCGCTATGCATCATAGTTCACTTGCACTACCAATTTATTTGCGCGAATCCAAGAGACATGCAGCGGGGCCTAGCGCTGGGGGGCAGGGACAGCCTCACTCATGCACTAGCCTCGGGGTGTGTACCTTACCTCCGCTTAGCTAGCGAAAGAGAGAACTACTTAATGGATTAAAAAAAAAAAAAAAAAAAAAGTACAGGCTAGACATTGCTAATTGTTGAGGTGCAATTAAAAATGTGGAATTCGATTTTAATTATTCAGTACTTACTTCTTACCAAAACTTGTACTATTTGACACAAACAAATAATAAACACAGAGCAAACCCTTAAAAAAAGCTGTAAATCTATCAAATGTTCATTAGATGTTTATCAAGAAGATACAAGGCTAAAATGTTCAAGTAAAATTGACAATAAAATGTTTTTACTAGATTTTAACTTTTAAGCTAACAGGCCCATTGTTTACTAAGTAGTGTTTTTCTAATTTTAAGATATTTTTCAGTTTTGGTTTTTGATTTTTTTTTTTAAATTTAGTTTTAGTTATTTTCCCCCCATTTTGTAATTTGTTTTTTTCAAATTTTTTTTTTTTTTTTTTTTTAAATTTGGTTTTTCAATGATTAACTTTTAGTTTTTGTCATACTAAAAATGTCAACACAGACGGATATCTTTATAGTTTGATTGCTCCGGTTTCTGCACTTTTAAATCTCAACTGAAAACTTCCCTCTTCTACAAACCTTTGTCATCTGTGTAATTTTTTTTTATACTCTGTATGTAAAGTGACCTTGGGCTTATGAAAGGCACGCAATAAATGTAACTTATTATTATTATTAGTTGTGAACTTGTCTATAATTCATGTTATGTCTATTAACACGTAACAATTCCACTGTTTATCCCAAAGTATACAAAACCAATCAAACGTTTGGACACACTTGATTGAATGCATAGTTTTTAAAATCTTAAAGATTTTGATGTAAAGTTTACATTTAAATACTTTAAAATTTCTTTCCAAGACAAACAAACACACTGAACCTCATACCTACAGTGGTGTGAAAAACTATTTGCCCCCTTCCTGATTTCTTATTCTTTTGCATGTTTGTCACACAAAATGTTTCTGATCATCAAACACATTTAACCATTAGTCAAATATAACACAAGTAAACACAAAATGCAGTTTTTAAATGATGGTTTTTATTATTTAGGGAGAAAAAAAATCCAAACCTACATGGCCCTGTGTGAAAAAGTAATTGCCCCCTTGTTAAAAAATAACCTAACTGTGGTGTATCACACCTGAGTTCAATTTCCGTAGCCACCCCCAGGCCTGATTACTGCCACACCTGTTACAATCAAGAAATCACTTAAATAGGAGTTGCCTGACACAGAGAAGTAGACCAAAAGCACCTCAAAAGCTAGACATCATGCCAAGATCCAAAGAAATTCAGGAACAAATGAGAACAGAAGTAATTGAGGTCTATCAGTCTGGTAAAGGTTATAAAGCCATTTCTAAAGCTTTGGGACTCCAGCGAACCACAGTGAGAGCCATTATCCACAAATGGCAAAAACATGGAACAGTGGTGAACCTTCCCAGGAGTGGCCGGCCGACCAAAATTACCCCAAGAGCGCAGAGACGTCTCATCCGAGAGGTCACAAAAGACCCCAGGACAACGTCTAAAGAACTGCAGGCCTCACTTGCCTCAATTAAGGTCAGTGTTCACGACTCCACCATAAGAAAGAGACTGGGCAAAAACGGCCTGCATGGCAGATTTCCAAGACGCAAACCACTGTTAAGCAAAAAGAACATTAGGGCTCGTCTCAATTTTGCTAAGAAACATCTCAATGATTGCCAAGACTTTTGGGAAAATACCTTGTGGACTGATGAGACAAAAGTTGAACTTTTTGAAAGGCAAATGTCCCGTTACATCTGGCGTAAAAGGAACACAGCATTTCAGAAAAAGAACATCATACCAACAGTAAAATATGGTGGTGGTAGTGTGATGGTCTGGGGTTGTTTTGCTGCTTCAGGACCTGGAAGGCTTGCTGTGATAGATGGAACCATGAATTCTACTGTCTACCAAAAAATCCTGAAGGAGAATATCCGGCCATCTGTTCGTCAACTCAAGCTGAAGCGATCTTGGGTGCTGCAACAGGACAATGACCCAAAACACACCAGCAAATCCACCTCTGAATGGCTGAAGAAAAACAAAATGAAGCCTTTGGAGTGGCCTAGTCAAAGTCCTGACCTGAATCCAATTGAGATGCTATGGCATGACCTTAAAAAGGCAGTTCATGCTAGAAAACCCTCAAATAAAGCTGAATTACAACAATTTTGCAAAGATGAGTGGGCCAAAATTCCTCCAGAGCGCTGTAAAAGACTCATTGCAAGTTATCGCAAACGCTTGATTGCAGTTATTGCTGCTAAGGGTGGCCCAACCAGTTATTAGGTTCAGGGGCCAATTACTTTTTCACACAGGGCCATGTAGGTTTGGATTTTTTTTTCTCCCTAAATAATAAAAACCACCATTTACAAACTGCATTTTGTGTTTACTTGTGTTATATTTGACTAATGGTTAAATGTGTTTGATGATCAGAAACATTTTGTGTGACAAACATGCAAAAGAATAAGAAATCAGGAAGGGGGCAAATAGTTTTTCACACTGTATTTTTTCAAAAATAAAATCTGAAATTAAAAGGAAATATTTGAAATACCCAATCCCATTAAAAATTGTTATCACTTTGAGATTAGTGACATTTATCTTGGGAAATTGAGAACCATGATCATTTCATTACCCTAATTACAAGTGTGTTCCTTTAAAACGTTAAAAGTTTAAAAGGTTCTCGTAAAAACAAAACCTGCTACTGAAACGCCAAGAGAAGAGAATCACAACAAATTCAACTAACCGGCAACGACTGAGGCCGATCCCCTGTGACAGAACAAAGCCCATCTGTGGCCGTCCAACACCCGATGCGCGGCTGTCTATTCAATGCTAAGACACTAACACGAATCGGAACATGGAATGTACGATCACTCTACCGAACGGACTACCTCGCCCAGGTGCTCCGAGCATTCAACAACTACCACCTGATCATTTTAGGCCTCGCCGAGGTACGATGGGCGGGGTCAGGACACATAATTAGCGATGAAAAAATGCTTCTCTACTCTGGCCATAGCACCGAACATGCGCGTGGTGTTGGACTCATACTATCACCACAGGCGACAGCAGCGCTCACGGAGTGGAAACCGGTCTCTGACCGAATTATCATTGCCCGCTTCCGATCCCAACAGGTGAAAATCACAGTCATCCAGATATACGCCCCAACAGAGGAATCCGACGAAGCAGCAAAGGAAGCATTCTACGACCAGCTCCAAGACGAGCTGACGACCGTACCACGCCATGATTTGCTCCTTGTCATTGGTGACTTCAATGCTCAGTTAAACGGCGGCCGCTCGAACTTCGAGGCGACAATGGGTCCGCATGGATCAGGTGCTCGAACAAACGACAACGGCGAGCGACTGCACTCACTCTGCGCCACGAATAATCTATGCATCAGAAATACATTTTTCCAGCACAAAAGGATCCATAAGATGACGTGGCAGTCTCCAGGAGGACTGTACAAAAATGAAATCGATTACATCTGCGTCAGCAAAAGATGCCGCTCATCCTTGCTAGATGTGAAAAGCCGGAGAGGAGCGGACGTTAGCTCTGACCATAATTTACTAGTCACCAAATGCCGGCTAAAACTTATGTGATCGACGCTGTGGCAGGCCGCTGGGGGTGGTACCCAGCCAGGACACCCGAGAGGACCGGAGGAGGGCTTGCGCCTCCTCCAGACCACGAGGGGGCGACCGCCCTGGTTGTGTTGGGGACCACAGGTGCAGGGCTTGGAAGCCCAACCCTGTAGGGGCCCGTGGTCACCGCCAGGGGGCGCTCCAGTGCCTAGAGAGCCCTGGACCTCAGCACTTCCGCCATACCCGGAATTGCTGTGGGGGTCTGGGGGGGGGGGGGGGGGGGGGGGTAGAACAACCGGGACACATGGAGTCCTTCCTGGTGCGCAGCTGGCACTTCCGCCACACAGGGGAGTGTCGGCGGAGGAGTGTCGGGGAGCACCTGGAGCCCATCCGGGTGAGCATAAAAGGGGCCGCCTCTCTTCAGACAGTGACTGGAGTCGGGCGGAAGTGGACAAGAGTCGTGTTGGAGAGGAGTGGAGGCGGCCTAAAGAAGGCAGGCACTGGAGAGAGAGGCCTGGACTTTGGGGGATTGGTGCTGGAGGCACTGGGTTTATGCAATATTTAACGTGTGTTGGGTGCAAGATACGATGTCCGTCTGTCTGTGTCTGGGCTGCTTCTCACAACGCCTAAACCACAGCGACCAAGATCCTTCAATGTTACAAAGCTCAAAGAGACGCCCGCAGCCCAACAGTTCCAACTCGAGCTCCTAAATCACTTTCGAAATACTCACAGAAACAGGCGGCAAAGAATCGGTTGAGGACGACTGGACACGACTCCACCAGATTGTCATCGAAAGTGCCACAACTATAATCGGTCGAAGACGAGGCACACACCGAGAATGCCGGATAAAAGATAACACCTGGGACCTAATCGATGCACAGCGCCGCTTGAAACAAGATCGCGATCGGGAGCCCCCAGGACCTGGTCTCAACGCGGCAGAGGAGTGCTACCGAGCTGCCGATCGAATGGTCAAACGAAGCTGCAACCAAGATAAGCGCGACTGGATCTAAAAGAAAGGACATGAGGCACAAGAAGCCGCGGACAGGAACGACACTAAAACACTATACAGGATCGTCCGAGAGCCGAGTGGCGCGCCCAGCGGCAGAGGCGTACCAATCAAAGCAAAGGACGGTCACCTGTTGCTAACCACCGAAGCACAAGAAAAACAATGGGTTGAGCACTTCGCTGAACTCCTGAACCAACCAGAACCCACATCAACATTCGGGGACAATCTCTTAACACCAGCAAAGGACCTTTCAGTCGAAGTTGGACCGATCACGTCAGCCGAAACCAAGTCGGCAATTGCAGCCCTCAAGACTGGTCGCACACCAGGAATGGACGAAATTGCTCCTGAAATGTTAAAACACGCAGGACAACCACTTATAGACTGTCTTACATCTCTCAACAGGTGCTGGGAAACGGCGACCATTCCAGTAGACTGGAGAAAAGGGGTCATCGTAAAAATTCCAAAGAAAGGGAATCTCGCCGACTGCAACAACTGGAGCGGAATTATCCTCCTCTCTGTCCCAGGCAAAGTGCTGTGCTACATCCTACTCCGACGCCTACGCCAAGCTGTTGACCACCTACTCCGCGAGGAACAAGCAGTGTTCCGCAACAGGAGATCCTGCTCCAAACAAATCTTTGTCGAACAAAGTACCGAATTGCAGCAAAAACTGTCTATAAACTTTATCGACTTTACTAAGGCCTTCGACAGTATTCACCGAGAGACACTATGGAAAATCGCCAGAGTCTGGCATCCCAGTGGAGTTCGCCAACATCTTACGAAATATATACCATGAGTCGAGCTGCTATGTACGCACGGACTATGGCATCTCCGAGGCCTTCCGGATCGACACGGGCGTGCGCCTGGGCTGCATCATTTCGCCATTTCTATTCCTGCTGGCACTTGACTTCGTCATGTGCCACGCCCTTGGACACGCCGACTATGGCCTTTCAGGGCTGCGATGGGAGACGAATAGCAGATCTAGACTTTGCGGATGATACCACTCTACTTGGCCCCACCCAACAATCCCTCTGCGATCTCACTGAACTACCACAACGTGAGGCAGCAAAAATCAGGCTCGAATTAGTGAGGCCAAGAGCAAGGTCATGCGCATCGGCTAAGTCTGTGCAAACTTCCCGGTCTCCATCGGCCAACAACAGCTTGAGGAAGTTGACCGCTTCACCTATCTCGGCAGCACCGTGGCGCCTGACGGGGGGGACAGACATCGACGTAGCCTGCCGTATTGGGAAAGCGTCCTCAGTAATGCGACAACTGGGACCAATATGGCAATCCAATGCCATTTAACTGGCAACGAAGATACGACTGCTAAACACGACCGTCATCCCTGCGGCGATATATGCGAGCGAAACTTGGAAGTCATCTGCAGCGATCGATCATGAGATGTCTGAACGTCTTTCAGCAACGCTGCCTACGGCGAATACTGATGGTCCCCTACCGGGACCACGTCAGCAATGACGAAATCCTTCAACGAACAGCTACCCAACCTCTAGTGAGCACTGCAGTGGAATGCCGCTTTCGATTTGCTGGCCACATCCTCCGGCAACCCATACATCTCCTTCCAACGATCGATATGAGCTGGACGCCCCGCGGCACACAAAAGCGTGGCCGCCCAAAACAAACATGGCGGCGTTCTTTCAACGAAGACCTACACGCTATAGACATATCATGGGCCGAAGCCAAAGCCGCTACCGTTGACCGAATTCGTTGGCAATCTCTTAGCACCCAATGCGCCACCCGGCGTGGGAGGAACTAAGTCTAAGTAAGTCCTTTAAAAAGTTAATATGTCAAATTTCTTTCATTGTTAATATATTTGGGCAAATTAGTTGTGTTTGGACAAGATAGTGTGGGTATAAGTAGCCCTATTTGGTTGAAGCTGTTATTCTAGTCATAATAGTCCATAATATACCAAGAACAGAAAACCAGGAGTTGCCTCCATGCACAGGATATGTTTACTAGTGGCCTGCCACCCCATTATTTGCTTGAATCATTTCTAATCTAAATATATGGCTGAATTGTAATTTTCTTAAACTCAGTGCTGATAAAAATGAAGTGTTATTACTTTCCCCCAGGTCGACTGCCTCTAAGATGTCAGACTTCAGTCTTAGCATCGGAGGGAAAATTGTCTTTTCGCAGGACTATTGGAGGTCAGAGCACAGGGTCAGCTATGATACAGTGCCCACGGAACAATTTTTTTCATGTTAAAGGCCTTGCTCAAGGGCCAAATGGAATATGATCCCTCCTGACACTAACAGGTATTGATTCACGAATGATATCCAATTTAGGTGTCCTTTTTTGATTTACCACTTTACCTTTGAGCCTCATAGAAGCTCACTTATGAAAAATGCTTATCATCACTTTGATAATGTTATTCATCTTTGCCCATTACTATAGAGGAGAGATGCTGAAATGCTTGACCATGCTTTCATGACTCGTCATTTTAACCATTATAACTCCCTGTTTGTGGACTTTCCTATTAAAACACTCCCTAGAACTCAATATATCCATAACTCAGCTCACACATATCAAACAAGCACAGTATATCATTCCAGTCCTTTATTTGCACTGGCTGCCTGTTTCATCAGTTTTATCTCATCTCATTACACTTAAAAGATCTGCATGATCTAGCTCCTACACATCTTTCCCACCTCCTTCACAGATAAAATCCTCTATGTGTCCTTAGGACGGTCCTCTGGTAATGGGCTCCTATTGGTTCCACAGACAGAGCACTTTAACTGGAGTGACAGAACATTCAGGCTATGTCCACAGCATTATGTTTTCTGTCTATACTAGCATTTTTACATTGTTTACAAAGGTATCTCCATATATGCTAAAATGACTGAAAACACATAGGACGTAGATGTTCACCTATACTGGGCATGCACACATCTGCAGAAAAATACTTAAAAAGGACAATAATGCTGTCGGCCATGAGAATTACTACAACACTGGTATACTATTTGTATTTTGCACATGTATTCAACATTCAAACTGTAAAAAAAAACAAAAAAAAAAGCACTTATTTTACCTAGCTACAGCACTAAACACCGTAATACAGCTTGTTCAGTTATTTTCACCTTTGCAATCTAACTAAAGCTGCATCTTTACTTGCAGAGGCAGTGACTTAAAAAACATCAATTTTAATTAGTCAATTACTCCTGTAAATGTGATAATGTTTTTATCAAATAAAAAAGATAAATTGTGAAAAATCAAACTATAAAGATGCATTTAATGGTTCAATCACATTAAAAATAGCAACTGCAAAAGTATTCAGAACAAATATTTATCTTTTTTCCAAAATGATGCAATTTAAACTTTCAAAATTTGTTTAAAATAAAAAAAAATTAAATCACACATACTTCTGGATAAGACTACCTTCAATTTTTTAACCAATACACCAAAAAGGAAAAAAAAAGTGCATCCTGCACATAAGCTGAATGTGAAATTTTAAAATGAAACTGTTTCTAGAAAACATTAATTAAGTAACAAGTAACCTAGTGCAGTACTTCTTTTATTAAAAGCAAAATTACCTGTGTGTGTAAAAAAAGTATTACTATGGAAGGTTATAAAATATTCTGTTATTTCCCAATGAGCAAAGGGGGGGGAGATCTGGAGAGTAATGACAGGGAAAGAGGGCTGTGCTAAACTTGAAGCAGGAGTGTAGTCAGGTATAGTTTTATCAAAAAGATTGTGAGAGAGAGAGAGAGAGAGAGAGAGAGAGAAACACAGAAGGGTAAGCGGTGTCTTCTGGATCAGTGAAAAGGCAGAATGGATTGGGAAAACAGACTTGGTTTTGTCCTCTGTGTAATAACAGTCCTTCTAATGGGAACTAACAGCTGCCAGCACAGCTTAGTAAAGGCCTTCCCAACGGCTAGAACAGTGGGAAAGGCAGTAAATAGTTCAACATGCTCTTTCTTTGCGTTTTCCTTACTTGAACCATGAAGAAGTTAGTACAATACTTGAGTGATATCTCAGTACCTTTACTAAAGACAATCATCTATTTTGGCAGTTTTGCCTTTATGTAAAAGTATCCATGCAGCCTTCCATGTTACCTACACAGTTGTATAGTGAGCATATTTGATAAAACCGAATCTGAAGCATTTTTGCAATGTTTATAAACTTTTCTGATTTCTGCAAAGTTTCCTTTGCCCAATATAATTTTTAACATTTTTTTTTTTTAATTCCTGTAATTTAAATGAATAATCCATACAAAAAAAAATGTGAATATCTTACTTAGCCCAAATAATTTGTAGTGATGTTCAAGAAAAATTTCTCATGTTTTCATGCAGAACATGAGAACACAGTTTGGGCATTTCAAGTGTGCTAAGAACTCAGGATATTCCTGTACAGATAGTACGCATTTACAGTAACAAGACTAGCCTTTAGATTTAGCAGCTGCAGTGTGCCCCAGAGCAACAGACTTGGAGTTAATCAAGACTAACTGTGCAGTTGCATTGTGCTTCTAGGAGTAGGAGCAGGGGAACAAAGTTGCGTACTAATTTGGACCACCTTTTGAGCTGGTTAAACAAACTTAGTAGGTTATGTTATGTTAGGGTAATGTTACAAAATGTATTCTGCACACATCAGGCAGACTGTTATTATGGACATGAATATATCACTAATATTCCATTAAAAAATATGGAAACCATATTTAATGTTTTTGTTTTAGACTTAAGTATAGAGTGATACTGAATATTTACCTTAATGCCAAGGAAAAAGAATAGAATGCATGGAAATATTTATTTTGTGTAATAAATAAGCTAGAAAATTAAGGAACAACATACATTTAACCATTAACCTTCTACAATGCTTTAAGTGAAAATAAGTGACAGTACTCTTTTTGCCAGCTTCTTGCTCTTCCTACCAATGCATTGCAAATTTTACATGATTTCTTAAACAAGTGGTTGGGTGCCCAGAGTATCATACAGATATCTTTGCAGATGTTCCCCAGGTTTGATATGATAGCTCTTACAATATTTATTATAATGAGAAGTCAAGCAAAATTACACCTTTTATTAGCTAACTCAAAAGATTACAGTATGCAAGCTTTCGGGGCAACTCAGGCCCCTTCTTAAGACAGTTTGTAGTGAGCCAATAGAAGGTTTAATTTTGATTGACTTTTCATTGCATCCACAATGGCTAACAGTGTACAACACCCTACCAATATTTACTACACAGAGCTTGTATTCTACTGTGGAGATTGCACCACAACTAGACATTCTTTACAAATACTAACCAGCTTCTGATTAACTAAATAATACATTTTTGTGATGGTTGGATCAATTTGCTTGTTAGGAAAAGCTGAACATATAATGAATGACAACTCTTCTGTTATCTAGGTAATTGGGAAATGAGTTACAATGAGAGAATTATGCTTCAAATTCTAGTAAAGTGTACAGTACATCTCATTGTCATTACTTTCCACATAAGGATTTCAGAGCCTTTACATGCACCTGAAGTGAAGAACATTAAAGTAAAAATATTTGAGCTCTGACAAGCAGATAAGCTTGACACAACTTTTTGGGTCTATTTTGGATCCAAAAACGCTCAGCTTATCTACAAATATATATGGCATTTAAATTTTTGTGTGAATAAACAATATTACTAAACCTAAAAAAACTGAACCAAAAAAAAGTAGAATATGGAACTTTACCTTGTTGAGTTAGAGTGGATCTCAACATTCCACTTTTAGACCATATTTTAATCTGACCATCCTCACCAGCTACAAGAGGAAATACAAGGGAAAGAAATATATTAAAAAAATGATTCAATACTGAAAATTCTTCACATGTATAAATTAAAGCCAGAATTGATTCAAGGTAACAAGTTCTGGCTCACATAAACATAATGACTGATTAGTTAGATAGGCATGCTGTTACCCAGAATGGTAGGGCTGGGCAATAGAAATGATATTTGCATTTAACAACACATAAAATTTAAACAATATGGAAATACAAAATTTTGATACATTGTCGATAAGGAACATTGTTTGACACATACAACAGTCTAACACACCACAGAAACATTTCCAGTTCCAACCACTCATATGTTACTCCTTTAAAAACGGACAGCCTCTGCGTTTTAAAAAACAGAAAAAAAAAAAGGCACAGTGAGTTTAGTTGAGATACTGTAGCAGTGGTGGCATGCCACATGCTACTGTTTCGGAAAACACAACAGCCATTAAAGAGATGAACATTCATTCAGCGGAATCTTTAAGTGTCAGTAAAGGAAGCAACTGCTCTGCAGCCATAAAATCTTTATATTAAAAAAAATAAATTATATATATATATATATATATATATATATATATATATATATATATATTATATATATTATATATATATATATATATATATATATATATATATATATATATATATATATATATTGTGGATAAAAAAGGTAAAAGTACATCAATGGTGTGGCAATCCTTAGACTATTTAAAGTATGTGTATTGTAAACTTTGCCAAAAACGTTTGCAAAGTAAAACTGGAAATACTACACACCTACTTTACCACCTTAAGAATTGCCATCCAATAGAACATACAGAATGAAAGCACTTCCAGTAACAAACACCAGCAATGTTAGTTCCTGGGGATGGGTTTATCAGAAAAAGCCCATTGACAAACTCTACTGTCAGACTTTTCAAGAGTAAGCTTACTTGCAAAGTGGTGGTTTTACATTGATACTTGCCTTTAAAATGTGCCCTATCAATTAAACTTAACAGTTTTAGTTGTTGTATCTGTGCTTTTCAAAAACATTGAGAATTATATAATATGATGGTCACTTATCCAGGACAGAATTCAGGATGTACAAGTGGTTGAACTGCTATGGTCATTACAAAATACTAAATCCAGATAGGATTCTCCACACTTTGGCACTTTAACATATTGTGCTAAAAACAGTCATTAATTAAGCCTAAAAACATCTTCTGCGCTCCCTAATTTGTAAGGTTATCCCATTTAATATCTGGGTAATTAAAAGTCTCCCAATGCTACAATATCCCACCCTAACCTGCCTTTTTAATTATTATTAAAAAGATTTGTATTGAAATTACAAATTCAGATGTCTTCAATGAGATTTGGTTCATCATCCAACTGAAAAAGACATGCATTTAAATTCTATTTTGCTTACATGACAAACCTCCTTCTCTTTTTTGCACATCCTTCCTAAAAAGTGTAACCATCTTTTATATACTCATTCCATCTTTGTCATTTAGCCAGCTCCACCCTTTACAACTTTCAGGTCCACCACCTACACTCTACTTAAAATAAATGCTTTCTTACTTACAAATAAACCTTTCAGCCTCTACTAGCGTGAACACCCTTCTGAATGAGTACTATATAGCAGCCTATCAAATTATTCTTTGTATACCTTAATGTCTCACCACTACGGAATCGCTGTTATTCTTAACTGTTCATTGCTACGTTGCCAGTTATTTATTCACAGATCTGCCAGATTCCACAACTGCTTTTTCTTCATTCTGTCCCATGATGCACCTTAAATGCTACAGGTTTCAACAAGTTTTCAAAACACTTGGATGTCTTTGCTGCAGTTTAGGTCAGGTCAGGAAGTATGCATTGGTACTGCATGTTGCCGCACCAACCACACCGTGAAAGAGCTTGGGATCCCAGCTAGAAAGCCCTCCAGGCAGACACACAGTCCATTCCCACCCTCCAGAAATGACCATCTATCTGCCACAGTCAGGTGTTGCGTAGGCATCCCCCTTGGCCTGGTCCAACCGCTCGGGTCCTCAACAAGGAGGATCCCGTGAGTTGGATCACTCTGTGGGGAATTATACCACATGGCCATAGTGCTGTAACTGAGGGTCCCTCACAATGCAAGTAATGTACTTCATTCAGGACTCTGTGAGCAACCACTCACTTGACACAAAGTTGAACCAACGATACCCAAGGATTCTGAGGAGACACGGTACTGAAGGAGTCCACTCTTCGTCTCAGGTCAATGGATAGCTTCCATGTCTCACAATCATATAGCAAAACAGGAAGCACCAGAACTCTAAAGACTTTGACCTTTGCCCTTTTGCAGAGATATTAGGAGCACCACACATTGCTTTCCAGTGACCTCATGACCCCCCATGCTCTCCCAATCTGTCTACTGACTAAACAGGAAGAGTCACCAGCGACATGAATGTCACTGTCGAGGTAAGTAAGCCTCTTGAAGAGGTCATCATTCTCTCAACAGACAGACACACTGCTGATGGCTGTGCCCAAAAGGTCATTAAAGGACTGGATCTTATCTGATTTTTATCCAGGACACTCCTAAAAGTTCACAGCATCGTCGTCAAAATCAAGATCAGTGAATCTCTCTTTACCAACAGATGCCCCACAGGTGCTGGACCCCACGACCCTACCCAACACCAGTCCATGCAAACACTGAACAGAGTAAAAGCAAGAACCCACTCCTGATGAACTCCAGAATCAACTGGGAAAAATGCAGAGGTTCTGACTCCACTCTGGAGAGCAGTTACATTACCATTGTACAGGCCAGCCATGATATCCAGCAACTACGTGGGCAGATCGGGGGGATTGCGGGGGGATGGGGGGGATTGCATGTTCGTGTGGGGAAAAAATGCTTTAAAATTTACATTGCTCTTTACTGGCAACCAAAAAGCAAAAGTTTTTAGATGCACAATTTATATTTTAAGTAACTCTCACACAGCACTAACACAAAAACATTCAGCACACCTACCACTTCAACTCACAATGATAATGTCAGCACATTATTATATCAGTTTCTGTCTCAAACAGCTTCCACTCGCAGTTTCTTAAGAAATCATAATCATTGCAATTTCCTTCTATCATTATTTGTCAGTTCACATTTGCTCCTGCACAATTATTTAGCTGGATGTTTAACATTATTACACTAGTTCATAAGTAGTATATACAGTGGGGCAAAAAAGTATTTAGTCAGCCACCAATTGTGCAAGTTCTCCCACTTAAAAAGATGAGAGAGGCCTGTAATTTTCATCATAGGTATACCTCAACTATGAGAGACAAAACGAAAAAAAAAAATCCAGAAAATCACATTGTCTGATTTTTAAAGAATTTATTTGCAAATTATGGTGGAAATAAGTATTTGGTCACCTACAAACAAGCAAGATTTCTGGCTCTCACAGACCTGTAACTTCTTCTGTAAGAGGCTCCTCTGTCCTCCACTCGTTACCTGTATTAATGGCACCTCTGTGAACTCGTTATCAATATAAAAGACACCTGTCCACAACCTCAAACAGTCACACTCCAAACTCCACTATGGCCAAGACCACAGAGCTGTCAAAGGACACCAGAAACAAAATTGTAGACCTGCACCAGGCTGGGAAGACTGAATCTGCAATAGGTAAGCAGCTTGGTGTGAAGAAATCAACTGTGGGAGCAATTATTAGAAAATGGAAGACATACAAGACCACTGATAATCTCCCTCGATCTGGGGCTCCACGCAAGATCTCACCCTGTGGGGTCAAAATGATCACAAGAACGGTGAGCAAAAATCCCAGAACCACACAGGGGGAACTAGTGAATGACCTGCAGAGAGCTGTGACCAAAGTAACAAAGGCTACCATCAGTAACACACTACACCACCAGGGACTCAAATCCTGCAGTGCCAGACGTGTCCACCTGGTTAAGCCAGTACATGTGCAGGCCCGTCTGAAGTTTGCTAGAGAGCATTTGGATGATCCAGAAGAGGATTTGGAGAATGTCATATGGTCAGATGAAAAAACTCTACTCGTCGTGTTTGGAGGAGAAAGAATGCTGAGTTGCATCCAAAGAACACCATACCTACTGTAAAGCATGGGGGTGGAAACATCATGCTTTGGGGCTGTTTTTCTGCAAAGGGACCAGGACGACTGATCTGTGTAAAGGAAAGAATGAATGGGGCCATGTATTGTCAGATTTTGAGTGAAAACCTCCTTCCATCACCAAGGGCATTGAAGATGAAACGTGGCTGGGTCTTTCAGCATGACAATGATCCCAAACACACCGCCCGGGTAACGAAGGGGTGGCTTCGTAAGAAGCATTTCAAGGTCCTGGAGTGTCCTAGCCAGTCTCCAGATCTCAACTCCACAGAAAATCTTTGGAGGGAGTTGAAAGTCTGTGTTGCCCAGCGACAGCCCCAAAACATCACTGCTCTAGAGGAGATCTACATGGAGGAATGGGTCAAAATACCAGCAACAGTGTGTGAAAACCTTGTGAAGACTTACAGAAAACGTTTGACCTCTGTCATTGCCAACAAAGAGTATATAACAAAGTATTGAGATGAACTTTTGTTATTGACCAAATACTTTTTTCCACCATAATTTGCAAATAAATTCTTTAAAAATCAGACTGATTTTCTAGATTTTTTTTTTCTCATTTTGTCTCTCATAGTTGAGGTATACCTATGATGAAAATTACAGGCCTCTCTCATCTTTTTAAGTGGGAGAACTTGCACAATTGGTGGCTGACTAAATACTTTTTGCCCCACTGTATACTGTACTGTGAAAAATTAGGCACCTGTGGGGGAAAAAATACTGTAAAATAGGAATTAAAAAAGTGATGTATATGTAATTATTAATCAATAAACTTCCAAGAAAGTATAGCTCCCATCTTAAAAACAGCATCAATTCTCTTAGGCACACCTGAATGTGGCTTCTGAAGGTACTACTTTGGTAGGTCCTTTGACAACAAAGACACCTGTGCAGAATGTTCACAACTTACTGTTAATGTGCATGTTAGTCTGATAGCAGTCACGGGACATTGTATCTTTGATTGCTGGTACAACAAATAGTTCTGAGCAGGCATCAAGCACAGTACCAACAGTGGTCATCGGTGCTCTTGTGAAAAGAATGGAGATAAATGCCATTAACTCAAAGGTATAGAGGCAAATTTGTTCTACCATGTGAATGTCACTGAGAGAATAAAACTGAATAATAAAAAAAAACAAGCGCTAACTTTTACAAGTACAGTGATCCCTCGCTATATCGTGCTTCGCCTTTCGCGGCTTCACTCTATCGCGGATTTTATATGTAAGCATATTTAAATATATATCGCGGATTTTTTGCTGGTTCGCGGATTTCTGCGGACAATGGGTCTTTTAATTTCTGGTACATGCTTCCTCAGTTGGTTTGCCCAGTTGATTTCATACAAGGGACGCTATTGGCAGATGGCTGAGAAGCTACCCAGCTTACTTTTCTCTCTCTCTCGCGCTGACTTTTTCGGATCCTGACGTAGGGGGATTGAGCAGGGGGGCTGTTCGCACACCTAGACGATACGGACGCTCGTCTAAAAATGCTGAAAGATTATCTTCACGTTGGCTACCTTCTGTGCAGCTGCTTCGTGAAGTGACATGCTGCACGGTGCTTCGCATACTTAAAAGCACGAAGGGCACGTATTGATTTTTTTATCTGTCTCTCTCTCTCTGCTCCTGACGGAGGGGGTGTGAGCTGCCGCCTTCAACAGCTTTGTGCTGCGGTGCTTCGCATACTTAAAAGCAAACAGCCCTATTGATTTGTTTGCTCCTTTGAAGAGGAAGATATGTTTGCATTCTTTTAATTGTGAGACGGAACTGTCATCTCTGTCTTGTCATGGAGCACAGTTTAAACTTTTGAAAAAGAGACAAATGTTTGTTTGCAGTGTTTGAATAACGTTCCTGTCTCTCTACAACCTCCTGTGTTTCTGCGCAAATCTGTGACCCAAGCATGACAATATAAAAATAACCATATAAACATATGGTTTCTACTTCGCGGATTTTCTTATTTCGCGGGTGGCTCTGGAACGCAACCCCCGCGATGGAGGAGGGATTACTGTAGCTAAAATTTACACCGGGTGTTACAGACTCAAATCAAATGTACCGTATTCTTTGCTCCATACGATGCACCTAGGTTTAGAGGAGGAAAACAAGAAAAAAAATATTCTGAACCAAATCCATATTACTAACCGAGAATGGTAAACCGGATGGCATGGACGCAGGTTTACTAACTAAACCAGATGGCATGGACGCAGGTACACGGCGATGGGACCATGAGACGTACTGTGCAGGCGTGTACAGCTCAACTAACGGAAATAGCAGCAGGCGTCACCGCCATATTGTGAGTGGCACTACTGCAGAGTGAAGTTAGGAATAATGTGCTGCTTGGGATTGTACAAACCGCTGAACGCTTTACACCAAATTCAAACACAATACAGCTCAACGATACACACACGAGCCCACCTGGATAAGATCAATGAACGCAGACGCCTACAACGCGCATCTGAAACTGCGGAAGCAAAGCAGGCATGGGTTCAAAACGAACGAGCTCAACTGACGGATATACAAACACGAGCCCGCCTGGATAAACAACGCGCCCATAGCTAACGATATAGCCACACAGAAAAGTGTATTCTGCACTGCACCCCAGAGTCAAACGTAACACACTACATGGTCCGCAAAGGTCCACAAAGATAGTATGGAATATATAAGAGCACACCCATCGAAAAAAAATCAATCGTGTAAAAGCACATAGTACACACAAATCATGTGCTCTCAGCGCATATAAAGCGTATAAGGACAATACGGAGAATAGAGACCCAAAGGCATTGGAGAGAAAAAAAGGCAGATAAGAGATTATGAAAGCAGTAGAATTCGAAAAGCTCAAACAAACGATGGTGCGATGCACATGCAGACAAAGGTACAGAATAGGAAAGCAGTGAAATTCGAAAAGTATTGTAGCGTCCCAGCCAGGTTGAGGGCTTTTTGGTTTTAAGTGACTGTTAGGTCCGATTGAGGGAAGGCGGAGTACAGCACGGAGGACTGATAGCGGGGTATTGATTTGATGCGGTAGGGGGGGGCGTTGGAGAGGGTGCTAGAAAGTTGTGTTTGAGGTTAGGAAGTCAGCGATTGTTCAAGTAAAACTTTTGTGACACTTTATCATGTCAGTCACTACAGTATCAAAGAAAAGATAGAAATGATTGCATTACCGCAAACAAAAGGTGATTAATCATCAGAACCAGGTGTAATTGATAAAATACCAGGACAAACTGAGGTCTGAAAAAAAGAGTAGACAACAAAGTCTTTTCGCATTCACATCATTCAATGGACAAAACGTGGATTTACACAATAATGGACAATATGCTATGAGAATCTGTGGTCCCACAACAGTTAAAGGAACGACAAGTTAAATTTCAAAGAGTACACAATTCGGTCGGGTGTAAATTGATGATCTCGGAGAAGAGATGCAAATTTTAACAGGCAAAAAGAAAGGTGATGTACTGTATATATTCCGCGAATAACATTACACACCAAAGGAGATCGTGATATGCCATTCGTAGTAAAATGTTTACAGTTTACCGTGAGAATAGCTTTTGCTATGACAATCAATAAATCACAGGGACAAACAGAAAAACACGGATTATTTATTACAGAAACAGAAACAATATTCACTCACGGGCAGTTATACGTTGCGTTGTCACAATGTGTCTCCAAAAAATATTGTTTTTAATGAAGCTTTAAAGTAAAAGTGAAAATAATGAAATTGAAACAATTCCAAAAAAAAATGTAAAATTGTATATCCAATTAACCAAACACAGGGGTTGGCGTGCGAAGCCCCCTAGTGGTATACTAATATGTTTAATAAAATATAGCAGAATAATATTTCAACCATGTAAATTCAACAGCGGTATTAAGAAAAATCATCACTGTCATTAACAAATAAGGAGAGACTTTAAGGTTCAAGCACTCTTCTAGTTTTATGGAAACCCCAAGAACTCCTCATCGCTAGTGTCAGAATTTATGAAGCTCAGTTGCTCACAATCACTTTGCAGGAGCACGTACCTATCATCACGAGGCATAACCTGTCCAAAGCCACCAGGGGACAAAGCACGTTTGGACCAATGCTCCCTGAAGTTATATCGCCAGTCTAGTCCCATCTATATTTGTAATGCCACAAATCCCTTCATCTCGTGTTTTGTTGTGGGTTTCCAGTTTGAAAAACGAGAATGCGGTGCAAGCACAGCCCTCGATTCAAAAAATTGCTCTGCATACCTGTTTGTCTTGTCTGACAGTAGCTGAAAGGCAGCTTCAGGAAAGAACAGCCTGAAGTAGTCCAGCGGCTGGTAATCTGTCGAGTCCAACAGCAAGCCATACTGTCTTGTGAAGTCCGGTAGCCAGTTTGGCTCCCACGGATCAATGTCTAGGTATTCCTCCCACATGAACCTTGCTATAGGTGCATTGGCTGCACGAATGCGCTCAGCTGGGGCGGCATCGGCTGGTGTCCCGAGCAGCTGATGCCAGTTCCTCACTCTCTTGTTCGATCTCCTGATCACTCTCAACAAAATCAGATTCTGAAAAATCAGAGTCTGACTCAGTGATAATGCGCAAAACATCGTCTGCTGAGTTTTCTGCACTCGCTTCGCTCCCTCGTGAGATATCGATGCCATCTTGCCTTTGTTTACATTCATTTACATTTCGCAACTCACGCACACGCAAGGATTAGATGCCGAGTCAATGAGTCTAACATTCCTTCAAGCACAGAGGGAATGTCTGTAACGTAACTGAGTTTTGTCGCCCTCTACCCCTGGATGTCGACTTTTGTCAGGTAATACACATCATGGTCTGTGACGCAATATTCGCTCCATAAGAAGCACAGACATTTCCAACCTTCTTTTGGGGAAAAAAAAAGTGTGTCTTATGGTGCGAAAAATACGGTAGGTTTTTATTATAGTAATAAATTATTATTATTATAATAATAATAGCAGCTCACTCCTCAAAAACGCAGAGCACCCAGTCTCGAACCCGGTACCTTTGGGTTATAAGGCAGCAGTTCTTACCTCCGCACCATAAAGAATACATATCAACTTAAAGTCAACTGACATTTGAGCTTGGGTTTTTAACTCATTGACATGTAAATCAAATGACTTTTTTTTCCTTTGGTTATAATCTTGAATAAAAGTGCACGTGTTTATTTGATATTTTGACTAAAGTCTTCATACTAATAATGACAGTAGTGTGTAATGTCTTCACACTAATAATGACAGTTCATGTCATTATTAGTATAGCATGGGAAAAGTTTCTGCTTTAGGTATGTATTCAGCATTTCTTGCCTCGCATCATTTCCTTTCATCCTACACTTACCCAGACCTTTGTAGACACGGAACACACATGAAATGCACATATTCCAGTAATGATATACTGTATTATTTACCCTATACAACTCCAGGCATCTAACATGGAGATAAGGAGCCTTGGCTTGAGCTGGGAGAGTTGAGCTCCATCAAGGCGGGGGATGAGACAGCAGGCTGCTTGCTGCTTTTGTTAATCAACACATTTACAAAACAAAAGATGCCGATGGAGAGGTGCAAAGGGATTTAAGGTGGGCCAGGATTACAAGTTTTTTTGTAAGCTTCAGGGATTCTAGTGTTAAAACATCTCCCAGGATCTTCATCTCCCGACTTTGTGCCAACCTAGGAAATGCCAGATCTGAAAGCTATTATTTGCTGAACACCAGCAAAACCAAGGAGCTGGTGGTGGATTTTAGAAGGCCCAGACCTCTCATGGACCCCGTGATCATCAGAGGTGACTGTGTGCAGATGGTGCAGACCTATAAATACCTGGGAGTGCAGCTGGATGATAAATTAGACTGGACTGCCAATACTGATACTCTGTGTAAGAAAGGACAGAGCCGGTTATACTTCCTTAGAAGGCTGGCGTCCAACATCTGCAATAAGATGTTGCAGATGTTCTATCAGACGGTTGTGGCAAGCGCCCTTTTCTACGCGGTGATGTGCTGGGGAGGCAGCATTAAGAAGACAGACGCCTCATGCCTGGACAAACTGGTGAGGAAGGCAGGCTCTATTGTTGGCATGGAGCTGGACAGTTTAACATCTGTGGCAGAGCGACGGGCGCTAAGCAGGCTCCTATCAATCATGGAGAATCCACTGCATCCACTAAACAGTGTCATCTCCAGACAGAAGAGCAGCTTCAGCGACAGACTGCTGTCAATGTCCTGCTCCACTGACAGACTGAGGAGATCGTTCCTCCCCCAAACTATGCGACTCTTCAATTCCACCCAGGGGGGTTAAACATTAACATCATACAAAGTTATTCCCTGTTTTTACCTGCATTATTATCAATCTTTAATTTAATATTGTTTTTTGTATCAGTATGCTGCTGCTGGAGTATGTGAATTTCCCCTTGGGATTAATAAAGTATCTATCTATCTATCAAATGAGAAAATCTGAGGCTATCCTAATAGATTATCATTCCTAATTACGCTTCTATGATTCCTCATCCATTTACACTTGGTCAATTTAGAGGCAGAAGGACTATAGATACTACCAAGTCATCCTATTTCTATTTATTGTGTTTACTTTCTTTTTTCTGTGAAAAGGTGGCAGGGAGCTGAAGGACATAGCAGCAAAAATAAAAAGGCAAGAAACCAGGTCCAGGGGGCACAGCAGTCTATCATAGAGCTCGTCTAATAAACTCTCCATTACACTTCTACTACATTTTTACTGAAGTGGTTTGTAAATTACTTTAAAAAAAATGTATTGATAAGAATATGGCAAAAACATTTTTAACTTTAATACTAAAAGCATGGAATAAAATTCCAAAGTATCAAAAATCTGTGTTTTGTTACAACGATGTGTACAATCAGTAGCAGACTGCTTGCTAAAAACATGGAAGTTCATTCCTCACATTTAAGATATAGAAATATAAAAAGAGCTAATGATATTCTTTAGCATATTTTTCAAAAGGTCTTTTTCGTTTGAAATAAACCAAGACAAACAATTTATTTCAATTTCATAAATCTCACCTGTGACTAAAGCAGTTCCATCATAATTCCATCTTCCTGCTAGTACTGCACCACGGTGGGCTTCAATACTCTTTTCAATTCGACCACTTTTTGAAACTAGGTGGAATTTCCCTGTAAAAAAAAAAAAAAAAAATTTTTAATAAATTGCAGAAGACTTAAGTCCATCTGAAGCAATCCTTCTCATGACTTAGTACAGATCTGGATAACTATATACAGAAGTCTTAGGTTGAAGTGTTAATGCTACAGAGAATCACAAATTAGTATGTTCTGCAAAACCATGCTAGAACACATCAAGGACATCATCCCTGACTGTCTGGACCCCCTCCAGCTTGCCTACCGTTGCAACAGGTCCACTGAGGATGCCATCTCCATAACACTTCACACCACCCTATCTCATCTGGAGAACAAGAACTGTTATGTCAGGCTGCTGTTTGTGGACTACAGCTCTGCATTTAACACCATCAATCCATCGCTAAACTCCTGGATCTGGGGCTTAGCTCTTCACTGGGTACTGGACTTCCCCACCGGCAGACCTCAGCAAGTACATATTGGTAGAAAAACCTCCTCCATCATCACCATCAACACTGGAACCCCGCATGGCAGCGTGCTGAGCCCCCTGCTTTACTCTCTCTACACCCATGACTGCGTGGCTAAGTACAGCTCTAACACCATCCTCAAGTTTTCTGACGATAGCACTGTAATAGGTCTGATCAGCGAGGATGAGGAGACGGTCTATAGTGAGGAGGTCAGACTCCTGGCAGAATGGTGTCAGGACAACAACCTCACCTTCAACGTTAGCAAAACTAAGGAGATGATTGTGGATTTCCGCAAAATGGCAACAGAGCACAGCCCCATCTACATCGGAGGTGAGGCTGTGGAGCAGGTCAGCAGCTTTCGGTTCCTCAGAGTCACACTCACTGATGACCTTAAATGGTCAAGTCACACTGCAGCAGTAGTCAAGAAAGCTCAACAATGCCTCTATTTCCTCAGGAGACTGAGTAAGTCCCAAATGTCCCCCACAACCCTGTGCAGATTCTACAGGTGTACTGTGGAATCCATCCTGACAGAATGCATCACATGCTGGTATAGCAACTGCTCAGTTCAGGACTGCAGAGCTCTGCAGCGTGTGGTGAACACAGCACAGCAGATCATGGGCACACAGCTCCCTGCGATCCATGACATCCACATTACACACAGTCTCAGGAAAGTGAACCCTATCAGGCAGGACCCCAGCCACCCTGCACTGTCACTTTTCACCCTCCTCCCATCTGGGAATCTACTAAAGTCCATTTGGACACGCACCTCCAGGTTCACGAACAGTTTCTACCCAACTGCAATCAGACTTATGAACAATCATTAACCTCGTGTCACCTCCACTACTACCTGCACATATACTTCTGCTACTGTGTCTATTTATTCCTAGGATTCTGGTTTTATTAATTTACTTATTTATATTCATTTATGTATTGTGTGTTTTTGTCTATGTTCACTTTCTGAGGGGGCACATGCAAGCAAGCATTTCACATGTACACATGACAATAAAGAATTGAATTGAATACCCCACAGCTGCTCCATTTTTTAAATTACATATTAGTGTTGCACAGTAAACAGGTACAAAAAAAAAAAGCAATACATTACTAATTTTTTAAAAAAGGTACTATACTACATTAAAACAGGACTGAAACTGCTTTGTGTGACCTTTATTGAAATGCAAGATCTATGTCTTTAATAGCCAAGACCAAGACGCGTGGTGCTCACTCATGGATTTTGGCAGTAATCTAACTCCACAATGGTGATGCATCGGTGTGAATAGCAGAAAACGATAGCTGAGCTTTGTTACAGAGGTTGTCAATTCAGTTACAAAAAAAATGGATAGAACTGGCGAATAACGCTAGACGTACCCAACTTGTTGATAAAGAGGTTAGTCAAAGTAAGGTACAGCAATACTTTGCTTATAATGTAAATGAAACATTTGAATCTAAAGATATTACAATGTTTGTTTACAAACAGTGGCTTAAAGGTTTGTCTTACCAAAGGAGGCAACACATGGAATGTTTCCAACCATTTATCTGTTGCTCATCCCAGTGCCTTCCAGGAGCTCAGAATTTGATAGGTGTGAAGCAGTGTTTACAGTAAAAATGAGTTAAAATTAAGTTACTTTGATGGCTTAACAAGTGCAGCATTTTCATACAGTAGGAGTTCACCATACTTTCTCAAGCTTTTTTGATGAACAGATATAAACAAAAACTACTTCAAGACCAATCATTGCGATTCTTTAAAGTATGATGTAAACCATCATACTAAATTGCATTAATCTGCCATGTAGTCTATGCGCTGCACACAGTTGTAATTAAAGCCACTCTCAAACCGCTACTCTGTTTGCTTGGTTCCAAATATGAGGAAATGTGTTACTTTGTTTAAATTTCAAGAAGTTTGGTTGTGTTTCATACTTGTAGTTTGACTGAAAGTTTTAACATATCAATAAACAAACTGTTGGGCATGTTATGGATTTCTTTCATTGAAAAAATTACTTTTATCATGAAAGGGTTGACAACATTGTATTTGAAAACTGCCGCATTTTCTGTAATTATTTGGTTTACTGAGCACAGTTCTGTGAGCAAAACACCTACTACCAAATAGCTGGAAGACTACTTTAAAATGTGCTAGCATGCACGGTACAAAAAAGGATGAATTTCAAATAGGAGAGTGTACAAAAGAAGGCAAGCTCTGCAGAGGACACCCATTGATGAACATCAGTTTCATGACATTAGACGAGTCAGAAGTGTGCATTTACTCTACAATAGCCACCCACCATGTTAATGTAACCACAATTTAGTTCTCAAATTACATGTCTACTTTCTTAACCCTTGTAAACAAAAATGTTTACTTTGGAATGTCTGATTAACATTTACTATGTACGTAAAAGTTGGAACGTGCATTTTTGGATGTCCTACCTACACACATCACTTCCATGGTGCAAGGTTACGGGGTTTGATAAACCAGTTCACAGGGCACAGTCATTCGTGTCTCACCCCCTCTATATATGTTTTCATCAACCAGATTACAACTGAATTTACACCTTTTTTATACATTTTAATTATTACTATGGTCAACTGCTTTCTGAGCGCACACGTAACAGGATGTGAGCTTGAAAAATGGTACAATAGCTGCTCTGATTGACTGGTAATTGTGCAAGTTCTTTAATGCAAATTGTGTTATATTTAAAGTATCTATATGTGCATTTATTTTTACATTTTTACGGTTTTCAATGGTTAATGTTAGCCCTGGCGGCACGGTCTGCTGCCTCGCAGTTAGGAGACCTGGGTTCGCTTCCCGGGTCCACCCTGCGTGGAGTTTGCATGTTCTCCCCGTGTCTGTGTGGGTTTCCTCCGGGCGCTCCGGTTTCCTCCCACAGTCCAAAAGACATGCAGGTTAGGTGGATTGGCGATTCTAAATTGGCCCTAGTTTGTGCTTGGTGAGTGGGTGTGTTTGTGTGTGTCCTGCGGTGGGTTGGCACAATGCCCAGGATTGGTTCCCTGCCTTGTGCCCTGTGTTGGCTGGGATTGGCTCCAGCAGACCCCCCCCGTGACCCTGTGTTCGGATTCAGCGGGTTGGAAAATGGATGGATGGATGTTAGCCCTTGACGAATTATGCTGTAAATAAGATTCCCTTATTACTGATGGCAGACACTTACTGTGACTATCACAGCATTCGCAATCTTTATATATAATATACTACCGTGGCTGTTTATTTGTCTGTCCAGGATTTTAAATCACCTGTAGCTCGCAATCCGTTTGACCTATTGACCTGAAATTTGGTACGCATATACTATATGACATCTACTATCCACTTTCCTGGTGATGACTGACTTCCAAGGTTATTCCTCTTTTTATTCTATTGTAGAATCAAATCTCAGCAGTGACCAGCAGGGCGGCTGTGCAGCACATGCCTACGGGCGCCGTTCTCATCCCTACCACCTTCACCATCACTTACCTTACCCATCATACTTTCATAATCTTAAATCATTCTTGAGGCAAATTGAAGACTTAAGTGCCAGCTTAAGTGAAAAATTAAAGAAAACATACTAAATAATTGCAGCACAAACACTGACTTAATCAGTTTTAATGCGAAAAGATACCAACGAAAGAAGAGAAGAAGCGGGCCCCTAGGGTGGAGAAAAGAAGAGCTTCTCTGGAAGCAGCAAGCGCATCAACCTCTGAGCAAATGAATGCTAAATGTACAGAGAAAGAGTATGAAAACTATGAATGCCCAAGTCAAGTGTATTCATTGCACGTTATTGTGCAGTGCGTCATTACTTGTTTCACCTATAATGCACAGTATTTCATGAAGTTTGATCGGTCCTGTGTCAGATTATATTCAGATTTCAAGTAAACTGCTCCAGGGTTTGGTTGCTACTGCAGCTTGACCACCATTTTTAGGGGATCTTAGTAGGGTTATTTTGGTTTTTGTACTAGAGTGCAACTGGCGTGTTCACATCTACATAAACGAACCAGACTTTCATGGAAATTGCACCAGAGTTTGAAAAAACAGACTAAATGAACTAGGTGTGAAAAGAATAAGAATATTCATTAACTCCCTAGGATATCTTAAAGTGTGTTTTGTTGTATTGAACATCACGCGATAGCAGCGGGGCTGGTAGGTCAGGAACGTTCCAGCACATGTGCCACTGTTGTTCTTAATTGTGGTTGTTACAATATTTAAAATAAATTAAATGCCTCACTATCCTGTTATTACAATCTGTGCTCAGTTGTGTCAATACTTTTTGGAAGGTGTGGGGAGGAGGATATGTTTTATTCAAAAACTAAACGTTTTTCATTATTTGCTTTGGCATCAGTACCAAAGTCAAAATTTTAGTATCGATTCAACACAATTACACACACACACACAGTATGTGGACAGTTTTTTTCGCCTGCAAGGAGATAGTGTGTATTGATTATCAATTGATTCAACAGGTCTTATTTTAATTTGTCACTTTTATATGATTTTGATGATCTCAGTCACAACAAATTATTCCCATATTATAGAGTCTGTCCATTTTCTTAATTTTTTTCCCCAGTTAGCCCATTACATATGATTACATGATATTTTAAGTCTGCACAGACACTATTAAATTAAATAAACTTATGTAATATTAACTTATTGTGTGCATCAAGAAGAGGAACTGTACCCAGTTACAGGAGGGGAAGCAACTTTATGCAGGAGTGTCAGCTGTGCAAAATTAAATCACATTACGTATACACAAGCTCACAAACTAGCAGAAGCTAGTTATTAACAATAACAAAAATGTGGTGTAAAACATCAGATCCCCCCCATAGAAACATGTACTGAATGACTAGTTACAGTTACAAGGAATAAATGACACAAAAAAAAAAAAAAAAAAAAAAAGATTGTAACCCTACGATTTATTTTCACTAGAACAACATAACACTGTAATATATAATGTATTTGTACATACACATGTGATGAGTAATCTGCAAACTTACAAAACAATTGGCAAGTGTGCTACCATAGTTAGTTTGACAGCAGGAACAAAAAAAAAAAAGTGTTTACCGTTTTAGCTTCATGGCTACAATGTCTCTTATTGCTTGCTCGAGACAGAAAGCAATCAGGCATGGAGACAGTTATCAAAGACACAAGACTACCATATACTTTGTGGGCATGCATATTAAAAATTTGGAGTGTTCTATGTAATTTTTGGTTACCTTAAACTGCAATTCAGCATGCTGCTATACTTTGTTTCTATATTTGTAGATGCTAAGAAAGATGATATAATGCAAGGTAGCTAGCAGCAGTGGCAAAAATAAGTGTATGGAAATCACATTTTTTGAACAAAACATACAAAAGTTGAATAAAACTATAGGGTGTCCAAACCAGTGCTGATTTACAGATAAAAATCAGCTTTATGAAACAGGAAAAATCTACAAAAAAACTGAATTAAACACAATGAATCTAATTTACAGAAGTTAAAAATTGAAATAAAAACCAAAGCAGTATCAAGTTTTATCACATTTTCATATGTCAAAATACATTTTCATCGACAACACAATATATGGTCTTATTGTCAATTTGATTTTCATTTTCCCATACTGTCAAAGTATTAACTATTCTGACACTTTGCTCAATTCAATTTAAAATTAAATGTAATTAATAGTCGTACTAAATGCAGCAGTAGCACCAGAGGGACTAAAGTGTACACATGGACAAGAAATCTAACTCTCCTAGAGAAACTTGCCTATCCATTGAAGGAAATATGAACATCATACCAATAGGCATACCCTCACATGGAATCAAAAAAAAAAAACATTACAGGGCTAGGAAGCAACAAAAAAAAAATGTTACTTGCTAAACCAAACCTATCAAATTTTTAAGCCATCTATCCAATTCATTATTACAATATTGAAGGAACAAACTTGCTCTTTAGGTGGTCCATAAATCTAAACACTTACAGCACTGCTCTAGATTGACCCACAAAGAACCAATTTGCATTTCCAACATGTAATTGAGGGAAAAACCCAACCGAAATGCTGAAGGTACATGAACATACAAGAAAACTGAAGTTTAATGTTGCATTTGACTAAAACTGGGACCTCATAATTTATGACCTCAGACTCAGAAAACACAAAGAAAATCACCCCAAACCCAGAACTACTACTTGCAAACTCAAGGCTGCTCTCTAAAGTCTGACTTTGCCAGACTTCAGATTAAGACGTCAATCCAAAAATGGCAGCAAAACACAACTAACAGTTAGTATAGTTGCACTTTACAGATATTAAGTGTATTTTACATGTACTTTAAATTAATCACGTTAATTCAGAATACTGAATCTATTGAGATGGTAAATGTTAACATTACTAGCACGAACAGTAAGGAACTATGCAAGGTTAGCTTGATGCACGCAACAGTTCATACATTGCCCTCAGCTACCTTTTTTATGCCAATTTTTAACTGCAGCTTCCAAGCAGAAATAGTACAATTTACAGTAGCCAAGAACATAATCTTTTTTTAGACATGACAACACACTTTATGTGCCTTTCTTGTTCATCGATTTCTTCTTCTATCTGGACTATACAACTATTAGTTAGCATTTATGGCTGAAACAACAGTCAAACACCAGCTTTCAGATTTCATGTTTACTATCCCTCGTGGGTAGCGCAAATGTACATAGGTCACCAATGACTCAACTTTGACTTCCCTTTTCAACCCTGTGAGGGATGCAACATTAGCATTGGGAAGTAGCAAAATTACCTGCTGAAAAGTAAACTAGTCAGATATGTTTCCCACACTATAATGAAGTATATTTACATGGGACATTTGCAGTTAAGACAGTTTACCTCATAAAAAATACATTTTTTCCTTACACCTGCAGAATGAATATTGCCTGAAAGATTTTACTGGTTGCTAACATTATTAATTTTCTTAAAATTTACTATAAAAATACTCAAAATCTCAATAAAATCAATAAATACTGCACATAAAACAAAGATGAAAATCTCCACAGAAAGAATTTTTTCATTAAAACAATTTTAACATTAAATGATAAATTAACCACAAACCAGAAAAAACACTAACAATGAAAAAACAATACTTACTTGAAAAAATAACAATTGTTACTCAAGTGAGGAAAAAAAAATAAATAAATAAAAAAATATCACTCTTACCATCCGTACTGGTTAGAACACAGATTTCTGCTTGTGTCTGCTTCTTTCCACCAGCAGTTTTAGGATACCAATGTAGGTCAATGGGGAAAATTTCATCCTGAAGTTTCACTACTTGCGTGGTCTCATTTGTCAACAGATTCCATTTAAAAATCTGGTGATCTTCACTACAAGAGTATAATTCATCAGCTGTAGTCCAACCAACACAGCTCACCAACTCTTTGTGTGCAGCGCAGTTAAGTAAAACATCATTTAACATGCTTATGGTACACATCCTTACCAAATAAAAACATTTTTTACAAGCAGTTTTTAATGCAGTAACCCTTTTTCATTAGATAAAATGTAATTTCAGATATACATTTTTACATCTCAAGAGATACAAAATCAATTTAAGGGAATGCAGAAAAAGCAGGTGAAACACTAAGTCCTCCCGACGATTTTTTTAGCATATGTAGACAAAGTTTTTCTTCATTTAAACAGTATCTATATGCAAAGGTGATATAACAAATGTGCCATATTTACATTCTGTAGTCCTCTTTATGATTTAAGCAACCATAAATGGAATTTTCACATGTGGAAAAAGCAAATACACACCTGCATTTATCACTAACACAAATACATAGAATTAGAATACGGTATAGCAGATAAGATGCAAACAAATAAACATAATTAGACAGGATTTCTCTTATTTAAATTTTAGATATTCAGTTTGTTTTGCTCTTTGTTGCTGAAGTGTGTGTCATTACCATGTCTAGAATAAAGGTTTTCCCAGAGTCCATCAGAGAGAAAAAAAAAAAGGTTATAAATGCCAGAGTACAGCAAGGGAAATCAACCATTCCACTGTCTAGAAAGAAGAGCATCTACAAGTGGAGAAGGTGGCTCTTGCCACTGTTGGGATCAAAGTAAACTAGTCTACCACTGGAAGAAAGGCTACATAAATTAGATATACATGGGAGTTGTGCCAGGACAAAACCTCCGTTTTCCAAAAAAAAAAAAACAACAAACACACCCCACACCTTTAAAAGACTGTAGTTTGCCTTTGAACACCTAAGCAAAGACCAGAATGTCAGAAAAATGTGCTTTGTAAAGACGAGGCAAAGGTAGCTACTTGGCCACAGTAGAAGAAGCCATGTTTGGCAAAAATGTAAAACAGCACTTGCCAAGAAGAACTTGATATCAGCTGTAAAGCACGGTGGAGGAATGGATGTTATCTAGTTTGGGTATACTTTGCTGCTGTACTTCCTGGGCAACTCACCACCAAAGAATTCATTATGAATTCTTCTTTCTATTAAGAGAAGCTGGAGGATAATGTGTGAACATCTGTCAGAAGACTGAAGCTTCACCATAAGTGCCTTGCAACATGACCCTATACATAGCAGAAGATCCACCAAGGAATGGTGGAAAGGAAAATCCATAGTTCTGAAATGATCATATCAAAGTCCAGATCTGAATCCCACAGAGATTCTGTGTCAGGATTTAAAATAGTCTGTGGACTCAAGACACCACTCAAATATGGCACAGCTGAAAAACATTCTACATGGAGGATTAAGAAAAACTCCCGTAGACCATTATCAGAAATGTCTACTTAAGGTTGTTTCTGCCCATGGGTGCAATACCAGTTATTACAACCAAAGGTGTACTTGCAGTGGATTCAGAAAGTATTCAGACCCCTTCACTTTCTGCGCACTTTATCTTGGTGTAGATTTTAAATTAATTTACCATTTTTGCCCATCCAGCAACACTCAAAAACAATGACAATGTGAAAACAGGTTTTCAGTAAGGTTTGAAGATTTATTAGAAATCAAGAAATAAAAATCTCTAAATTTATATAATTATTCAGACCCTTTGCTGTGGGACTCCAAATTGTGGTCAGTTGCATCCTTGTTAATTATACTTGTTATGCGTCTAGAACTTGACTGCAGCCCACCTGTGGCAAATGGAATCGATTGGAAATAGTTTGTAAAGGCACACATCTTTGTATATAAGGTCCCATATTTTACACTGCCTGTCAGGAAAAAAGGAGACATGACACTCTTGAGTAAAAGGCATCAGAAAACCTGTTTGGAGTTTGCGAAATAGCATTTTAAGGACACTGGAAAACATGAGGGGGGGGGGGGGCAAAATAAATAAATAAATAGATTATCCGGTCAGACGATACAAAAATTGAACTCTTTTGGTTGATCTCCAAGTACTACGTCTGGCAAAGATCAGGCTCAGCTTAAAACCTGCCTAATACCATTCCTACGGTAGAGCTTGCTGGGTCAGCGTTATTCTATAGAAGTGCTTCTCAGCAGTAGGGAGGCTGGTCAAAATTGAGGGGATGATGAATTTTGTCAAATACAGAAAGTTCTTGAAGAAAATGTGTTCCAGTGTGCAAGCAACCTCAGACTTGGGCAAAATTCAGCTTTCAGCATAGCAGTGACCCACATATACATCCCAGACAATACTGGACTGGCATCAGGACAAGTCTCCGACTGTCCTTGAGTGACCCAGCCAAAGTCTAGACTTAAACCTCATACAAAACATCTTTAAAAAGAGACCTGAAGATGACAGTTTACAGACACTTTCCATTCAATCTAACAGAACCTGAGGATATCTGCCAGGAAGAATGGGGTAAAGTGCCAAAATTCAGGTGTGCAAAGCTTATAGAAACGTACTCAAAAGCTGTAATTGCTTCCACAGGGTCATTTAAAAAGTAATTGAATTAAGTGTCTGAATACTTAAGAAATGAGAGATGTTAGTTCTTGATGTCTAATAAATTTGCAAACATTTCTGAAAACATAAATTCACTTTGTCATTGGCAAAAATGATAAACTTATCCATTTAAAATTAGATCTATAAACACATTAAATGTGAACTGATCTGAATACTTTCTAAATCCACTGTACTTTTTCAACAGACATAAATGGCACATCTGTTCATCTTTCATTAAATTATTGCAAAGTAAAATGTTCCTTGTTTATTTCCAATTACAATCGCTTTTATCTAGAGATACTGTTTAAATGAAGATCAAATATTGATATGTCTGCATATTTATAAAAACACAATTTAAATGGGTTGTACTTTTTCATGACTATATATGAAAGACTGGCTATGGCAAAAGCTGTTGTAAAATATTGTGAAAAACGCAATAATTAAGCATACATCTCATGAATAAAAAGCAATATTCCCTGAATGTTGGTGTGGTGGAAAAATAAAACGGATTAAAATTACCTTTTATCTAAATTTGCATCTAAAGTTTAATTTTAAGTGCAGAACTTTGCTATTTCTCTAGCCTCTGCCCAAAGAAATCTCACTACGACATGTTGTTCAACAATGGTGCAATCCCGCAGTGGAGTGTCCATGTTCATTTGACCTTGGCTTCAACTAGACTAATTCACTGGTAACCCCGATACTTTTGTTTCAGAATTTCTTTAGCAGTTTTAATGTCAATGATCTATCTGATCTGTACACTTTTTCTACAACTAACAGAAACATACTGTGTATGGCATAATATATGTAATCATACTGTATACTGTATTCATACATGCAGAACTTAACTATAGTTCAAAGTAAATGAACAAAAGATATTGCATTCAGTTACTCTGTTTTTATTTATATAGCCCATTGCAAAAGCCATCCCAAAAATATTTCTACACATGTAATAACAATTACATACAGAGAGAGGTTGGGGGAATGCACTGATACAGCACATTGTTGTACCCACCACATGACAAACCACCTCAGGATCCCAGCATAGGACCCGACTGCAGCCGTGCAAAGGGTGACACCTCAACACCCCCCTAGTTCAAATGGAGTGGAATGGTGTGAGGTTTATTTCAGTGGCGGGTGTGCAAATGCTGCCACCGACCCCCAAGTTTTCTCTGCAAGTTGGAAGACCTGCTTGCAGGGCTGGATATAGGTTAACATTTACCCAGGATGGAGCAATTACAGGTTAAGGGCCTTGTCCAAGGGCCCAAAGGAGTGAAATCGCTCCTGGCATTTACGGGATTCAAACCAGCAACCTTCCAATTGCCAGCGGAGATTCCTAGTCTCAGAGCCAACACTGTGGCCACAATTACTGTACATACAGCATACAGATAACTATTATTATAATAAGCACATTGAATAGGTTAGAAAAATGCTACATATATGTAATTATTATTATTATTATTATTATGATGGTAGCACCAATCATTTAATCATGTTACTCAGTGTTCTAGCATTCTCATTTCAGAACCCAAGTCAGAGGGAAATACTAAAAGCATACCTCATCTTGTACCGATTACAACCTTATTTAAAAAGAGTTACATTACTCAAGCTCAACCCAGACTTCAAAACAATTTCTTTCTTTATTGGAGTTGATATCAAAGCTTCCTCAAAAATTCCTACCTTCATTTTTTTTTTTAAACCTTTAAAACACATTCACTTTATGCTATTCATTCATCCATCCAATATTCCATGTAATTAATGTATTTCAAGGCTGTGCAGACTAGAACCTATTCCTAGATACTTTAGGTGCAAAGTAAGAAACCTCCTTGGGCAGAGCATTAATCAGTCAAAAAGCACACTTGAACACTCACCCACACTCTCTGAAACACAGCTAGATTATAATCACCAATTATCTTACACAGACTTGTGTGGGATGTTGGAAAAAAAATAGTTGAAATGAATTTCCTGAAATGTTTTAAAACACTTCCTTAACACTTTACATCCATTGGTTTTCTGTAATCTTAATTCACAAAGATATGGGTTCTTGGTTTCCTGCTACTTGCTTTCTCAATTTGAAAACATTACAATATAAACATAAGTAGGCACCTACTTCTGAAACATGAACAAGGTAGACATTTTTTGAGCAATCTTCCTCCAGTAGATTACCTAATGCTGCTGCTGAAGAATGTGAATTTCCCATTGGGATTAATAAAGTATCCATCTAATTGGTCAAGTATTTTTCTCACTCAACATGGTGTGATGGATGAAGTAATCAACACAACCATCAAAAACTGTTCACTTAGCCCGTGTGTTAACAGCAAAAATTTCAAATTCACAGAAGACACTGACAAAAAAAGTTCACAAATCATGCCATAAAATAGGAATATTAGAATCATCTACACCAAAACAAAATAACAAAGACATTTTCAACAATGATTTTTTTTTTTTTTTTTTTTTTTTTAAACGAACAGTTTCAAACTATGAGGATATACTTTCAACATCAGAGTAAAATGAAAGAAGGTGAATAGGTGTTAAAAGTAAACAAAACTCATAAGCAAATAGCACAGAGTAAAGCCACAACTCTGAAACATAAGACCATCTAGAACTTAACTTCACATGAAGTAAACATTTAGAGATTTGGTTTGGAGCTTAGTAAAGTATCCCATTAATATAACTTACGAAGTCTATATACATGCAAATATATTAACTTAATTTCTTGATCTTTATAATCATCCATTTTCTGAATTTGCCTTCTAGTATTAAGATACAGATAGACTAGTAACAGCCATTTCCTATACAGCATAAACCACAAACTAAGCTTGACAGGACACAAGTATATCATAGAACACACTGAAACATACATAACCACACTTAATCTTATCAGATCTGAGGTTTAAAATATTTGTAAAAAATTTACAACAGTGAAAATAAAAATGTATAATTATCATGATTAACTAAATACAAGGTAATAAAATTAGATGCATTAAAAAGTACATCACACTTAATTTTAATCTGTTAACATTTTATTTTTCAACATTGTTAACCAATAGCATTGCAAATAAACTTGAAAGTGAGTAAATTTTAAAAATTGTTTTTGAAGAATGTGTTACATCAATATCTTTAAGCACTGCATTTCATATTAATTTAAACACAGTAGCCAGTTGCACAGTGTTTTATACTCTTTTAAAGACAAGACCACCTTTGAGAGAAAGCGAGGGTGGTCTCTACATTCAGGTCATGTCATACAGTTCAAAAGAAATTGTGTTTAAGCAGTCGTCCATCAGTCTTTAGAATCTGCAGACACGTGCATTTCTGGTCAGTGAAGCATGCAATTTATCTCTAAAAGTTGAAAAGAATGCTGATTATTATTGAGATCAAGCTAAAGGAAGCACAAAGCTCATATTTATATTGTACACATACACACAAACATACACACACACATATTGTGTATTATGTCTTACACTCAAGTTTAAAGATTATCAGTTAAATCATATGACTAATATCTTTGTACAAAGCACTAAAATGAACTACTTATTTGGAAGATGAAAGTACATTTACCTTTAGATTCAACAATAAAAAAATAACACTGATATGAACAGCCTATTAGTAATCAGCAGAGAGAATTATATTTTGTGCTGAAGTTTACCCACTTTCAATTGACAATGCAAATATGGTATACTTTATTCTTTTTTATTAAAAATTTGCAATTCAGTGATGGGCTTGGATTCTCTGTGTTACAAAATTAAATTACAACCACTGATGATTCACTATAAGGCAGTGTGGCATAGTGGTTAAGGCTTCGGATTTCAAACCCTGAACCTGTGGGAACTGTGCGACTATATGCAGCTCACTTAACCTGCCTGTGCTCCCAATTAGAAAACCAAAAGAAATGTTAACTATTGGATCTTAAATAATCACCTTACATAAAAGGTATCAGCCAAATATGTAAACATATAAAAAGTTTAACTGCAGTACTACAATGTAAGGAGCCTTAGAGAATACTTACTCTCCCCACTAGTTTCACATTTATGTTTAATTAGAAGTTCAGCAAACAATCATCTACTTATTTTCTGATCTTATTCCACACGAGATTCAAGATGTGAAAGAAACCCAAACTGGATACCAGGCCACTACAGAACATACACTCATGTCTTCAGAAAATTCAGAGTCACAACTTAAACTAACATGCTGAAGCTACCTAGAAAACATCAGATAGACACTGATCAAAGAAGGCTTAGGTTCTTAAAGTTGAGAAATGGTATATTTAAAACACTGCCACCACCAGACTTCAAAAAATATGTAAACAGTATTACAGTACTAGAACTAAAACTGAATGCTATCCTGCATAAAATAAGTTGGATGTTATAAACAGAAAAAAAACAATTACTCAGATTACACTAACTATATTACTTACTCTGCTTTCATAAACTTAAATTACTGAACTAAAATGCTGAATAGTTAACAGAGTCACAGAATGGTTTCTACTTCCAGGTAATAGTAGTGGTTCGCGTAACACCAGTTTTCAAATGGTTCCATTACTCAGAAATTGATGTTCAAGCAAAGATTTAACAATAAAGATCAAGATGTTTAGAAATTTAATTGTAAGCTAAAAAAAAATTAGAAAAGGCACATAAAATAATCCAGGGGCGTTAAATATTTCTAAAAGAAAATAAAGTCAATCATATAAATGTGGTGTACTACAGCATGCAAACATTATTTTGGTTGGCCTCTCTGCCAGTTAAGCAGCTTCCAAAGACACAGATGCTTCCAGTGTTACAAAACTAATTTTACTACATGATAAACACTCTACAAAGTTGTTCTGTATGGCCAAGTAGTAAAAATTTAAAACTAATATTGCTTTTTAACAAAGAATTTAAATGACACCATGCATACATCACAAAAAGTTGTTGTGGTCAGACTGAAGAAATCCGAGAGGTTTACAGTAGATGCTGAACTTCTAATATAAAACCTAAAACTTGTTATTCAGAAAGCCATCACATTATGGGACTTTGTCATTAGACGTGGCATATATATAAAATTCTAGCAAAATAGATTAGAAAATTGAGCAATGTACAGGCACTTCCTTAGACATGACCTTCTTGTTTCTGTGATGACAAGGACTAAGGAAAAAAAAACAAATATTTTTCTGCAGCACAATGCCAATGATAAAGTCCACTGCCTTAACAACAGTAAAAGTCCTTGAGCAACTTAGTCAATATTTTTATGCTGACCTCAAAAAAATGACACATTTTTTAGTCTGTGAAAAAAGATAATACTACCCAAAGAAGTGTCAAAAAAAGCTTTGAAGTATATTGTCTGAACAGACATCAGAAATATTGTACTAGTGTAATTAAAATTTCCACGTTTGACAGCTCTTCATCTTTTGTTTACATTTAATGAATACGGAGTTTTCTGTTCATAGAGTGTATTTCACAGTATGTATTAACCAATGCGAAATGATAGGCAATTGTAATTTATTTTAAATAAACAAACAAACAAATAAAATACTGGTATGACCTGGAAAGAGTTGCTACAGATCCTGGCAGACATTACTTGTAGAGAATGGATTACATTTATTAAAGCAGTTAAATATCATATTTGTCAGTGGTTTACTAGTAAATTCGTTCAGTGTTCGCTTTCTTCTGTGAAATCAATGATCCACTACTAGAAAAGCATGGACATTTTTGCAAAACAAATACACATATAAATAAACACCACTATTTGGTTGCACATATTATTAAAATCGTTTTTATAGTACTGTAGTTCTGTGCTGCTAATTTACATTGTAAATATACACAGAGCTAAACACCTGGGATTTAAAACTAAAAGCGACCACGCAGGAGCAAGTTGACTATTCTCTAATATTCTACATTGCTCTACTAAACTCCACTATTAAATATTTTATAGGTCAATCAAAAAAGGCCACCTGAAATTTTTCAAAATTTCACCCCAAAAAAGCTAAATATTGACAGATTGAAAAGTCTTATTATTTTAACACTTGAATAAAATTAAAACTTACAAGTCCATATTCTTTTTGTGTCGGTGCCGTATAAACGTTACTTGATATAGGACACTGATCAAGAAAATAAGCAATGTGACACAGAAGTAATTTTTAAACTTTATAAAGTGTTTAAAGAAAAAAAGTGTTGACAACCGAATAGTAAAGGATATGTTTTGGTTCCTTCAAAAGTGACGTCTTCAGTCTCATTTTGCCAAAATTCCAAAGGAAGTCCAATCAATCAGTTAACCTAAAAAAAAATGAAGAGAAGAAAAAAAAAAGGCTGATAACAGTATAAGTTGACATGCCCTTTACACGGAAAGTAAAATGCCTTACTTCATAAGTTAGCCTAAACGTATGATCTGGATAGTTCACATTTCTAAATAGTCAAATTTATTTTACTGACTTGCAGAAGAACTTACTGTACTCTACTAAGTTTATTTCAATGCCACCAAGATCATGACAAAATACAAAGAGCATAAAGTACCAAACATACGCATTTATATTTGAAAAGACAGTCTTCCAAGAGAAGGTCCGAGCTCCTTTCGAATGGCAGAGATCCCAAATTCCAACTAATGTATCTACGTAATGTGCGTTTCTGGTTGCTAAGGCACGCAATGGTCGGTAAGAAATACACATTTCCTAAAATACTTCAAAGGCACGTTAACACAGTCCCAAATATGAATTTATAGAGAACTACATTTTAAATCTGAATCACAACAACGAGTTAATGATTTGCAATGTAATTCATAGCATTTTTAGTTTATGCCTCGCAACTCACCTTCCTTGTTACCAAACCACGGATGTAAACCATCAAGTATCCGCAATCTCGCGAGAATGCAGAACGGGAGCTTCTTTGACAACGCACACAGCAACAACAAAGAGCTGCTCTAAGGAGCAGAATAAAATGCAATAGTGTCGGAAAAAGCTTGTAGTTTGAAAAAAAATTATTTCAAACGTCACGTGCCTCTCATTATTAAAAGTAACTAATTAATAAGAACTCTTTAAATAGTCCTTTTCTCACAGTATGTAATATGTAAATAACGAACGCAGGGTTATGTTATAGTTTGAAAAAGATAAAATACACATTTAAACTTTAAATATTCACATCACTATCACACTACTGTATGCTCTTTGTAACAACAACAAAAAATAGACATTCATTTCTCTTCCAACTTGGAAATAAACCACCCTCTTTATAATGGGGGGGGGGGTGACAATATTACCCATGGTTCCGTGCGCCACTTTGTAACGAATTTCGGTTCGATTTTAGTTTTTCGGCGCCATTTTCGAGCGAAGGAGCTAAGTAGTATGACTGCTTTTCGTGACTGGTGACTATTTTCCCGGGTACAATGTGAATTTATGTCTTGTCTGCATAGGACAGCAGCAAAAACGGCTTGAGAACAAGAACAAACATCGGGATTTGTATGAGAAGCGAAACTTCACGAAGATTAATAGAGTTTTAGGTAAAATGCCGTCCTCATTTTTTAGCGGGATGGGGTGTAAATGGAGGCATGACAGAAGTGGGCATTTTGTAAACAGTTTTGGACCGTTATGAAGGTTGCGTGCTGAAGAATCATCAAACGTGGTTTGCGCTGTGTAATATATGAAATATGTGTATATGTCGAGTTTTAAAGGTGGAAGTAATTAAACCATTTTGGTGAAGTGTATTTTATTTGCGTTGCATACCCCCCCATAGCGATATGTTTCCGAGTTCTATTTTAAACGGTTCCTTTTCCAGTAGTTGCTGATAGTTTCCTTATGTGGATTTATTTTTTTAATAATCGTCACAGTCTTGAGTACTGGTCTATTTTGTCATACTTCAGCATCAGTGTCTGTCTTAAGCATGGCGATATTAATGACTTTTTAAGCGAATTAAATAAATCCTATGCCTGTGCAAAATTATGGGAGTGGAAATGTACTGCTCTTGTGTATACGACTTTGACGAAGATTCTCCCACTTTTCTCCTAAATGGCAAAATTCTCTGAACGTTATAAGTGATGTTTTTTTCTGAAAATATGTGGTTATTTAAAATATTCATTCAAAGTTTAAAATTAGCCAATCGAATGCACGTTTTTTTATGTGTTCTTGAGAGAACCCCTGATTGGCCGCTGCTAAACCTATGGGACTAGCTTGCAAAGATAAAACTTAGAGTAATTCGGACTGTTAGTTCTTTATTTAGTGTGGACTCTCATTATTAAAAGACGTCACCAGAAAAGGGGTGGGGGTGGTTTAGGTTATTGTCCTTTGTAAAGTAACGTTACGTTATGACTTCCGTGTGGGTTTTGTGTAGCTGATTTGAGAGAAGACAGTAATTAACTGTTTTATCTGCCATCGACTTCTCAGTCTTAAAAAGTCGGATTGTCTTTGTCTGCTTTGCGTCTGTTTTTTTCCTTAAAGGTGTTGAAAAAGTCAGTCTTTGAATAAAAGCTTGTTGGGTGATTTTGAGATTTGGATTTTTGAAAATCTCTTATAAACCAATACCGTTTAAGCGACATCTCGGAGACAACGAGAATGCCCGGAGTGTTTACATTTTTGCCACAATTTGCACATTCATCTGTGCTGCACGTCTCTCTTAGATTGAAATCATGCCGAGTAAAACATCAAAAAGTTCGACAGCGGCGAAGCCAAGGGGAAAAAATGCTAACCTTGTAATTGAATCCGGAGATGAGATGGAATTGCCACCAAAAGAAGCGATCAACGAGAAGAAATCGGAAGTTAATGAAAGTAAGTTTTTCTTTGTTTTGTTTGATGTATACCGATCTTCAGGGAGTTTGGGTGCTTCCCTTATACTGGTTACGTATGGAAAGAAATGCATGTTTTTCCATCCACCGGTAACAAAATGTTTTGAATACTGTCTTATGCAGAGACGAGAGAGTATGTACATATCTGTTCAGAATAAGTGTTTGTTTACGTTCAAGTAGCATCAGGGACATTCCTCGATAGCGTTTTCCTTTATCTTGAAAGCATTCGTTATTCGTTTTCTTTAACTTGTTAATCCTGAGCACTGGTTGTGTATTTTAGAAGACTAAGAATGATGGAAAATTGCAATTAGTTGTAAATGACAATCTGACAGCATCTACAGCTGTAAGTTTAGCACACTTCATTTTTTGTCAGTTTAAACACTTAAAAGAAAATGTCAAGTTGTGATCGCTACTTGTAATTATTTGCCATTTTTACTTTGATACATATGTGTAGTTTAAATTTGAAACGCATATAATTATGTAGTGCTGCTGTTACGCGTGATACATTTAACGCCTTTTTTGTAATAAAATGGTTTGAGGGATTGCATGATGGATGTTTTCTTTGTAATATCTGTGTTTATGACATTTGACAGAGTGGACAATTGAGGACTGAAGGACACACGTAAACTTTTTTTAAACGTTCTGTACTTCATAATGCAAAAGCGTCTGGTTTAGATGTTTCTGTTAAGTTTTTGACTGTTTTCACTTTAGACGGCACACCCGAAGTCGCAGTAGAGGCTGTTGATAATCGAAGTTTAGAGGAGATTTTGAATAGCATCCCTCCTCCTCCACCCCCAGCAATGACCAATGAACCGGGTGCTCCTCGTCTAATGATAACCCACATTGTTAATCGAAACTTTAAATCATATGCTGGCGAGAGAATTTTGGGGCCTTTTCATAAGGTAATAGAAATTTGTCACTTCCATTAATACGGTATTTTAGTCTCGATTCTTTTTTTGTTGTTGTTTTTCCTCATTCATATACTGTTTTAATATGTAATGACGATATCCCAGTAGAGTTATTTCTTTCTTTAGCTCAAAAATAAGTAAAATCGTGTGATTATTGCAATAATGTGTAATTTTAATAGTAGTAGCAGGAAAGTGGTCAGTTTTAACGTTTTGCCAATATTTTAAAAGGAAAATGAGTTAGTGGAGTCCCTGTGCCTCAGAGTTTTGAAGTATTAATGTTGTGCTTGAGTTTTTATTATAAAATTTACATTTTATTTAGTACACGATTCTATCACTGGTTTATTTTCTTCCAACAGCGTTTTTCCTGCATCATTGGGCCTAATGGCAGTGGAAAGTCAAACGTAATAGATTCAATGTTGTTTGTGTTTGGGTACAGGGCCCAAAAGATAAGATCCAAAAAACTTTCTGTGCTTATACACAATTCAGATGAGCACAGAAATTTAGAAAGTTGTACAGTGGAGGTTCATTTTCAAAAAATCATCGACAAGGTAACTTTTATTTTGCAGCAGTTTTCTTTTTATTTACAGTTTTTACATAAACAGTTTCCCATAATTACAACTTTTAATTGTTACCATATTCTGTTAATAGTTATTTTTCATGTAAATATTCTTGTATTGGCTGTAAAGTTAGTTTGCTTTGATAACAAAAACATTTATGACTGCTATATTAAACCACACAATTTAATGCTTCTTTGGCCATCACAATATTGAAATCCATAGCAGTATTTATGTACACCTGGCATAGCTTTCTTTATGCTCTTATGTTATATGCATTTTTTTATTATGTAATATCACAAAAATGCTTAATAAATTGAAACATTTTTGATTAAACCAGGGGGGAGAATGGTTCATTGTATGATCAAGTTTTAATAAGTGCCTAAATTCACTTTTTTCTTTTTTGTTCCTTTGCTGTGTAGTGTCTAAAATCTGTTTTTAAATGCGTCTGACCTTTTGGTGCACGCAGGTGTACTGAAAGCTGGTTGTAACCTGGCAAAATGTGCACAGTGAATATTATTTATTTCACCTGCTCTTCTGCTTAACCAGTATTTAGCTTTATTTACTAATCGCTAATATCAACCAGGTTGAAGTGCAGTTTGTTTAATTTTTTTTTCATTAAGTTTTGGATACCTTCAAATAAAATGTTATTTAAATGTTGTGGCTTGGTGTTAAATTGTTACATTTTTGTACTATACTATAGGTTTTGATACAGTGGAAGGTATATTAATGAACACTTAAGCATAATATTGCAAGATTTAAAAGTCTTGTATTTGCTCCTAAATTGAAAATTATTTTGACTGTTCTGTGTTTAATGTCCCCATTAGGAAGGTGATGATTATGAGGTCATTCCAAACAGCACATTTTATGTTTCAAGAACTGCACACAAAGATAACAGTTCAGTATACCATATCAATTCAAAAAAAGCAAACTTCAAAGATGTTGGCGCTTTGCTCCGTAGCCATGGAATAGACCTGGACCACAACAGATTTTTGATTCTCCAGGTAATCCTATTGATTTGACCTTTAAAGTGAACTGTCTCTTTTAAATTTCAAGACTTTGAGTACCTTAAAGTGCTGTAGCAGCACATCATGGTTTGCAACACTGTTGTAAAGATGCGAACCATTATTTGCTGCTTTAGAATTTTAAGGAAAAAGCAGATTGTTTTCCTGTTTTAAGAATTAAAGAATGAAAATGTCTCTATTGCTTATTGCAAATGTTTGCCTGCTCCGTTCTAGCAGCACGTAAATATTGGTGTGGGAGACAGATACCTAAACCCCAATATTACTTGTGCTGCTTCAGTGTGGCAGAGCTAACCTTCATTGTTATACATAAAAGAAAAAAAAAGATTTATATGGTTTGGCATTCTTAAAATGTATTGTGGAAAATGGTGCTTGTTTTGTGAGCAGTGGATTTTTTTTTTTTTCTCCTTCATCCTTTGTTTGTTAAAATGAATAATAAAGTTTTGTGATTTGTACAGGTAGTTTAAAGTTGTTTTATTTTTGTTTTGTTTTGTGTTTTTTTTTTTTTTTTTTTTTTAATATTTAAGGTTTGGGTCTTTTTACAAAAATATTTATTGGCGAAATAAGCATGCACAAATAAGTTAAGATGTTGGCTGTAATTTGTATATTTTATTTAGATGTGAATCTGTTTCATGTGAAAGCCAATATTTTTATTTAATTTCTTTATAGTTTTTTGTATTCTTTTGGTTTTCATGTGTTTTAGGTAGGTAACTAAAATGCATGCCATTAATAGTAAATGCACATAAGCAAACTGATTGGTTCTTTAATTGCATTTAGAATTTTTTATTGTAATCAGTTTGTGGGCAGTGCTTAGAGAAAACAATACTCATTTAGTTGTCTTGTTTTAAAAATACTGGAAATTCATGACATTTTGTCATTTCATAATGCTTTGTGGCATAAACATTGACCCAACCTATACATAAAACATTTTAATAGTTGGCTTTTGGTATCAATAGAAATTTTAAAACATTTACTAATTCCATGGGGGAATTCAGATGTATACAGTAGGAGAAACATAAAAAGAAGGATGCATTCTCACGGGATAAATACAGCCAATCTATCAATTGATAGATATTTATTTTTATTTTTTATTGTGCAGATATTAACTACAAATTTATTCGGAACATTACTTTTATTTTGACCTTTATTTTCAGTACCCATTGTGCAGTGTGTGCATGTTTGTGAATGTCAAAATCCATGAAATTTGATATGAATATATCTTTTATAATGAATTTTCAAAACGCATAAATAATGCTGCTTTTCGACAGGTTAAGAATAGTTTTTGTGTTATGATGTGCAATAATTCCTTTAGGGGGCTGTTGTTATATTGCTAAAAATTGCTTAACTTCGAATCATTCTGCTGTTTAAAGGGGTCCTGCTAGTAATTCTATCGCAGTTAACTGTCATAATACATCTGTCTTAACTGGAATGGCTTAAAATACAGAGCTGAGTTTGCCAAATATTAATATTATTTAAAGCTTAATCCTTATTAAATAACCCAAGGTTGTTGGTGTCCGTTCATTGGGATTAGTCTGTGGACAATGTAAGAGGTGCAGATTTGTTTTCCTGATATAAATTAGTGAGTTTATTTGGTTATGTATGACTAGGCTGAATTAATGACGTTGCAGTGTCACATGAAGGTCTTGTTTCTCAAAAGAGCCCTTAATCTAAGCATTAAATCTGTTTGGTGTAACTTGTTTAGATTTTCACTTTTTGTGCTGTTTTCACATTCTTTCATTACACCAGTGTTTACTTTTTATAATTCTCAAAACTGAAAAATTTCAGAAAAGTGTTGTCATGTTTTAATTTGGAATATAAGAAGTTTTGTGATTTAAGCATTCATTTTTGTTATTTGTTGTAAGTGTAATGATTGCTTAAATCAGTACTCTGTCTCTCTTTTAATAAACATTTTAAACAGTTATTTTTGTTATGCTGACTCTTAAATAGATGCTTTTGTTGGTGTGGTGATGCTTATTGTTGAAATGCTTGTGACTAAAATGAGCAATATAGTAAGCAGACAAAGTAGAGGTCAAAGTAATTTGGTGAAAAACATTTTAAGAAGAATTTCTCAGTTTGACCCTTTTTCAGTGGTACAGCATTTAATGTGTTAAATGAAGTGTTTTGTTTATATATATATCCAGAAAACTTTAATACTTTTCACTTAACATTTTATTCTGCTAGTATTTTCATTTGGGGAAAATGTATTTTAATTTATTTTTTATTATTAAAGCAACACATTAAATAAAAAAAATATTTTAATAGGATGCTCTGCTCTTTTCAAATAGATATAGAGAAAGCATAATTTGGTATACCCATTTATTTTTGGTAGGGATAAAGTAAATTTGTCTCCTTCCTTCTGTATATAGGTACTCTTTATTAAACTGCATTTTTTTTAATTTAGTGTTACAGTAATATCCAGTACATTGTAGTGGTTTCTAGTTAACACTATTTAAGTCATTAGTTAGCCTTGTAATATCTTTAAGTGGTAATTATTATATTGTATCTTGGTTGAACTGTTGTTGAAATTTTTATTTTAAACATTTCTGTGTTAAGAGTGGGTATTTGCATGTAAATTAAATTTTGCATTGCATACTGTAATTATTTCTAACTTAAAGGTGGAAGAATGCTAATGATATGTGGTTACTCTAGTCTTTTCCCCTATTTGAATTTTTCCCAAGACTTGAAATGGTAATTATTTTATAAAAAATAGTAAGTTCTCAAAATGTCTTCGTTGTCAGTAATATTTTAGTGTCTGGTATCCAGTACAGTTAAAATGAACACAAGCTCTGATTAAAAGTAAATGCTGCAAATAATTGCATAAAGAATTTATTTTCATTGTCTTTTTAAAGTTTTAGAACAAGCATTTTTATACTTGCGTATCTGCTCTCATATGCTGGAAGAATTATCAAAAAGTAAGCCTTGGTGGTTTTTTTCTTTTTTCTTTTTTTTTTTCTTTTTGTAAATTTTTTTTTATGCCTTAGATTTTTGTTATTAATAATTATATTGCTTTTTTATGCATAGTGCATTATCCTTAAAAAAAAAAAAAAAAAAAAAAGGCTGGATCGTTAGCTGCATTTGCCCTAAGTTTCTGTTCCTTTGAATAATTATGTTGTGAAGAACAAAGAATGCTTGCGATTGACTTTTTTTTTTTTTGTTAATACAGTTTAAAATAGTACAATTATAAACATGGAGTCAAGTTTGTTAGCTGAAGTTTATTAAAATTGTATTGGTGTGTTATAGTGTAGTTGTGATGTGTAAATTTGTTTTGGGTTACAGAATGCATTACACATAGTGCCTCACTTAAACTGAAAACTGCAATTTGTTTGTTCTTTGTTTACAATTATATTTCATAACTGAAAATATGCATGTAAATTTAAGGCTGGTTTTAATTAATATAATTAAGAACTAAAAGCTAACCAGAAGAAAAAATCTTTTTTGCAACCCACTTCTGGCAGTATTGTTTAAAGTAGATTTCAGTCAAATTTGAGCAGTCCTCTTCTCACCCACATCCTTTTGATCATTAGTTGCTAAAGTAAATTAAGGAAGCAATTTGAAATTGGGGGCAGAGATCTAAATTGTCATCCAAAGCACAGCCCTCAATCCTGTTTTCTACTACTCTGTGCCCATGTTCCTCATTAGATGGGACATTGTATATGTGATAGTGTTAAAGAAAAAAAAAATGTGTATATCGATTTGTTGCTGGTGGGAAATGTTTTAATTGTAGTTGGCACAGTAATTTTTTTTTCTTTAATATTTATATAGTTTTAAACTATTTTTTACACACCTACAGTGGTACTCATACTTTTGTGTTCTTCAGTTAGAATATGCAACTTTTATTAGCAAACTAATTACAATAAACTTTTATGTCTGTATTAACCAGGTAATCCTCCAGATCTAGTCTGGGAAGTTGTTCTGCTTATGCCGAATATGGTACTGCAATATAAAATTGAACTGTGAAAACAGTAATCATCACAGATCAGGCCTTTTTTTTTTTTTTCTTCATCAGATGTATACAGTTGAGAGTACAGGGCATATTTTAATACTTCTCATTATGGTGGGCTAGAATAGTAATTTCACTTGTAAGGTAAAGTTTGGAGACACATTTCATTGTGACTGTATGTGTTTCTACTATACTGCTTGTGACCCAGACTACCTGGATAACAAAATTAGAAAGTGATTGGATAAACAGGCTTTGTGTAGTATTGACTTTCATTTGTCACAACTATGAAATTTGCTGAGCATACCATACATCGTCTCATATAGTTCAGTGTTTTCGGTTTCATTTTGTATTGTAAGTTCAAAATTTATTTGTACTCTCAGAAAACATGGGTCCATCTAAATTTAAAGAAAGTAAGACTTTTGTACTGTTTACTGCTGTAGTGGCCCATAATGTTGCAGTTAATTTTGCACTTGTAACTGATGTTGGTCATGTGCTCAAAAACAAATCTGAAAATTCAAAAATATCATTTTAATCTTCTGTGTTCTGCTTTGTTTTTACTCCATAATATTTTTATTGAAATGTGCATTTCTTTAAGGCTTTAAACTACAATTTTAGTGTTTAAATTATAATGTGTGTTTTAGAAACTGTTTAAAATTAGAAATGTCTAAAGCTTGTTGTTTTGATACATTAAATTTATTTTTAACACTGCAATTCATCAGTGAAAAAGGGAGAGCATATCTTGGACAAACAATTCTGAACAATGACATTGTTATTGGCCTGTATGGATTTGTGTACAGCCTTCCAGGAGATGTTGATGATAGTTTTTGTTCTAAGAAACAATTCTATTGCTAGAAGGGAAATAAATCTTATGACATATTTGTACTGAACTGAAATGTATCTTTATTTTTGTCATCATACATTATTTTTTCAGTTGTTGTTTGGTCCCTTTTGTAGACCTACTCCACCCTACCCCAGGCAATTAAGTAGTGTAGTTTGAGTTTTAGTGTGGTCAAATTTTGCTGACAATTTCAGGTTGATTACTTGGTTTCCCTTTACATTTTACTTTTTATTTTTTTTATAGTGAGATTCAAGAAAGCAAAATTTGAAAAGGAAACACTTAACTGTTAGTGATAATTATGTTATCCATACATTTGGCAAAAGTTTCCTTTTTTTGCCACAGAGCTGAATTGTACTGTTTGGAATTTACATTATTATAGAACAATAATATATTCCCAGTCATTTTTGAAATTTAAAATGGTGGTAGTTTATTTACATCTGTAATAATTTTATTTTATAAAATTTAGGGTGAAGTGGAGCAAATTGCTATGATGAAACCAAAAGGTCAAACTGAGCATGATGAAGGAATGTTAGAATACCTGGAAGATATAATTGGCTCTCAAAGACTGAAGGAACCAATTCAGATCCTTTGTCGTCGAGTTGAATTATTAAATGAGCATAGAGGAGAAAAGGTATTTTTGAAGTATTTGGTTGAATTATATTATTAATTTTGTTAGGTAAGTTTTTGTTTCTCCCGTTACATTCGTTAGGCTATAGCCATATGAGACCTGAAATATGTGTGGTGTGTTGTAAATTTATTTATTCACCACATAGTTTGACTGATTTTGAAAATGTAGCATTTTAAAGCAGCATTTGCTACTGTTTAATTATGTATATACTGTAGGTTATTTTTGACAATTTTTTTTATTTTTTTTTTTTTATTTTATTTATTTTTTTTTTTTAGCTAAACAGAGTTAAAATGGTAGAAAAAGAGAAGGATTCCCTAGAGGGGGAGAAAAATCGTGCCATCGAGTTTCTTACATTGGAAAATGATATTTTCAAAAAAAGGAATCATGTTTGCCAGTATTATGTGTAAGTTGTGTAACATGCCTGATATCTTGCATATAGTGTAACTGAATTAGTATATAATTTTTGCAATTCTCAACCTTTAGCAGCTTTGCTTTAAATTTTGTGAAATGCTAATGATAATTTTAATTTTCTTTTTTAGTTATGATTTACAGAGAACAGTAAATGATCAAGAGTTGCAAAAAAAAGCAATCATTGATGATACAAAAGAGCTTAATGAAAAAAGCACCAAACTCGCAGAAGAGATGAATGTGAAGAACAAGTTGCTAAAGAATGTTGAAAAGTAAAAAAAAAAATCACTTTTTTTAATTAGTATGGCATAGCTTAGAAAACAGATTTATAATTGATCAAATGTTAACAAACTTGAAGGGTGATTTGGAGATGTGTGTTGTCAGCTTTTGGTTGTTTTAAAGCCATAAAAAAATATTTATTGGATGTATTAATTTCATAAATTCATTTTTTTACAAAAATCAGTTTTGAAAGAATGTCTCCTGATAATATTGATATTTGTGCCTTTTTTTTTTTTTTTTTGGATTGGGGATACTACCTCTTCAAGTTGAATTTTGTGTTGGTTTTTTTTTAAAGGTTGAAAATGTGTTTGGTTTTCTCAAAATAATATCTGTTACTTTTTGTGTGTGTGCTTTTTGTTTTACATACAGATTGAATTTATGTATTTTGTTCACATTTCACTTTTTTTTTCTTATTTTTCTGTCCACACTAAATATGTGTTCTTAGTTAAGGGTGACATATTTTAAACAAGTAGATTTTGCTGAAAATTTTTTTGGTTTTGTGTGCTTTGCGACTGTGGTGATTAGTTTATACTTGTCTTTGTTTCAGTAGTGCAGTCTGATTTAGACTTATGTAATTCAAAAAAGAATGTACCTCAATTTTAAGCATTTACTAAAACTTGTGTAGCATTTTAACTGTAAAACTATACTGTATTGTAAATGTCTCTGTTTAAAATGCATGGTGCAGGTCGTTTTATTTTAAAATACTGCCAAACCCACCTAATAGTAAAGTAATCATTGATCATTCATTCCCATTTTCACTCCTATTCCTCCTTCTTAATCAGTGTTTTTTAACTTTTGCATTTTTCATTGATTAGGAAAATGGGTAAAATCACAAAGTATATTGAAGAAAAAAAGGGAAAGTTTGCTGAGTTAGATTTGCAAGATGTAGATGTGCGAGAGAAATTAAAAAATTCAAAGAGTAAATTAAAAAAACTGCAAAAGCAGCTTCAAAAAGATAAAGAAAAGGTAAGTACATATTAAGTGATCAAATATAGTTCTTTTAAAATCTTTGTCTAAAGTAAACCAAAGTTGTTTAGGCTCTCATTCCTTTGCAGTAAGTAATTTATTTTTCACAGAAAAGCACCTCATAGACTTGATGATTTTTTACATGGTCAAATGGATACTAAATATTGTTCAAGATTTAAAACGCTTAATGAATATAAAATAGTAACTCTCGGTTATATGGAATTGTAATCTGAGAGAAGATTAAACATCTGCTAACAAGTGTATCCATGTATATACAAAACAAATTATGTAATTTATCACCTTTTGACATTTTTGTGTGTGGACTTTACCATTTTTTGCCTTTTTTTGTGAAATGAAGGTTGATGAGCTGAAAGATGTGCCTGCTAACAGTGAGAGAAAAATTCAGGAAGCAACCAGAAAAAAAGAAGAGATGGAAAAGCAAAAAATAATAGAAGAAGAAAAATTAAAGAAGGTCATGGAAAGTCTGAAACAAGAGACACAGGGTCTACAGCAAGAAAAGGAGGTATTTCTATACAATTCTAAACCTTATTACCTCTCTATCCTAAAGGGGTATTTGATAAACTCTAAATTAGCTCTTTGTGTGTGGGATTACTGATGGTTTGGCACCCTGTTCATAGCTGTTTTCAGCCTTGCTATTTGTTGACCCATAATTGCATTTGGTGGGTTTGAGACAGTTATACCTAACTTTCTCATATTTTACTTTCTTCATTTTTCCTTTATTGCAGGAGAAGGAAAAAGAACTAATGGAGTTAAATAAAGCAGTAAATGAATCACGGTCTAAAGCAGATGTAGCTCAATCAGACTTAGACATATATCTTAGTCATCATAAAACTGCCTTAAGTCGGCTGAATAATGCAAAAGAAGCCCTGCAGACTGCCACAGAAACACTCAAAGAAAGAAGAACAGCTATTAAAGAGTTAGAGATTCAGATACCCAAATGTGAACAGGAGCTTCAGAAGGTATCTTAATTTTTTTCCCTCGGAATGAATGTATAGACACTTAACGGTAATTTGACAGTGTAACTATATGAAACCTTTGCTTCCAAATATGAGTGTTTTTGTGTGATAGACTTTTCCACTGATATAAATATATGATCATGATTGGAATTGCATCCCTTGTTTTCATTTACTTCAATGTACATGTGATCTTTTTTTTTTTTTGTTTTAATATCATTTCAAGTAACATAGTATGCCATCAAGTAGATAAAATTTGCAAAACTTGCTCAAATTTCTTTAAAGTTAATATAAAAATAACATACCTAGAATAAACAAAACCTAACAATACAAAAATTGAAGCTCCACCCAAGAGAAAAGGGAGAACAAGAAACAATAAAAATCTTCTATGGGGTTAAGGTCAGGCGAGTTTGCTGGCCAATCAAGAACAGGGATACCATGGTCCTTAAACCAGGTACTGGTAGCTTTGGCACTGTGTGCAGGTGCCAGGTCCTGTTGGAAAATGAAATCTGCATCTCCATAAAGTTCGTCAGCAGCAGGAAGCATGAAGTGCTCTAAAACTTCCTGGTAGACGGCTGCGTTGACCTTGGACCTCAGAAAACACAATGGACCAACACCAGCAGATGACATGGCACCCCAAACCATCACTGACTGTGGAAACTTTACACTGGACCTCATGCAACATGGATTCTGTACCTCTCCTCTCTTCCTCCAGACTCTGGGACCTTGATTTCCAAAGGAAATGCAAAATTTACTTTCATCAGAGAACATAACTTTGGACCACTCAGCAGCAGTCCAAAGGCGAGACACTTCTGACGCTGTCTCTTGTTCAAGAGTGGCTTGACACAAGGAATGCGACAGCTGAAACCCATGTCTTGCATACGTCTGTGCGTGGTGGTTCTTGAAGCACTGACTCCAGCTGCAGTCCACTCTTTGTGAATCTCCCCCACATTTTTGAATGGGTTTTGTTTCACAATCCTCTCCAGGGTGCGGTTATCCCTATTGCTTGTACACTTTTTTCTACCACATCTTGTCCTTCCCTTCGCCTCTCTATTAATGTGCTTGGACACAGAGCTCTGTGAACAGCCAGCCTCTTTAGCAATGACCTTTTGTGTCTTGCCCTCCTTGTGCAAGGTGTCAATGGTCGTCTGTTGAACAACTGTCAAGTCAGCAGTCTTCCCCATGATTCAGTCTAGTTCTGTAGGCTACACAGAGACCATTTAAAGGCTTTTGCAGGTGTTTTGAGTTAATTAGCTGATTAGAGTGTGGCACCAGGTGTCTTCAATATTGAACCTTTTCACAATATTCTAATTTTCAGAGATACTGAATTTGGGACTTTCATTAGTTGTCAGTTATAATCATCAACATTAAAAGAAATAAACATTTGAAATACATCAGTCTGTGTGTAATGAATGAATCTAATATACAAGTTTCACTTTTTGAATGGAATTACTGAAATAAATCAACTTTGTCATGATATTCTAATTTTATGACCAGCACCTGTACTTAGTAATTGGTGTACAACTGGATTTTTTGGTTAAAATTAGTATTTACTGTGGTACAATGTAGGATATATAAAGAAATAGTAGAGCAAATTATGATTTCAATTGCTGACCATGCTGCTGTAAATTCATTAATTTGTGCCAGTTTACAGGCCTTTATAGTGTGCCTCTTTACCGCATAGCAATAAAATTAAAAATTTGGTAGTGCTGTGTCACCTTCTGTAGGTAGGTCTTTTTAGAGTTTCATTTTGAATACATGGACGTCTTGGATTTTAAATGTGTTACAACTGAGTCTGGTTTCTTAAAGAACAATTTGTTGATGTATATAGGGATGCTCTGAAATAGAATTTTAGGAAAATTATTTGTCTTATAGTATTCTCCCTGCTAAGTGGAGATGGACAGTAGACATCTTAACATTCTTGGTTATTTTCTGCACTACAGTATTAGATAGATAGATACTTTATTAATCCCGATGGGAAATTCACATTCTTCAGCAGCAGCATACTGATACAATAAATAATATTAAATTAAAGAATGATAATAATACAGGTGAAAAAAAAAAAAAAAAAAAAAAAAATTACCATGCCTGTATGGAAGAAGATCTGTATATTAACTTTGTGAGACGTGAGTCACTGTGTTGCAACAAAAAAAAAAAAGAGTGAGTTGACGTGCATCAGGAAAACCAGCTTTATTCTATTCAAAACATGAACAACAAAGTTTATTTATTGAATTGGAAGCTACCACTTCACTACACCAGACAAAGCATACAAACAGTAACAGTATTAGTCGTCCTGACTTGGCTCCCTTCTTCAGTTCAGGGACAGATAGTCCTCCTCGTCAGGTCGGCCCCACAGCTGCAGATTAGTGGCTAGGATCGTATCTTCCTGTTGGTGGGATGGAGGCAGGATAGAATAAAAGAGGGCCAGGTCAGTGGCCAGTTTAAAGTACTCCCCGCATTAACCCTTGGCCAATGGACGTGCCGTGCAGCGAGGTTGTGAACTCTTAGTTGCTTCTGTGATGTGGTGAACCTGCCGTTGCCTTGCTGCGGACACGTCACACATGTTTTGGCACTGGGAAGTCTTAACAGGTCTCACAACTTGTAATGTTTATCCCTCTATTTAAATTCTATATTTAAATTTTGACAGAATGAATGGATAGATGTCTAGTGTGAAATGATGTTATCTTTTTTACCTGTGCAATGTTAGCACTTTTTTTTTATACATGTCTTACCGTTTAGATATTTAAAATGGCTTTTAGTACTTGCTTGATGTAGATATACAAAAAGAGTAACAGATCGTTTTCAGACAATATTCTTGATTTTCATTTAAAACTAAATATGCTACCATACGGTATGTTTCTTAATAGTGGAAGCCCAGAATGGTAATGGGCAAAAGAAAAAATTAGACTTATTTAGTTTTCAGCAACAGAAATATTTAGATATAGGTGGTGTTAAAATCTAACTCTCTACTAGGAGAATGACACACTGTGAAAAGCTAAAAGCCTATGTAATTTGTCTTTCCATCTAAGCAATGCGAGACACACTGTCATGGACCTGTGCTAACACACAAATGTGTTAGTGTTTTAGGTTAAATGCTCTGTAGTTGTTCAAAAATAAGAAATATTACCAATATAAAATGTAGATATATAATTTACACAATGACTTTATTTTAACCCTACATTTTGTGACTGCCTTATGTGTCATCTGTCAAACATAAACTTGCTATAATTAACAAAAAAATCCACATAAGTGCATTGTTGAATATATGGTAATAGATACATTAATGAAACTAGGTAAAGGTAGGTGCTACATAGTGATGATAATTGTGTTTTGTTTTGTTTTTTTCCATTTAATCTGTTGCCACCTACAGCAAATTTTTTGTTTGGTTGGTAAAAGGTGATAAATTGAAGCCGTCTACCCTGGAGTATCTCATTTACAGGGTCTGCTGTTTAACTGTTTCCATAAAATCTCCTTTGAGAGTGAAATGTGGCCGGCATCAGAAAATCCTTGTCCATGGAGCATACACTGCATCCAGAAAGTATTCACAGCACATCACTTTTTCCACATTTTGTTATGTTACGGCCTTATTCCAAAATGGATTTAAATTCATTTTTTTCCTCGGAATTCTACACACAACACCCCGTAATGACAACGTGAAAAAAGTTTACTTGAGGTTTTTGCAAATTTATTAAAAATAAAAAAACTGAGAAATCACATGTACATAAGTATTCACAGCCTTTGCTCAATACTTTGTCGATGCACTTTTGGCAGCAATTACAGCCTCAAGTCTTTTTGAATATGATGCCACAAGCTTGGCACACCTATCCTTGGCCAGTTTCACCCATTCCTCTTTGCAGCACCTCTCAAGCTCCATCAGGTTGGATGGGAAGCGTCGGTGCACAGCCATTTTAAGATCTCTCCAGAGATGTTCAATCGGATTCAAGTCTGGGCTCTGGCTGGGCCACTCAAGGACATTCACAGAGTTGTCCTGAAGCCGCTCCTTTGATATCTTGGCTGTGTGATTAGGGTCGTTGTCCTGCTGAAAGATGAACCGTCGCCCCAGTCTGAGGTCAAGAGCGCTCTGGAGCAGGTTTTCATCCAGGATGTCTCTGTACATTGCTGCAGACTAGTCTCCCAGTCCCTGCCTCTGAAAAACATCCCCACAGCATGATGCTGCCACCATCATGCTTCACTGTAGGGATGGTATTGGCCTGGTGATGAGCGGTGCCTGGTTTCCTCCAAACATGACGCCTGGCATTCACACCAAAGAGTTCAATCTTTGTCTCATCAGACCAGAGAATTTTCTTTCTCATGGTCTGAGAGTCCTTCAGGTGCCTTTTGGCAAACTCCAGGAGGGCTGCCATGTGCCTTTTACTAAGGAGTGGCTTCCGTCTGGCCACTCTACCATACAGGCCTGATTGGTGGATTGCTGCAGAGATGGTTGTCCTTCTGGAAGGTTCTCCTCTCTCCACAGAGGACCTCTGGAGCTCTGAAAGAGTTACCATCGGGTTCTTGGTCATCTCCCTGACTAAGGCCCTTCTCCCCCAATCGCTCAGTTTAGATGGCCGGCCAGCTCTAGGAAGAGTCCTGGTGGTTTTGAACTTCTTCCACTTTACGGATGATGGAGGCCACTGTGCTCATTGGGACCTTCAAAGCAGCAGAATGTTTTCTGTAACCTTCCCCAGATTTGTGCCTTGAGACAATCCTGTATTGGAGGTCTACAGACAATTCCTTTGACTTCATGCTTGGTTTGTGCTCTGAAGTGTCAACTGTGAGACCTTATATAGACAGGTGTGTGCCTTTCCAAATCATGTCCAGTCAACTGAATTTACCACAGGTGGACTCCAATTAAGCTGCAGAAACATCTCAAGGATGATCAGGGGAAACAGGATGCACTTGAGCTCAATTTTGAGCTTAATGGCAAAGGCTGTGAATACTTATGTACATGTGCTTTCTCAGTTTTTTTATTTTTAATAAATTTGCAAAAACCTCAAGTAAACTTTTTTCACGTTGTCATTATGGGGTGTTGTGTGTAGAATTCTGAGGGAAAAAATGAATTTAATCCATTTTGGAATTAGGCTGTAACATAACAAAATGTGCGCTGTGAATACTTTCCGGATGCACTGTAGTTTCTTGGGTGAAGGGGACAACCTGGCTAAATCAGTGCTGAATGAAACTCTGGGATAAGATGCTTGGGGGTTAAAAAATTTTCGGAAAAAAAACCCCATAAATTCCTGCTTTAGACTACTTGCCATAAGTGTAGGTTTTTTAATACAGGGAACATACTTCTGCTTGGACTTTACTACAAGTAAAACGATGCAAATTTAAAATTTTGGATGAGGGGAGGACATGTAGATGAATATCCTGTGGAAAAGGCCTTCTTGAAAAGTAAATAAAATATTGTCAATATTCAAATTGATGCTGTTTCACTGTGAATATGCACACATTCGTAAAAGAAGAAAACAAGTGTGCATTCTCTTGTGACATTCTGGTATCCCCTTTTTTCCTAAGGAATTATAGGTATCATGGTTCATAGTAGGACTATAAAATTATACCAAAATTAGGGCTGAATTCCAATATTAAAAATTAAATATATTAGTCATAGGTTCAGAGTTCTAAGTGCTACTACATGAACTTTTGTATTTAATGTGCCTTTTTTTCTTTTTTGCGTTCAAGGTGCTTTACATGCAGCACTTTATGGCTCATGCACTAACGCAGCCTTCACAAAAATGGAATTTTCTGTGCATGGAAAATGACTTGATCATAAAGAAAAGTGGAATCGGGGAGCTTGATACGCCTGTAATGAATAAACTGTATGAAACACATTCAAATTAAAAAAAATTCACGATTTCTTAAACAGGTTAAACGGAGTCGCTACATTTAGTTCTCTGTGCCCTGCCCCTCTGCTCCGCTCTGTGCCTTTCAACAGGAGCAAAAGACATGAAAGCCGTTGCCCATCCAAATTGTATTTAAGCTATGGCCATATATATATTTTGGAAGGTGAATCATGTGTGCCGAATAGCCTGATTTAATAATATGCAGTGTGTGTGCTGATAGTCAAAGAACAAAATACAGGATTAAACTTAACAGGATTGTTTTCCTTCTTTATAGATTCAGCAAAGATAAAGCACATGTACTCTTAATGTTTTATTTTGACTTTCTGTTGGGAAATACGTGTCAAGCCAGGAATTTCAGAAAGACCTCTGTTGGTTGAGGTAGCTGTGTATATATGCTTTCCTTACACTGAAAATGCTGTATTACATGACAATGTTAAAGCCATTATAACAGTAAGTGGAACATCAGAAATATGGCAGTTATTTCCCATTACTTTTAATGAGAAAGGAAGCAAATTTTTGTTTGCTATGATGAATATGTAATAGTTTTATAACAGCAAGTCAGGGATCTCAGGGTGGAGAGTGAAACCTGAACAAGATCAGAACCAAAACAATACTTCTAGGGTGCTGGAAATATGTTTAAAACCTGTTGTCAGTATACCCGTTAATCAAAAGTAGAGCATTGTGGTTAGTGCTGGGCGGTATACCGGTTCATACCGAAAACTGTTTTTTATTTTTTTAATGATATGGATTTTTCTTATACCGCAACACCGGTTTAAATTGCCTAAATGACATTCGGAACGTGGCGCAGCGGGAAACTGTTCAAGTGGGGACCTTTTTCACTGCTACACTGCTAAACACAGATTTGTTGCACTAGGGCTCTTTTTCACTGCTATACCACCAAATAGTGGGCGGTAGCATAGGTATGCCGCGCAGTGAAAATGGACAGAGAGCCGAAAAAAAGCAGTCACATCTGTCGCCTGGAGATGCTTTAGTTTTAAAAGGTCAGATGTGTAAATACTGTTTCTATACTACTGGATAATACTGCAAGCCAAGTTGTACTTGTTTTATTTGTTTTCAATACAGCGTAATGTACCTGGGTACTGTGTAATAGTGTGACGACATTTTGACTTTATTCTCGACATTTCCACTTTAATCTTGATGCTTATGACGAGAATATATTCTTTTGACTTTATTCTCGTAATGTGTCATTAAAGCAGAACATCGTAAACTAAACTTCATAAAATGAATATTTAATTTACTAGATTTTCTCAAACCCCGTCATAAGTTATATAGCACATTAAATGCTTTGTGTTAAGTGATTCGTTAAGAGATGGGCACAACTCTGAATGGATGGCATAATTAAACATGTATAATGAAGATATTTTTAAAGTTCTGAACACTCCGTGGGCTAAGTTTATAACTAGTTTTAATTTCACAAAGACGTTTATCGTGTGGCGATTGGTTATGTGGTTATGTGGTGAAAGAAAAAGGAAGGATAGGAACTGGGGTTTTGGTAGCCTACGTCAGATAGAGACGGCATACATGCAATAAAGATAGCCCGCTCAGAAGAACATGCATTGAATTCTGTGTTCGTGTCTCCGACCAGCAGATCACAAACCCAACATTTACACAATATTTAAGTTAAACCTATGCGATAGCTATTCATACATCCAGTTTTTTGGAGCCTCGTCACACCTGCCATAAAGTTCTCTACACTGAACATACACCTGGGGACCCCTTACTACGAGGGAGCAGCACTACCGCCTCACTACCGTGCATGTGTAATACCTGCTTTAATGCATTTCATCATGAAAATGATATCAAGTATTTATCTTAGCATTCTAAATTTTCAGAAAGCAGGAATATCATGAAGTGAATGGATTCTGTATGGTGATCGCTTAAGAAGCGTAGTGATTAACCACTGGGTCGGGGAACGTAACACAAAGCATTTAATGTGCTGCATTAATTTATGACGGGGTAAATTAAGTAATTGATTAAACATTGATTTTAGGAAGAAGTTTAGTTTACGACATTCTACTTTAATTATGAAGTAAACTATGAGAATAAAGTGGAAATGTCGACTTTAATCTCGACATAAACGGCGAGAATAAAGTGAAAATGTTGACTTTGTTCTCGACATATAGTTTGTTTTTTTCTTCCCAGTATAGCTTAGCTTGAAGCAAGGTCCATATTAATGCAGTTTGCCTAAATGATGGTTCAGCTGGTAAAGATGTCATCACCAAGTTGCACTTGTTGTATTTTATTTTAATTTGGTGAATACTGTGTAATGCACCTGGGCTTGAAGTCTTTGAAGTAATAGTGCAACTATCAGTAATAATACTATTATTTATTTTATTGTTATTATTTATTAGTTTAAATATTATGCAGTTTAATGATGATAAAGTTGTTTAAAAAGTCACTTTAACGTGTCAGTGGACAGAGATTGTTAACATTAACAGAAAGTGTAGTTGGTTTACAAAAAATATTTACTATTTATTCCTTTTCTAAGACACATTTGGTGCAATACAATTTTTGACAAGCACTTCTGGATATTTTACTAAGTCTAAATGCCTCTTTGTATGGTTGAAAATATGTTGTCAAAATTAGTTTGTTTTTACAAAATTTGTTCAATAAAAAGGTTCTATATTTTGACTGCATCTGTCATGCAATGTGATACCTTCTCCATTAGTGCCACCCCCTTGAAAACTATCACTTTATGGGGCAATGCAAAACTGTATTAATACTTGTGTGCACATTTAAAATGTTTTTTTTTTTGTACAATGTACAATACTCTTGACAGTGGAATAGGTTATTCTTAGCCACATTTTCCACTGCAATTACTGACTAACATCCACTCATGCATGGGGAAAAAAATACCGTCGAATACCGTGAAACCGGGATAATTTAGAAAAATACTGTGATATAGAATTTTGGTCATACTGCCCACCCCTAATTGTGGTATGAAAATCTTTCCATGGTAATGAGTAAAAATTGTAAAAACACTGGCAGTCATGTGCAAAACACACGCAAAATACAAAGTATTGCAGTATAGTAACATGAAGCTGAAATTAGCAAGGTTTAAAATACGACCACTTGTTTACAGTTGAATGTAGGCGTTTGCCTTTGAATAAGATTTTTTTTTTTTTTTAGATTAGAATTCTATTTGAATAGTGATGTTCATTCTGACAGTCCTAGTTCATACACATAGCTTGTAAAGAATGATGCACAATATGTAAGAGTGAGTACTGATTTTGGAGTATTGTCCCCCACCCTGTCTTTTCTGCATATGGCTGTTTTAAGTATCACTTGTGTTAAATACATGAGGCTTTTGAAGGGGCGAACAGGAATGCAGTCAGGAGGAGAATTAAATTTTGCAGAATTAGCCGGGAGCAGGATCAAGAAATTGGTTCCATACAGTTTGCATTTGTGGACCATTGTAACTGCAAATGTTTGTCTTTAACAGTTTTTCATTTAATAAAGACCGGAGTCTAGTTAAATTAGGCTGCTGTTTGTCAATTTTCTGAAATCACAAATAGGTATGCTAAATTTTTACATGAATTTAGAATCTGTTCTTTTTTTTTTTTCTCCGTTTTTTTAATGTACTTATCTAACGTTTTTCTTAATTCTAAACACACAAATGAACTTGACACTGGAATAGCTGCTCACCTTTAGCATTCAGTGGCATTTGGATGTGCATTTGTACTGCTTGTCACTAAAGATACAGTTAAGGTAGCAAATGACAAGATGGCTTAAGACGAGTATGATTAAACAGTATCATTTAAAACTATGGCAGAAAATGCAGCTTTCTGAATTTAATTTGCAGAAATTTTCACATGATTGCAGAAATTTTCACACGATTACATTTTTCTGCAAACTAAGATGGAGCAAAAATGGCTTGTTAATTAAACAGTTATGTAAATTTAAATAAAGACTGATGCATTGATAAACTGAATAGATCAGAAGGGTGCTCCAGCATGGAATACAGTTGTACGAGAATGATCACTGCATAATGTATTAGCTGGCACAAATTGTCTTTTAGGACTCAATGACCCATTTCACAGATATTGAGAGGCAGGAAGAAAACATTGTATAGCAGATTTAATTTGCTCTTCAGATAAGTATTTTCCAGTGAAATTGGCAGTATTTGTCCATTTATATGAAGACAATTTGATAGTGGGCGAGGGGTATTGCTATATCTGATATCACTTGACATGTACATATACATGATAAAATCAGTTGTTTTAACATAACATCTGGTAGCATCCAAAGCCATTGTTTGGTAGTCAAGGGAAATTATGCACTGTGTGCCATTAAAGCTGTCTTGTTTCCTTTAATATAGCTTATTTAATATGTTTTACAGTGTGGATGTATATTTCAGCTCATATTTCATCTGTTTCCATTAGGCAGAAGAAGAATTAAATCAGGTTATGAAAAATGATAGTCAAATGAGAGAAAGTGTGACAAAACTTCGCCAGAAGGTGGAAGAAGCTAAAACTTCCTTTTCCTTAAACCGCAGCCGTGGAAATGTTCTTTGTTCCTTAATGCAACAAAAGAAGAGTGGACAAATTCATGGAATATTTGGAAGATTGGTACATTTCTTTCCTTTTTTGCCAGTTGTTAAATAAAATACAAAAGTTTTCGAGGCAGTTTCTTGCTTTTTGTGGCTGTAGACCTTAATTTTTATATCATAAATACGTATTTACTTTCTATGAATGCATTGTATAACTTCTGTATTAGTTTTCAAATATGTTTTAGCTTCTTTCTTTGAACAAATTATAACTTTTTATATAGTTTACACCACAAATGACTTTCTCACAATGTTAATTTTTTTTTAATGTTTTCAGGGAGACCTTGGAGCAATAGATGAGAAGTATGATGTTGCTATATCATCAAGTTGTGGAGCTCTGGATAGTATTCTTGTTGATACTATTGATACTGCTCAAATTTGTGTGAATTTCCTCAAAAATCAAAAAGTGGGTGTTGCTACATTTATTGGTCTGGATAAGGTAATTTAATTATTTGATACTTCAATGTTGCCTTCTTAAATGCTAGCTAACAGTGTTTCTGCCATGATTGATATTCTTAACACAGGACTGAGAGATGAAGCTCAAATGATAATGCTTGCTCTTTAAGGTTTAAAAATTAGGGTTAGGAGCTATTGTTTGAGTAACCTCAGGAAAAAATCACTTATCTAAGGTGAAATCATTAATTGTAATTTACTCATTTTATTATAATTAATCCTTATTTTGATACTTTAATTGAACAGATGTAGAACTTTACATAAATGTCTTTTAAAATATTCTATTAAATACATTAGGCTTGTTTCAAGTACACATTTCAAGAATTATTTTTTTTTTTCTTTAAATAGATGAAAGTTTGGGAAAAAAACATTGGAAAGATTCAGACCCCAGAAAATGTTCCAAGACTTTTTGATATCATTAAAGTACAATATAAGGAATATATGCCTGCATTTTATTTCGCTTTGCGCGATACTCTTGTGTGTAATAACTTGGAGCATGCCACTCGGTTGGCCTTTCAGAAAGATAAACGATGGCGAGTTGTTACATTATTGGGACAGATCATAGAGCAAACTGGTAAGTATTTTAATACTAGTGTATTTATTTCCATGCTGTATAACATTTAGGTGTATGCAGAAGTGTACCCTGTGATGGACTGTTTCATGTAGAATTAACTTCCGTTTCCTGTAGCCGTGTAATGGGTCAAAGGATGGATGGATGTGTGATGAGAAAATTCACTTCAATTTGAGTAATTTCTCAGTACTGTTGTGTAGGCACTATGACTGGTGGTGGAGGCAGAGTAATGAAGGGAAGAATGGGATCATCATTGGTGTATGAAGTTTCACAGGAAGAAGTAAGTGTTCACTATTTTATGTGCATATTTTTTACTTGAATATCTCCCAAGTTCACCACAATGACTTTCTGTATTGGCTGAATTATCTAAAAGGCATTTCTCTACTTTAAACACCATGCTATAGATGTGATTATCTGCACCAGTTAGCATTGTTTTATCACAATAGTGGAATTCCTAGTCTCTTTGCTGTAATGCTATAACCAGTGGCTTGTTCCGAAGTAGGTCTCTGCCCTTAGTATAGGCAGTTAACAGGTTACAAATGAGCTCTGTTCCTGCCTACATTTGTAACCTGATTTTTTTTTTTTTTTGGTCCATGAAATGTTTCAAATGATGGTAAAGCAATATTGCTGTACTTTAAATCACAAAACACAAATACTCACAGATATGTACAGTATGTTGATCTTATGCTTAAACAACCTTAATTTTTGAAAATGAACCAGTACCTCATAGAGTTGGGAAATCCATAATAAAGGCACGAAAACCACCACTATCTGTCAAGTGATTCCCTCAACAGTGATGTGCAGGTTTTCCTGGGGGATCACTAACAGTGTGACCTTCTGCTCCAAAGAGTTCTCTCTTTGACAATACAACTGTGAGGTATACTTAGGATGCTGGGAAGTACAAGCAGCTGCTTATGTCTCGGCTAAATGGACAGCGCTCTCTCTCTGGTTGCTTACGAGGGTCCGACTGATAACGATACTGATGCGCAGGCAGTAAAGATGACGGATTACCAATACGTATTGCTATTGTGTTTAAGTATTAGGTTTTCCTGGTAAATTTGAATGAAAAGAAAGTTTTAAGGGGCGGCATGGTGGCGCAGTGGGTAGCGCTGCTGCCTCGCAATTGGGAGACCTGGGTTCGTCTCCCGGGTCCTCCCTGCGTGGAGTTTGCATGTTCTCCCCGTGTCTGTGTGGGTTTCCTCCGGGCGCTCCAGTTTCCTCCCACAGTCCAAAGACATGCAGGTTAGGTGGATTGGCGATTCTAAAATTGGCCCTAGTGTGTGCTTGGTGTGTGGGTGTGTTTGTGTGTGTGTCCTGCGGTGGGTTGGCACCCTGCCCAAGATTGGTTCCCTGCCTTGTGCCCTGTGTTGGCTGGGATTGGCTCCGGCAGACCCCCGTGACCCTGTGTTCGGATTCAGCGGGTTGGATAATGGATGGATGAAGAAAGTTTTAAGCATAGATTTTCAAATGAGCATATTTTAAATTAAAATTTAACATACCATTTTAGCAGGTTTAACTCTCTTAGGGCGGATGTCAACTTTTGTCGACAGGAGGGGTTGAAGGCACATTTTGACAAAAGTCGACATCCAGGGGTAGAGAGCGACAATCAGCTGTTAATGGCAAAAAAACTCACTGTTACGTCACAGGCATTCCCTCTTTGCTTGGAGGAATGTTAGACTCATTGACTCTGCATGTAATCCTTGTGTGTGTGTGTGAGTTACGAAATGTAAACAAAGGCAAGATGACTTCGACATCTCACGAGGGAGTGAAACGATTGCAGAAAAGAAAATACTCAGCAGACGATGTTTTGCGCATTATTGCTGAGTCGGACTCTGATTTATCAGAATCTGATTTTGTTGACAGTGATCAGGAGATTGAGCAAGAGAGTGAGGAACTGGCATCAGCTGATCGGCTGCCAGCTGAGCGCATTTGTGCAGCTGATGCACCTACGGCAAAGTTTGTGTGGGAGGAATACCCAGACATTGATCCATGGGAGCCAGCTGTCTACCGGACTGCACAAGCCAGCATGGCTTGCTGTTGGACACGACAGATTACCAGCTGCTGGACTACTTCAAGCTGCTCTCTCCTGATGCTGCTTTTCAGCTACTGTCAGACGAGACAAACAGGTATGCAGAGCAATTTTTTGAATCGCGGGTGACACTAGCACTGCATTCTCATTTTTCAAAGTGGAAACCCACAACAAAAGACGAGATGAAGGGCTTTGTGGCATTACAAACAGAGATGGGACTAGACTGGTGATATAACTTCAGGGAGCATTGGTCCAAACGTGTTTTGACCCCTGGTGGCTTTGGGCAGGTTATGCCACATGATAGGTACGTGCTGCTGCAAAGTTTTATTCACTTCTGTGATAACCAGGAGCAAATCCCAAGGGGTGAGCCAGGCTATAACTCCATGTACAGTATAAAGTTCAGCCCCTGCTTGACATTGTGGAACCAACATATAAACAATTTTATCAGCCTGGCCGTGGTTTGTCTGTTCATGAATCTATGATAAAAGACGAGGGACGCCTTTTTTTCCGCCAATATATGCCAGACAAGCCCACAAAGTATGGCGTAAAGGATTTTGTATTGGCAGTAGCAAACACTGGTTTCTGCCTGAAAGTAATTACATATACAGGAAAGTATTTCAAAGAGAATTGTCCCTTGACAAGTGAGGTTGTGCTGGAGCTGCTTCGGGGCTATGAACATTTGGGTCATGTTGAGTACATGGACAATTTTTATACATCACCAGAATTGTTCATTGAGCTACAGAGCAGGGGAATTGGAGCTTGTGGCACAGTGAGGTTGAACAGGAGACACAGGCCTTCACAGCTGAAGCCAGACAGGCTGAAGATGAAAAGAGGTGACAATCCGGTTTTCATGCGGGCAGAAAACTTGGTAGCAGTGCCATGGCACGATGTCAAACGGGTGACTTGTCTCTCTATAGTACACACTAACAATATATGTGAGAGAGTGCAGCAACAGACAATTGAAAAGGAGGCACTAGTGCAACACATATATTGTAAGCAGTGCAATGTGGCAAGGCATGCAATTGGCTGCTTTGAGCAATATCATACTTTGCAGGACTTTGCTATGTAACATGTATGTGATATGTATGTGAAATTGTATAGTATGCAGGCTCATACAACATGCAAGACAGTAAACATTTGTCAAAAGTAAATATTTTTTGTTGATTTGATATGTTAAACCATTGCTTTTTTGTTGTTTTATTAAAAAAAAGTTAGTTTTTGCAAAAAATATTCAGCCCTGGGAGAAAATAAATTTAAAAAAAAAAAAAAATTAGCCCTAAAAGAGTTAGTTTTTAAATCACCCCAAAGCACTTTGTGTCAAGTATATACTTCAGGTGCTGTGAGCACAAGTTTGAAATTGTTAAAACCGACTATATTATCTTTATAATCTTTGACTTAAATATGAAGAATAAATTTCATTGAAAAACTTGTCATATACTCTAATTTTAATGATTTGCAGTAAGATGCAGTTTATGGGATTAGTGAATGAATAAATACGTTAGTGCTTACATATGTATCCTTACAGATGGGTACATTAATGAATTCAATTTATCTGCATAAATTGGCATATAATATGTACCATTTAAGGTATATTACTGCTGTTATACAGCCAGGAGTATAATTGCCATAGGATTATCCAGCCTCATTTATTTTTCTTTTTTTGTCTGTTAAATGCTTTACCAGTTTAATTTTAAAAATGGAATGGTATTTTGTGATGGCTGAAAGAGTGCCTGTTTTCTAGGCTAATGAAACATTTTAAATTTGCACATCTCCCACAAACAAAGCAGGTGTACTTGAAAATAAGTGACCAAAAGAAGCGGCAGCATTTGAATGCATTTTAGTAACATAAGCAAAATGAAGGCACTAGTCATCAGTTTGTCAAATTTAATTGACATTTAAAATGGTAAAAAAAAAGAAAAAGAGCTATTTTAGAGCTAAGAAATTTCACTTTTGCTCATGAGCTTAGCTAAAAATCTTAAATGCTGAAAAATGCCAGCCTGTAAATAAAGTGTAAACTTCCTTTTTAATTCTGCAGTTTATTGACTTGTTTATATATATTTTAAAACTGCATTTCGTTCAGCAATAGTCTTTTCTCACACCTTACAAATGACCTCATAATAAAGAAATATTGTCACGGACTGGGACTGGACTCAAACTGTTCCAGTGTTATACTGAAGTGTCACTTACTGCAATCGGGTCCCAATCCAGGTGGGTCCGTTGTGTTGTGGGTGGAGCAACGCACTATTGGTGCATGCTCCCAGCCTTTGTTAAACAGTGCACTTGATGATTTACTTTTCATTTTTAGAGTTCCCTTTTTATCCAAAGAGACTAGGTGCTATTGACACAATCAATTGAAAGACTAAATAATTTTATTTATATGTTTTTAATTATTTCTGTTTTAAATTGTAGCATAGTAAAACATAACCCGTTTCTGACTTATTAGAATTAAACAATGCAATGTATCATTTTAAGTCAATTGGCATTGCACCTCCACCACAATGATAAGATGAAACTAAGTTGGAAAGAGATGTGGTGTTGGGGTTTTGGAAGAAAATATAATCTACTTAATGTTTTATGATTACCTGCACTCTGGTCCCAATCCAGGTGGTTTGTTGTGTGGCAACGTACTATTAGTGCATGCTCCCAATACAACACCTTACTATTCTGGTTTATGATTATCTGCATAATCTGCATGGCTTGTTGTAATTCTCACTGTCACATTTAACTACAAATCTATTTGAATCAGAAGTTGAGGGCAAGGATGCAGTGTTATGATCCCGATACCACCCCACAGGTTGCAGTTATCTTAAGGTCATAAAAAGAAAAATACAAATGTTTCCACGTTAACTTAAAGGCTGAGCCTGTTTATAGGCTGCACAGTCTTGCTGCTAGGTTCTGCCTGTTCCTCTGTGTATTTTTTAACCCCTTCACCGCCCTCTGCCGGATATATCCGGCACCGCTGTTTTAATGCTAACGCCATACTGCCGGAATTATCCGGCACATTTGCCTGTGGTTATATGAATGCCTGGCAAGTAGTATAACTGACGGTTTGGCGTGGGTATTATTACTACGTTGTATTTCGACAAGTCTGTGGTTGTTTTGGCCGGTCATGTGACGTGATTCGCATGTAACAGCTGTGAATATGGCGAAACGTAAACTGACTTCAAGTGAGGCTTTGCAGGCGATTTTGGACAGTTCTGATCATGATTGTAGCAGTTCTGAAGAAGATTTTAGTGACAGTGATGAGCAGCAACGTGCGCTGCATGATATTGTGAATGAAGACGCATCGGATGACGGCGCTGAGTGGGTGTATCCCCAGCATCTCAGCTGGGCTGCTGCCCGTGGTGAACTACCTTTTCTGCATTCGTTTGAGGGAACGTGTGGCTTTATTGTTGATGTAAACAATTACACTGCTGAGCAGTTTTATGAGCTGTTTGTGTCACCTGATTTGATTAGACATTTTGTTCATCAGACAAATCTGTATGCAGCACAGTTTATTGAGAAAAATCCCAATTTACCTCCACATTCCCGTGTTCGTGCTTGGTTTGACACTGATGAAAACGAAATGAAAAAATTCATTGGGATTTTGATGTTGATGGGAATAATCAGAAAACCAGATATTGAGATGTACTGGTCTACAGATCCTATGTATGCAACACCTATTTTTGCAGCTGTCATGACACGTAACCGATTCTCTTTGCTGCTGAAATTCTTTCATTTGAATGACAACAGAAACGAGCCAGATAAGAAAGATCCAAACCGCGACCACTTGTTCAAGCTACGTCCTTTGATTGATCATTTATTTGAAGCATTTCAGTTGCCCTACATGCCAGGACCGTCAGTTGCAGTTGATGAAAGTTTATTGTCGTGGAAGGGCCGCTTACAGTTTCGACAGTATCTACCATTGAAAAGGGCACGGTTTGGTATCAAGATGTTTTGCTTAGCTGAGAATTCAGGTTACATTTATAGATTTCGTGTATACACTGGTAACTTGCACAACATTTAGTGGTCAATACTGCTTGAATAAATGTAAAAAATGTAAAAAAAAATGTAAAAAAGTAAAAAAACAAAAATTGTTCAGATTTCGCCTGGCTTGGGGAATATTTAGGGAGTTGGCGGTTAAAGGGTTAAGGAAGGGTAAAGATGACCAAACACTGGCAGCTCTCTGTGAAACAGAAGCTTTCCACTGTTGACTAATATTAAAACACTAAAATAAAATGTTGTGTGAATTCCTTTTATTACTAATAATTAACATTTATCTTTTCTCGTCTTAGCTGATTAGTGCAGAAGAATATACTAATTTCTGAAACTGTTCTGAAAATTATGATACAGCAAACAAGTTTACCAAAATTAAAAATATATTAACATTGGTGGGGTGGATATGAGCGATGAAGAGAGTAAGGGAGAAAGAGAATGGGAGACTTTGCAGACTTCTTTTGAAAGTTTCAGAAAGAAAAGGACTCGCATGGTACAATGGTGTCTCTTGTAAATATCCGCTAATCTTGGTGCATTGTTCCCAGGCAGTATCCATCCTGGCATGGATTGAGATGGAGCTGTGACCTTGGACCCCAAAGGCAAGAATTGGGACGGGCAGGAAACATTGAATAGGATAACAAGGTCAAGTGAACAAGACAGGAGTGCAGGCTCCCTGCATGAGTGACTTGAGATGGAGGGATCAAACTGAAACACAGCCTAGTGTGGAGACTCTGGTTCAGCTACTGTAAAACTAACAGTCTCATTTAAGGCCCACTATCTTGAACTGCACCCTGATTTTCCCACCCATCACCCCCCCACCCCCACCCCCAAAATCACGTAATAGCTGCTTCTGTAATACACCACCTAAGAAAAGCTGAACTAGTCTATAACTATGCTCATACAGAACTACTGTCATGCAACAACTACAGAACAATTCTAGGTACATTTATTAATAGGCCAACTATTTGAAGCAATATAAAACGCTCAAAAAATCTGAATTTTTTTATTTTAAAGAATATCCATCCTCTCAGGACTGCTGCGGATCTGTAAAACACTGGTGTATCCAGTAGCTGGATTTTTAAAATATTGCTACAGTAGCTTGTTTGCTATAAAAAACAATGTATGTTTATTAGATATTCAAGATGGCTTTTGATGTTCTTTGTGTTGCATATAAACAGCAGAGGAAAAAATAGTTTAAATTAAATTTAGAGCTTCCTAAGCTGCACCACTTATTGGATTTATGGTCAGCATTCATTTATTCCTTTGAAATAACTCTTCCTACACAATCTTAATTATTCATATTTTAACATTTAAAAATACATGTAACAAGATCATTAAGCATTATGAAGAACTAATGAAGTGGTATGGTTTACATATTTCTACTGGTTGACCTTGGAGTATGAATTGTTCTGTAACTTATTTTTTGTGCAAAATTTTAAACAATCTAGTTTTATTTGTATGGTTTAGAATTTACTAAAACTACTTTTTCTGTCACTTTCCTTCTCTTCCATTGCATGCAACAGTTGGACAATATGGAGAATGAACTTCAGAAAGACTTTGCAGCTGCAAAGGCATGCCAAGAACAAAAGGTCCATCTTGAAGAAAAAGTTCACACCCTGAGGCAGAATATTCGGGAAATGAAGAACACTTTGGAGAAGTATACTGCTAGCATTCAGGTATTTATATTTTTTCAGTTTAATTAAGTAGGTGTTGTTTGTTTGGGGTCTTTGAATGCCTTTAGATATGTTATTTGTATGTGGGCCTGATTTAGGAGTGTTTTATCTTATTTTTAATAGAGCATGTCTGAGCAAGAGCTTCAGCTGAAGACACAGATGAAAGAGCTAGAAGCAAATGTTGTAGCTGCTGTACCAGACAAAACCAAACAAAAACAACTTGAAACAACAGTGGCAACTCTAAAAAGTGGTATGTATTTGGGGATGCAATATATTCTGATACGGAGAAGGTGAAGCACACTGTGCTTAAATATCGTGTGGTAATGATACATTTTTATCATACTAATTAGAACACTTAACTTGCCACATAACATGGAGCACTACAGAGCTTAAATGGTGACTATAATGTATCAGATATGAAACTTGGGCAGCACAAAGAATGCAACAATTATGTTTTTGCACTGATTATTACATAGAATTGCCTTATACGTTTTCTACAGTAAATATCTAATTGTGCTATTCAACTTAAACACAACTTGAAGGAAGTAATGGCATAAACATGTAATTATTTTACATTAATAGCAAGAGCTTTCAAGGCAGCGTACCAGATCAGTATGGTATCCTCAATCTGCACCGTCTTTGACCTTGCCCTGAAATTCCTCCATGCCTTTGTGAGTTTCCACTTTCAAATAGATAAATGGGAGCAGTTTCAAAGTGTGCAAGGTATGAATTCTACAGATGTGAGATGTTATCATCTGAATTAATCCAAACCTAGCTCAAACGAAGAGGACAAACTGCACATCTCTCCACATATCATGGAAATTTATTATCCTTGTGTAAGCACACCTTTGTTATTACCTTACTGCGATGTGTTTAATTTTGCTTTTGATATCCTTGTACAGAGTTACCTCTATATTGATTGCAATTATCCATCCATTTTCTAAATTACATATTTAGTTCAGGGTTAGAGTTATATCCTTACAGTTTTAATGCTACCAGCAAAAATTGAGTCATTATATGAGAAATTAATAGTGATACTTTTAATGTCCGTACATACTAGAGATGTTGCAAGAACTAATACTTTGTTACCAAGTTGATATGGCAGTTTAGAAAAAGTAATGGTACTAGCTTTTGCGTGGTATTGGTAGTATTAAGTGAAAGTTTTTATTCATGCATGACTGCAACTAGACAAATAACTTTTGAAGGTCACAAAAATACATAAGAAAAATGTACCTAAAAACTCCTCAATAAATATTGTCTCGGTAATGGTATGGCACCGTAAAGGAAAATCATCAGATCAGAGCAATTTCAGTGCACAATTGCAGGAATCATACTTCTTATCTCTCTATTATATAAAAAAAATCTTGGGACAAGACATTTTCAGAGATGGAATTTCACATCCCATGAGACTTTATGCCAAGAGATGAATTTAAAACCTAACAGGTCCAAGTGGGGTTGGAAATAGAAGACAACCCATAGAAGAAGAAAAGACAGAGTAGAAGGCAAAGTAGGAGGTCGTAAAGCGATTCAAAAATGTTGTCACGATACACATGCAAAGCAGGTTAGATATTATGAAAGTACTAAAATTCAAAAGTCTCAAAAAAACTGATAGTAAAGATCACATTAGCGCTAACAAACGAAAATTATTACTTGGTAAAATAACGGAACAGCGAAAAGAGATTGAATATATGGACATAGGTGATATGACAGAGCTACTACAAGTTTAATTTCAAAGAAACCACAATTTGGTCAGGTTTATATTTATGATCACGGAGAAGCGATGCAACATAGAATTGAAAGAGTTAAACGATTGGACATATTAGAAATTCTACAGCCAATAATGGATACAAATCCATACATCCAAAAGTATCACACTTTACACAAAATTTATCTGAAAAACATGGACAAAAGTTTTCTTGGATTTCTATATGAGTCCAAACGCTCGCATCTATAATAAACCAACATGTGATGAATTGTCAGCGATAATAGTTCCGAAAGACAGAGATATCAGAGTTATCAGATATCAGAGTTGATATTCATGTTTATCCAAAAGCACAGCATGAATAATCGCAAGCAGCAGATCCGGGAAATGTCTAGCGCTTAGGCCCACTCAGGGGTTGGCAAGCAGGGGACAGAGCCCCCTAGTTATTTTAAAAAGACAAGACCAACACACGGGCTTTTGTTATTGCTACATTTATCCCATTACAGGGCTAGTTCTCAAAAAGATTTGTGCATGTTTTGAGAGCAGAATAATGTGATCAATCAGATATGAGTTAATATTAATTTAACTTGTAGCATCACAGAATTGTCAGAGGAAACTAAACAATAGCACAATAAAATCCTAATAAGAATTATGTAACTTATCCCCCGGGCAAAAAAATTGGGACGAATTTCAACATCTGAATTACAAACTTTAGTTTTAATTGCAACATATCCCTTTTACACCATTTCTCATTTACATAGATAACCAGTCCCACTCCTGTTTTTTTTTTTTTTTTTTCTTTTCCCCATACCTGGTTTGTCTTGTTGTATAAGATGAAATTCGTCTTGTAGTGTCTAGTTGATCAGGTTTAAGCAAGCTATCTGTAAAACTCTAAATGCCAAAGTACTTGTTTGTTCCTTGACCATCTATAAGAGCAGAAAGTTCATCAATCATATATGACGGCGATTGAACAATGCCGATTATAATTATTGGCAGACTAGTTCTAAAACTTCTTCACCTTGATTATACTTTCATGCCAGCATGTCACCATCTCTGTCTTCAGACATCATCTCCTGCTGTTAAGTGAACCAGAGTAAGGGATGTGGCACAAATGTGTAACAAAAAAATCAGGAGTGGTCTCCCCTAGACTTACTCATATACTCGGATATGGGGATGGATATTTGAGGAGTAAACCGCAAGACAATGATTATATTTTTATATCCTGTACATTAAAGAACCATCAACATCAAATCAAATTAATATATTGAACAATTATTATAAAAGTAAAGTTGAAAAAATCGGACTCAGCAGCTGCATGAAGAAAAGGTAAAGTATCACTTCTGTTAATGGAAATAGCCCAAAAATTGATAGAAATCTATGTTTTGTGCCTAATACTTGTATGCAAAATTTGGTTGACCTAAGTGAAAGCTTACTCAAGTTATGTTTACACACACACAGACATAATTCCAAAAATTGTATTGTCGGACTCCGGGAGGCCTAAAACATCGAGATTTATCAAAATCTCAAATGGAATTTTTGGAGGATTCCAATACTTTCCCTATACTTTGTATTCGAGAAAGTAAAAAGGTGTTCATCTAGTAAACATGATTTGGCAATTTCTCTATTACATATACACTACACATTTTCATATAATTTAAACAAAGTAATACAAGCATCTTTTGATTTGTGATTTTACTACTTAAGTTTTTAACTGGAATTTTATATTTTAATATAAAAAAAATTGGGCAAAACATAATGAGAGGAGAAACCAGTCTTCTTCCAGATTTATGGCACTTTAAGTAGTATTTTATATTGTATGTGTTTACGTGGATCATTAGTGAGATATTGACTATTCCCATTATAACAATGGTTAGTTTCTTTTAATCATGTCATCTAATACAGTGGAGTAATACAAAACCAGTGGCACATTTACTAAAGTGAATCATATTTTATCTTCAAAGGTTTTGAGAAAACTTGTTATGTAGATTGTAGACCTGTATTTATGTTAATTAACAATTTGTTTTTTCTTGCAGATTTTGAGAATGCTGCTGCCAAAGCTAGTAAAGTTGAAGCAGAAGTCAAAAGACTCCATAAGCTCATTGTTGATATCAATAACCACAAGTGCAAAGCCCAGCAGGATAAATTGGATGAAGTCAATAAAGAAATAGATGAAAGTACATCTGTAATAACCAAGGCACAGGTTGCTATTAAGACTGCTGGAAGGTACTAACACAAAATTTTGATTAGTTTGTTTTCATCTCTACCATTAATTTTTTGATTTTTTTTATAGTCGATGTAGCCATACAACAGTAGATCATTTCAGTTTAATATGGAATCTGTTAATTACTTTTTAAAACAATGGTTTTTAATTAACGTGCATTTTAGTGTCATTGAAATATACAGTATGAATCCTGGTGAATAAAATACAAGATATTAAATATTATGTTTGAATCTTCAATGTTCAATTTTGTTTTGTGGTATGTTTTGAATGTATGAATGTTCATAGATCTATTTGCTTGCAGAAATTTTAAGAAAGCTGAAGATACAGTTGTTCGCACAAATCAGGAGATTGTTGACTGTGATAAATCAATAGAGGAATTTACACAGTCTTTAAAAAAGCTTGAAGATGAGGCTACAGTCATTATGAATGAATGTAAAGAGGCTGAAGTAAGTAACTGAATAATTTCAATTTATACATTCTTTTGCATCAACATAAGTAAGCTTTTATGTGGTTTTTTTTTTTTATTTAAACTATTTTCTTTTCCAGTATTCTATGCAAAAATTTAAGTGTAAATGAGTACGATTTATAAATCATGCCCACTACTATGAGAAAGTTTTAGAGAAGTAAACATGCATGATAAGTTTGTGCATTATGTAATAAACCACTAAGTGACCATTGTTAAAATAGATTTTATGTAGTAGTTTTAATAATTTGTGAGCAGCTAAAATAACTTTTTATTTTGCAATGTATTGTGTAGGGCAGGGGTGTCAAACTCCAGGCTTGGAGGGCCGCAGTGGCTGCAGGTTTTCATTCTGACCCTTTTCCTAATCAGTGACCAGTTTTCACTGCTAATTAACTCCTTTTCCCTTCATTTTAATAGCCCTGTTTTTAAGGATTCAATCCTCTGAATTGATTTGTTTCTTCATGAAATGGCAGCCAAATAGAAATGAGACATGAAACGAGCCAACAGATGAGCAGCTAAACTGGGATTTCAAACTCAAACCAATTTCACTCCAACCAATCTTATTAATGAGAAGCTGATTCTTGCTGTTAATTTAGTCCGTTATTTAATTTTGTGGCCTGTTGCTCTCATTCTGCCACAGCAGACATTTCCAAAACTGTTGATTTTCTGTTCATCAAAATGTTTTGGTGACCTGAGAGATCAAACTTACCAAGACCTTCACTTTTCTTTATTTTCAGATACTGTGTGAACGGGCACAGGTGAGCTGGTCATTGGCAGCTCGTTGTCTCATTATTGTTTGGCTGCTAATTAAAAAAAAGACACAACTAAGGGCCTGAGTCAAGTTAGTTAAAACTAAAGCAAAAGAAGTTAATTAGCATTAAAAACTGGTCACTAATGAAGAAGATGGTTAGAATGAAAACCTGCAGCCACTGCGGCCTTCCAGGCCTGGAGTTCGACACCCGTGGTGTAGGGAGTAGGGATGGTCACATCAAAAATAATTACTTCAGGGTAACTCAAAATTAAGTTCCAATTAAAATACGGAACTTGTGTTTTTGTTACAAAATTTTCGGTTACAGTTAATTCAGAGGTTTTTTTTTTTGTTTTGTTTTTTTTATTATATTTGTTTGCAGCCAGTCAGTTTGACAGGAGTCTCCAACATGTCGCTCGCGAGCTACCGGTAGCTCGCAACCCCTTTTCCATGTAGCTTGCCAAAGGGTTAATGAATCCTACATAAATTTGTAAACTTGATTAGTCAAATTAGGGGTGGGCGATCATTCCAAAAAAATCATATCACGATCCTTTCAACACAAAATCACGATCCACAATCTGAATTGCAATCTATCTTTTCAATGTGGCATACACTTAAGAGAATATCCGGACTCAAAATCATCAAGTAACACTTTATTTTATATAGCAAACAAAGTTGAATTCAGTTTTTCTCTCGTTCACTAGCTAAGCGGAGTTAAGGAACATGCCCCAAAGCAGGCGAGCGAGTGAGGAAGGCCCCCCTCCCTCCCCTCGGCCCGCTGCGTGTTTCACCGGATTCGCGCAAATAAATTGGCACCGCAAGTTAACTATGATACATAGCGAAATGAGAGAAGTCGCAAAATCAACCGGAATGTTCAAGCAAATTATAGAAAAAAAACCTGATCTAAATCCGTTAAGTAGTTGTTTCGTGAAAAGTGGACAGGCAGACAGAGAGACATTGGATTTTATATATTATATATTGGTAAACCTTCAAAATAATGTGCAGTTAAAGTCTCAACAGCATTCTCAGCATTTCTGGAGCTTAGTAGAGCCAGATAACTATAAGAATCTTCACCAAGCAGCTCTGAAAATGTCTGCTTTGTTTGGGTCTACATACCTCTGTGAGTCTGCCTTTTCTGACATGAATGTCATTAAATCAAAGTTCAGAACAAGACTGACAGATGAACATTTAAATGAATCCATAAGAGTCATCCTAATTGGCTACACTCCACCATACACTTCTCTTGTTGACTCCATGCAGTGCCAGTCATCTCACTAACTAAAAAACACATCACACATGCAACTGGACATGTGAATACTCTTGTGAAGTGAAAGAGTGACCTGTAACAAAATGACAAATGAGTAAATCATATCTGTGTATTTGTAATTACATTGTTTTGTTTTGGCAGCATTCATGGTTTAATTCAATAGTGTAAGATACACTAGAAAATGCATACAGACATACAAAATGCACTTGCAGGTAAACTAAATATTTTCCGTGATGTTTTAATGCAACACGTGAGTTGTGGACACCAACATTTTGTAAATGATCAGGCAAAACAAGCTTATTCAGTTTGTTTGCGTTGAAATAAGCTATGAGAAAATAACGTTAGAAAACATGAGTAGCTCTCAGCCATTTTCATTTTGTAATAGTAGCTCTCAGGGGAAAAAAGTTTGGAGACCCCTGGTTTATGACTTAAAGGTAGATAACACCAGAACGTTAGTCAGTTTTGTTTTTCATTTGATTGAATATTACACATTTTGAAGGTCTGAAAGCAAAATATACTACTTGCACTAGGCAGCAGTTTTAGATGTTCTGCTTGAATGTGGCTTGCATACTTTGTTACAACCTTGGTTTAAATTGTACTTTTATTATAAGAGTACAATTGTTTACAGTGCATCCAGAAAGTATTCACAGCGCATCACTTTTTTCCATATTTTATGTTACAGCCTTATTCCAAAATGGATTAAATTCATTTTTTTCCTCCGAATTCTACACACAACACTCCATAATGACAAAGTGAAAAAAAGTTTACGTGAGGTTTTTCCAAATTTATTAAAAATAAAAAAAATTGAGAAAGCACATGTACATAAATATTCATAGCCTTTGCCATGAAGCTCAAAATTGAGCTCGGGTGCATCCTGTTTCCCCTGATCATCCTTGAGATGTTTCTGCAGCTTAATTGGAGTCCACCTGTGGTAAATTCAGTTGATTGGACGTGATTTGGAAAGGCAAACACCTGTCTATATAAGGTCCCACAGTTGACAGTTCATGTCAGAGCACAAACCAAGCATGAAGTCAAAGGAATTGTCTGTAGACCTCCGAGACAGGATTGTCTTGAGGCACAAATCTGGGGAAGGTTACAGAAAAATTTCTGCTTCTTTGAAGGTCCCAATGAGCACAGTAGCCTCCATCATCCGTAAGTGTAAGAAGTTCGAAACAACCAGGACTCTTCCTAGAGCTGGCCGGCCATCTAAACTGAGCGATCGGGGAAGAAGGGCCTTAGTCAGGGAGGTGACCAAGAACCTGATGGTCACTCTGTCAGAGGTCCTCTGTGGAGAGAGGAGAACATTCCAGAAGGACAACCATCTCTACAGCAATCCACCAATCGGGCCTGTATGGTAGAGTGGCCAGAAGGAAGCCACTCCTTAGTAAAAGGCACATGGAAGCCCGCCTGGAGTTTGCCAAAAGACACCTAAAGGACTCTCAGACCATGAGAAAGAAAATTCTCTGGTCTGATGAGACAAAGATTGAACTCTTTGGTGTGAATGCCAGGCGTCACGTTTGGAGGAAACCAGGCACCACTCATCACCAGGCCAATACCATACCTACAGTGAAGCATCATGCTGTGGGGATGTTTTTCAGCGGCAGGGACTGGGAGACTAGTCAGGATTAAGGGAAAGATGACTGCAGCAATGTACAGAGACATCCTGGATGAAAACCTGCTCCAGAGCACTCTTGACCTCAGACTGGGGCGACGGTTCATCTTTCAGCGGGACAACAACCCAAAGCACACAGCCAAGATATCAAAGGAGTGGCTTCAGGACAACTCTGTGAATGTCCTTGAGTGGCCCAGCCAGAGCCCAGACTTGAATCCGATCTATGGAGAGATCTTAAAATGGCTGTGCACCGACGCTTCCCATCCAACCTGATGGAGCTTGAGAGGTGCTGCAAAGAGAAATGGGCAAAACTGGCCAAGGATAGGTGTGCCAAGCTTGTGGCATCATATTCAAAAAGACTTGAGGCTGTAATTGCTGCCAAAGGTGCATCGACAAAGTATTGAGCAAAGGCTGTGAATTGTGAATACTTTCCGGATGCACTGAATAGTTTTTAAAATACTGGTTAAAGCTGCATAATCCTAGTAAGGCAGCATACTATTCTAAACTGTGTAACAGTCCATTATAGGGTCTTCTCACTCTCATACAGGGATCAAACTTTGAATTTCCTGTCAGTCTTAACACATTTATCCTTTACGATGTGGTAGGAAAATCTTAGTACCTGGAGAAAAACTTCAGCACACAAGGGAAAATGTGCAAAGTCCACCAGACAACAGAGTGTGAGGTTTGACATAAGGGTGCAGGATTTGTGAAGTGGCCGCACTGCGCCACTGTGCTACCTTTTGTCCTCTATGCTTTTTTAGAAATGGTTTATTAATTGTGAGACAATTATTTGTTATTATTTGACATGTCATTAATAGAGACTTGTGAAAAAATGTATGATTATTTGGTGTATTTGTCAAAAGGGCTTGTTTTATGCCCTTTTCCTTTAACTCCAGTTCAGTTTTTTTTTAATAATTCTAAGTAATTTTTTAAAAGATATTTACAGAAAGCATGTTTGTATTTAAACAGACAGTGGAAAAATTTGTCAATACGCTTACAGCTCACCGAGAATATGCTGTATGCCTCCTAAAAAGTGATTCATTAAAAACCAATTGTCCCATGATGTATACCTTCACGTCATTGATATGTTGAGTCAAGCAAATTTTATATTCTAAAATGGCTTGGACACACAAAAGATCATACATGATTGCATTAGAGTGATTTTTTTTTTTTTTTTTAAATTGGTATCACACTCCAATCATGGAATTTGTCATTCAGCCTATTTAAATGGAGTAAAAGCAGTTACTCTGCTGTTTAGTATCATCGTGTGTCCCAGACTGAGCATGGACTAGAGCAATCAAAGGAAAGAGTTGTGTGAGGAAATCAAAGAAAATTATAGACAAGCATGTTAAAGGAAAAGTCTATAGGACCATCTCCAAACACCTTGATGTTCCTGTGATAACAGTTGCAAGTGTTAAGTTAAATGTCTATGGGATTGTAGCAACCTCCTTGGATGTGGCCGCAAGAGGAAAATCAACCCCAGAATAGGAAGAAGGATAGTGAAAATGGTCGATAAAAAGCCAAGGACAACTTCTAGAGCAATGCAGCTAAACTCCAAGGATATCCATTACTTTTTGACCAACAGTAGGCTCAATGGAAGAAGACCCGTGAGCATTCCACTGTTGAAAGAAAAAAAAAATACAAATCTGGACTGGAACTTGCTAAAAAGCATAATGACAAGCAGCAGTGTTTCTGGTAGACATAACTGTAGCTTTTTGACAAATCACATCAGCTTTTTGTCTACAGATGAAAAAATTAAGCTTTCAAAGAAAAGAACATCATACCTACTGTGAACATGGAGGAGGCTCAGTTATGTTTTGGGTCTGCTTTGCTGCCTCTGGCACAGGATGCCTTGTGTCTGCGTAGAGAACAATAAAATGTTAAGACTATCGAGACTTTTTGCAGGAAAAGATACTGCCCAATGTCGGAAAGCTCCGTCTCAGTCACACATCATGTGTTCTCCATTAAGATAATGACCCCAAAACAAGCATCAAAGATTGGTTATGAACAAAATATTGGACTATTCTGAAGTGGCCTTCCCTAATTTGAAACCTATCAAACATTTATGGAATTAACTGAAACATGCTTCAGGCTTGACATAACTGGAGAAAAAATAGAAATGTCTTCAGAAAAAAGATGGCTGCTTATCTGTCACCCTCCCATCCTCTGGGGGGAACAACAGGTACAGCTGTGTAATATTCATACAACACTGATAAGAGAACCCATGGGATTGGATGATGGAGCCCAGGGAGGTGGTGTACAGAGAGAAAAGTAGAGGACCAAGCACAGATACTTGGGGTAGACCTGTGCATGTCTGGTGCACCCCTGACAACTCTTCTCACCAGGACAATGCTATAGGATCTTCCCGAGATGTAGGACTTGGACCATCAGAGAGCAGTCCCAATGATGCCAAGGTCAGAGAAGGTGGCAAGAAGGATGTTCTGGTTGACCATGTCAACAGTGTTTGGGCACTACAAATGCAATAGTTCACATTAATTTTTGTTTTCCGTTTTAAAAGCCAGTTTAATAAGTTTGTCCTGAAGTGCATTACTTGAAGTACGCTGTCCATTAAAAGGGTTGTTAATTGTTATACATTGATTCAATAACATAAACCTATCATTAGTATAGACTGGTGAAATAAAAAAATCTGAAAGTTTTAGATTTTCTATAGTAGGTTAACACTGGATTGCTTATTCAGTGCGTATGCCTATGCAATGAGCTAGATTTCTCATGTTTATTTGTACAGTGTAGTGTGCATTTCATAATGGTATTGTAAAACATAGAAATGATACATTTTAAAGTTTTAAATTTATTATTACATGTGGGTTTCAGATATTGGAACATTTAGCCAAAAAAACGCATTTTTAAATCACTCTAAAGAGATACTTGCATCAGTTCACTGATTAACTTATACTGTATAACATTCAGCCTATGTAACCCAAGGATCACAACTGAAGAATTACGTTGCAGTTTATTTATTAACTAGAACAGCAAGTCCTGCATGTTAATCATTAGGAAACCATTTGTCCCAGTGTTTCCAACTTAACAGATTTGAATTATTGCTATTGCCGCATTAGTTTGAGAAAATTTGCAGATTTTTTTTTTATTATTGGCTTCTCTTATGGTATGTACACTCTGTAATTTAATCTAATTGTTTTAGTTTGTTAGTTTAATGTGATCAAGACTCTGAAGTTATGTTTTAAATTTTTTAGGCTGAATTGCCTGTAATACAGGAAGAACATAAAGCTGCACTTCAGGACATTAAATCGTTGCAAGATGCAGAGCATGCACTTCAGAAAGAAGCTTTGAATATCCGACTAAAAATTGAGCAAATTGAAAGTCGTATTGCAGAGCATCAAACAAAAATAAAACATTGGCAGAAAGAGGTGAGTGAATATATGTATGTATGTGTATATGTACAGTGGGGCAAAAAAAAGTATTTAGTCAGCCTCCAATTGTGCAAGTTCTCCCACTTAAAAAGATGAGAGAGGCCTGTAATTTTCATCATAGGTGTATACCTCAACTATGAGAGACAAAATGAGAAAAAAAAATCCAGAAAATCACATCGTCTGATTTTTTAAGAATTTATTTGCAAAATAAGTATTGGGTCACCTACAAACAAGCAAGATTTCTGGCTCTCACAGACCTGTAACTTCTTCTGTAAGAGGCTCCTCTGTCCTCCACTCGTTATCTGTATTAATGGCACCTGTATGAACTCGTTATCAATATAAAAGACACCTGTCCACAACCTCAAACAGTCACACTCCAAACTCCACTATGATCAAGACCAAAGAGCTGTCAAAGGACACCAGAAACAAAATTGTAGACCTGCACCAGGCTGGGAAGACTGAATCTGCAATAGGTAAGCAGCTTGGTGTGAAGAAATCAACTGTGGGAGCAATTATTAGAAAATGGAAGACATACAAGACCACTGATAATCTCCCTCGATCTGGGGCTCCATGCAAGACCTCACCCCGTGGAGTCAAAATGATCACAAGAACGGTGAGCAAAAATCCCAGAACCACACGGGGGGACCAAGTGAATGACCTGCAGAGAGCTGGGACCAAAGTAACAAAGGCTACCATCAGTAACACACTACGCCGCCAGGGACTGAAATCCTGCAGTGCCAGACGTGTCCCCCCTGCTTAAGCCAGTACATGTGCAGGCCCGTCTGAAGTTTGCTAGAGAGCATTTGGATGATCCAGAAGAGGATTGGGAGAATGTCATATGGTCAGATGAAAAAAATCTACTTGTCGTGTTTGGAGGAGAGAGAATGCGGAGTTGCATCCAAAGAGCGCCATACCTACTGTAAAGAATGGGGTTGGAAGCATCATGCTTTGGGGCTGTTTTTCTGCAAAGGAAGCAGGACGACTGATCCGTGTAAAGGAAAGAATGAATGGGGCCATGTATCGTCAGATTTTGAGTGAAAACCACCTTCCATCAGCAAGGGCATTGAAGATGAAACGTGGCTGGGTCTTTTCAGCATGACAATGATCCCAAACACACCGCCCGGGTAACGAAGGAGTGGCTTCATAAGAAGCATTTCAAGGTCCTGGAGTGGTCTAGCCAGTCTCCAGATCTCAATCCCATAGAAAATCTTTGGAGGGAGTTGAAAGTCTGTGTTGCCCAGTGACAGCCCCAAAACATCACTGCTCTATAGGAGATCTGCATGGAGGAATGGGCCAAAATACCAGCAACAGTGTGTGAAAACCTTGTGAAGACTTACAGAAAACGTTTGACCTCTGTCATTGCCAACAAAGGGTATATAACAAAGTATTGAGATGAACTTTTGTTATTGACCAAATACTTTTTTCCACCATAATTAGCAAATAAATTCTTAAAAAATCAGACAATGTGATTTTCTGGATTTTTTCTTTCTCATTTTGTCTCTCATAGTTGAGGTATACCTATGATGAAAATTACAGCCCTCTCTCATCTTTTTAAGTGGGAGAACTTGCACAATTGATGGCTGACTAAATACTTTTTTGCCCCACTGTGTGTGTGTGTGTATGTGTATGTATGTATATGTGTGTGTGTGTGTGTATATATATATATATATATATATATATGTGTGTGTGTGTGTGTGTGTGTATGTATGTATGTATGTATGTGTGTTTTTGTTAAGATAAAAATCCAAAACACACACATTGTTTTGTAATCTGATATTTCACATAGATGTCCAAGATATCTCTTCATATAATCGATGGCAAGCCTCTTGAAGAACTTAACGTTATGACACAGGAGGAGCTTGAGGCTACTAATGATCCTGTTGCCATAAATAATCAGATTGTACTTCTCGAATCAAAGTGCTTGGAAATGAAACCAAACCTAGGTGCTATTGCAGAATATAAAAAAAAGGTAAGTTTTTTTGCATTTTTTTTATCAGGTTTTTCAGAGGTCAATAACCTGAATTTTGTAATAGCATTTTATAAGTCAGGTTTTACATGAACAATCAAGTTGTTGAAGCTCATATAAATACACTAATTACAGGATTTGTTAGTTCAGTAAACATAGGATACTGGTCATGAGGTTGAATACTTTAGCAAAATGTGTGGTGTATATATAGCGGGGAAAATTAATATTGAACAAGTCAACGTTTTTATATTTGTAATGGGGCTATTGACATGAAATTTTCACCAGATATCAGTAACAACCCAAGTAATCCACACATACAAAGAAATCAAAACAAACAAGTCCATAAATTAAGTTGTGCTTAAAAAAGTGGAATGACACAGGTAAAAAGTAATGAATATATGAAGAAAAGGAGGTGCAAAAAGGCATAGAAAGCCAAGAAACCAGCTGAAATCTGTCAGTATTTAGAAAGCAATCCTGCCCCCTATTAGTGCAAATTAATATCAGCTGGTTTAGTCCTAATTGATGGCCTATAAAAAGGTTTATCATTACCAAGATGTCACACAAGAAGCATCTCAAGATGAGTAAAAGCAAAGAGCTCTCTCAAGACCTTAACTATCTTATTGTTGCAAAACATACGTCTGCAACCAATGTCACCAAGATTTCTAAACTTCCGAATGTTCCAGTGACCACCGTTGGGGCCATAATCCAGAAGTGGAAAGAACATCATTTCACCATAAACTGGCCATGACCAGGTGCTCCTCACCAAGATTTCTGACAGAGGAGTCAAAAGAAAAATCAGAGTGGTCCAAGAGCCAAGGACCACTCGCCAAGAGCTTCAGAAAATTGTGGAATTAGCAGGTACAATTGTTTAAAAAAAATAAAAATAATGCAATCAACTGCCATGGCCTCTACGCATGCTCACCACACATGACTCCACTGCTGAAGAAAAAGCATGTTGAAGCTAGTTTAAAATTTGCTGCAAACATTTGGACAAGCCAGTGAAATACTGGGAGAATTTAATTTGGTCATATGAGACCAAAAGTAAACTCTTCAGATGTCATTGCACTCCCCATATTTTGGAGGAGAAATGGCACTGCACATCATCATGGTGTGGGGCTGTTTTTCAGCATATGGTACTGGCAGACTTCATATAATTGAAGGAAGGATGAATGGAGAAATGTACCAGGACATTCTTGATAAGAATCTGCTGCCATATTCCAGGATGCTGAAGATGAAACGAGTGTGGACATTTCAGCAAGACAATGATCCTAAACACAGCCAAGGAAGCTCTCAATTGGTTTCAGAGAAAGAAAATAAAGCTGCTAGAATTGCCCAGTCAAAGCACGGGCTCACCAAAACTGGACAATAGAAGATTGGAGAAAAACATTACCTGGTCTAATGAGTCTCTATTTTTGCTGCAACATTCTGGTGCTAGGGTCGGAATTTGGTGTCTGCAACATCACAGCATGGATCCATCTTGCCATTTATCAAGGGTTCAGGCAGGTGTTGGTGATGGTGTAATGTTGTAGGGGATGTTTTCTTTGCACAGTTTGGGCCCCTTACTTCCAACTGAGCATTGTTTAAATGCCACAGCCTACTTGAGTATTTTTGCTGACTATGTCCATCTCTTTATGACCCCAGTGTACCCATCTTTTGATGGCTACTTCCAGCAGGAATACATGCCATGTTACAAAGCTCAGATCATCTCAAACTGCTTTCTTGAACAGGAGTTCACTTTACATAAATGTCCTCCACAGTCACCAGATCTCAATCCAATAGAGCACATTTGGAATGTGGTGGAACAGGAGATTCACATCATAGGTATGCACCCTACAAATCTGCAGCAACTGTGTGATGCTATTATGTGAATATGGACCAAAATTCCCTGAGGAATGTTTCCAGCACATTGTCGAATCTATCACGAAGAATTATGGCATTTCTGAAGGCAAAAGGGGGTCCAACCAGGTGCTAGCACGGTGTACCTAATAGTGGCCAGTTAGGGTATATTCTCAAACACAATCCAGTTACTACTCATGGGAGGAAAGAAGCGAGTGCCTCAGCACTGGGTGCAAAGCAGATCCTGAGTTCTACTCTGTTCTGGTCTTTCTCACACCCCATGCTCTCTCACTGGACCCAGTGTCGACCTTTCACTTAATAAATCATTGATGTATTTGTATGTGTTGTAGAACATGCATACTCATCATGCACAATAACCAGAAGTAGGATTAAAGCACTGGATACTGAATCTGTGTGGCAGCAGTTTTATGCACAGAGATATTAATCCTTGTTATGTTTCTTAAAAAGTGTTAACTTTGAATGTTTAAATGTGGGCTGTATCCCAAACGTACGCATAAACATCTTTAAAATTAGATTTTCTTCTTGGCATGCCTTTTGTAACAATTATCCATTTTATTTTAGGAAGAATTGTATTTGCAGCGTGTTGCTGAACTTGATGAAATTACAAATGAACGTGACAATTTTCGAAGGGCTTATGAAGATTTGAGAAAACGGAGACTTAATGAGTTTATGGCAGGCTTCAATATAATCACTAATAAATTAAAGGAAAATTACCAAATGCTAACTCTTGGGGGTGATGCAGAACTGGAATTGGTGGACAGCCTAGACCCATTTTCAGAAGGAATTATGTTCAGGTGAATTGCTAGTCATTTTTCAAGGTTTTTGTACTTATATTGCTGATTTTATTATGTTTAAATAATAATTCATTTTTAAAAAGTAAAATATCTTCAGGAGAACAGTGTGTTCAGATCATTGTAGCTAATCACTTCCTGTTTGACTGTGCTTTAAATCTGGCTGTCTTCAAAATATAGCCTGTCAGAAATACCGCTTCTTTGATTTATCTACAGTTTTCTAAAATTGTAAAATTTATTGCTACTGCTGTTATTTCTCCTTATAATTTTAACCACCTCTACCATGTCAACTCATTCTCCTTTGTTTGAGCAAAGAGTGAAAGACGTGAAAGCTTTTCAGCTCGTCTATTCCCATTATACTTGGAAGTATAGTAGAGCTGTTCTTTGTTTCAAGAACTGCTATTTTGTCAGACCAAATCTACACACAGTTTTCTATATTTGGCCTAAGTATATTGTATAGCTTAAGTATTACTTCGCCTGTAACCTGTACAGAATGCCATTTGCCACATTCTTTGTTTCTGTATATGGACTGAATGTTTACACTGCTCCACAACCTTTCAAGCATGCAATTTTATAGTTGTATCTAATTTTATTTAAGTTTAATGGAAAAAATAATTTGCCTCATGCCATATGAAGTCTAGACTCTTGTCAAGGCATTGCTTTGCTGACGTGTTCTGCATTGTGTGGCATCATCTGAGAACCAATATGTCAGATGTGTTTTTATGTACGTCATTTGCCATGGAAATAAGTGTAGTTGCCCCTGGGTCCAGACCTTGGGGAATTGTCCATCTGCTTGGGTACGTGTTCACCAGAGACTTTCGCAGAGTATATGGCAATTTGCTCCAAGACGTCCCCTGTCTTGTCCTTTTGTATAGTTTATCATGCCTAAGAGATTTAGTGCTTTTATTGTTGGTAGAATCGCGATGGGCCCTTAGATTTTTTGGGTTACAAAATGTGTGCCACCGCATAAAAAATGTTGGAAAACCCTACACTGCCTACACCTTTGCTCCTGGCAAGGTAAAAAAAAAAACACGGTCTCCGTACCTGCTATATCGCTTAAAAACCGACACTGTGCATTATTTGAATGGTTATGTTGTGTTCTTTTCATAAGAGACTGTAAAGTTTAATTAAGGGTGGGGATAATCATTATACTTCTTAACTATTTCGTAAAATTTTGTCATTTATATTATGGCAGTCAGCACTTTAAGCTGGATAGCAGACTGGCGAGTTAAATACAGAGGTTCTAGAGACTTGTTTTGGTTTTAGTGCCATGCAAAGATAACTTATTTGCCATTTATGTGAGATGACATTGATTTCATCTTACAGAGACATGAAATGGGGAAAAAACACACGAAATTTTTACCTTTTGTAACTTTTTCTCTACCATTGCACCAGGACTGCTTAAACCTATTTCCTCCCACTCCCCTGCACCTATGTCAGTATGTATATATCATGAAAAAACATTTCTATAAATTGGAACACCAGTGCTATGTATTGACATATGGCGTATCATTGTGATTCATGTAGTATGAAATTTTAAACCTTTTTTAATGAAAATTTTATTTCATAAAATTCTTAAAAACAGTACTGAATGTGTATGTAATTCTTTAGGTACACACTTGCCTTTTTTGAATTATTGTTTCATAATGTTGAAAAAAAAAAAACAATTACACGAAAGTGCTACCCTGACCAAAGCACAGCCTAAGGACTTTGCTTCATTGTCGGCCCTGGATGTGACAGTATTTTTTAATACGTTAAACAGGCTACATTAATCACAAAAATAATGCAGTAACTTTCCCAGGCCTACTTGTAACATTACCTAATTTAGTTAAAGGTTCTTTGTATTCTAACCTTTTACTGTGTTTATACTTTTCTTAAGTGCATTGTGTGCCTCATCTTTAAAAAAAATTCTGATAATGTATACAATCTAAGTTAAGGTGGATTGTTTAAATTAGAGCAATACAAGTGTGATTTTGTGTGTGGGTGGCTGGGTTCATAAAAGTTTAAGATGGGTTAAATTGCATTTGATGTGAGGCAGAAGACTGTTTACTGGTTGCACTGTGTAAAAGAGGTAAACAGTAATTTTTAAGAAGACTACCTTTAAATAGGGAAGATGGAGAGAATATTGTACGAGCTGGACAGAAAAGTGACTGCACAGGGAAAATGAATCTTCTTATAATTTATGCTTTAATTGGGAGATGATCAAAAGAGTTGTCAACAAGGGATGTTCTTGTGCTGCAAGAGAGAAATGCACAGGATGGTATCTATCTATCATCTATCTATCTATCTATCTGAATATAATCTGAATGTGTTTAAAAACAATCTTATTTGAAGAAAACCCTGACATAATTTAAAGAGAAATTGTGGGTTTTCCTCTGTTTTTGGCATATATTACTCTAGGTACAATATATGGTATTAGTGTTTTGACCCTGCTGCTCTGCTGTTGGATTGTCTTGTACAGTAACAGATTTACTACTTCTCTGGTATTCTTTAACCTGTGCTCATTGATTTACCAGTATGTTGTACTAGAAATGTTTTACTTCCATCACAGTAAGCAAAAGCTGGTTCCTGTTTCATATTGAAGACCATGGAAAATATCTTCAGTGTTCCTGATTTTCTGTCTGGTATCATAATACATCTGTTATTTAAAGAGCCTTCTCAATGTCTGGAATGCTCATATTGGTTCACTCAGCCAACCTACAGTTTGGTTGGCTGCTGACCTTGACATAGAATGCCTTTAACAATGTGATGTAGTAAGGCAAAAATGTAATATAGGCTACCTGAATAGTCTTTCTTTTCTCTGAACTGTGAAGGAGAAAAGAATTTATTTAGCTTATTCCAGCATGTAACGTATGATATTCTTTGACAAAATGCTGCTAACCACAGACAACCCATGCTACACGTCAGATCTTGCACACCCTGTCTATAGTCCACCTAGTTGCATAGGTGTACCTTACCCTATTCCCAACTAGTTCTAATCTCAGCATGCAACTCTGTCTTGAAAATTTTATTGTGCATTTCTTGTTAAATTAGGAGAATCCAGAATAAATCTTTTTTTTTTTTTTTTGGTAAGCTACTTTTGCTCATAAAGAAGTTGCAAAATATTTAATGGAAGAGACAAAGATGCTACAGAGATTTGATAATATATTGTCGGCTGTTTACCTGAGCAGTGAAACATGCTTCTTGTAATTCTCAGCATCCCAAGTATGCATCCCAGACATGCCGTCTCAGGGAGTAAAGCTAATAGGAGGGGAGTAGACATTTTTAGCAATCCCTCTCCAAAGGCTGCATCGCATGTTTGTGCGGAGGGTTCAATGATCAGTTACAGGTCTGTCGCACTATCATTATGCCTTTTCCAACTGTATAAGGTATTACTGTATATTGTTTTAGGCATAAGGTTAGCGTACGGTATATTCTCATGGTTTATTTTAGTTTAAATTATTTGTATTTTGACATTAACATTACTATCATTTTAATGGGTTTGAAAAATTCTGTAAAGTACTAAAAATGTTAGTTTTTGCAGACTAACAGAAATTTTCATTGCAAGTTCCTACTTACATACAAAATTGAGCTGTTGGAGAAACAGAATTTGCTTCAAACCCAAAGGTTACCTAAAATATATTGGTTATACAAAAGCAAAATGAGCTGTGAAAAATGTTTATCCTCTTGATCTGTCATTGAAAAAAATGTAACAAAACTCTAACCTTTAATTGAAGTAAAGTAAAAGATCTGTGTTGTCGGGCTGTTTTTCTGCCAAGGGCCCTGGACAGATTATTAGGAGGCATGGTATCATGGACTCCCAAATATCAACAGATATTGAATCAAAATCTTAACTGCCTCTGCAAGGAAGCTTGAATTCAGCTGTGGTTGGATCTTCCAGCAGAACAGTGACCCGAAGCAGACCTCAAAGTCAACACAAAAATCATTTGCAACACAAAATATCAAGGTTTTGCCAGGGCCATCACATTCCCTGCCTAAAATCCATTGAAAACCTGTAGGATTAGCTGAAAAAGAGAGTTCAAAGGCTTAGATCTTGAAATAGAAAGATCTAGAGGGAGATGTATGGAGGACTGCTCTAAGATTCATTTATGTGAGTTTAAGTATTTCTGCTGTAGTTCAATAATCTGTTTTTGTTACTGAAAGAGGTTCACTTCACAGATGAAATCTCCAAACCTGCCCATCTCCACCTTCTGCATGATCTTTTTCTCCTAAATTTTATATAGTGCCATAACCAGATGTACTCAGCAGGCAAATGTACAGTAACTCAAGTGAATTTGGACTGTTAGGGTAAATTACATCTGTCCCAAAAGGCACCCTGCTTCTTTGTAAACTTGTGTTATTATGCCCCTTAATCAAGCTGTGAGTCATGTGCTAAACTTTAAGACCTTCTGATCTTCAGTCTTTCCAGCCCTGATACATGATGACAGTAGAATATTAGAGATTACCACCTTTCCAGTTATGTCTTTAAAATTATCTTGAAGAATTAATTGCAAATTGTCCTTTGCCTCTGTGCAGAGAGAGGTGTCCAATATGTGAACTGGGAAACATATCATTTAGTATGTAGTCTAATTTATCTATTATTGCAAGTTTGTTTTTGCTCATAAGGTAACAAGCAAAAGTTCAATTCTACCAGCACCTCCAATAGTATCAGGTTTCCTGTCCACTTCTACAGGTTGCTGAGAATTGTAGAATATTTCCAGCTCAGGTTGATGGCTCCTGGTCAATTGTGCACTTGTTGATCTGCAGTTAGGCTGAAAAATAGAAAAAAAGTGTTTATGAGCTTGGCCTAAAGAGCCCAGCTAAGACAATTCTTAAAAAAATGTTTTAATATAAATCTTTTTATATTTTGTTGTTGTTTTAGTGTTCGTCCGCCTAAAAAAAGTTGGAAGAAGATATTTAACCTTTCTGGTGGTGAGAAAACACTCAGTTCGCTAGCTCTGGTTTTTGCACTTCACCATTTTAAGCCAACACCTTTGTACTTCATGGATGAAATAGATGCAGCTTTGGACTTCAAAAATGTCTCAATTGTTGCCTTTTATATTTATGTAAGTAAGAAATTAATTTGTACTGCCTCTTTTGAAAAAGATTCCTGAAAATATTCGGTGCTTAATGTATTTGTGACTATGAAATTTACGTACGCAGTTAATTTTTCTTAGATGTCAACCAAGGTTTATTATAGTTTTGAATTTTTATATTACTTTTTATTTCTATATTATTTCTGTTACTCGGAAGTTCAGTTTTAGTTTTCCTTCATTGTGTACTTTTAGTTTTAGTTTCACAAAGACATTTCTATTTTTTATATAATTATAAAAAAAAATCCTGGAGAGAAACACTAGGGCGTCGAGACATGATCTTCACGTTAAGATCACAGAAGACACTTGAAAGACCCGCGAGATGAAAGGAAATGGCCACGGAGCGTCTCGCGGGGACCTTAAACATGAGACATTGTGCCAAGAGATTGACCCAGGACCATCTCGCGATGACGTAAAACATGAGATTCTTGCAAGAAACGCCCTACTTACAACCAATATCAAATAAGACAACGGGCAGCAAAACATTCAGTCATGTGAAGGATTTGAGCACACACAGATCCAGGGTCTCTGCGCATATAAGGACCAAATGTTATAAATGAAACATCGACGACTAAGCAAAGAAGAAAGCAGCGCAGAGAAAAGAGACTCAAAAGCTTTGGAGAGAAAAAAGAGCAAAAAAGAAAAAATCTAGGTGCAAATTCAGAAAATAAGGAAAGTAATTATCAGCCCGTAACAAGTGGAATTGAAACAAAGCACGTCCAATCGGGCTCAGAATTAAAAGACAAAGTACAACTTCATAAAGACATTCATAAACGTTGGCGTTATACACATGCACAGCAGGTTAGAGATTATGAAAGCGGTGGAATTCGAAAGGCTCAACCAAAAAAAAAAATAAAAACGGCACGATACAGAGAAAGGTACAGAATGTGAAAGTAGGAAAATTAGAAAGTATTTTAAAAAAAAAAAAAAAGTAAAAGATCGCAGTAGCGCAAACAAATGGAAATTATTACTCGAAAAAGGGAAACTAATCACAACGGACCAGGTATCACTGGGAAAAAAAAGCAGGACAGAGCAAGGTCAGAAATAAAAGACAGAGTAGGAAACAAAGTGAAACATCACGCCAAACACACACACAGCAGGTTAGAAATAATGAAAACTGGAATTCAAAAGACTCAGAAAAAAGAAAAAAAAATGTAGGCGCGAAACACATGCAGAGCAAGATACAGAATATATAAGCAGAAAAAAACAAGTGTCAAAAAAACATTGCATTAGCGCAAACAAAGAAATTATTACTCCGAGAAATAACGAAAAGGCAAATAGAGATCGTTTATGGACATAGGTGATGTGTCTGAAGTATGTAAATACTGTAAGGCTTTGAAGTTTAAGTCAGAGAATTTCAAAAACTGAGTTTACCTCAAATGCATTTATTGGTTACTTTGCAAAAAAATTAACTGCTGATGATGTTGATCGCTTTGACTGTGCTGAAATTCCAAACAGAGAAACCTGTCCTGAATTATGGTGCAAAGTCATTAAACACGTCTCACTGACCTCATTTAAAAGATTCAGCATATCGGGACACGAAAGATTCCAAATATTGTTTTTACAGAAGTTCTGAAATAAAAGTGAAACTAATGAAATAGCATTCCATAAACAGATATGCGATGTGTATGACATGGCTGATGGTAAGAGAATATATTTCAAGTCTATTTTGAGAGAGTGTGAGGCAGAGCTACATAATTTGCCACTGGATTATTTTCACAATATCAGGTATTTTGAGCTGGGATGTAAAACTAAAAAAGGATAAATTAATAAACACAAAAATATGTTGTTAGGTTTAATTTGTCAGTAGTTGGCAGACTCTCTTCACTTACCTACCTGTAGTTCAGTTAGTTTCATTGGCAACTCGGGAATTTTACAAAGGTTTGTATCACTTTGTTGTTAAACTACCTTTTTAAAGCAAAAGTGATTGTTCAGCAACATTATTCTGATCTTGAATGTTGACCTAGTCAGTTTCTCGATTAGTGCCATTTTATTTACAAAAAGGATTTCTCTACTGTGTGGCAGGTGAATTGTCAACAAAATGCAGACACCTGAGAATATAAACTGAAATGTTACTCATGGTTTTTCTATCCATACTGTAAAGGTTTTGTTGAACCTCACATTCCAACCTGATGTTTTTGAATTGCATCTTGATATAGAAGAAGCACCAAGAAATACGGCAAATCATCATAACAGACATCAGACTCATGCAGCCTAGAATTTAGCTTAGTGTGTGCTGCTGTATTAATTGCTGTGTACATACTGTACTTTTGGCTCAGTCAGAATTACAGATAACATGCCATCATTTTTGAACAGACTGAAATTCTGTAAGGGATTATTTGTATCTAATACTTTTCTCTTAAGTCTCAGAGTTTCTGAACATATTCAAAGCAAAACCATCACCTTGGTATGCTTCACTAATACTTGAACCAGAATCTATCATGCAGTCACTAGCGGCTCCTGAAGAACTGTCACTGTTATCACACAGTAAATCGCTTTCTTTGTCAAACATATTCAGCTTGCTCTGTAACCACAAATGCTGTGTCAATAACCGCCCTCCGTGACCAGCTGCTATTTATTGGATATGCGGGCAGTTTGTGGTGAATGACTTTCTGTTTTAGAGTTAAAAGTTATCAAGGTTAAAGATACAATGGCAGGAATATTTTATTCAAAAACTAAATATGAAATTCTTATTTTTAAGAATTAAATTTGATTAATTCTGCAGTCCAGGATAGCCCTTGCATAAGTCCGGTTGTTACAAAAACAAAATAGTTTTTTGGGTAAATTTATTTTATTTAACTTAGTCTTTTCAGCTACTTTAATAGTTTAGTTTTAGTTTTTCATTTTGGTTTTAATTATTTTATTTCAGTTTACAAAAAAAAATTGTATTAATATTTTCAGCTTTGAATATTTTCATTAATTCTAATAACCTTGATGTCAACTAACATTGAATTATGGGTGACTGAAGTTGGAGATGGACCACATCCGCAAGTTTATTAGTTTAAAATAAATTCCTGAGTAGTTTCCCTTGTAAAGAATGTCTGTCACTCGGAGTCACCTAGTTAGCCTACAAATGGATAGGTAAGGGGATGCATATTTCTCTTCTAGCATTTATGAGCCAGACAAATTAATGTAGCCAGTTGCAGACAAAAAATATATAAATATGCAACATATAACAATTGGTTACGTGTCTCTGGTAGTGTTTGACGTCCACTGCTTAGAGCTTAGGCACACACTTTTATAGTTAATAGCAAAGAAGAAACCAGCCCGAGATGGGACTTCAAGTCCATCACAGGACCTATTTGTGCAGATTTGCCAAAGCTCATGCAGTGCATTTTACATGCACACCATGAATCAGAAAACAAGCGTGACAACTGTGATACTTGGGTTTTATAAACGTGTAGTTAGTCAAATTGATGCTTTATTTAGTGGTTTCTGTTACTAGATTGCTCATAGCACACTCTTTTGCTTGGCTGTGCAGTTGAGCCATAATGAACCTGGTACGTGTGCCTAAAAATAATGGTTATTTTTATTTCAGTAAGTTGTGTGAGGTTACTCATTACTTTCAAAAGTAATCGGACAGCTAAATGAATATTACTTTTAAGTTGTTACCCAGCTGCTCTTGAGATTGTGTTGTTATATTTAGCTCTGTATGTTCAGCTCATAAATTTAGTGATTTCTGAAATATTGAGACCGCATTATTCCTTCTCCTTGCTGAAATAATCTATCTGCCAAACATTTGCCTCTGGAAATGGTATTTTGTGGACACTTCTACCTGTGGCTGCTGAAAGTCTCTGAAAAGCAAATTCATGCGCAGGCTGACAGAGTGCAATGGACATGCACAAAGTACAAAATCCTTAACCTGATTAAGGGTTTACATGACCACATAACTGGATTATTTGTTGAGAAATCTACCTCTGTTAACTAGCACAAAAGATGTGATGGAAACCAATACTTTTGTGTTTGGACATTAGTTTGTGTTTTTACAAGATAACAGATCTCAACATTTTTAAGGGTATTGTACATACAACTATATGTACAGTACCTCCACACTAATTAAAAATGAACTATAGTCCCTGTTTAAGCAAAACATTTTGCAGCTATTCTATTTTCTTTTGCATACATTGTTTATGTAAACATTTTCAGATTGGTTATCGATTATGATGGTATATAATTAACATTTTTTCTGCACAGGTTATTTATCAGGTGCTGACAATTTATTACTCGCCTAGTTTTTCTAACAATAATCCAGTGATTTTTAATATTCAAATTCATAAACATACTGCAGAAATGAACTCATTGTTTACTTTTGTCTTTATAGGAACAAACTAAAAATGCTCAATTCATCATTATATCATTGCGCAACAACATGTTTGAGATTGCTGACAGACTTATTGGTATCTACAAGACGCACAACACAACAAAGAATGTTGGAATAAATCCAAAAGTTATTGCTGCAAGAGACCTGCAAGATATTCCAGCTGTAAGATAAAGTCTTCTGAAAAGTCGTGGGGGCTTCAAAGATTATGCTTCACATTGCGAGTCCTATTTTTACTTGTTACAATGATGACTTAATGTTTTTTTGATGTCATTTATGTACATAGATTATTGCTACTTTTTATTGCATTGTTTTGTAAATCAAGGTGTACTATATAATAAAGAATATACATTTTAACAACCAAACTTGCACATTAAGTTACCAATAAAGGACTATTGTTTAAACAAATTAGTTCAGTAATCCCGACTTTCACGGCTTCACTCCATCGCGGATTTTATATGTAAGCATATTTAAATATATATTGCAGATTTTTTGCTGGTTTGCGGATTTCTGCGGACAATGGGTCTTTTTAATTTCTGGTACATGCTTCCTCAGTTGGTTTGCCCAGTTGATTTCATACAAGGGACGCTATTGGCAGATGGCTGAGAAGCTACCCAACCACAGCGCGTATTATGTATTAAATAAAACTCCTCAAATATATTGTGAGCACGGGGGCTGTTCGCACACCTAGAGGACACGGCTGCTCCTCAAAAAACGCTGAAAGATTACCTTCACTCCGCTCCCTTCTTTGCTAGGCTTACATGTGGCCGCTTTGCAAGCGATATGCTTCCCGCATGGTGCTTCGCATACTTAAAAGATCAAACAACACGTATAGATTTTTTGATTGTTTGCTTTCCCCTCTCTCTCTCTCTCTCTCTGACATTCTCTGCTCCTGACAGGAGGTGGTGTGAGCAGGGGGGCTGTTCACACACTGGCCTAGAGGATACCGACGCTCCTCTAACAAATGCTGAAAAATGCTTGCTCCCTTCCTTGCAGCTACAGTACTTTGTCCAGCGGTGCTTCGCATACTTAAAAGCCAAACAGCCGTATTGATTTTTGACTGTTTGCTTTTTTTCCTCTCTCTCTCTCTCTCTGACGCGCACTCCTTTGAAGAGGAAGATATGTTTGCATTCTTTTAATTGTGAGACAGAACTGTCATCTCTGTCTTGTCATGGAGCACAGTTTAAACTTTTGAAAAAGAGACAAATGTTTGTTTGCAGTGTTTGAATAATGTTCCTGTGTTTCTGCGCAAATCTGTGACCCAAGCATGATAATATAAAAATAACCATATAAACATCTACTTCGTGGATTTTCACCTTTCGCGGGGGGTGGGGGGGTCTGGAACGCAAACCCCGCGATGGAGGAGGGATTACTGTATAATTCCCTAGTTGCTTTAGTTTATTATCATTTGTTAAAGTTTTGATTTCTCCCCCCACCTCTTCTTGGTTGTGCTCATTTTGTTGTAAACTACTTTTGGTGGGCTGCAGAACAACACTACATTACACAGCCCACAAATATGGAAGCTTCCCTCCCTCTCCAAATCCCCCCCCCCCCCTTTTACATCATAAACAATATGAATGTTCCACGTTTACTGTCCTAGAAATCACAGAAGTAAAAATAACATTTAGGAGGCTTTGAAAATATACAAATGAATATTTGATCAGACACTAAACCTTACTTCAATGTGCCGTTAGACATTGGTAAATTAGTGTCCTTTTTAAGATCAGTTTTAACTTGAGCCTGCATTCATTATGCAATTTTATAGCAGTTTTTCCAAACTCCCACACCCTGCTATAATATATATGCACAGTGCCCACTATGTTTGGACAAAGACATATTTTTCCTTTATTTCCCCATCTGCTCCACAGTTTAAAATTGCAAAAAAAAAAGAATCGGACATGATTATGGTGCACATTACAGACTTTCACTTACAGTTGTGCTTGAAAGTTTGTGAACCCTTTAGCATTTTCTATATTTCTGCATAAATATGACCTAAAACATCATCAGATTTTCACTCGTCCTAAAAGTAGATAAACAGAAACCAGTTAAACAAATGAGACAAAAATATTATACTTGGTCATTTATTTATTAAGGAAAATGATTGAATATTACATATTTGTGAGTGGCAAAAGTATGTGAGCCTTTGCTTTCACTACTTGGTGTGACCCCCCTTTGCAGCAGTAACTGCAACTAAACGTTTCCGGTAACCGTTGATCAGTCCTGCACACTAGCTTGGAGGAATTTGAGCCCATTCCTTCGTACAGAACAGCTTCAACTCTGGGATGTTGGTGGGTTTCCACACATTAACTGCTTGCTTCAGGGCCTTCCACATCATTTTGATTGGATTAAGGTCAGGACTTTGACTTGGCTATTCCAAAACATTAACTTTATTCTTCTTTAACCATTCTTTGGTAGAATGACATGTGTGCTTAGGGTTGTCTTGCTGCATGACCCACCTTCTCTTGAGATTCAGTTCATGGACAGATGTCCTGACATTTTCCTTTAGAATTCTCTGATATAATTCAGAATTCATTGTTCCATCAATGAAGGCAAGCCATCCTGGTCCAGATGCAGCAAAACGGGCCCAAACCAAGATACTACCACCACCATGTTTCACAGATGGGATAAGGTTCTTGTGCTGGAATGCAGTGTTTTCCTTTCTCCAAACATGGAACTTTTTAGTTTAAATGAAAAGTTCTATTTTGGTCTCATCCATCCACAAAACATTCTTCCAATAGCCTTCTGGTTTGTCCACGTGATCTTGAGCAAACTGCTGATGAGCAGCAATGTTTTGTTTTTTTTTGATAGCAGTGTCTTTCTCCTTGCAAACCTGCCATGCCCACCATTGTTGTTCAGTGTTCTCCTGATGGTGGACTCATGAACATGAACATTAGCCAATGTGAGAGAGGCCTTCAGTTGCTTAGAAGTTACCCTGGGGTCCTTTGTGACCTCGCCGACTATTACACGCCTTGCTCTTGGAGTGATCTTTGTTGGTCGACCATTCCTGGGGAGGATAACAATGGTCTTGAATTTCCTCCATTTGTACACAATCTTGTCTGATTGTGGATTGGTGGAGTCCAAACTCTTTAGAAATGGTTTTGTAACCTTTTCCAGGGTGATGAGCATCAACAGCTCTTTTTCTGAGAAATCTCCTTTGTTCATGCCATGATACACTTCCACAAACGTGTTGTGAAGAGAAGAGTTTGATAGATCCCTGTTCTTTAAATAACACAGGGTGCCCACTCACACCTGATTGGCATCCCATTGATTGAAAACACCTGACTCGAATTTCACCTTCAATCTAACTGCTAATCCTAGAGGTTCACATACTTTTGCCACTCACAAATATGTAATATTCGATCATTTTCCTTAATAAATAAATGACCAAGTATAATATTTTTGTCTCATTTGTTTTAAGTGGTTTCTCTTTATCTACTTTTAGTTAGGACTTGAGTGAAAATCTGATGATGTTTCAGGTCATATTTATGCAGAAATATAGAAAATTCTAAAGGGTTCACAAACTTTCAAGCACAACTGTAAGGGTATTTGCGTACAGTTCGGTCACACTGTAAAAATGACACTTTTTATACATTGTCCCCTCCATTTCAGAGCACGATAATGGTTGTGACATTTGGCAGCACATTTATTTGTGATTACTCCAGTGTGTTTCATTAGTCCAGATACCAACACTTGCTTTGGATGCTGTAGTTGCCTTTTTTGACATAAGGACAAGGGCTGTGCCAGTGAAAGTCAACGAAGCCATTATGAGGCTAAAAAGCAAGCATAAAACTATCGGTTAAAGCCGCCACTCATCGTCATGGATGATGCAACTGCTGACAACGGTGGCAAAATGAATTCTTGAGTGTGCAGAAACATCTCAGGTTCAAATAAATGCCTCCTAACTCACTGGAGAGCACTTCATCCTACAAGATAATGATCCAAAAAACATACTGCTAAAGCAACATGGAAGATTTATAGTTAAAAAAAAATGGGAAACTTCTTGAATTGCCACACCAGTTAACGACTTCAATCCAATTTAGCATGCCTTCTATATGCTGAAGAGAAAACCTAAGGGGACAAGACACCAAAACAACTAGGCGTCTTTTAAGCAGTTTACAGTTAAGGATTCCATAGTCTGCGCATGTGCACTGTCCTCTGGTAGCCTGACATGCTTGTTTTTTCTTTCTTCACACACACGCATCCCGCAGACAGTTAATAAACGGTGCTGGCGCCCACAAAGATTAATTTCCTGAGGCAAATGCGCAGCAGATTTTTCCATCTCCTGGTTGCCGTAATCTATTTCAGTGACGAGTAACATAACGCAGTATTTCTTTTACTGAAGTTAAAATGACTGCGTTGTTGTTATCCCAGCAGCGCTGCGTGTAAATCGCACTTAACGATATGCCAGTCCTTTGCAGGGCTCAGTGTGCTGTGTGCAGCTCGGTGAAGTGTTGGTTCAGCTGCAGGTACGTTAAAACGGTATGACCTGGGGCCTCGTGTATAAACGGTGCGTACGCACAGAAATTTTACATACGCACGTTTCCATGCTCAAATCGCGATGTATAAAACCTAAACTTGGCGTAAAGCCACGCACATTTCCACGGTACTTCATACCCTGGCGTACGCAATTTCTCCGCTTGGTTTTGCAGACTGGCGGCACCCATCGTCAAAGCAGTGCTACTGTTCCTATGTAGTTACCCTTTCTTTCTTAGACCCACATTCCTGATGCGGCTTTATAAATACACTGAAATTAACTGCATATTGTTTATTAGTGTAATGCATCTGATTGTAATTAAGCTGCAGCAATATAATGGTCCAGGGAATAGCCATAGTATTCCAAATACCATAACTGCTTTAGCGTTGTAACTCTCACTGCATCTTCTTCTTTCAGCTGCTCCCGTTAAGGGTTGCCACAGCGGATCATCTTTTTCCATATTACTTTCACTGCACCACTCGGAGTATTTATATCACTGTATCTGAGTGGGGAATCACAGCAGCAGCTGATCGGAAAAGAGAATTATCGGGATACAGCATCAAGCACATGCGTCAGCCATGGCAAAATGCTTCAGAGACTTTCCTGTACGGATCTTGCGGTTCAGAAACAGTTTCATTCCAAGAACTATAAATGCACTCAATCAAGTGCTCCTTGTAGAACTGTTTGTACTTATACGTACAATTACCTCACTGTAAACTTGCACTACAGTTATAATATTGCACAACCTGCGCCACTTTATAAAGCGCGTATGATGACGATATCAAGATAAAATAGAGCAAAATATGTTGTTTATAGTATACAGATAAAACTAACTTCATTTACATAATCTGTGTTGTTAATAATTAAACATGTGAGGACACGGTGCCGCAGCGTTAGCTAGTTCACGGATTGCTCCTGTCTTGCGCTGTATTCTTGCTGGTGCTGACGCAACACTGGAAGGATAGACGGATAGAATAATTAAACACGTACTACGAAGATATTTCAATGTTCTTTAAAAGTTTTGAAGAATCGGCATTCTAAGCTTACAGATGGCTTCACGTCTATTACAGAGCTGATTGTGTGGCGATTGGGTATTTGGAGAAAGAAAAGTAAGAACAGGAATTGGAGGTTAGTATGTTTGAAAGAGACAGTACTTCTGTATTAAATTATTTCATCGAAGGTCGCACATGGCGCAGCAAGCCTCTTGCGCGAGATATGAACAATCACTGCGCCACCTTGTTCCCATGTTTAATAACATGCTTTCATTCCTATCATCATGAAAAAGATATCACGTATACATCTCAGTATTTTAATTATTCAGAGAGCTGTAATATCACGAATGTAATGGATTCTGTGTCCTGTTGGAGAAAGAGAAAGAACGGAAGCACATAGTGATTCACACACATAGAAGATCAAATACAGAACAAAGCATTTAATGTGCTACTTTAGTTACGATGGGATTTGAGAAACTAGTAAAATAAACGATTTTAAGATGAAGTTTATGATGTTCTACTTTAATGGCAAAATAAACTACGTGATTAAAGTGGAAATTTCGAAATTAAAGTTGACATTTCGTGCTTTTTTCCCACTGTGTGCCTATTTTTTTTCTCTGTGCCCTAATAAGCTTTCATATGACACTCAGACGGTGGGCTACAACTCGTCTTTTCACGGCGACTTTTTTATTTCGGGCACTGTGCGACTTTGTGAACTTGAGCTTTTGAGTTTCTCTGACAATATCTTTTTATCTATCTTCCTTTTGTTGATTATACCACTGTTTAAACCAACAAATAGTACGTTTTTTCCTTGCCTCCACTTGGTATTCGCTGAAATTCTTATATTTTCCCCCATGCTTTTCCCATTGTCTTTTCACAGAAGGCTATTTATATTGATTTGCATATTCAAAGAGGCATAATTCTGGGAGGAGTTGGGGCGGGACAGAAGGCGCGTGCACGTGCGTTACTTTTCACGCTGATCGGGATTTATGTAGCGGAAGAACGTGGAAGTTTGCGTACGCACAGATTCTGGCATCTCGATTTTTCTGTGCATACGCACATTCCCGCTTTTGTGCTTACGCCATGTTATAGTGTGAGTTCTACGCACAGCGTTATACATGAGGCCCCAGGTGACCAAACCGGGAATCCTTGGGGGCTCTGGTCGAGGATGTAAAAGGAGCAGATGTTGTTTACTTAACAGTGCATGAAGGAGTAAATGTTTTAATGAAAGAAAACAAGAAAACTATCACGTTTGTAGTCAGTTTCATGAAGGTTTATATATACCGGTAGGTTTAGGATTTAATTAAAATGCTGACCAATTAAATGTGCAGATTTTCATACAAAAGAAAAAAAACAGTGTATTACATTTTATATTAAGTAGCTATGTAGCATTTACTTTTTTGTAAGTAGTGAATAATGTAACTGAGTTCCTTCCAAAAGTAACGTTCCTCCACTGCTCAGGAGACCCAGGCGCCAGGCCCGTTCCCCTCGGCCGATGTTTGGTGGGGTTTTTTTTATGATATTTTTGCTCAGTTTAGTGGCTTCGAGGCATTTTGTCAACTTCAGTAAATGGAGTCGTACATGTAATGGAGGGTTTCTGCCACAACCGAGTTACTCACCTTATCCCAGTTTTGTGTGTACACGTAAACGCGGTCATTGTTGGCTGAAACCCCCACGTAGACCCTGACAGACCCACCGCCGTCATCCGTGTACTTCTCACCAGCTCTTTGTCTTTGTGAGGCAATCACTTTATATGTGGACCTCCGGAAAAGTTCCTGCCAACTCGTTGCTTCAACCAGGGTTGCCAGATTTCCAAAAATCACAGATTGGAACCGCCACCATTTTGAGCAACAAAAGAAGTAACTAAGGAAGACAAAAATAGATCATTTTAATTAAATTATAATTATAGATATCTAAATGGGTATAATGTAAACATATATGGAAATAAGTACGTATACTGTAGAAGGTAGTCAGTCACAAGGGTATGTTTGATATAACTTGTAACGTGTTTTATGTTTCACGTAACATGACACAACATACCTGTATGTAACTATAATTCAGATATGCCGATACAACCTACCTTGTCAGTCGAAGTCTTAACGAGTATCACTTCACTTTCAAAACGAATTACACACGAGCGGCCATGATGAGCACAAGGAACGGCCGATGAACACACTCACGATTCAAACACTCGGATTCAGCTGGCAGTTGCACATTTTACTCATAAAAGGTGGTACGCCAGGCTGCCTACGAAAATTAGTGAGCCTTCTTAACTTGATATTCAATATGACACTTAAATTAAGATTTTTGTCTATCTACAATTTTTGTTCAGAGGCAATGTGGGACTCGGGATTTGTCTGCTGAACTTGGGACGCCCTACAAGACCGTTCTGGCAGGACTTAATTATTATTATTATTATTAGTAAGGTTCTGAGCAAGCACGTCTGCCGATTTCCTTCTGCCTCATGATAAGGAGGCCCCTCTGTTTATCAAGATGCAGGCAGCTCTTTGGGAGCCTTGACCGTGTTTCCTGTCTTCAATTTTCCTGACAGCTTGCACGGTAATGTTCTCGATCCTCAGCTCTTGATTTCTCCTGTCAAAGAGTGTCGCTTAGCCATTTCCGTAACTCTCCTTTAAACCCCCTGCCCCAGGACACGCAGTTGACCGCGTGCATCTCTTCATGGAATTTAACAAATCCCTGGAATGGCTGAAGTGCCTCAAGGAAAGATTTTGGTGTTAAAAGTCCACACGATTTTCTGAAATGTTTGTCAAGTTCTTGGAGATCTGCAGGAGTATTTCGGCAAGTCCACTGTGGTCCTTGTTAGTCCCTAACCTGTCTATTTTGTTTATTCAAAGGTGACTGCTGGCTGCGCCACTTGGAGTTCTCTGGTGGTCCTCTGTGGTCACCCCGTCCTCTTCAAACCTGGGGGTGGCACCTTACTTACAGAGAAACAAATCCTCTTCGGAAAGGTTTTTTTTTATATAGTTTTTTTCTAGTATGAATGAAAATATTTAATCTGTACATATGTATTTACACTGTGTGGTGTGTGGCCGGCTAAATATTCCGGCCCTCACCCCCAGGTGGAGCTCTCCCAACAGCGTGGACGTTCCCCGAATTCCAGCAGGGCCTCATGGACTTTGTAGTTTATATGCACAGCCCTGCTGGATACCATGGGGACCACCAGGAGTCGCTGTGGGGAGGCTGCCGGACTCTTACTTGCCCTATAACCCGGAGGTGCGTCATGATCACATGACAAGAGGCAACGACGTGCTTCCGGGTTGAAGAAAGGAGCTTTTTATCCGACCCGGAAGTGTTCGTGATCACATGGACAGAAGGGAGAAACACTTCCGGGTCAGGGACTATATAAAGGACTCTGGGAAACCAGTACGCTGAGCTGAGCTGGGAGGAAGGGTGGCAAAGTGTCTGGGAGTGTGGAGGATTGAGTATTGTATTGTTTATGAGTATTGTGGAGTGGAGGGTGCTTTGTGCACTGTATGGTTCAAATAAAAGTAATATTTGGACTTTTACCTGGTGTCTGGAGTCGAGTCAGAGGGTTCAAGAGGACGGCAAGGGCCTCAATCTGCGAGAACTGTAAATATGAATTTTAGTCTTTTAGTTTTAAAACTGATCAGTAAATCTAACATAATGTGCATCACTTTTAAATGGTACAATTCATCAGCCTTCAAATTGCCCGTTATGTGCTAATTTAAATAAATCTGCACAATGTTAAACTACGAGCCACTCTTGCTCAATGGTTTGTTGCTTTTAAAGTTGATGTAGACTGCTCTCCAGTGTTTAGTCGCTGTAAATTCTACTCCGAGTCAATTCTTGCCCCGAAAGAACTTTAAATTCGGTTTTCTATCAGACCCCCTCACAACTGGATTAAAATGTGCACTGATAAAAAGGAATTGCGTAGTTCAGTCCACACATAGTCATGAAAACGATTCTGTGTGTTACTGAAATTCCATGGGCCTACAAGAACTTCTCTCCACTGTTTTCCCCAAAACTTGGTCGTGCTGTGCTGCTGCACATGGCAATTGTTAAAGCAAAGCGATGAAGGTGGTCTCAGGTGGAGCTGACTGGCAGTGCCAGTGTGAAGTGTTACCTACTGTATTTATAAGCATTCATGGGCCTTGGACAGGGGTCCCAGGAGCATAGGGTACCACAATGTTTCTGATGCCAATATACAGTGGGTATGGAAAGTATTCAGACCCCCTTCAATTTTTCACTCTGTCATATTGCAGCCATTTGCTAAAATCATTTAAATTCATTTTTTCCCGTCATTAATGTACACACAGCACCCCCTACTAACAGACAAAAAAAAGAATTTTTGAAATTGTTGCAGATTTATTAAAAAAGAAAAACAGAAATATCACATGGTCCTAAGTATTCAGACCCTTTGCTCAGTATTTAGTAGAAGCACCCTTTTGAGCTAATACAGCCTCCACACATACCTCAGTGCAAGACACATGACAGCCCGCATGGAGTTTGCTAAAAGACACCTGAAGGACTCTGAGATGGTGAGAAATAAGATTCTCTGGTCTGATGAGACCAAGATAGAACTTTTTGGCCTTAATTCTAAGCGGTATGTGTGGAGACAACCAGGCACTGCTCATCACTTGTCCAATACAGTCCCCACAGTGAAGCATGGCGGTGGCAGCATCATGCTGTGGGGGTGTTTTTCAGCTGCAGGGACAGGACGACTGGTTGCAATCGAGGGAAAGATGAATGCGGCCAAGTACAGGGATATCCTGGACAAAAACCTTCTCCAGAGTGCTAAGGACCTCAGACTGGGCCGAAGGTTTACCTTCCAACAAGACAATGACCCTAAGCACACAGCTAAAATAACGAAGTAGTGGCTTCACAACAACTCTGTGACTGTTCTTGAATGGCCCAGCCAGAGCCCTGACTTAAACCCAATTGAGCATCTCTGGAGAGACCTAAAAATGGCTGTCCACCAACGTTTACCATCCACCCTGACAGAACTGGAGAGGATCTGCAAGGAGGAATGGCAGAGGATCCCCAAATCCAGGTGTGAAAAACTTGTTGCATCTTTCCCAAGAAGACTCATGGCTGTATTAGCTCAAAAGGGAGCTTCTACTAAATACTGAGCAAAGGGTCTGAATACTTAGGACCATGTGATATTTCAGTTTTTCTTTTTTAATAAATCTGCAACAATTTCAAAAATTCTTTTTTTTGTCTGTCAATATGGGGTGCTGTGTGTACATTAATGAGGGAAAAAATGAATTTAAATGATTTTAGCAAATGGCTGCAATATGACAGAAGAGTGAAAAACTGAAGGGGGTCTGAATACTTTCCGTACCCACTGTAAGTTTCTGTTTTGCCCCAGTGCACTACTTGGCCTGGGGGTCTGTGATGCTGTTAAGATGGCCCAGTAAGCCCCATTTGCTGGCATTCAGGTTGTTGTGATGTTTATTATTTTTTTTTTATTTAAATGTTTCAGTGTGTTAAACTAAAAGCTTTTGGTTTTATTCTTCTATTCTAATGGATGTGTTCAGGTTACTCTCATCAAAGGATGTCCTCCTGCTGCTTTGGTAGGATTGCAGCCCAAGAAAGTGGTATTTCCTCATGCAAACGTTTCTTGTTTTCACAACTAATATTTTTGCATCGTACCGAGTTACTGCTTTCGGTTGTAGTGGGAGGTTTTCACTCCCTAAGTCATATTGAAATTTTAAACATTTGTGATCCAAATGAACATGGTTTAATTCCCAAAAACGGTTCAGAAGCAAAGCTAGTACTGTTGACGTTTGTTCTTTGGGAAGCCACTAGGTTTTAGGGTCTGTAGTCATCCGAGGTAATAACAGGCTGATGCAACAAGGAATTTTGGGGGGCCAACCCAGCTGTCCCCGTTTACTGATAAGGAGAACAAAAACAATGTGTGATGGCATTCAAAAGAGGCTGCCCTGTAACACGTGGGCTAGTTCAAATAATACAGCAAGAATTTAGGAGCAGGCTGTGGAGTTCCTCTCCTTAAGTCGCTTGAACCAGAAGTGACATCTCCGTCTGGGCGGTCTCGCTTTTCTAATCAGGGGGCTGGAAGAGGAGGGGTCAGTTGCCCTCACTGGGCGGCTTCACTGCACTTTAGAGGAAAAAAAAGAGAAGGCAGTTAGTGGCGGTGCCACCTCTCATCATGGCGTGGTGGCACATACCTGTGAAGAACTCAGAGGGTGACCCTCTAACGTGAATGCATGACGGGTTACTGGCTCTGCTGCATGCAGTTTGTGGCAAGCAATGAAGATGGGCCAAATTCCAACGTGCTCCACTGTACTTGGATTGGAGAAGTTTAGCTGAACCAGCCTGCACTGGGCAACACTTTACTTGTTCAATATTGTGCTTTCTGAAAAATGTTTGGTGATATGATAAAAAGATTAAAAGAGCTGAACCTATAAAGTTTAAGCAAAAGAAGATTAAGAGGTGACATGATTGAAGTGTTTAAAATTATGAAGGGAATCAGTACAGCGGATCGAGACTGTTATTTTAAAATGAGTTCATCAAGAACACGGGGACACAGTTGGAAACTTGTTAAGGGTAAATTTCGCACAAACATTAGGACGTTTTTCTTTACACAGGGAATGAATGAAACATGGAATAAGCTACCAAGTAGTGTGGTAGACAGCAAGGTTTTAGGAATTTTCATAAGTAGATTTTGTTTTTTTAGAAGAATTAAGTTGCTAGGACAGGCAAGCTTTGTTGGGCTGAAGGCCAGTCCTCGTCTTGTTCTAATGTTAGTCACAGACTTCTCCAAGATTAGCAGTGTGACAAGTGTGACTGCAGAAAATGAATCTTTAGCGCAATGTGTTGCACTTCATAGTTTTGTATACTTGAAGCAGGTTGTCGAGCAGCTGGACGTGGTTTGGTGCTCTGCAGTGGACAAGGAAATTTGTGCCTTCCTTGCAATTTCCTCAGGCCCCACCAGCAGACTTCTAGTTATTGATCATGTGTTTGATTTGTGGACCCCCAAAAGTGCTTTCCTTAATCTTGGCATCAGTTGTTTGTGGAAGCATCTGCCTCAAATATCAAAGTCCTTCGTTGTTCATTGCTTTCATAAAACATTTCATCAATCCGAGATTTGCATGAAGGGGAAGCAAAAATATCTTTGCTGTGGTTTACTGTATGTGTCACCCTCTTATGAAGCGGACAGCGGACTCCTTTATCACAGCTACCCCTTTCACAAATGAAACGGCAGCACTTTGTGTGTCCGAGCTGCAGTCCTAGTAGCCATGCCACCACAACTTTTAGAGGTTTCAGATGTGGTTGTCGTACTGTATATATTATATACACTTATAATATGAGAGCAGATCACAAAAATAGGTGACTACAAGTAAACAGTACATGATAACAACATGTAAAGGGGATTTTTGTGACTGAAATCCATAAGATATACTGAAGAGGATTCGGGAAGCAAAATTATGCAGTGGGATCAGTGTGTAATAAGAGAAATCTTCCAAAATCTTGGGAGAAGGATATCAATTGAAATGTTACAGTGCTTCTCAGATTTGTAATTGTGTAGAAACAAAATATTTCTATTTGAAATTTCTATAAGACTAGGGGGCTTCGTTCCCTGCTCGCTTCGCTCGCCAACCCCCTGGCCTGCACTACAAGCCAGCAACTTCATGTCTCTGCCGCTCGCGTATGTGGAATCTTTTAATTCTCGCGGATACACCTCTTCATTGGGAAGAAACACTACTTTTTTCCCTGATGGCAACACGAATTAGACGATCGACAAGTCTCCGACTTAAAGTTTAAAGCCAAACAATATTTACACACTTCTGTCATATCACCTATGTTCATATATTCGATCTCTTTTACCTTTTCTTCAATATCGCATTGAATTTTGATTCTGTGTTTGGAATCACATCATGACAATGCAACGTATCACTGCCTGTGAGTGAATATCGTTTCTTTCTCTCTACACGAACTGTGTCTGACAATAGCATTCAAACAAATGAGAAATGATTTAACCTTGTGCGTGGTTGTAAATGTTTTAGATGTGGGCAGGACTTTTCCAAATCTCTCTGCATAAAGTCTTGTCTCGTGGGGCTTGAAATTTTCTCTCGTGAGATTTCACTTTCACCAAACAACAAATCTTTTAATTCTCACGGATACGCCTCTTCATTGGGAAGTGTTTCCTTAAGAGGCACTAGCTCTTCGGAAATATGTTCTTTTGAAATTGCGGCATTTTAAATAACCAAAAAATATAGATATATGATATTAAAAGGTGATATCCCTCCCATAGTGATACGGCAGAATAAGAATCACATAAGAGAAGATTAACTTAGCTTTCTTTACTGACGATTTACACGGCATTACAGACGGGAAGCTTATGACAAACTTTATCAAGGTGGGATCTTGATCTATGCAGTCTGCCATCTTTCGTCCGCTGTGCAGGAAAGATTTTCGGGATGAATGACGATATCACTCATTCGGCCGTCAGCTTCAAGTGTCTTGGCAGCAGTCCAAGCCTTATACAGTGCATCCAGAAAGTATTCACAGCGCATCACTTTTTCCATATTTTGTTATGTTACAGCCTTATTCCAAAATGGATTAAATTCATTTTTTCCTCAGAATTCTACACACAACACCCCATAATGACAACTTGAAAAAAGTTTACTTGAGATTTTTGCAAATTTATTAAAAATAAAAAAACTGAGAAATCACATGTACATAAGTATTCACAGCCTTTGCTCAATACTTTGTCGATGCACCTTTGGCAGCAATTACAGCCTCAAGTCTTTTTGAATATGATGCCACAAGCTTGGCACACCTATCCTTGGCCAGTTTTGCCCATTCCTCTTTGCAGCACCTCTCAAGCTCCATCAGGTTGGATGGGAAGCGTCGGTGCACAGCCATTTTAAGATCTCCCCAGAGATGTTCAATCGGATTCAAGTCTGGGCTCTGGCTGGGCCACTCAAGGATATTCACAGAGTTGTCCTGAAGCCACTCCTTTGATACCTTGGCTGTGTGCTTTGGGCCGTTGTCCTGCTGAAAGATGAACCGTCGCCCCAGTCTGAGGTCAAGAGCACTCTGGAGCAGGTTTTCATCCAGGATGTCTCTGTACATTGCTGCAGTCATCTTTCCCTTTATCCTGACTAATCTCCCAGTCCCTGCCGCTGAAAAACATCCCCACAGCATGATGCTGCCACCACCATGCTTCACTGTAGGGATGGTATTGGCCTGGTGATGAGCGGTGCCTGGTTTCCTCCAAACGTGACGCCTGGCATTCACACCAAAGAGTTCAATCTTTGTCTCATCAGACCAGAGAATTTTCTTTCTCATGGTCTGAGAGTCCTTCAGGTGCCTTTTGGCAAACTCCAGGCGGGCTGCCATGTGCCTTTTATTAAGGAGTGGCTTCTGTCTGGCCACTCTACCATACAGGCCTGATTGGTGGATTGCTGCAGAGATGGTTGTCCTTCTGGAAGGTTCTCCTCTCTCCACAGAGGACCTCTTCAGCTCTGACAGAGTGACCATCGGGTTCTTGGTCACCTCCCTGACTAAGGCCCTTCTCCCTCGATCGCTCAGTTTAGATGGCCGGCCAGCTCTAGGAAGAGTCCTGATGGTTTAGAACTTCTTCCATTTACGGATGATGGACGCCACTGTGCTCATTGGGACTTTCAAAGCAGCAGAAATGTTTCTGTAACCTTCCCCAGATCTGTACCTCGAGACAATCCTGTCTCGGAGGTCTACAGACAATTCCTTTGACTTCATGCTTGGTTTGTGCTCTGACGTGAACTGTCAACTGTGGGACCTTATATAGACAGGTGTGTGCCTTTCCAAATCATGTCCAGTCAACTGAATTTACCACAGGTGGACTCCAATGAAGCTGCAAAAACATCTCAAGGATGATCAGGGGAAACAGGATGCACCTGAGCTCAATTTCGAGCTTCATGGCAAAGACTGTGAATACATGTGCTTTCTCAATTTTTTTATTTTTAATAAATTTGTAAAAATCTCAAGTAAACTTTTTTCACATTGTTATTATGGGGTGTTGTGTGTAGAATTCTGAGGAAAAAGATGAATTTAATCCATATTGGAATAAGGCTGTAACATAACAAAATGTGGAAAAAGTGATGCGCTGTATACTGGTTTCTCCATGTGCAGGCTCTCTCTCTGGTCTCCAAACAAGGACAGGAAAGGACTCAACTCCACCTCCAAAAATACAGGAATAGCACAATGCCTACTTGCAGTTGTCTCATTCTCCAAACTGCTAGACTAGAGGTTTCTAAATGCAGCCTAGCCCCTGTGTGCCATACTTGGCCTGCATGTGTGAATGAATCCATAAAACAACTCGCACAGAGACAGTGACACCAAACTTAATATTATAACAAAACAAACTTATAACAGGAAGAAACACTAATTTCCATTTGTTTGCTCTAATGCGATCTTTACTATCTTTTTTTTGAGACTTTTGAATTTTCATACTTCCATTATCTCTAACCGGCTCCACATGTGTACTGCGCCAATTTTTGAATTCTTTACGGCTCTCTACTTTGTTATCTGCTCTTTGTCTTTTATTTCTGGCCCCAGGTGCGGTTAAATCTCTTGACACAAAGTCTCATCTCGCAGGACGTGAAAGTGTCTCTCTGAGAAAGTCACATCTCGTTCCAAGATTTTTTTATTCTATTAGAGAGATATTTTAATTGTCATCCATGTATATGGAAGGCTTGTACAAAATTTCCAAAATGAAAAGAAGGTAAGAACAGGTTGAAGAAGTCGGTCATGACAAATCTACCCCATATATGAGTAGTACCCCCACAGACACTGCTTGCATAGGCTAAAAATGGTGTGTGATTTCACAGAAGATGTCGCTTTAGTAGTCATTGTCTCAAAAACAAGCATGGTATGTTTTGAAATAGAAATAGAGAGCTTGTGTTGTGGTGGCTATAAGTTGACGACAGAAAAACCCGCTTTAAACCACTAAAAGATCTGTCTCACAGATTCAGAAAGTATTCAGGACCGTTCACTTTCTGCACACTTCATTGTGTTGTGGGTTTAATTTTAAATGGATACGTTTGCCATTTTTGCCCATCAATCTCCATGCAGTAAGCCAGAAGGACAAAATTACAAATTTACTAAAAATCAGAAGCTGAAATCTCTCATTCATGTAAGTATTCAGTCCCTTTGCTGTGGCTCTCTAAATGGTGGTCAGGTGCCTCCTGTTTGCGTGAATTCTCCTTGAGATGTGTCAAGAGCTTGATTGGAGTCTACCTGTGGGAATCTTGAATTAATTGGACATCATTTAGAAAGGCACACACTGGTGTATATAAGGTCCCACAATTCACACTGCATGTCAGGACAGAAACCAAGTCATAAAGTCCAAGGAACTTTCTGAAGATTTCCACAATCAAATTGTGGTGAGACATACGGTACAGTATATCAGGGCAAGGCTATAAAATGATTTCTAAAGCTTTGAGTGTTCCTAGGAGCCAAGGAGCCTCAATAATTGTAATGTGGAAGAAGTTTGGAACCACCAGGACTCTTTCTAGAGTTGGTTGTTTGGCCAAACTGAATAACCTGGTAAGACGGTCTTTGGACAGGGAGATGAAGAATCCATCAATCAATCTCACAGAACCTGTCAGAAACACAATCATCTCAGTAGCAATCCATCAATCAGGCACTTATGGCAGACTGGCTAGATCACGGGTGTCAAACTCCAGGCCTGGAGGGTCGCAGTGGCTGCAGGTTTTCATTCTAACCCTTTTCCTAATCAGTTTTCACTGCTAATTCACTTTTTCCCCTTTATTTTAACAGCCATGTTAGAAGGATTCAGCCCTCTGAATTGATTCGTTTCCTCATTAAGTGACAGCCAAACAGAAATGAGATGTGAAACGAGCCAACAGATGACCAGCTTAAACTGGGGCTTCAAACTCCAACCAGTTTCTTAATGAGAAGCCGATGCTTGCTGTTAATTAAACCTGTTATTTAATTTCACGGCTTGTTGCTGCTCTCGTTCTGCAACAGCAGACATTTCCAAAACTGTTGATTTTCTGTTTTTTATAAGAACATCGTCAAAGTGTTTTGGTGAGTTGAGATATCAACGTTACTGAGACCATCACTTTTCTTTATTTTCAGGTATTGTGTGATGTGGCGGCTTGTTTTGTGTCTCATTATTGTTTGGCTGCTAATTAAGGAAAAAGAAACAACAAAAGGGCCTGAGACAAATAATTAAAAGAAGTAATTAGCAGCAAATAATTGGTCACTAATTAAGAAGATGGTTAGAATGAAAACCTGCAGCCACTGCGACCCTCCAGGACTGGAGTTCGACACCCCTGGGCTAGATGAAACCCACTCCTGAGTAAAAGGCCCACATGGAGTTGAAAGGATTCTGATAGCATGAGGAAAACGATTGTGTGGCCTGATAAGACAAAAATTGAACTCTATGGAGAGAATTTCAAGCACTATGTCTGATGTAGACCAGGCACTGCTTGTTCACCTGCCTAATACCATCCCTGTGGTTAAGCACAGTGGTGGCAGCATCATGCTATGGGGTGCGTCTCATCATCTGATACAGGGCGACTGGTCAAAGTTAAGGGCAGGATGAATGCAGCCAAATCTAGAGAGGTCCTTGGAGAAAACCTACTCCAGAGTGCACGTGACCTCAGACTGGCATGACGGTTCACCTTTCAACACTGGAGTGGCTTTGGGACAAGTCCTTGAGTGGCCCTGCCAGAGCCCAGATTTAAACATACAGTGGTGTGAAAAACTATTTGCCCCCTTCCTGATTTCTTATTCTTTTGCATGTTTGTCACACAAAATGTTTCTGATCATCAAACACATTTAACCATTAGTCAAATATAACACAAGTAAACACAAAATGCAGTTTTTAAATGGTGGTTTTTATTATTTAGGGAGAAAAAAAAATCCAAACCTACATGCCCTGTGTGAAAAAGTAATTGCCCCCTTGTTAAAAAATAACCTAACTGTGGTGTATCACACCTGAGTTCAATTTCCGTAGCCACCCCCAGGCCTGATTACTGCCACACCTGTTTCAATCAAGAAATCACTTAAATAGGAGCTGCCTGACACAGAGAAGTAGACCAAAAGCACCTCAAAAGCTAGACATCATGCCAAGATCCAAAGAAATTCAGGAACAAATGAGAACAGAAGTAATTGAGATCTATCAGTCTGGTAAAGGTTATAAAGCCATTTCTAAAGCTTTGGGACTCCAGCGAACCACAGTGAGAGCCATTATCCACAAATGGCAAAAACATGGAACAGTGGTGAACCTTCCCAGGAGTGGCCGGCCGACCAAAATTACCCCAAGAGCGCAGAGACGACTCATCCGAGAGGTCACAAAAGACTCCAGGACAACGTCTAAAGAACTGCAGGCCTCACTTGCCTCAATTAAGGTCAGTGTTCACGACTCCACCATAAGAAAGAGACTGGGCAAAAACGGCCTGCATGGCAGATTTCCAAGACGCAAACCACTGTTAAGCAAAAAGAACATTAGGGATCGTCTCAATTTTGCTAAGAAACATCTCAATGATTGCCAAGACTTTTGGGAAAATACCTTGTGGACTGATGAGACAAAAGTTGAACTTTTTGGAAGGCAAATGTCCCGTTACATCTGGCGTAAAAGGAACACAGCATTTCAGAAAAAGAACATCATACCAACAGTAAAATATGGTGGTGGTAGTGTGATGGTCTGGGGTTGTTTTGCTGCTTCAGGACCTGGAAGGCTTGCTGTGATAGATGGAACCATGAATTCTACTGTCTACCAAAAAATCCTGAAGGAGAATGTCCGGCCATCAGTTCGTCAACTCAAGCTGAAGCGATCTTGGGTGCTGCAACAGGACAATGACCCAAAACACACCAGCAAATCCACCTCTGAATGGCTGAAGAAAAACAAAATGAAGACTTTGGAGTGGCCTAGTCAAAGTCCTGACCTGAATCCAATTGAGATGCTATGGCATGACCTTAAAAAGGCGGTTCATGCTAGAAAACCCTCAAATAAAGCTGAATTACAACAATTTTGCAAAGATGAGTGGGCCAAAATTCCTCCAGAGCGCTGTAATAGACTCATTGCAAGTTATCGCAAACGCTTGATTGCAGTTATTGCTGCTAAGGGTGGCCCAACCAGTTATTAGGTTCAGGGGGCAATTACTTTTTCACACAGGGCCATGTAGGTTGGGATGTTTTTTTCTCCCTAAATAACAAAAACCACCATTTACAAACTGCATTTTGTGTTTACTTGTGTTATATTTGACTAATGGTTAAATGTGTTTGATGATCAGAAACATTTTGTGTGACAAACATGCAAAAGAATAAGAAATCAGGAAGGGGGCAAATAGTTTTTCACACCACTGTAGAACATCTGTGGAGAGAACTGAAGGTGGCAGTTTGCAGATTCTTTCCATCTAATCTAACTGAGCTTGAAAGGATCTGACCGGAAGAATGGGGTAAACTGCCCACATCCAGGGGTGCAAACCTTGTAGAGACTTACTCAAGAGGACTCAAAGCTGTAACTGCTGTCAAAGAAGCGTCTACAAAGTGCTGAATTTAGGGTCTGAATTCTTGTATAAATGAGAGATTTCAGTATTTGATTTTTAATAAATTTGCTAACATTTCTAAAAACATGTTTTCACTTTATCATTATCGAGTGTATAAAGTTATGGGCAAAAATGACCAGTCTATCCATTTCAAAGTAAATCTGAAACACAATGAAGTGTGCAGAGAGTGAAGGCATCTGAGTACTTTCTGAATTCACATTTGCAGTGATTGCGTTTGTTAGGTAGCCTTTAGTTTGCTGTTTAGTTTCCTCGTGCTATGTAAGGCTCTTCTCTGTACTTTCTAGTCCCCAGAACTGATGAATTCCCCTGAAATCTGAGATGACAAAATGTTTACCTGCTGTTTTTTTTATTATTGTTTCTCAAGTCCCACCACATGGTGTGCTGGTGGGCCAGGAAGATTTGCAAAATCCCTTCACCTTCGGCCTTAAACATTGAAAATGTTACTCCGACTCACAAGAAGGAAAACACAACTTTGACCCTACTAATCCTTGACCAGTAAATCCCACCAGTGTCCAGTTTAAAGTAATGGGAGGTATACATACAGACCCCTTAAGACTACCTGTATTCAAGTGATATTCTAAATTCAAGTGTGTAAGGAAGGAAGGCTATGCAAAAGCAGCTGGTTTGCACCTTTTTAAGCTGAAATAGTAGACAAATGCAAATTTATGACAATAATATTTTCAAAAAGCATTTGATATCATTCCACATTGCAGACGAAAAGGAAAAAATAATGGAATCTGGGGCATTCCTACAGGCTGGAACCAATTTATGGATATTAGGGTGCGGTCAGCAGTGGAGGTCCTCAGAAATCTGAGCCGTCTGCTCATTTTTATTTTCTCGTATACGAGTATAGGGAAAGTATTGGAATCGCCAAAAGATTGGATGTCAAGATTTTGATGAAACTCGACATTTTAGACCTCTCCGAGTGCGAAAATACCATTTTTGGAATTATGCCTGTGTGTGTATGTAAACACGGTAACTTGAGTACACATTCACTTAGGTCAACCAAATTTTGCATACAAGTATTAGGTACAAAACATTGAGTTCTATCAACTTTTGGACAATTTACGTTAACCAATAGTGGTACTTTATACCTTTTATTTATCCAGCTGCAGAGTCCGATTTATTCAGCTTTACTTTTATAATAGTTGTTCAATATATTATTAATTTGATTTGTTGTTGATGGTTTTTAATGTACACAATATAAAAATATAATCATTGTCTTGTGGTTTACTCCTCAAATATCCATCCCCACATCTTAGTATACGAGAAAGTCTAGGGGAGACTTCTCCAGATTTTTGTTAATGATGCTGACTGTGAATAGTAAGTGAACCTTTTAAATTTACTGAGGACATCATGACTGAAGGAAAATAAATGCAGAGAAAAAGTAAGTGTATGCGTGGAAAATGTAGTTTAATGTGGACGATTGCAAAGTGCAAGCCAAGCTGAAATAATTATAAATACACAAGAGGAGTGAAGCATACAGACAGGCAAAGGGGTTAAAGTCGTCCTACAGACAATTCACTGAACCAATCAAAAAAAACAACAAATCAGTATGGATTGGTCCGTACAGAACTTCCCTGTCAGTTGCACTTTATCTCAGAAACTACTCGTACAAAAGTTTTGCAAAACAATAGGAGTGCTCCAAAAACTAAACAGAGCTGACTGCATACATACCAGTTAAATTAAAGTTCAGTAATCCCTCGCTACATCTCGCTTCGACTTTCGCGGCTTCACTCTATCGCGGATTTTATATGTAAGCATATCTAAATATATAACGCGGATTTTTCGCTGCTTCGCGGGTTTCTGCGGACAATGAGTCTTTTTACTTCTGGTACATGCTTCCTCAGTTGGTTTGCCCAGTTGATTTCATACAAGGGACGCTATTGGCGGACGACTGAGAAGCTACCTAATCAGAGCACACAGTTAAAGTTCCTGTGTGCTAATTGGCTCAGCGACGGAGTGCTGCATTAACCAGGAAGTCTCATCTCACTCATTCAGCATTAACGTGCTCCTGCTACTGCTTCAGGAGCTGTGTCCAAGCGCCGACAGAAGATACAAATGATTGCAGAAAAGGTAAAAGTTTTGGATATGTTGAAGGAAGGGAACAGCTACACCGCTGCAGGACACCATTACGGCATGAGTCCACGATTCTTTTTATTTAAAAAGGAGGAAAAGCATATAAGATCTACAGCCGCAGTGTACTTTAACCAGGGTGCAAAACGAGTTGCAAGTGGACGTGATAAGGCAGTAGTCTGGATGGAATCTGCTTTAGGGATTTGGATTGAAGAGTGCTGGAAGAAGAACAACGGCGGTGCTACACAGTAGCCTGAAGAGGCTCCTTTAGAAGAGCTGTAACGCTCTCCTTTGTTGTGCAGTAAAATTAAACTCATCGTTATCGGACAAGTCGTCATGTCATTGTTGGTGAGTAACCATAATTAATTATCTACGTACAGTACTTATTACATGTACATAGTTTAGTGTCACTGTACACACATTTTACTGTATACAATTTTTCTTGCATTGTACGTATTTATTGCTGGTGGCCTGTCTGTCGTAATGGCTGTAACATATGTGATATCGGAGACGCTCGATATCTTTAAAATAATATTTAGGTTTTACTGTATATAAACTGTGTTTACATACATAATTTCAACAAATCTTACCTAATATCTAAGAGAATACAAAGGGTTTATGCTGTATAATTGTGCGGGAAATGTTTATAATAGTGTGGGAGAGTTTATAAGGGCTTAAAATATATAAAAAGAACCATATGAACATATAGTTTCTACTTCGCGGATTTTCACCTTTCGCGGGGGGTTCTGGAACGCAACCCCCGCGATGGAGGAGGGATTACTGTACTGCATTTCTAAAGCAGTTATCGCTGGGTACGCGTCAGACCAATTTAGAAGGCTATGGACATAACTGCTGCACCAAACTGGACCAGAAAACAACTCACCTGCAACTTGTTTGAAGAAGATCGGTCTATTTTTTTCCTCGGAATTTATAATACATAGCTCTCTGCATTCTTCTACATTTGTGTATCTTTGCTAGGATGTAGTCTTCCAGGAGCTCTATGCACCATACAAACAAACAAAAAAAATACAATTTCTTGACAAAAATCGTAATTTTAAGATGTGAAAATCAATTTCGATTCTCCACAGACACCATGGTAATTTGATGACATTTTGAACATCACTGAATCAGATTCTGGAGTTGCCTCGATAGCAAATATTTGACTCCATCAACAAACGTCCATTTACATGAAAGTAAAAAAGGATTATCAAATTCGGATTCTGAAATACAAATGAGGCCACAACTCCACATGCAAGGACTCGACAAAATTTTTGGAACAGAAAAGACCACATTGTTCTTAAAGGCATTGTTGCAGGAAGCCTAGCAGAATTCTTGCATTTATTTTAAATACAAACTTGAGGAAACCACTAGAAAGGAAAGGGAAGCAAATGTAAGAGTGAAACCAGGATACACCTTGATGTAATGAGTGATGGAGGTGAGTAGTGTTCAAGGAGGACATAGTGTAACAATATGGCTAACACATTTAGCCCAGTGAGTATCATGTACCATGTGGAGTCCTCGTTTGTTACATTTCTGGTGTTTTAATGACTTCCATGGCCCGTGTGTGCTAAAAGGAAATGTAAGTAACATTAACTAGTTAGCAGAACAACTCAACTTGTCATTTACATCTTCAAAAATACTGTAAAAAGATTATTTTCACATGTGAACAGCAGTGTTTTATACTTATTTTTCTATATAAAAGGTGGATTTTCTGCTTAGGAATATCTGTAAATTATGTAGAAATTACAGCAATATCTTAATAACAAACAGAGTGCAAAGCAGTAAGAATAACTTTAGGACCATCAGTAAAAATCAGTCAACAATTCAAACTCCACACTTACAACCGTTTAAGACAGAAACAAGTCCGTCAGTGCCTGAAGAGTTTACTGTGCTCTGTGTATTTGTGTGGGTAGAACTGAAGTTCAACCAACATTCGATAGGTCACTCAGGTCTGAGTATTCAATGAGCTACGCCCTCAGAAAGTACTTAGGGAATGTTATTCTTTCATGTACAATATGTATTTTACTTTTCTTGCCATTATTTATTATACATGATATATCACAGAGTCTTGTTTGCTGTTTTCACCAATATGTTGCATCGGTCTTGGGAGAAACACTAAGAAAATTCTTTGTTTCCAAAGATTTCTCTCCAAAGGTGGGTGAAGATCCGACAACATCACGAGAAAATAACAGAGCATCTCAGACGAGAAGAGATACACAGAGAGAATTCAAAATGTTTTTTGGACTATGTCATGCACTAAATTACACAAAAGTGAAAACTAGTGCTGCTGATTAATCGCTTTTAATGTGTGTGATTAATGTGTGTTCTACATGTTTTTAAGACAACATTCGCAAAACATCTTAATCAGATGTCAGAACTATCTCAACTGACTCCTTTAGATGCGCAGGTTCTACTTTGAGCTTCTCCTAAATGTCTGCACTCTATCACTAAGGCTGAGTCCAGAAACCCCACGGACGAAGCTCACTTCTGCCTCTTGTATTTGCGATCTCATTCTTTCAGTCACTACACAAAGCTTGTGATTGACCAGTAAATCGAGATCTTTGCCATTTTGCTCAGCTCTATCTTTACCAAGACTGACAGGTATTACGTCTGCATGACTGGAGATGCTGCTCTGATGTCGATATCCCACTCAAGAACACAACCCTGAGATACTTAAATTCCTTCCAGCACCTCGCCTTTAGGTGTAAATAAACCGGTCTGCTTAAGCAACTGACTAAATGAAATACTCACAAAATTACTAATGTCTTATTTTTCCTCTTTATATAATTTGAAAGACAGTATTACTGACAGAACCAATCAAAGTGCTAGACTAAAAAACTTACTTTAAGCTGTTGACTGATTATTGTTTCATGGTTTACTGAACTGTTTCTTTGACGTGAAACCTCACAATACTCTAACAAGAATAATTTAATATCCCTAGGCACATGGTTATTAAAAGTGTTTTGTATTATAACGTTACCACTAAGAATATTTTCCTATAAAGCAGAAATAACAAACACATAAAACAAATACATAACATTTCAATTAAAGTGCAGTTAATTTCAATTAAATGTTTTATTTGTGCAATTAATTCCAATTAAATATTTTATACGGACAGCAGCCTTAGTGAAAACATTGAAGACCGGGCACGAAAAATCATACAGAACAAGAAATGATGTGTCTTGCAATTAATCAAAGGCCATTTTTAAAAGTTCTTTACTTGGAATTTAAGGATTGAGCATAAATAAACTCTTTCTGATTAAGAAAGCAGCTGGGATGAAAAACAGGCCCTGAAGGAGTTCCTTCGAATCAACTGGAGTGCTGCTGGCTTTGTGTGTCTGACCATGTTACATTATAGTTACTGGCTGTGAACTGTACGCTCCATTCTGGTGACTAAAGCTGGCATCACATTACACAACATCTGGTTTGAAGGGTTCTCAAAAGCAAGAGGACGTCAGATTAGAAATCACTTGGGATGTCAAATCAGACGACTCAATGATGACTTTCCAGTATAATTTCACAATTTCAGTGTGTCACAAGATTGCTGCTTTTTCTGATAGCCAGTAACATGCTCTCTGACTAAGCCAGCGCTGTACACAGGCTTTCCTGGTTTTTTTGGTCTTTGTCCATTCTGTCATGATATATAAAACATGAGACATCAGACAGACAAGCCTCATTTCTGTTTTCAAGGTCAAAAACACCTGCATTCCTTATCCTTTTTTGCTGCATTATATGAAATTGACTTGCATCTGAGTGCTCATTGGTTACCATCTCTCACACAGGAACCCACCCCTACAGCTAAAGACAAAATAAAACCAGCTTGACTTTATCGGGGCAAGTCACAGACCGGCAGGAGTGAGTTGCTGGCTAAATGAGACCAGATGATTGACCATCACAGGAATACACGGCGACTGCCCCCAACTTTCTAAAATTATATAAATCAGGTCTACTATTGCAAGTTGCTGAAAAACGTGTGTAATGTGACAGGGCCTAAAGGAAACAACATTCAAACCCCAGCAGTTGCTTCACCCTTTAATGGGTTGCAACAGCCTGTGATTTTTAAAAATTCATTAACAATAGCTGAGTCATGCTTTGTGTTTAGATGTGGGCAGTGAGTACTGACAACACTTACTGTGAATGGTCTGAAGACAAAGGCACCAACAGCACTATCCACACAATTGCAATGATGTGAGAAGGAATATGGCTTCTGGTCTAGTGCTCAAAGAGCCCCCCACATACGCAACAGCAGGAGAATTTAGTAACCACAAAGCTGTAACAATTACAAAATTAGCAGTTAGTTTATTGTTTCCACAACAATGTACAAAATTTCCAGGGCCTCATGTATAAATGGTGTGTATGCACAAAAATGTTGTGTATGCCCATTACCAGGCTCACATTGCAATGTATAAAACCTAAACTTGACATACAGCCATGCATATTCTCATGCCTGCTCAAACCACTGCGTACGCAAGTCTTCGGCTCAGTTTTGCAAACTGGCAGCACCCAGCATCAATGTAGTGCTACTGTTCCTGTATGGTTTACCTTTATTTTTTAGATTCACATCCCTGACACAGCTTTATCTACAGTAACACACTTAAATTAACTGCATATCACTATTTAGTTTAAAGCATCTGACTGTAATCAATCTGTAACCATGTAATGGTGCACGGAATGGCCAAACTGTTCCACTGCCATGGCTGCTTTAGTGTTGTTACTCTCAGTGCGCCACTCATAGTATTTTAACCCACTGTGTCCAAGTGTGGAATCACAGGTATACAGCAGCTGATGGGAAAGCTCTATGGCAGATTGTGTCAAGAGCAGAGAGAATTATTGGGATACAGCTTGTAACACATGCTTCTCCCATTCGGCAAACACTTTAGAGCCTTTCCAGTAGTGACCTCGCAGTTCAGAAACACTTTCATCCCAAGAGCTATAAATGCACTCAATCAGTCCATCAAGTGCTCCCAGTAGAACTGTTTGTACTTATAAGTACAATTGCCTCACTGTAAACTTGCATTACAGTTGTAATATTGCACAACCTGAGCCCACATATGCTTTCATATTGTAATATTTTTCATTGTTTTTTATTGTATTGTATGGGATTTGAGAAACTAGTAAATTAAACGATTTTAAGATAATAAAATAAACTATGTGATTAAAGTGGAAATTTCTACCTTTTTTCCACTGTGTCCCTGTTTTTTTTCTTTTCTCTTCCATATGACACTCAGATGGTGGGCTACGACTCGCCTTTTCACGGCGACCACTTCTTTATATTTTGGACACTGTGCAACTTTCTGAACTTGAACTTTCAACTTTCTCCGCCACTCTATGCCACTCGATCATCTTCGTTTTGTTGTTTATACCACTGCTTAAACCAACAAATAGTAAGTTTTTCCTTGTCTCCACTTGGTATTCGCTGAAATTCTTCCTTTTTCCCTGTGCTTTTGCCATTGTCTTTTCACAGAACGCTGAACTTAAGAGGCTATTTATATTGATTTGCATATTCAAAGAGACGTAATTCTGGGAGGAGTTGTGGTGGGGCAGCAGGCGGGTGCATATGCGTTACATTTCACACTGACCGGGATTTATGTAGCAGAAGAACGTGGAAGTTGGCATACACACAGATTTATGCATCTGCATTTTTTTGTGCCTTATGCACATTTCTGTTTTGTCCATATGCCATATTTTAGTGCAAATTCTACACACGGCATTATACATGAGGCCCCAGGTGAACATCTCAGCAAACTGCAGCAGCCAGCCAAATGGTAAACATCTCATAGAAACACCGCCATGCTGGAAGTCCCACATCCACTTTTCTTGGCCTGGCTCCAGGTATATGGTGAGACTGACTAAAGTGATCAACATTCTCAAGCCAAGATATTCTGAGAATGCAGTGAAAAAGAGGGCAACTGTTGTCAGTGCATGTGTGGCTTGGCATGGCGTGAAGATGCAGTTGAAAGGATGTGTTTTATCAGAAAATGCATGGCTTGTTAGTGGGTATTACCCTTCTGGGGAAAACCCGATTTTTGGATGCAAACAGCCATTGCCAAGTCCTCCCAAGAGTTCATTTTCATATTTTAATTGTGCTGAGTAAACATGTTCAAATGGAATAACTGATGGATTATTTTTTACCAAGCAGAAAATCTTGTAGGCACTCCTTTACAACGATAAAGAAAGTTTTTAATTTTGGCGTGGAGTCTTTGATATTAGTGTGCAAATGAGCCATTTCTTCAGAAATTAGGTAACAGTATCCAGAGACTTTGTGGTAAATACTCTGGGCCATGTCAAGAAAAACTGAAATGCTAGGGAAAGCAACATTGAAGGCTATTCCAGCTAACACAATCATGCTAGCAAACAGGAGCAGAAGGAAACAAATCTGTGAGTCCCCCAGGAATACTCCAGGCCTGCTAAAGTCTTCTCTGCTTTTATGGGTATAGAAACTGACTTTTGGTATTGGTGCTTCCTCGATAGCTCCAACTGTGACGGCAGACCACGTTTGTTTCAAAAATGTCTCTGTTCTTGGATAAAGCTCTAAACTTTCAATGGGAGGAAGCTTTGCTTCAGTCAAAGTGGCCACTCTACCACGAAAAAAGTGAATCTTCTCCAGAAATACAAGGGCAGATTCCTCTTTTTCAATAGCTGCCCTGCACGAGAGAAGTTCTTGTTGCTCCTCCTTCATGTATTTAAGGTTTTCAATGAGTGGATCATATTTTGCTGATGACTCACACTGGGCCTCTTCCAGCGATGCCAAAAAGGCTTGCTTCTTCTCTTCTAAGATTTGATGGAGCTTTTCAAAGTACTTAATG